>NC_141003.1:14075128-14780128 GCF_052327205.1 Somniosus microcephalus
CAAAAAGGATGACGACGTCACACCTGGACGACTGTCAAAAATGCTAACTGACGCACAAGAAGTGTTCCAGGAGGGACTCGGAACACTAAAAGGCATAACAGCGATGATTAAAATAGAGGAAAATGCAAGCCCAAAGTTTTTTACGGCCAGATGCGATCCGCCCAGCCGTCGAAGCAGAGCTGGAAGGTTTGGAACGTTCAGGAGTACTGTCCAAAGTGGACTGGAGCGAGTGGGCTACACCCATCGTTCCTGTAATGAAGAGGTCGTTGAGTAATACGCCTGGGGAACCAAAGAAGGTTCGCATCTGTGGGGACTTTAAGGTGACAGTGAACCCAGTCCTTCACACGGTACAATAGCCGCTTCCGCGGATTGAAGATATTTTCGCCTCACTATCTGGAGGAAAACGCTTCACTAAGATTGATCTGGCCCAGGCGTACCTGCAAATGGAGGTAGAAGAAGCCTCGAAACAATACCTCACGGTCAACACTCACAAAGGTCTCTACCAATACAACCGGCTGGTGTTCGGGGTAGCATCAGCTCCGGCTATTTGGCAAAGGGCAATGGATCAAGTCCTGCAAGGGATTCCAGGGACCCAGTGTTATTTGGACGACATCCTGGTCACAGGCGAAAATGACAGTGATCACCTCGCCAACCTGGAGCAGGTGCTCACCAGATTGAAGGAATATGGGCTACGAGCTAATCGCCACAAATGCGAGTTTTTCCAGAAGCAGATCTCGTATTGTGGCCATGTTATTGATGAAGAGGGGTTACATAAGTCCCCTGAAAAGATTGAGGCAGTAGCCAAGGCTCCAGCACTGGAAAATGTGTCACAACTGAGGTCGTTCCTCGGGTTGGTGAACTACTACCATAAGTTCTTACCAAATTTGTCTACAGTATTACACCCACTGAACACCCTACTGCAAACGGGGGTACCATGGAAGTGGAATGATGAATGTAAACGAGCTTTCCAGAAGTGCAAAGAATTGATCACATCAAAAGAGGTGTTGGCCCATTTCAACCCAGCACTACCAATTCGGTTGGCGTGTGATGCATCACCCTATGGTATTGGAGCGGTGCTGTCACACAAATTCCCAGACGGGTTGGAGAGGCCAGTAGCCTTTGCGTCTCGGTCACTAACCTCAGCCGAGCGCAACTGCGCCCAGATTGACAGGGAGGCCCTCAGCCTAGTATGGGGAGTAAAAAAGTTCAACCACTATCTGCACGGGCAGAAGTTCACCTTGCTGACTGACCACCAACGACTTGTCTCCATCTTTAATCCAAAGAAGGGCGTTCCGGTGATGACTGCGCAACGGCTACAAAGATGGTCCCTTTTTCTAGGGGCGAACCAATATGAAATAGAGTATAAGGGCACGAAACAGCATGGAAACGCTGATGGGCTATCACGCCTGCCACTGCCTACTGCGGAGGAAGCACCAGCAGTGGACCCTGTCGAAATATTTTATTCGTCGATAATTGAACGCTTGCCAGTAACTAACGCGGATATAGAAAAGGAGACCCGAAATGATCCGACACTGTCTCGGGTATATGATTTGACGGTGAAGGGATGGCCAACACATGGCGACTCACTGTTGCCAGCATTTTCATCCAGAAGAGAACAGCTGTCAGTATGCCAGGGGACAGTGATGTGTGGATCCCGAGTGGTAATTCCACCCAAGTTAAGGGAGAGAGTGCTCAATGAACTTCACGAAGGCCATCTGGGAGGGGTGAAAATGAAAAGCCTTGCTAGGGCTTACGTGTGGTGGCCGGGGATCGATCAACAAATCGAGGACCTAACAAAGAGCTGCTCAGGATGCCAGAAGGTCCAAAATGCACCACCACATGCCCCTCTACACCCATGGGAGTGGCCCTCCTCTCAATGGCAACGGGTGCATATTGATTTTGCTGGTCCATTCATGGACTCAATGTTCTTAATAGCAGTGGATGCGCACTCGAAATGGCCTGAGATAATCAAAATGTCCTCCACCACTACGGAGAAAACGATTGCAGTCCTACGGACCATATTTGCCAGGAACGGCTTGCCAGAGCAGATTTGCTCTGATAACGGACCACAGTTTGTGTTGTGTATGTAATATGTGTGCTACTTTGAACCTATGGACAGGACTGCACTACTTGTTGGGCGTAGTGATACGCAGTACCACTCCTGGCCATAGGGGTATAAATAGTACTGTGGGTACTGATCTCCCCTCAGTTCCCGCCTGTGGGCATGAAGTAAAGACCTACGTATAGTCCCTACCTCCAACCAGTAAAGACCTGTTTTATTGTTACTGATTAAGTCTGAGTATTAATTACTTGAACAACTCACAGATTTAACACTGGCGACGAGTCTGATTCGGACCCTGCGGCAGTCACTCCACGGCAGCTTCGTCCACAGCCAGGACGTTGCAGAGAGGTTTCCACCCTCTCCACCCCACTGGAAGACATCCTGACCTCGGAGCCTCCATCGGCGACCGTCAGCTTCTTCTCCAGCTTGGTGGTGGGTAAGCCGTTGTCTGAGCCGGGCAGCGACGCGACAGGCAGTCGACCGCGTTGGCCACACGAACGGGGCTGGGGGAGCTGGAGGAATAGGGCGCGAGAGCCGCTTCGAGCGGGAGGCGTTTCAACGGAGCGATCGCATCTCCTGATAAGAGCCGAGAGCCGCTTCGCGATCCAGCGATCGCATCCGCTGATAAGGGCCGCACTCGGGCGATCGCGGCGAAGATAAGGGCCGCACTCGGGGGCTGAAGGGAGACGGCGTTGGGGGACGGGTGAAGGCCGCCAAGCGCGGGAAAACCGCCATTTTGTGGGCGGAGGACGACGGCAAGAGCGGGAAGCCGCCATCTTGGATAGCAGTAAAAAAAAAAAAAAAAAATCTGAGAAATTGCAAATCTACAATGCCTAAACACGGGAATATTAGCACCTTTGATAGTGACCTCGAAGATTGGGCCATATATGTTGAAAGAGTAAAAAATTATTGTAAGGCCAATAAAATTCGTGACCAAGATAAAGCTCTAACATTATTAAATTTAATGGGTGCGAAGACATACGGGCAATTGAAACACCTGTTATCACCAGATGAACCGGCGGATAAGACGTTCGATGAGATTGTTACTGTCCTGAAAGATCATCTAAACCCCACGCCGCTGATGCTAGCGGAACGATTTAAATTTTACGACAGAAGGCAGCTACAGCATGAAAGCAATGCTGATTATTTGCTGGAATTGCGTAAATTAGCGAAATATTGCCAGTTTGGAACGGGACTGACAGAGGCACTTCGAGACAAATTTGTGTGTGGTTTATTTAAACAGGATACACAAAAGCGACTGCTCGAGGAGAATGAGCTGACGCTTGAGAAGGCGGTCACTATGGCAGCAGCACACGAAGCCGCAGCGAGAGGCACGGCAGTAATGCAGCTACGGTCACCGGAGCTCAGTGCACACAAATTGGGTGTGAGTTCTGGCAAATGTTATCGTTGTGGAAAGACAACGCATGATCAGAACCAGTGTTGGTTTAAAAACCAAGAATGTAGAACTTGTGGTAGGCTTGGACATATAGCTAGAGTATGCAGGTCAGGGAAGAAGACCAGCAACAAGAAGTCACCGCAAGGAAAATACGCAAAGGTACACAAGGTGACCGAACAGGAGTCCGATTCAGACGCTAGCAGTAATGAACTGGCTAGCTTAAGCTGTAATGAACTGGCTAGCTTAAGAGTACTCAACGCTGGTAAGGGTGCAGACCTCCAGACAATTTGGGTCACTCTTCAGATAGAAGGAGTCCAAGTAAAACTGGAATTGGACACTGGATCGGCATTGACGGTCATAAATAAGAAAGATTACGGAAAGTTATTCCAACATATTCCCCTACAGGATACGGGGATTATATTGGAAACATACACGGGGCAAAGAGTGTACCCCATCGGGAAAATAGAGGTTGCAGTGGTCCACAAGGGCGAAGACAGTCAAATAATGGACTTATATGTGATATCTGAAGGAGGTCCTCCACTACTAGGACGGGAGTGGATTAGGAAAATGAATATGGACTGGCATTTCCTACAAACAATAACGAGTGAGAACTCGGTGAAGATAGTCGGCCCAGACTCTGGAACGGATGATGGTAAGCCCAACTCAGGTGCAAAAGACAAAGTTTCAGCACAGAATTCCACTGAGCAACAACAACATAGTTTAACTGTGGATTCTGAGTCTGGCAAGTCTACTGATGTGCCCATTTCTGAGGGACACCGGGCTCGAACTCAACTCCATTTCAAACTACAACAGCAATTAGAACAAATGCTTCGCCGTTGTGAGCAAGAGTTGAATGCAACGAAAGAGTTCTTTGATATAGAGTTGGAGAATCTGGAAAGACAACAGAAGCAGCTGATGGAGAAAATGGAACAGGAGCACACAAAACGTCTGATGTCAGAGGAGTTAACGGTCAGCCAACTCCTGCATATGCTGAAGGACAGGACTCTGAAATGGGAAAAACTTGAACACGAACTTCAATATTCAAACGAAAGGGGTTCGGAGCTCTCAAAGATTATTGGAAGAGCTGAGGTGGCAACACAGACTGAGATGACTGCAACAGAGCAGCCCTTGGATGCCAAAAGTACGCTGACTCACGTCAACGTAGAACAACAGACCGCTGAAACAGCTGCTCCGGTAGAGGGATTGCATAGTCCGATCAATCAATCTCCAAAGGAAGTTGAAGTATTAAAATCACAAATGAGGTCACTAGTAAACGACTTGCTGAAAGCCCAGAAAAAGCTGGATGCAGAGGTACACATGAAGAAGTCTCTTCAGGAAAGATGTCTGGATTTGGAACAAGAGCTGGCTAACGTCCAGCTGGGTATGGAGGAAATAGACGACCCTCTCACTGGTCTAGCTCAGGACGACACCGAATATTACTATGACCTGGTGGACGACACCGAATATTACGATGTCCTGTCCTGCCCAGCTTGTAACTTCGACTCCCAAAGTGCAGAAATCATGGAGGAGCACCAAAAGTCTACGGAACATCGGGAGAAGCTGGCTCTACGACGGAAACAGGAGGAAGAGAAGGAGGAACTGCGCATGCAGCTGGCAGCTGTGGCAGCTGACAATGGAGCCCAGAGAGTCTCCAAGAAGCAGAAAAGGAAAAGTAAAAACAGAAGATGACCCATCTGAACCATTATCACCTCTACCAGATCACACACGTGGTCCCTCTGAACGGAGCCAATTCAGTTCGGAAGTTCAAACTGTTAAATCCATGGAAGGACTATTGAATGAGTCACTCCAGCAACGTGAACCGACTCCACCACAGAGATTGAATCTGTGAACTGTTTTCCGCAGAGACTGAATCTGTGATCTGTTTTGACATGAAGTTATCTATGTATCTATGTTATTCTGTTATGTAAACCTGAAGTTATATATGTATATATGTTATTACGTTATGTTAAATGGGGAGATGACTGTAAAGCTAGGAAGGGAGGAATGTTGTGTATGTAATATGTGTGCTACTTTGAACCTATGGACAGGACTGCACTACTTGTTGGGCGTAGTGATACGCAGTACCACTCCTGGCCATAGGGGTATAAATAGTACTGTGGGTACTGATCTCCCCTCAGTTCCCGCCTGTGGGCATGAAGTAAAGACCTACGTATAGTCCCTACCTCCAACCAGTAAAGACCTGTTTTATTGTTACTGATTAAGTCTGAGTATTAATTACTTGAACAACTCACAGATTTAACAGTTTGTGTCCGAAGAGTTTCGGAAATTTATGAGAAGGAATGGGGTAAGGCATTACACATCCACCCCGTATCATCCAGCCACAAATGGATTGGCTGAGAGGTTCGTACAAACCTTTAAAAAGGCAGTAAGGGCCATGTGCGATGACAACATTCCACTGCAGCATAAGGACAATTTCCTGTTAGCCTACAGAAATGCGACACATGCAGTTACCAACCAGACCCCGGCCATGATGTTCTTTAACCGAAGGTTGAGATCTCATCTGGATTTGCTCAGACCAAATGTGCAAAGAAATGTTGAGAATAAGCAATTCCAGCACATCAATGAGAAGCCGACAAGGAGCTTCAATGTAGGACAACCAGCCTTGGCCCGCGACTACCGAACAGAGAAATGGCAACCAGGAACGATCTGCACACGGCAGGGGCCATTAATGTACACAGTGGATGTTGGGGAGAACATTGTGAGACGCCATGTCGACCAGATCCTAACGTCACAGGAACGAGTCAACCCCATGTCTCGCGTACCTGGTGATGAACCCGACATACCGGTAGCATCTACCCCAGAAACAGTAGCATCGGAAGCTGATGAACTAACCGACGACAGGGGGGCAGAATCGCCTCCGCACCAAGAACAAGACACTCCAGAAAGGCGCTATCCAGAAAGGATCAGGAAGCCGCCCCAAAGACTGAATCTATAAATGGACTATTTCAGTTAAATGTGCATGTTAAAAGTATTAACTGTTATTTGATTGTTATGGTACTGTTAATCTAAAAGGTGAGGAATTGTAGTGTATGTACCTTTAAGAAAGAACTACTTTTACAGCTCTTGCATACTGTAGTGCCGGCAGTGACCACACCTGTATATAAGCCCTGAGCAGGGTTCTGTACTGTTAGTTGTTAGACTACCCTCATCCAGTAAACACCTGTTGATTGTTGATCTGCAGCCTCCGTCTATTTATTGAAGAACACCATACCTTGAAATTCACGGATTTAATAAGAAAATCAAACTGGGGGAGGGTCAGAGAGAGAGAGAAACACAAACTGGGGGAGGGAGAGAGAGAAACACAAACTGGGGTGGGAGAGAGAGAGAGAAACACAAACTGGGTGAGGGAAAGTATAGGACACACTATGAGCTACACCTACCTTGGTCTAACTATTACAGCATCAGGGAGCTTCAGCATAGCAGTGAATGCACTAAAAGAAAAAGCCCGAAGAGCCCTATATGCAATAAAAAGAAAATTCTACAACATCCAAATCCCAATCAAAATCTGGCTCAAAATATTTGACAGCATAATCCTGCCCATTGCACTGTACGGTAGTGAAGTATGGGGCCCGCTAAATCACCAAAGCTACACTAAATGGGAAAAACATACAATAGAAGCCCTACATGCAGAATTCTGCCGAAGCATCCTTCGCACCCAAAGGAAAACGCCAACAAATGCATGCAGAGCCGAACTAGGCAGATACCCACTGATAATAAACATCCAAAAACGAGCACTAAACTTCCTAAATCACCTCAAATCTAGCTCCCCAGACACCCTTCATTTCAAAGCCTTTCAGACCCAAGAGCTAAACCCAGAAAAGAGTCCCCTGAGTCAGCTGCTACGGAAACTAAGTACTCAGCCGGACCCTGACCAGCCCCAGACCAACACAGCCGCCCAAACACCAATCCGAGTGAACCAAATCATTAAAAAATGCAAAGAAACCTACCTGGAACATTGGAACAAAATAACCGAAAGCCAAAGCAGATTAGAATGTTACCGGGCCCTAAAAAGAGAATATAAACTGGCAGACTACCTCACGACCATCAGAGACACAAAACAGAGACAGACCCTCACCAGGTACAGACTAAGCGACCACCAACTGGAAATTGAAAAAGGCAGATACAAGAAATCCTGGCAGCCTAGAGAGAATAGAATATGCGATCAATGTCTGGCTGGCGAGGTTGAAACAGAAATGCATTTCCTCCTAAAATGCGAAAAATTCAACACATCAAGAAACATATTATTCAACAAGCTAAGCCAAACAACCCCAGATTTCAAGGAATTGGATGATCTGTCAAAATTGAGATTAGTCCTAGGAGAAGGAGACAGACCATACCTTGGGGCCAAATATGTAACAACATGTCACAACCTGAGGACTGTTTAAAATTAAGACTGTTTAAAATTAATATTGAACATACCAAATGAAGTACAAAGACTGTTTAAAATTAATATTGTTTAAAAGTAATATTGTATGTACCCAACAAATGTCAAATCGATTGACACCTACAGAATGTTGGAAAACTGTACCTTTTTGCTATGTAAGCTTTGGCAATATGGTTCTCTGTAAACTTTCATGCCAATAAAGCATTTTAATTGGAATTGGAATTGGAATTGGAGAAACACAAACTGGGGGAGAGACAGAGAGAAACAAACTGGGGGAGAGAGAGAGAGAGAGAAACACAAACTGGGGGAGAGAGAGAGAGAGAGAAACACAAACTGGGGGAGAGAGAGAGAGAAACATGAACTGGGGGAGGGAGAGAGAGAAACACAAACTGGGGGAGGGAGAGAGAGAAACAAACTGGGGGAGGGAGAGAGAGAGAGAAACATGAACTGGGGGAGGGAGAGAGAGAGAAACACAAACTGGGGGAGGGAGAGAGAGAAACACAAACTGGGGGAGGGAGAGAGAGAAACAAACTGGGGGAGGGAGAGAGAGAGAGAAACACGAACTGGGGGAGGGAGAGAGAGAGAAACACAAACTGGGGGAGGGAGAGAGAGAAACACAAACTGGGGGAGGGAGAGAGTGAAACACAAACTGGGGGAGGGAGAGAGAGAGAGAAACACAAACTGGGGGAGAGAGAGAGAGAAACACAAACTGGGGGAGGGAGAGAGAGAGAGAAACACAAACTGGGGGAGAGAGAGAGAGAGAGAAACACAAACTGGGGGAGGGAGAGAGAGAGAGAAACACAAACTGAGGGAGAGAGAGAGAGAAACAAACTGGGGGAGAGAGAGAGAGAGAAACACAAACTGGGGGAGGGAGAGAGAGAAACACAAACTGGGGGAGGGAGAGAGAGAGAAACACAAACTGGGGGAGAGAGAGAGAGAGAAACACAAACTGGGGGAGGGAGAGAGAGAGAAACACAAACTGGGGGAGAGAAAGAGAAACACAAACTGAGTGAGGGAGAGAGAGAAACAAACTGGGGGAGAGAGAGAGAGAGAAACACAAACTGGGGGAGAGAGAGAGAGAGAAACAAACTGGGGGAGAGAGAGAGAGAGAAACACAAACTGGGGGAGAGAGAGAGAGAGAGAAACACAAACTGGGGGAGAGAGAGAGAGAAACACAAACTGGGGGAGGGAGAGAGAGAGAGAAACACAAACTGGGGGAGGGAGAGAGAGAGAAACACAAACTGGGGGAGGGAGAGAGAGAGAAACACAAACTGGGGGAGAGAGAGAGAGAAACACAAACTGGGGGAGGGAGAGAGAGAGAAACACAAACTGGGGGAGAGAGAGAGAGAGAGAAACACAAACTGCGGGAGGGAGAGAGAGAAATAAACTGGGGGAGAGAGAGAGAGAAACACAAGCTGGGGGAGGGAGAGAGAGAGAGAAACACAAACTGGGGGAGAGAGAGAGAGAGAGAAACACAAACTGGGGGAGAGAGAGAGAGAAACACAAACTGGGGGAGAGAGAGAGAGAAACACAAACTGGGGGAGAGAGAGAGAGAGAAACACAAACTGGGGGAGAGAGAGAGAGAAACACAAACTGGGGAGGGAGAGAGAGAAACACAAACTGGGGGAGGGAGAGAGAGAGAAACACAAACTGGGGGAGAGAGAGAGAGAAACACAAACTGGGGGAGGGAGAGAGAGAGAAACACAAACTGGGGGAGGGAGAGAGAGAAACACAAACTGGGGGAGAGAGAAAGAGAGAGAAACACAAACTGGGGGAGAGAGAGAGAGAAACACAAACTGGGGGAGAGAGAGAGAGAGAGAAACACAAACTGGGGGAGAGAGAGAGAGAAACACAAACTGGGGAGGGAGAGAGAGAGAGAAACACAAACTAGGGGAGGGAGAGAGGGAGAGAAACACAAACTGGGGGAGAGAGAGAGAGAAACACAAACTGGGGGAGAGAGAGAGAGAAACACAAACTGGGGAGGGAGAGAGAGAGAGAAACACAAACTGGGGGAGGGAGAGAGAGAAACACAAACTGGGGGAGGGAGAGAGAGAAACACAAACTGGGGGAGGGAGAGAGAGAGAAACACAAACTGGGGGAGAGAGAGAGAGAGAAACACAAACTGGGGGAGGGAGAGAGAGAGAGAAACACAAACTGGGGGAGAGAGAGAGAGAGAGAAACACAAACTGGGGAGGGAGAGAGAGAGAGAAACACAAACTGAGGGAGAGAGAGAGAGAAACAAACTGGGGGAGAGAGAGAGAGAGAAACACAAACTGGGGGAGGGAGAGAGAGAAACACAAACTGGGGGAGGGAGAGAGAGAGAAACACAAACTGGGGGAGAGAGAGAGAGAGAAACACAAACTGGGGAGGGAGAGAGAGAGAAACACAAACTGGGGGAGAGAAAGAGAAACACAAACTGAGTGAGGGAGAGAGAGAAACAAACTGGGGGAGAGAGAGAGAGAGAAACACAAACTGGGGGAGAGAGAGAGAGAAACAAACTGGGGGAGAGAGAGAGAGAGAAACACAAACTGGGGGAGAGAGAGAGAGAGAGAAACACAAACTGGGGGAGAGAGAGAGAGAAACACAAACTGGGGGAGGGAGAGAGAGAGAGAAACACAAACTGGGGGAGGGAGAGAGAGAGAAAGACAAACTGGGGGAGGGAGAGAGAGAGAAACACAAACTGGGGGAGAGAGAGAGAGAAACACAAACTGGGGGAGGGAGAGAGAGAGAAACACAAACTGGGGGAGAAAGAGAGAGAGAGAAACACAAACTGCGGGAGGGAGAGAGAGAAATAAACTGGGGGAGAGAGAGAGAGAAACACAAGCTGGGGGAGGGAGAGAGAGAGAGAAACACAAACTGGGGGAGAGAGAGAGAGAGAGAAACACAAACTGGGGGAGAGAGAGAGAGAAACACAAACTGGGGGAGAGAGAGAGAAACACAAACTGGGGGAGAGAGAGAGAGAGAGAAACACAAACTGGGGAGGGAGAGAGAGAGAAACACAAACTGGGGGAGGGAGAGAGAGAAACACAAACTGGGGGAGAGAGAGAGAGAGAAACACAAACTGGGGGAGAGAGAGAGAGAAACACAAACTGGGGGAGGGAGAGAGAGAAACACAAACTGGGGGAGGGAGAGAGAGAGAAACACAAACTGGGGGAGAGAGAGAGAGAAACACAAACTGGGGGAGGGATAGAGAGAGAAACACAAACTGGGGGAGAGAGAGAGAGAGAAACACAAACTGGGGGAGGGAGAGAGAGAGAAACACAAACTGGGGGAGAGAAAGAGAAACACAAACTGAGTGAGGGAGAGAGAGAAACAAACTGGGGGAGAGAGAGAGAGAGAAACACAAACTGGGGGTGAGAGAGAGAGAGAAACAAACTGGGGGAGAGAGAGAGAGAGAAACACAAACTGGGGGAGAGAGAGAGAGAGAGAAACACAAACTGGGGGAGAGAGAGAGAGAAACACAAACTGGGGGAGGGAGAGAGAGAGAGAAACACAAACTGGGGGAGGGAGAGAGAGAGAAACACAAACTGGGGGAGGGAGAGAGAGAGAAACACAAACTGGGGGAGAGAGAGAGAGAAACACAAACTGGGGGAGGGAGAGAGAGAGAAACACAAACTGGGGGAGAGAGAGAGAGAGAGAAACACAAACTGCGGGAGGGAGAGAGAGAAATAAACTGGGGGAGAGAGAGAGAGAAACACAAGCTGGGGGAGGGAGAGAGAGAGAGAAACACAAACTGGGGGAGAGAGAGAGAGAGAGAAACACAAACTGGGGGAGAGAGAGAGAGAAACACAAACTGGGGGAGAGAGAGAGAGAAACACAAACTGGGGGAGAGAGAGAGAGAGAGAAACACAAACTGGGGAGGGAGAGAGAGAGAAACACAAACTGGGGGAGGGAGAGAGAGAAACACAAACTGGGGGAGAGAGAGAGAGAGAAACACAAACTGGGGGAGAGAGAGAGAGAAACACAAACTGGGGGAGGGAGAGAGAGAAACACAAACTGGGGGAGGGAGAGAGAGAGAAACACAAACTGGGGGAGAGAGAGAGAGAAACACAAACTGGGGGAGGGAGAGAGAGAGAAACACAAACTGGGGGAGGGAGAGAGAGAAACACAAACTGGGGGAGAGAGAGAGAGAGAGAAACACAAACTGGGGGAGAGAGAGAGAGAAACACAAACTGGGGGAGAGAGAGAGAGAGAGAAACACAAACTGGGGGAGAGAGAGAGAGAAACACAAACTGGGGAGGGAGAGAGAGAGAGAAACACAAACTAGGGGAGGGAGAGAGGGAGAGAAACACAAACTGGGGGAGAGAGAGAGAGAAACACAAACTGGGGGAGAGAGAGAGAGAAACACAAACTGGGGAGGGAGAGAGAGAGAGAAACACAAACTGCGGGAGGGAGAGAGAGAAATAAACTGGGGGAGAGAGAGAGAGAAACACAAGCTGGGGGAGGGAGAGAGAGAGAGAAACACAAACTGGGGGAGAGAGAGAGAGAGAGAAACACAAACTGGGGGAGAGAGAGAGAGAAACACAAACTGGGGGAGAGAGAGAGAGAAACACAAACTGGGGGAGAGAGAGAGAGAGAAACACAAACTGGGGGAGAGAGAGAGAGAAACACAAACTGGGGAGGGAGAGAGAGAAACACAAACTGGGGGAGGGAGAGAGAGAGAAACACAAACTGGGGGAGAGAGAGAGAGAAACACAAACTGGGGGAGGGAGAGAGAGAGAAACACAAACTGGGGGAGGGAGAGAGAGAAACACAAACTGGGGGAGAGAGAAAGAGAGAGAAACACAAACTGGGGGAGAGAGAGAGAGAAACACAAACTGGGGGAGAGAGAGAGAGAGAGAAACACAAACTGGGGGAGAGAGAGAGAGAAACACAAACTGGGGAGGGAGAGAGAGAGAGAAACACAAACTAGGGGAGGGAGAGAGGGAGAGAAACACAAACTGGGGGAGAGAGAGAGAGAAACACAAACTGGGGGAGAGAGAGAGAGAGAAACACAAACTGGGGAGGGAGAGAGAGAGAGAAACACAAACTGGGGGAGGGAGAGAGAGAAACACAAACTGGGGGAGGGAGAGAGAGAAACACAAACTGGGGGAGGGAGAGAGAGAGAAACACAAACTGGGGGAGAGAGAGAGAGAGAAACACAAACTGGGGGAGGGAGAGAGAGAGAGAAACACAAACTGGGGGAGAGAGAGAGAGAGAGAAACACAAACTGGGGGAGGGAGAGAGAGAGAGAAACACAAACTGAGGGGAGAGAGAGAGAAACAAACTGGGGGAGAGAGAGAGAGAGAAACACAAACTGGGGGAGGGAGAGAGAGAAACACAAACTGGGGGAGGGAGAGAGAGAGAAACACAAACTGGGGGAGAGAGAGAGAGAGAAACACAAACTGGGGAGGGAGCGAGAGAGAAACACAAACTGGGGGAGAGAAAGAGAAACACAAACTGAGTGAGGGAGAGAGAGAAACAAACTGGGGGAGAGAGAGAGAGAGAAACACAAACTGGGGGAGAGAGAGAGAGAAACAAACTGGGGGAGAGAGAGAGAGAGAAACACAAACTGGGGGAGAGAGAGAGAGAGAGAAACACAAACTGGGGGAGAGAGAGAGAGAAACACAAACTGGGGGAGGGAGAGAGAGAGAGAAACACAAACTGGGGGAGGGAGAGAGAGAGAAAGACAAACTGGGGGAGGGAGAGAGAGAGAAACACAAACTGGGGGAGAGAGAGAGAGAAACACAAACTGGGGGAGGGAGAGAGAGAGAAACACAAACTGGGGGAGAAAGAGAGAGAGAGAAACACAAACTGCGGGAGGGAGAGAGAGAAATAAACTGGGGGAGAGAGAGAGAGAAACACAAGCTGGGGGAGGGAGAGAGAGAGAGAAACACAAACTGGGGGAGAGAGAGAGAGAGAGAAACACAAACTGGGGGAGAGAGAGAGAGAAACACAAACTGGGGGAGAGAGAGAGAAACACAAACTGGGGGAGAGAGAGAGAGAGAGAAACACAAACTGGGGAGGGAGAGAGAGAGAAACACAAACTGGGGGAGGGAGAGAGAGAAACACAAACTGGGGGAGAGAGAGAGAGAGAAACACAAACTGGGGGAGAGAGAGAGAGAAACACAAACTGGGGGAGGGAGAGAGAGAAACACAAACTGGGGGAGGGAGAGAGAGAGAAACACAAACTGGGGGAGAGAGAGAGAGAAACACAAACTGGGGGAGGGATAGAGAGAGAAACACAAACTGGGGGAGAGAGAGAGAGAGAAACACAAACTGGGGGAGGGAGAGAGAGAGAAACACAAACTGGGGGAGAGAAAGAGAAACACAAACTGAGTGAGGGAGAGAGAGAAACAAACTGGGGGAGAGAGAGAGAGAGAAACACAAACTGGGGGTGAGAGAGAGAGAGAAACAAACTGGGGGAGAGAGAGAGAGAGAAACACAAACTGGGGGAGAGAGAGAGAGAGAGAAACACAAACTGGGGGAGAGAGAGAGAGAAACACAAACTGGGGGAGGGAGAGAGAGAGAGAAACACAAACTGGGGGAGGGAGAGAGAGAGAAACACAAACTGGGGGAGGGAGAGAGAGAGAAACACAAACTGGGGGAGAGAGAGAGAGAAACACAAACTGGGGGAGGGAGAGAGAGAGAAACACAAACTGGGGGAGAGAGAGAGAGAGAGAAACACAAACTGCGGGAGGGAGAGAGAGAAATAAACTGGGGGAGAGAGAGAGAGAAACACAAGCTGGGGGAGGGAGAGAGAGAGAGAAACACAAACTGGGGGAGAGAGAGAGAGAGAGAAACACAAACTGGGGGAGAGAGAGAGAGAAACACAAACTGGGGGAGAGAGAGAGAGAAACACAAACTGGGGGAGAGAGAGAGAGAGAGAAACACAAACTGGGGAGGGAGAGAGAGAGAAACACAAACTGGGGGAGGGAGAGAGAGAAACACAAACTGGGGGAGAGAGAGAGAGAGAAACACAAACTGGGGGAGAGAGAGAGAGAAACACAAACTGGGGGAGGGAGAGAGAGAAACACAAACTGGGGGAGGGAGAGAGAGAGAAACACAAACTGGGGGAGAGAGAGAGAGAAACACAAACTGGGGGAGGGAGAGAGAGAGAAACACAAACTGGGGGAGGGAGAGAGAGAAACACAAACTGGGGGAGAGAGAGAGAGAGAGAAACACAAACTGGGGGAGAGAGAGAGAGAAACACAAACTGGGGGAGAGAGAGAGAGAGAGAAACACAAACTGGGGGAGAGAGAGAGAGAAACACAAACTGGGGAGGGAGAGAGAGAGAGAAACACAAACTAGGGGAGGGAGAGAGGGAGAGAAACACAAACTGGGGGAGAGAGAGAGAGAAACACAAACTGGGGGAGAGAGAGAGAGAAACACAAACTGGGGAGGGAGAGAGAGAGAGAAACACAAACTGGGGGAGGGAGAGAGAGAAACACAAACTGGGGGAGGGAGAGAGAGAAACACAAACTGGGGGAGGGAGAGAGAGAGAAACACAAACTGGGGGAGAGAGAGAGAGAAACACAAACTGGGGGAGGGAGAGAGAGAGAGAAACACAAACTGGGGGAGAGAGAGAGAGAGAGAGAAACACAAACTGGGGGAGGGAGAGAGAGAGAGAAACACAAACTGAGGGAGAGAGAGAGAGAAACAAACTGGGGGAGAGAGAGAGAGAGAAACACAAACTGGGGGAGGGAGAGAGAGAAACACAAACTGGGGGAGGGAGAGAGAGAGAAACACAAACTGGGGGAGAGAGAGAGAGAGAAACACAAACTGGGGAGGGAGAGAGAGAGAAACACAAACTGGGGGAGAGAAAGAGAAACACAAACTGAGTGAGGGAGAGAGAGAAACAAACTGGGGGAGAGAGAGAGAGAGAAACACAAACTGGGGGGAGAGAGAGAGAGAAACAAACTGGGGGAGAGAGAGAGAGAGAAACACAAACTGGGGGAGAGAGAGAGAGAGAGAAACACAAACTGGGGGAGAGAGAGAGAGAAACACAAACTGGGGGAGGGAGAGAGAGAGAGAAACACAATCTGGGGGAGGGAGAGAGAGAGAAACACAAACTGGGGGAGGGAGAGAGAGAGAAACACAAACTGGTGGAGAGAGAGAGAGAAACACAAACTGGGGGAGGGAGAGAGAGAGAAACACAAACTGGGGGAGAGAGAGAGAGAGAGAAACACAAACTGCGGGAGGGAGAGAGAGAAATAAACTGGGGGAGAGAGAGAGAGAAACACAAGCTGGGGGAGGGAGAGAGAGAGAGAAACACAAACTGGGGGAGAGAGAGAGAGAGAGAAACACAAACTGGGGGAGAGAGAGAGAGAAACACAAACTGGGGGAGAAAGAGAGAGAAACACAAACTGGGGGAGAGAGAGAGAGAGAGAAACACAAACTGGGGAGGGAGAGAGAGAGAAACACAAACTGGGGGAGGGAGAGAGAGAAACACAAACTGGGGGAGAGAGAGAGAGAGAAACAGAAACTGGGGGAGAGAGAGAGAGAAACACAAACTGGGGGAGGGAGAGAGAGAAACACAAACTGGGGGAGGGAGAGAGAGAGAAACACAAACTGGGGGAGAGAGAGAGAGAAACACAAACTGGGGGAGGGAGAGAGAGAGAAACACAAACTGGGGGAGGGAGAGAGAGAAACACAAACTGGGGGAGAGAGAGAGAAACACAAACTGGGGGAGAGAGAGAGAGAAACACAAACTGGGGGAGAGAGAGAGAGAGAGAAACACAAACTGGGGGAGAGAGAGAGAGAAACACAAACTGGGGAGGGAGAGAGAGAGAGAAACACAAACTAGGGGAGGGAGAGAGGGAGAGAAACACAAACTGGGAGAGAGAGAGAGAGAAACACAAACTGGGGGAGAGAGAGAGAGAAACACAAACTGGGGAGGGAGAGAGAGAGAGAAACACAAACTGGGGGAGGGAGAGAGAGAAACACAAACTGGGGGAGGGAGAGAGAGAAACACAAACTGGGGGAGGGAGAGAGAATGAGAAACACAAACTGGGGGAGAGAGAGAGAGAAACACAAACTGGGGGAGGGAGAGAGAGAGAAACACAAACTGGGGGAGAGAGAGAGAGAGAGAAACACAAACTGGGGGAGGGAGAGAGAGAGAGAAACACAAACTGAGGGAGAGAGAGAGAGAAACAAACTGGGGGAGAGAGAGAGAGAGAAACACAAACTGGGGGAGGGAGAGAGAGAAACACAAACTGGGGGAGGGAGAGAGAGAGAAACACAAACTGGGGGAGAGAGAGAGAGAGAAACACAAACTGGGGGAGGGAGAGAGAGAGAAACACAAACTGGGGGAGAGAAAGAGAAACACAAACTGAGTGAGGGAGAGAGAGAAACAAACTGAGGGAGAGAGAGAGAGAGAAACACAAACTGGGGGAGAGAGAGAGAGTAACAAACTGCGGGAGAGAGAGAGAGAGAAACACAAACTGGGGGAGAGAGAGAGAGAGAGAAACACAAACTGGGGGAGAGAGAGAGAGAAACACAAACTGGGGGAGGGAGAGAGAGAGAGAAACACAAACTGGGGAGGGAGAGAGAGAGAGAAACACAAACTGGGGAGGGAGAGAGAGAAACACAAACTGGGGGAGGGAGAGAGAGAAACACAAACTGGGGGAGGGAGAGAGAGAGAGAAACACAAACTGGGGGAGAGAGAGAGAGAAACACAAACTGGGGGAGGGAGAGAGAGAGAGAAACACAAACTGGGGGAGAGAGAGAGAGAGAGAAACACAAACTGGGGGAGGGAGAGAGAGAGAGAAACACAAACTGAGGGAGAGAGAGAGAGAAACAAACTGGGGGAGAGAGAGAGAGAGAAACACAAACTGGGGGAGGGAGAGAGAGAAACACAAACTGGGGGAGGGAGAGAGAGTGAAACACAAACTGGGAGAGAGAGAGAGAGAGAAACACAAACTGGGGGAGGGAGAGAGAGAGAAACACAAACTGGGGGAGAGAAAGAGAAACACAAACTGTGTGAGGGAGAGAGAGAAACAAACTGGGGGAGAGAGAGAGAAACACAAACTGGGGGAGAGAGAGAGAGAAACAAACTGGGGGAGAGAGAGAGAGAGAAACACAAACTGGGGGAGAGAGAGAGAGAGAGAAACACAAACTGGGGGAGAGAGAGAGAGAAACACAAACTGGGGGAGGGAGAGAGAGAGAGAAACACAAACTGGGGGAGGGAGAGAGAGAGAAACACAAACTGGGGGAGGGAGAGAGAGAGAAACACAAACTGGGGGAGAGAGAGAGAGAAACACAAACTGGGGGAGGGAGAGAGAGAGAAACACAAACTGGGGGAGAGAGAGAGAGAGAGAAACACAAACTGCGGGAGGGAGAGAGAGAAATAAACTGGGGGAGAGAGAGAGAGAAACACAAGCTGGGGGAGGGAGAGAGAGAGAGAAACACAAACTGGGAGAGAGAGAGAGAGAGAGAAACACAAACTGGGGGAGAGAGAGAGAGAAACACAAACTGGGGGAGAGAGAGAGAGAAACACAAACTGGGGGAGAGAGAGAGAGAGAGAAACACAAACTGGGGAGGGAGAGAGAGAGAAACACAAACTGGGGGAGGGAGAGAGAGAAACACAAACTGGGGGAGAGAGAGAGAGAGAAACACAAACTGGGGGAGAGAGAGAGAGAAACACAAACTGGGGGAGGGAGAGAGAGAAACACAAACTGGGGGAGGGAGAGAGAGAGAAACACAAACTGGGGGAGAGAGAGAGAGAAACACAAACTGGGGGAGGGAGAGAGAGAGAAACACAAACTGGGGGAGAGAGAGAGAGAAACACAAACTGGGGGAGAGAGAGAGAGAGAGAAACACAAACTGGGGGAGAGAGAGAGAGAAACACAAACTGGGGGAGAGAGAGAGAGAGAGAAACACAAACTGGGGGAGAGAGAGAGAAACACAAACTGGGGAGGGAGAGAGAGAGAGAAACACAAACTAGGGGAGGGAGAGAGGGAGAGAAACACAAACTGGGGGAGAGAGAGAGAGAAACACAAACTGGGGGAGAGAGAGAGAGAAACACAAACTGGGGGAGAGAGAGAGAGAGAAACACAAACTGGGGAGAGAGAGAAACACAAACTGGGGGAGGGAGAGAGAGAAACACAAACTGGGGAGAGAGAGAGAGAGAAACACGAACTGGGGGAGGGAGAGAGAGAGAGAAACACAAACTGGGAGAGGGAGAGAGAGAAACACAAACTGGGGGAGGGAGAGAGAGAGAGAAACACAAACTGGGGGAGGGAGAGGGAGAAACACAAACTGGGGGAGAGAGAGAGAGAGAGAAACACGAACTGGGGGAGGGAGAGAGAGAGAGAAACACAAACTGGGGGAGAGAGAGAGAGAAACACAAACTGGGGGAGGGAGAGAGAGAGAAACACAAACTGGGGGAGAGAGAGAGAGAAACACAAACTGGGGGAGGGAGAGAGAGAGAGAAACATGATGTGCCTCAATAATTCCGAGACTCGATGTTAGCGAAAGAAAACAAGGCTTTTATTAACTCCGGAGGGCTGCAGTACTGGATATGAGGCCAGACTGAGCTTGCTTCCATAGGGGCCAGGTATGGGCGGAGCCCTACACACAACACATTCCAATATACAATACAATGGTGAGGAAACGGAACTGGGGGAAGGGTAATGAAACTGAAACCGACCACAGTCACAGGCAGTGATGAATGGAATATTTCATCACATTCACCCCTTCTATAGATTTAGTCTGTTCGGGGGTTTGATAGTCCTCTGCGACCGACGTGGCTGTTGCGGTGCCGCGGGTGTCGGCTGGGTGTCCCCGGTAGCCTCCTGGGTCTCTGCCGGGGGTGCCGCCAGGGTTGTTGAAGGGGTAGTTGGTGGGGGTGCTGTTGGTCGATGTTCTTCCGGGGGTGATGAAAGAGTAGTGGGTGGGTAAGAGTTGCTGCGATCGTTGTCGCTGCTATCGCCGTGGTTGTTGTCGTTACCGGCTGGGGCGACGTCTTTTATGGACACGGTGTCCTCCCTTCCGTCGGCGTGCCGGACATATGTGTATTGGGGGTTGGCGTGGAGTAGGTACACTGGCTCCACGAGAAGGTCCGTCTTGTGGCCCCTCACATGCCTTCGCACGAATACCGGACCTGGGGTGGAGAGCCATGACGGCATGGATACGCCTGAGGTGGATTTCCGGGGAAAGACAAACATTCGTTCATGAGGCGTGGCATTCGTGGCAGTACACAATAGCGACCGTATCGAATGGAGCACATCCGAGAGGACTTCCTGCCAGCGGGAGATAGGGAGGCCCTTGGTCCTTAGAGCTAGAGTGACTGCTTTCCATACTGTCCCGTTCTCTCGCTCCACCTGGCCGTTACCCCGGGGGTTGTAGCTGGTGGTACGGCTCGTGGCGATCCCCCTGGACAGCATGTACTGGCGTAGCTCTTCACTCATGAAGGACGCCCCCCTATCCGTATGGATGTAGCTCGGCATACCGAACAGGCAGAACAGGCTGTTGAGGCATTTAATGACCGTGGCGCTGGTCATGTCTGGGCAGGGGAAGGCGAATGGGAACCGGGAGTATTCGTCCACAATGTTCAGGAAGTAAACATTGCGGTCGACAGACGGGAGGGGGCCCTTGAAATCTAAGCTGAGCCGCTCAAAGGGCCGTGTAGCTTTGATTAAGTGGGCTCTATCTGGGCGGTAGAACCGAGGCTTGCACTCAGCGCAAGTGTGGCAGTTCCTGGTCAGAGACCGAACTTCCTCAATCGAGTAGGGTAAGTTACGGGACTTTATGAAGTGGAACAGCCGCGTGACCCCTGGGTGGCAGAGGTCGTTGTGGAGGGTCTGTAGCCGATCCCCGGTGGTGCTGGCACACATCCCTCGTGAGAGGGCGTCAGGGGATTCGTTAAGGGCCCCTGGCCGGTAAATGATGTCGTACTCGAAGGTGGAGAGCTCGATCCGCCACCTAAGAATCTTATCATTTTTAATCTTCCCCCTCTGTTTATTATTGAACATAAACGCTACCGACCGCTGGTCGGTAAGTAGGGTGAAGCGTTTGCCGGCTAGGTAGTGGCGCCAGTGGCGCACTGCCTCCACGATGGCTTGGGCCTCCTTTTCCACAGAGGAGTGTCTGATCTCGGGCCCTTGGAGGGTCCTCGAGAAGAAAGCTACGGGCCGCCCCGCCTGGTTGAGGGTGGCCGCCAAGGCGAAGTCAGACGCATCACTTTCCACTTGAAATGGAGTGTTCTCGTCCACTGCCTGTAGCGTGGCCCGCTCAATATCCTGCTTAATGCTTTTGAAGGCAGCGTGGGCCTCAGCAGAGAGCGGAAAAGAGGATGCTTTCAAGAGGGGGCGGGCTTTGTCGGAGTAGTTGGGGACCCATTGGGAATAATAAGAAAATAACCCCAGGCACCTTTTCAGGGCTTTGGGAGTGTTGGGCAGGGGCAGCTCCCGTAGGGGGCGCAATCAGTCGGGGTCTGGTCCGATTTCCCCATTCTCCACCACGCTGCCTAGTATGCAGAGGCGCGTGGTGTTGAAAACGCACTTGTCCTCGTTGTAGGTGAGGTTGAGTTTTTGTGCGGTTTCCAGGAACCTCTCGAGGTTCGAGTCGTGATCCTGCTGGTTGTGACCGCAGATGGTGACGTTGTCGAGGTAGGGGAAGGTTGCCTGCAAGTGGTGGTCATCGACCATGCGGTCCATCTCCCTCTGGAAGACCGAGACCCCATTCGTCACCCCAAAGGGGACTCTGAGGAATTGGTAAAGGCGTCCGTTCGCCTCGAAGGTGGTGTACAGGCGGTCCTCTGGTCTGATAGGGAGCTGGTGGTACGCTGACTTGAGGTCGATGGTGGAGAACACCCGGTATTGGGCGATTTGGTTCACCATTTCTGATATGCGGGGTGGCGGGTAGGCGTCTAGTTGGGTGTACCTGTTGATCGTTTGGCTATAGTCAATCACCATCCGTTTCTTCTCGCTACCCCTTACCACTACCACTTGGGCGCGCCACGGGCTGTTGCTGCGTTCAATAATGCGCTCTTTCAGGAGCCTGTCTACCTCGGTCGCGATAAACCGCCTGTCCTCCCAGCTGTACCTCCTGCTTTTGGTCGCTATTGGCCGGCAGTTAGGGGTAAGGTTCGCGAATAGCGAAGGCGGCTTTACCTTCAGGGTAGCCAGACCGCACACTGTGAGGGGCGGCTGGGACCCACCGTACTTGAGCGTGATGCTTTGGTGGTTGCACTGGAAATCCAGGCCCAAGATCACGCTCGCACATAGATTCTTCATGATTAATACTTTAAAATTATCATATACAGTTCCGTTAATGGACAATTGTACCGTGCAGTAACCCAGAATGGTCGATGTCTGGGTTTTATCAGCCATAGAGATGGTACCCTGAGTAGGGACCACCTTTAGGGAGAGTTGTTGTGCCAGTTCAGGGTGAATAAAACTCTCCGTGCTTCCACTGTTAATTAAACATTTAACCCTGCACCCGTTTACCTCGATGTCCACCATTGATTTGGATAGCGGGTGCGGCCTGGTCTGGTCCACTGTGACCGATGCCACTGTAGGGCCCTGATCGAGACAAGATGGCGTCCACGCTGTCTGCTCATAAGATGGCGGACCCCACGAGATCGGGCAAGATGGCGTCCAAGATGGCCGCTCCCACGGCGCGCACGCGGCGGTGGCGGGTTTTCCGGCGGTTGGTATCCGGCGGGGTTCCCTCTGCACACCTTCCCGAAGTGCCCCTTCTTACCGCACTTAAAGCAGGTGGTGCCTTTCGCCGGGCACAGGTTTCTGGTGTGCTTTGGCTGCCCGCAGAAGGAGCAGTTGGGTCCCCGACGCGTCGTGGCTGTCGTAGGGCTTCTGGGGGGAGAGCGGGGTCCCGACGGTGTCGGGCTGCCGGGCGGGGAAGATGCCTTCCAAGATGGCGGCGCCCTTGGTGCACACGTGGTGGCGTGGACGGCGCGGGCTGAAGAGTAGGCGTCCGAGTTTCTCTGGGCCACATCCAGGGATCGCGCGGTGTCCGCAGCCTGTTTCAGGTCCAATCCCGTTTTTTCCAGCAGTCTTTGCCGGATGTAAGTGGAGCTGAGGCCTGTGATAAAGGCATCGCGAACAAGCTCGTCAGTGTACACTGTGGCTTTTACATCTCGGCACTTGCAGTCTTTGCCAAGCATTTTCAGGGTGCCTAGGAACTCCTCCACCGATTCCCCAGGTCGCTGTGCGCGAGTAGCGAGCAGATGCCTAGCATACACCTCATTCGTAGGCTGCTGGTAATGCACCTTTAAGATGTTGCAGGCAGCCAGGTACGTGTCGGCGTCTTGGATGAGGGGGTAAACCTGGTGGCTTACCCAATTCCGCAGAATTCCGAGTTTCATACTCGCAGCGTCCGTAACGTCTTTGACGGCTGCGGAATTGTCCAGGAAGAATTCCATACACATAAACCAGTGTCCGAAGCGTGCTGATGCGTCCGGAGCATGCTGATCCAAATCCAAACGTTCGGATTTCAGGAGTTGATCCATTGTGTTGAAAAATAAGTGAATAAAATTGATCTGCCTCAATAATTCCGAGACTCGATGTAAGCGAAAGAAAACAAGGCTTTTATTAACTTAGAAGGTAACACGTAGTGGAGAGAGGTATCTTCCATCCGGAGGGCTGCAGTACTGGATATGAGGCCAGACTGAGCTTGCTTACATAGGGGCCAGGTATGGGCGGAGCCCTACACATAACACATTCCAATATACAATACAATGGTGAGGAAACGGAACTGGGGGAAGGGAAATGAAACTGAAACCGACCACAGTCACAGGCAGTGATGAATGGATAATTTCATCACAAAACACAAACTGGGGGAGAGAGAGAGAGAGAGAAACACAAACTGGGGGAGAGAGAGAGAGAAACACAAACTGGGGGAGAGAGAGAGAGAAACACAAACTGGGGGAGAGAGAGAGAGAAACACAAACTGGGGAGGGAGAGAGAGAGAGAAACACAAACTGGGGGAGGGAGAGAGAGAAACACAAACTGGGGGAGGGAGAGAGAGAGAAACACAAACTGGGGGAGAGAGAGAAAGAAACACAAACTGGGGGAGGGAGAGAGAGAGAAACACAAACTGGGGAGAGAGAGAGAAACACAAACTGGGGGAGGGAGAGAGAGAGAGAAACACAAACTGGGGGAGAGAGAGAGAGAAACACAAACTGGGGAGGGAGAGAGAGAGAGAAACACAAACTGGGGGAGAGAGAGAGAGAAACACAAACTGGGGAGAGAGAGAGAGAAACACAAACTGGGGGAGGGAGAGAGAGAGAGAAACACAAACTGGGGGAGAGAGAGACAGAAACATAAACTGGGGGAGGGAGAGAGAGAAACACAAACTGGGGGAGAGAGAGAGAGAGAAACACAAACTGGGGGAGGGAGAGAGAGAGAGAAACACAAACTGGGGGAGAGAGAGAGAGAAACACAAACTGGGGGAGGGAGAGAGAGAAACACAAACTGGGGGAGGGAGAGAGAGAGAAACACAAACTGGGGGAGAGAGAGAGAGAAACACAAACTGGGGGAGGGAGAGAGAGAGAAACACAAACTGGGGGAGAGAGAGAGAGAAACACAAACTGGGGGAGAGAGAGAGAGAGAGAAACACAAAAAGGGGGAGAGAGAGAGAGAAACACAAACTGGGGGAGAGAGAGAGAGAGAGAAACACAAACTGGGGGAGAGAGAGAGAGAAACACAAACTGGGGAGGGAGAGAGAGAGAGAAACACAAACTAGGGGAGGGAGAGAGGGAGAGAAACACAAACTGGGGGAGAGAGAGAGAGAAACAGGGGGAGAGAGAGAGAGAAACACAAACTGGGGAGAGAGAGAGAGAAACACAAACTGGGGGAGGGAGAGAGAGAAACACAAACTGGGGAGGGAGAGAGAGAGAGAAACACAAACTGGGGGAGAGAGAGAGAGAAACACAAACTGGGGGAGAGAGAGAGAATAACACAAACTGGGGGAGGGAGAGAGAGAGAGAAACACAAACTGGGGGAGAGAGAGAGAGAAACACAAACTGGGGGAGGGAGAGAGAGAAACACAAACTGGGGGAGAGAGAGAGAGAAACACAAACTGGGGGAGGGAGAGAGAGAGAGAAACACAAACTGGGGGAGGGAGAGAGAGCATATTACGCTCAGGCTGTTTTCCCGATATCTGGTGCCAAGGACTAATCTCCCCCATATATAAAAGTGGAAACAAATCAGACCCAAATAACTACCGCGGCATCTGTGTCAACAGTTGTGTAGGGAAGTTATTCTGCAGTATTCTAAATAGTAGATTACTTGATTTTCTTAACAAACATAATATCCTCAGAAAAAACCAAATAGGCTTTCTTCCAAAACACCGCACCGCCGACCATATCTATACCCTTCACACCCTCATTGAAAAACATAAACACCAAACAAAAAATGGGAAAATATTCGCCTGTTTCATCGACTTCAAGAAAGCCTTTGACTCTATATGGCACGAAGGGCTCTATTATAAACTTCTTCAGTGTGGAATAGGGGGCAAAGTCTATGACCTTATTAAATCAATGTATCTGAAAAACAAATGCGGGGTCAAAATTGGAGACAAACGCACCGACTTCTTCACCCAGAGAAGAGGCGTCCGGCAGGGCTGCAATTTGAGCCCGACCCTGTTCAACATATACATAAATGAATTAGCAGACATGCTGGAGCAAAGCGAGTCACCAGGTCTCCGTCTCCTGGATGGAGAAGTGAAGTCCCTGTTCTATGCGGACGACCTGGTTCTGCTGTCTCCCACAGAACAGGGATTACAGCAACAACTAGACCTACTCGACAAATACTGCCAAAATTGGGCTCTAACAGTAAATCTAAAGAAAACCAACATCATGATTTTTCAGAAAAGACCCAGATGTCAGGAAAACAAATACCAGTTTACCCTCAGTGATACCACTATAGGACACACTATGAGCTACACCTACCTTGGTCTAACTATTACAGCATCAGGGAGCTTCAGCATAGCAGTGAATGCACTAAAAGAAAAAGCCCGAAGAGCCCTATATGCAATAAAAAGAAAATTCTACAACATCCAAATCCCAATCAAAATCTGGCTCAAAATTTTTGACAGCATAATCCTGCCCATTGCACTGTACGGTAGTGAAGTATGGGGCCCGCTAAATCACCAAAGCTACACTAAATGGGAAAAACACACAATAGAAGCCCTACATGCAGAATTCTGCCGAAGCATCCTTCGCACCCAAAGAAAAACGCCAACAAATGCATGCAGAGCCGAACTAGGCAGATACCCACTGATAATAAACATCCAAAAACGAGCACTAAACTTCCTAAATCACCTCAAATCTAGCTCCCCAGACACCCTTCATTTCAAAGCCTTTCAGACCCAAGAGCTAAACCCAGAAAAGAGTCCCCTGAGTCAGCTGCTACTGAAATTAAGTACTCAGCCGGACCCTGACCAGCCCCAGACCAACACAGCCGTCCAAACACCAATCCGAGTGAACCAAATCATTAAAAAATGCAAAGAAACCTACCTGGAACATTGGAACAAAATAACCGAAAGCCAAAGCAGATTAGAATGTTACCGGGCCCTAAAAAGAGAATATAAACTGGCAGACTACCTCACGACCATCAGAGACACAAAACAGAGACAGACCCTCACCAGGTACAGACTAAGCGACCACCAACTGGAAATTGAAAAAGGCAGATACAAGAAATCCTGGCAGCCTAGAGAGAATAGAATATGCGATCAATGTCTGGCTGGCGAGGTTGAAACAGAAATGCATTTCCTCCTAAAATGCGAAAAATTCAACACATCAAGAAACATATTATTCAACAAGCTAAGCCAAACAACCCCAGATTTCAAGGAATTGGATGATCTGTCAAAATTGAGATTAGTCCTAGGAGAAGGAGACAGACCATACCTTGGGGCTAAATATGTAACAACATGTCACAACCTGAGGACTGTTTAAAAGTAAGACTGTTTAAAATTAATATTGAACGTACCAAATGAAGTAGAAAGACTGTTTAAAATTAATATTGTTTAAAAGTAATATTGTATATACCCAACAAATGTCAAATCGATTGACACCTACAGAATGTTGGAAAACTGTACCTTTTTGCAATGTAAGCTTTGGCAATATGGTTCTCTGTAAACTTTCATGCCAATAAAGCATTTGAACTGAAACTGAACTGAACTGAGAAACACAAACTGAGGGAGGGAGAGAGAGAAACACAAACTGGGGGAGAGAGAGAGAGAAACACAAACTGGGGAGGGAGAGAGAGAGAGAAACACAAACTGGGGGAGAGAGAGAGAGAAACACAAACTGGGGGAGGGAGAGAGAGAAACACAAACTGGGAGAGAGAGAGAGAGAGAAACACGAACTGGGGGAGGGAGAGAGAGAGAGAAACACAAATTGGGTGAGGGAGAGAGAGAGAAACACAAACTGGGGGAGGGAGAGAGAGAAACACAAACTGGGGGAGGGAGAGAGAGAGAGAAACACAAACTGGGGGATGGAGAGAGAGAAACACAAACTGGGGGAGAGAGAGAGAGAGAGAAACACAAACTGGGTGAGGGAGAGAGAGAGAAACACAAACTGGGGGAGGGAGACAGAGAGAGAAACACAAACTGGGGAGGGAGAGAGAGAAACAAACTGGGGGAGAGAGAGAGAGAAACAAAAACTGGAGGAGGGAGAGAGAGAACACAAACTGGGGGAGGGAGAGAGAGAGAAACACAAACTGGGGGAGAGAGAGAGAGAAACACAAACCGGGGGAGGGAGAGAGAGAGAGAAACACAAACTGGGGGAGAGAGAGAGAGAAACACAAACTGGGGGAGGGAGAGAGAGAAACACAAACTGGGGAGGGAGAGAGAGAGAAACACAAACTGGGGGAGAGAGAGAGAGAGAAACACAAACTGGGGGAGGGAGAGAGAGAAACACAAACTAGGGGAGGGACAGAGAGAGAAACACAAACTGGGGGAGGGAGAGAGAGAGAAACACAAACTGGGGGGGAGAGAGAGAGAAACACAAACCGGGGGAGGGAGCGAGAGAGAGAAACACAAACTGGGGGAGAGAGAGAGAGAAACACAAACTGGGGAGAGAGAGAGAGAAACACAAACTGGGGGAGAGAGAGAGAGAAACACAAACTGGGGGAGGGAGAGAGAGAAACACAAACTGGGGGGGAGAGAGAGAGAAACACAAACTGGGGAGGGAGGGAGAGAGAGAGAGAAACAAATACTGGGGGAGAGAGAGAGAGAAACACAAACTGGGGGAGGGAGAGAGAGAAACACAAACTGGGGAGGGAGAGAGAGAGAAACACAAACTGGGGGAGAGAGAGAGAGAGAAACAAACTGGGGGAGAGAGTGAGAGAAACACAAACTGGGGGAGGGAGAGAGAGAGAGAAACACAAACTGGGGGAGAGAGAGAGAGAAACACAAAGCGGGGGAGAGAGAGAGAGAAACACAAGCTGGGGAGAGAGAGAGAGAAACACAAACTGGGGGAGGGAGAGAGAGAGAGAAACACAAACTGGGGGAGAGAGAGAGAGTAACACAAACTGGGGGAGGGAGAGAGAGAGAAACACAAACTGGGGGAGGGAGAGAGAGAAACACAAACTGGGGAGGGAGAGAGAGAGAAACACAAACTGGGGGAGAGAGAGAGAGAAACACAAACTGGGGAGAGAGAGAGAGAGAAACACAAACTGGGGGAGGGAGAGAGAGAGAAACACAAACTGGGGGAGAGAGAGAGAGAGAGAAACACAAACTGGGGGAGGGAGAGAGAGAGAGAAACACGAACTGGGGGAGGGAGAGAGAGAGAGAAACACAAACTGGAGGAGGGAGAGAGAGAGAAACACAAACAGGGGGAGGGAGAGAGAGAGAGAAACACGAATTGGGGGAGGGAGAGAGAGAGAGAAACACAAACTGGGGGAGGGAGAGAGAGAGAGAAACACGAACTGGGGGAGGGAGAGAGAGAGAGAAACACAAACGGGGGAGGGAGAGAGAGAAACACAAACTGGGGGAGAGAGAGAGAGAAACACAAACTGGGGAGGGAGAGAGAGAGAGAAACACAAACTGGGGGAGAGAGAGAGAGAAACACAAACTGGGGGAGGGAGAGAGAGAAACACAAACTGGGGGAGAGAGAGAGAGAGAAACACGAACTGGGGGAGGGAGAGAGAGAGAGAAACACAAACTGGGGGAGGGAGAGAGAGAGAAACACAAACTGGGGGAGGGAGAGAGAGAAACACAAACTGGGGGAGGGAGAGAGAGAGAGAAACACAAACTGGGGGATGGAGAGAGAGAAACACAAACTGGGGGAGAGAGAGAGAGAGAGAAACACAAACTGGGTGAGGGAGAGAGAGAGAAACACAAACTGGGGGAGGGAGACAGAGAGAGAAACACAAACTGGGGAGGGAGAGAGAGAAACAAACTGGGGGAGAGAGAGAGAGAAAGAAAAACTGGGGGAGGGAGAGAGAGAAACACAAACTGGGGGAGGGAGAGAGAGAGAAACACAAACTGGGGGAGAGAGAGAGAGAGAAACACAAACCGGGGGAGGGAGAGAGAGAGAGAAACACAAACTGGGGGAGAGAGAGAGAGAAACACAAACTGGGGGAGGGAGAGAGAGAAACACAAACTGGGGAGGGAGAGAGAGAGAAACACAAACTGGGGGAGAGAGAGAGAGAGAAACACAAACTGGGGGAGGGAGAGAGAGAAACACAAACGAGGGGAGGGACAGAGAGAGAAACACAAACTGGGGGAGGGAGAGAGAGAGAAACACAAACTGGGGGAGAGAGAGAGAGAAACACAAACCGGGGGAGGGAGAGAGAGAGAGAAACACAAACTGGGGGAGAGAGAGAGAAACACAAACTGGGGAGAGAGAGAGAGAAACACAAACTGGGGGAGAGAGAGAGAGAAACACAAACTGGGGGAGGGAGAGAGAGAAACACAAACTGGGGGGGAGAGAGAGAGAAACACAAACTGGGGAGGGAGGGAGAGAGAGAGAAACACATACTGGGGGAGAGAGAGAGAGAAACACAAACTGGGGGAGGGAGAGAGAGAAACACAAACTGGGGAGGGAGAGAGAGAGAAACACAAACTGGGGGAGAGAGAGAGAGAAACACAAACCGGGGGAGGGAGAGAGAGAGAGAAACACAAACTGGGGGAGAGAGAGAGAGAGAAACACAAACTGGGGGAGGGAGAGAGAGAAACACAAACTGGGGAGGGAGAGAGAGAGAAACACAAACTGGGGGAGAGAGAGAGAGAGAAACACAAACTGGGGGAGGGAGAGAGAGAAACACAAACTAGGGGAGGGACAGAGAGAGAAACACAAACTGGGGGAGGGAGAGAGAGAGAAACACAAACTGGGGGAGAGAGAGAGAGAAACACAAACCGGGGGAGGGAGAGAGAGAGAGAAACACAAACTGGGGGAGAGAGAGAGAGAAACACAAACTGGGGAGAGAGAGAGAGAAACACAAACTGGGGGAGAGAGAGAGAGAAACACAAACTGGGGGAGGGAGAGAGAGAAACACAAACTGGGGGGGAGAGAGAGAGAAACACAAACTGGGGAGGGAGGGAGAGAGAGAGAGAAACAAATACTGGGGGAGAGAGAGAGAGAAACACAAACTGGGGGAGGGAGAGAGAGAAACACAAACTGGGGAGGGAGAGAGAGAGAAACACAAACTGGGGGAGAGAGAGAGAGAGAAACAAACTGGGGAGAGAGTGAGAGAAACACAAACTGGGGGAGGGAGAGAGAGAGAGAAACACAAACTGGGGGAGAGAGAGAGAGAAACACAAAGCGGGGGAGAGAGAGAGAGAGAGAAACACAAGCTGGGGAGAGAGAGAGAGAAACACAAACTGGGGGAGGGAGAGAGAGAGAGAAACACAAACTGGGGGAGAGAGAGAGAGTAACACAAACTGGGGGAGGGAGAGAGAGAGAAACACAAACTGGGGGAGGGAGAGAGAGAAACACAAACTGGGGGAGGGAGAGAGAGAGAAACACAAACTGGGGGAGAGAGAGAGAGAAACACAAACTGGGGAGAGAGAGAGAGAGAAACACAAATTGGGGGAGGGAGAGAGAGAGAGAAACACAAACTGGGGGAGAGAGAGAGAGAGAGAAACACAAACTGGGGGAGGGAGAGAGAGAGAGAAACACGAACTGGGGGAGGGAGAGAGAGAGAGAAACACAAACTGGGGGAGGGAGAGAGAGAGAAACACAAACAGGGGGAGGGAGAGAGAGAGAGAAACACGAACTGGGGGAGGGAGAGAGAGAGAAACACAAACTGGGGGAGGGAGAGAGAGAGAGAAACACAAACTGGGAGAGGGAGAGAGAGAGAAACATGAACTGGGGAGGGAGAGAGAGAGAGAAACACAAACTGGGGGAGGGAGAGAGAGAGAAACACAAACTGGGGGAGGGAGAGAGAGCAACACAAACTGGGGGAGGGAGAGAGAGAAACAAACTGGGGGAGAGAGAGAGAGAAACACAAAATGGGGAAGGGAGAGAGAGATAGAAACACAAACTGAGGGAGGGAGATAGAGAGAAACACAAACTGGGGGAGAGAGAGAGAGAGAAACACAAACTGGGGGAGGGAGAGAGAGAAACACAAACTGGGGGATAGAGAGAAACACAAACTGGGAGAGGGAGAGAGAGAAACACAAACTGGGAGAGAGAGAGAGAGAGAAACACAAACTGGGGTAGGGAGAGAGAGAGAGATACACAAACTGGGGGAGAGAGAGAGAGAAACACAAACTGGGTGAGGGAGAGAGAGAAACACAAACTGGGGAGGGAGAGAGAGAGAAACACAAACTGGGGGAGAGAGAGAGAGAGAAACAAATTGGGGAGAGAGAGAGAGAAACACAAACTGGGGGAGGGAGAGAGAGAGAAACACAAACTGGGGAGGGAGGGAGAGAAACACAAACTGGGGGAGAGAGAGAGAGAAACACAAACTGGGGAGAGAGAGAGAGAGAAACACAAACTGGGGAGGGAGAGAGAGAGAGAAACACAAACTGGGGGAGAGAGAGAGAGAGAGAAACACAAACTGGGGGAGGGAGAGAGAGAGAGAAACACGAACTGGGGGAGGGAGAGAGAGAGAGAAACACAAACTGTGGGAGGGAGAGAGAGAGAAACACAAACAGGGGGAGGGAGAGAGAGAGAGAAACACGAACTGGGGGAGGGAGAGGGAGAGAAACACAAACTGGGGGAGGGAGAGAGAGAGAGAAACACAAACTGGGGGAGAGAGAGAGAAATATGAACTGGGGGAGGGAGAGAGAGAGAGAAACACAAACTGGGGAGGGAGAGAGAGAGAAACACAAACTGGGGGAGGGAGAGAGAGAAACACAAACTGGGGGAGGGAGAGAGAGAAAGAAACTGGGGGAGAGAGAGAGAGAAACACAAACTGGGGGAGGGAGAGAGAGATAGAAACACAAACTGAGGGAGAGAGATAGAGAGAAACACAAACTGGGGGAGAGAGAGAGAGAGAAACACAAACTGGGGGAGGGAGAGAGAGAAACACAAACTGGGGGAGAGAGAGAAACACAAACTGGGAGAGGGAGAGAGAGAAACAGAAACTGGGAGAGAGAGAGAGAGAGAAACACAAACTGGGGTAGGGAGAGAGAGAAACACAAACTGGGGGAGAGAGAGAGAGAAACACAAACTGGGGAAGGGAGAGAGAGAGAGAAACACAAACTGGGGAGAGAGAGAGAGAAACACAAACTGGGGGAGAGAGAGAGGGAGAAACACGAACTGGGGGAGGGAGAGCGAGAGAGAAACACAAACTGGGGGAGGGAGAGAGAGAGAAACAAAAACTGGGGGAGGGAGAGAGAGAAACACAAACTGGGGGAGGGAGAGAGAGAGAAACACAAACTGGGGGAGAGAGAGAGAGATACACAAACCGGGGGAGGGAGAGAGAGAGAGAAACACAAACTGGGGGAGAGAGAGAGAGAAACACAAACTGGGGGAGGGAGAGAGAGAAACACAAACTGGGGGAGGGAGAGAGAAACACAAACTGGGGGAGAGAGAGAGAGAGAAACACAAACTGGGGGAGGGAGAGAGGGAAACACAAACTAGGGGAGGCACAGAGAGAGAAACACAAACTGGGGGAGGGAGAGAGAGAGAAACACAAACTGGGGGAGAGAGAGAGAGAAACACAAACCGGGGGAGGGAGAGAGAGAGAGAAACACAAACTGGGGGAGAGAGAGAGAGAAACACAAACTGGGGGAGGGAGAGAGAGAAACACAAACTGGGGGAGGGAGAGAGAGAGAGAAACACAAACTGGGGGAGGGAGAGAGAGAGAAACACAAACTGGGGGAGGGAGAGAGAGAAACACAAACTGGGGGAGAGAGAGAGAGAAACACAAACTGGGGAGGGAGAGAGAGAGAGAAACACAAACTGGGGGAGAGAGAGAGAGAAACACAAACTGGGGGAGGGAGAGAGAGAAACACAAACTGGGGGAGAGAGAGAGAGAGAAACACGAACTGGGGGAGGGAGAGAGAGAGAGAAACACAAACTGGGGGAGGGAGAGAGAGAGAAACACAAACTGGGGGAGGGAGAGAGAGAAACACAAACTGGGGAGGGAGAGAGAGAGAGAAACACAAACTGGGGGATGGAGAGAGAGAAACACAAACTGGGGGAGAGAGAGAGAGAGAGAAACACCAACTGGGTGAGGGAGAGAGAGAGAAACACAAACTGGGGGAGGGAGACAGAGAGAGAAACACAAACTGGGGAGGGAGAGAGAGAAACAAACTGGGGGAGAGAGAGAGAGAAACAAAAACTGGGGGAGGGAGAGAGAGAAACACAAACTGGGGGAGGGAGAGAGAGAGAAACACAAACTGGGGGAGAGAGAGAGAGAAACACAAACCGGGGGAGGGAGAGAGAGAGAGAAACACAAACTGGGGGAGAGAGAGAGAGAAACACAAACTAGGGGAGGGACAGAGAGAGAAACACAAACTGGGGGAGGGAGAGAGAGAGAAGCACAAACTGGGGGAGAGAGAGAGAGAGAAACACAAACTGGGGGAGGGAGAGAGAGAAACACAAACTAGGGGAGGGACAGAGAGAGAAACACAAACTGGGGGAGGGAGAGAGAGAGAAGCACAAACTGGGGGAGAGAGAGAGAGAAACACAAACCGGGGGAGGGAGAGAGAGAGAGAAACACAAACTGGGGGAGAGAGAGAGAGAAACACAAACTGGGGAGAGAGAGAGAGAAACACAAACTGGGGGAGAGAGAGAGAGAAACACAAACTGGGGGAGGGAGAGAGAGAAACACAAACTGGGGGGAGAGAGAGAGAAACACAAACTGGGGAGGGAGGGAGAGAGAGAGAGAAACACATACTGGGGGAGAGAGATAGAGAAACACAAACTGGGGGAGGGAGAGAGAGAAACACAAACTGGGGAGGGAGAGAGAGAGAAACACAAACTGGGAGAGAGAGAGAGAGAGAAACAAACTGGGGGAGAGAGTGAGAGAAACACAAACTGGGGGAGGGAGAGAGAGAGAGAAACACAAACTGGGGGAGAGAGAGAGAGAAACACAAAGCGGGGGAGAGAGAGAGAGAGAGAAACACAAGCTGGGGAGAGAGAGAGAGAAACACAAACTGGGGGAGGGAGAGAGAGAGAGAAACACAAACTGGGGGAGAGAGAGAGAGTAACACAAACTGGGGGAGGGAGAGAGAGAGAAACACAAACTGGGGGAGGGAGAGAGAGAAACACAAACTGGGGGAGGGAGAGAGAGAGAAACACAAACTGGGGGAGAGAGAGAGAGAAACACAAACTGGGGAGAGAGAGAGAGAGAAACACAAACTGGGGGAGGGAGAGAGAGAGAGAAACACAAACAGGGGGAGAGAGAGAGAGAGAGAAACACAAACTGGGGGAGGGAGAGAGAGAGAGAAACACGAACTGGGGGAGGGAGAGAGAGAGAGAAACACAAACTGGGGGAGGGAGAGAGAGAGAAACACAAACAGGGGGAGGGAGAGAGAGAGAGAAACACGAACTGGGGGAGGGAGAGAGAGAGAAACACAAACTGGGGGAGGGAGAGAGAGAGAGAAACACAAACTGGGGGAGAGAGAGTGAGAGAAACATGAACTGGGGGAGAGAGAGAGAGAGAAACACAAACTGGGGGAGGGAGAGAGAGAGAAACACAAACTGGGGGAGGGAGAGAGAGCAACACAAACTGGGGGAGGGAGAGAGAGAAACAAACTGGGGGAGAGAGAGAGAGAAACACAAAATGGGGGAGGGAGAGAGAGATAGAAACACAAACTGAGGGAGAGAGATAGAGAGAAACACAAACTGGGGGAGAGAGAGAGAGAGAAACACAAACTGGGGGAGGGAGAGAGAGAAACACAAACTGGGGGAGAGAGAGAAGCACAAACTGGGAGAGGGAGAGAGAGAAACACAAACTGGGAGAGAGAGAGAGAGAGAAACACAAACTGGGGTAGGGAGAGAGAGAGAGATACACAAACTGGGGGAGAGAGAGAGAGAAACACAAACTGGGTGAGGGAGAGAGAGAAACACAAACTGGGGAGGGAGAGAGAGAGAAACACAAACTGGGGGAGAGAGAGAGAGAGAAACAAATTGGGGAGAGAGAGAGAGAAACACAAACTGGGGGAGGGAGAGAGAGAGAAACACAAACTGGGGGAGGGAGGGAGAGAAACACAAACTGGGGGAGAGAGAGAGAGAAACACAAACTGGGGAGAGAGAGAGAGAGAAACACAAACTGGGGGAGGGAGAGAGAGAGAGAAACACAAACTGGGGGAGAGAGAGAGAGAGAGAAACACAAACTGGGGGAGGGAGAGAGAGAGAGAAACACGAACTGGGGGAGGGAGAGAGAGAGAGAAACACAAACTGGGGGAGGGAGACAGAGAGAAACACAAAGAGGGGGAGGGAGAGAGAGAGAGAAACACGAACTGGGGGAGGGAGAGAGAGAGAAACACAAACTGGGGGAGGGAGAGAGAGAGAGAAACACAAACTGGGGGAGAGAGAGAGAGAGAAACATGAACTGGGGGAGGGAGAGAGAGAGAGAAACACAAACTGGGGAGGGAGAGAGAGAGAAACACAAACTGGGGGAGGGAGAGAGAGAAACACAAACTGGGGGAGGGAGAGAGAGAAAGAAACTGGGGGAGAGAGAGATAGAAACACAAACTGAGGGAGAGAGATAGAGAGAAACACAAACTGGGGGAGAGAGAGAGAGAGAAACACAAACTGGGGGAGGGAGAGAGAGAAACACAAACTGGGGGAGAGAGAGAAACACAAACTGGGAGAGGGAGAGAGAGAAACACAAACTGGGAGAGAGAGAGAGAGAGAAACACAAACTGGGGAAGGGAGAGAGAGAGAGAAACACAAACTGGGGAGAGAGAGAGAGAAACACAAACTGGGGGAGAGAGAGAGAGAGAAACACGAACTGGGGAGGGAGAGAGAGAGAGAAACACAAACTGGGGGAGGGAGAGAGAGTGAAACACAAACTGGGGGAGGGAGAGAGAGAAACACAAACTGGGGGAGGGAGAGAGAGAGAGAAACACAAACTGGGGGAGGAAGAGAGAGAAACACAAACTGGGGGAGAGAGAGAGAGAGAGAAACACAAACTGGGTGAGGGAGAGAGAGAGAAACACAAACTGGGGGAGGGAGACAGAGAGAGAAACACAAACTGGGGAGGGAGAGAGAGAAACAAACTGGGGGAGAGAGAGAGAGAAACAAAAACTGGGGGAGGGAGAGAGAGAAACACAAACTGGGGGAGGGAGAGAGAGAGAAACACAAACTGGGGGATAGAGAGAGAGAAACACAAACCGGGGGAGGGAGAGAGAGAGAGAAACACAAACTGGGGGAGAGAGAGAGAGAAACACAAACTGGGGGAGGGAGAGAGAGAAACACAAACTGGGGAGGGAGAGAGAGAGAAACACAAACTGGGGGAGAGAGAGAGAGAGAAACACAAACTGGGGGAGGGAGAGAGAGAAACACAAACTAGGGGAGGGACAGAGAGAGAAACACAAACTGGGGGAGGGAGAGAGAGAGAAACACAAACTGGGGGAGAGAGAGAGAGAAACACAAACCGGGGGAGGGAGAGAGAGAGAGAAACACAAACTGGGGGAGAGAGAGAGAGAAACACAAACCGGGGGAGGGAGAGAGAGAAACACAAACTGGGGGAGAGAGAGAGAGAGAAACACAAACTGGGGGAGGGAGAGAGAGAGAGAAACACAAACTGGGGGAGGGAGAGAGAGAGAAACACAAACTGGGGGAGGGAGAGAGAGAAACACAAACTGGGGGAGAGAGAGAGAGAAACACAAACTGGGGAGGGAGAGAGAGAGAGAGAGAAACACAAACTGGGGGAGAGAGAGAGAGAAACACAAACTGGGGGAGGGAGAGAGAGAAACACAAACTGGGGGAGAGAGAGAGAGAGAAACACGAACTGGGGGAGGGAGAGAGAGAGAGAAACACAAACTGGGGGAGGGAGAGAGAGAGAAACACAAACTGGGGGAGGGAGAGAGAGAAACACAAACTGGGGGAGGGAGAGAGAGAGAGAAACACAAACTGGGGGAGGGAGAGAGAGAAACACAAACTGGGGGAGAGAGAGAGAGAGAGAAACACAAACTGGGTGTGGGAGAGAGAGAGAAACACAAACTGGGGGAGGGAGACAGAGAGAGAAACACAAACTGGGGAGGGAGAGAGAGAGAGAAACACAAACTGGGGGAGGGAGAGAGAGAGAAACACAAACTGGGGGAGGGAGAGAGAGAAACACAAACTGGGGAGGGAGAGAGAGAGAGAAACACAAACTGGGGGATGGAGAGAGAGAAACACAAACTGGGGGAGAGAGAGAGAGAGAGAAACACAAACTGGGTGAGGGAGAGAGAGAGAAACACAAACTGGGGGAGGGAGACAGAGAGAGAAACACAAACTGGGGAGGGAGAGAGAGAAACAAACTGGGGGAGAGAGAGAGAGAAACAAAAACTGGGGGAGGGAGAGAGAGAAACACAAACTGGGGGAGGGAGAGAGAGAGAAACACAAACTGGGGGAGAGAGAGAGAGAAACACAAACCGGGGGAGGGAGAGAGAGAGAGAAACACAAACTGGGGGAGAGAGAGAGAGAAACACAAACTGGGGGAGGGAGAGAGAGAAACACAAACTAGGGAGGGAGAGAGAGAGAAACACAAACTGGGGGAGAGAGAGAGAGAGAAACACAAACTGGGGGAGGGAGAGAGAGAAACACAAACTAGGGGAGGGACAGAGAGAGAAACACAAACTGGGGGAGGGAGAGAGAGAGAAACACAAACTGGGGGAGAGAGAGAGAGAAACACAAACCGGGGGAGGGAGAGAGAGAGAGAAACACAAACTGGGGGAGAGAGAGAGAGAAACACAAACTGGGGAGAGAGAGAGAGAAACACAAACTGGGGGAGAGAGAGAGAGAAACACAAACTGGGGGAGGGAGAGAGAGAAACACAAACTGGGGGGGAGAGAGAGAGAAACACAAACTGGGGAGGGAGGGAGAGAGAGAGAGAAACACATACTGGGGGAGAGAGAGAGAAACACAAACTGGGGGAGGGAGAGAGAGAAACACAAACTGGGGAGGGAGAGAGAGAGAAACACAAACTGGGGGAGAGAGAGAGAGAGAAACAAACTGGGGGAGAGAGTGAGAGAAACACAAACTGGGGGAGGGAGAGAGAGAGAGAAACACAAACTGGGGGAGAGAGAGAGAGAAACACAAAGCGGGGGAGAGAGAGAGAGAGAAACACAAGCTGGGGAGAGAGAGAGAGAAACACAAACTGGGGGAGGGAGAGAGAGAGAGAAACACAAACTGGGGGAGAGAGAGAGAGTAACACAAACTGGGGGAGGGAGAGAGAGAGAAACACAAACTGGGGGAGGGAGAGAGAGAAACACAAACTGGGGGAGGGAGAGAGAGAGAAACACAAACTGGGGGAGAGAGAGAGAGAAACACAAACTGGGGAGAGAGAGAGAGAGAAACACAAACTGGGGGAGGGAGAGAGAGAGAGAAACACAAACAGGGGGAGAGAGAGAGAGAGAGAAACACAAACTGGGGGAGGGAGAGAGAGAGAGAGAAACACGAACTGGGGGAGGGAGAGAGAGAGAGAAACACAAACTGGGGGAGGGAGAGAGAGAGAAACACAAACAGGGGGAGGGAGAGAGAGAGAGAAACACGAACTGGGGGAGGGAGAGAGAGAGAAACACAAACTGGGGGAGGGAGAGAGAGAGAGAAACACAAACTGGGGGAGAGAGAGTGAGAGAAACATGAACTGGGGGAGAGAGAGAGAGAGAAACACAAACTGGGGGAGGGAGAGAAGCACAAACTGGGAGAGGGAGAGAGAGAAACACAAACTGGGAGAGAGAGAGAGAGAGAAACACAAACTGGGGTAGGGAGAGAGAGAGAGATACACAAACTGGGGGAGAGAGAGAGAGAAACACAAACTGGGTGAGGGAGAGAGAGAAACACAAACTCGGGAGGGAGAGAGAGAGAAACACAAACTGGGGGAGAGAGAGAGAGAGAAACAAATTGGGGAGAGAGAGAGAGAAACACAAACTGGGGGAGGGAGAGAGAGAGAAACACAAACTGGGGGAGGGAGGGAGAGAAACACAAACTGGGGGAGAGAGAGAGAGAAACACAAACTGGGGAGAGAGAGAGAAACACAAACTGGGGGAGGGAGAGAGAGAGAGAAACACAAACTGGGGGAGAGAGAGAGAGAGAGAAACACAAACTGGGGGAGGGAGAGAGAGAGAGAAACACGAACTGGGGGAGGGAGAGAGAGAGAGAAACACGAACTGGGGGAGGGAGAGAGAGAGAAACACAAACTGGGGGAGGGAGAGAGAGAGAGAAACACAAACTGGGGGAGAGAGAGAGAGAGAAACATGAACTGGGGGAGGGAGAGAGAGAGAGAAACACAAACTGGGGAGGGAGAGAGAGAGAAACACAAACTGGGGGAGGGAGAGAGAGAAACACAAACTGGGGGAGGGAGAGAGAGAAAGAAACTGGGGGAGAGAGAGATAGAAACACAAACTGAGGGAGAGAGATAGAGAGAAACACAAACTGGGGGAGAGAGAGAGAGAGAAACACAAACTGGGGGAGGGAGAGAGAGAAACACAAACTGGGGGAGAGAGAGAAACACAAACTGGGAGAGGGAGAGAGAGAAACACAAACTGGGAGAGAGAGAGAGAGAGAAACACAAACTGGGGAAGGGAGAGAGAGAGAGAAACACAAACTGGGGAGAGAGAGAGAGAAACACAAACTGGGGGAGAGAGAGAGAGAGAAACACGAACTGGGGAGGGAGAGAGAGAGAGAAACACAAACTGGGGGAGGGAGAGAGAGAGAAACACAAACTGGGGGAGGGAGAGAGAGAAACACAAACTGGGGGAGGGAGAGAGAGAGAGAAACACAAACTGGGGGAGAGAGAGAGAGAGAGAAACACAAACTGGGTGAGGGAGAGAGAGAGAAACACAAACTGGGGGAGGGAGACAGAGAGAGAAACACAAACTGGGGAGGGAGAGAGAGAAACAAACTGGGGGAGAGAGAGAGAGAAACAAAAACTGGGGGAGGGAGAGAGAGAAACACAAACTGGGGGAGGGAGAGAGAGAGAAACACAAACTGGGGGAGAGAGAGAGAGAAACACAAACTGGGGAGAGAGAGAGAGAAACACAAACTGGGGGAGGGAGAGAGAGAAACACAAACTGGGGAGGGAGAGAGAGAGAAACACAAACTGGGGGAGAGAGAGAGAGAGAAACACAAACTGGGGGAGGGAGAGAGAGAAACACAAACTAGGGGAGGGACAGAGAGAGAAACACAAACTGGGGGAGGGAGAGAGAGAGAAACACAAACTGGGGGAGAGAGAGAGAGAAACACAAACCGGGGGAGGGAGAGAGAGAGAGAAACACAAACTGGGGGAGAGAGAGAGAGAAACACAAACTGGGGGAGGGAGAGAGAGAAACACAAACTGGGGGAGAGAGAGAGAGAGAAACACAAACTGGGGGAGTGAGAGAGAGAGAGAAACACAAACTGGGGGAGGGAGAGAGAGAGAAACACAAACTGGGGGAGGGAGAGAGAGAAACACAAACTGGGGGAGAGAGAGAGAGAAACACAAACTGGGGAGGGAGAGAGAGAGAGAAACACAAACTGGGGGAGAGAGAGAGAGAAACACAAACTGGGGGAGGGAGAGAGAGAAACACAAACTGGGGGAGAGAGAGAGAGAGAAACACGAACTGGGGGAGGGAGAGAGAGAGAGAAACACAAACTGGGGGAGGGAGAGAGAGAGAAACACAAACTGGGGGAGGGAGAGAGAGAAACACAAACTGGGGGAGGGAGAGAGAGAGAGAAACACAAACTGGGGGAGGGAGAGAGAGAAACACAAACTGGGGGAGAGAGAGAGAGAGAGAAACACAAACTGGGTGAGGGAGAGAGAGAGAAACACAAACTGGGGGAGGGAGACAGAGAGAGAAACACAAACTGGGGAGGGAGAGAGAGAAACAAACTGGGGGAGAGAGAGACACACGAGGACACACCGAAAGCCTCAAACCCTGCTCCTGCCACACAACATATCCCAGAAACCCGGCCAACAACCAGCCATCAGTCGAGTCCTGCCCAGACTACTGCTACCCAGTCTGAAAAACCAGCCCCTCAGGCGGTCCTGCTGACCGACTCCAACGGAAAGTTTCTGGACCCCCAGAGGCTGTTCCCAGGTCATCAAGTCCTGAAAAAATGGTGCAGCAACACAGACCATGCAATGAGGATCCTGAACAAAGAATCCCTTGGAAGCCCCAAATGGCTTGTGATCCACACAGGAACAAACGACCTACGCACCCTACAGGAAGGCACTGCTAGGGCGGTGAGCAGGATGGCGGAAAAGGCCAGCAAGGAATTCCCCGAGGCGCGGATCGTGATCTCCACACTACTGCCCAGAAAGGACACCCCAGCCTATATAATCCACAACACCAACAGGAAGATCGACACGAGATGTTCTGTCTTCCCCAACGTCTACCTGGCCCATCATCCAAACATCAACACAAGGGACCTCTATGACGAAATACATCTACTCAAACAGCGGATGTGGGTCTTCGCAAGAAACCTCATAAACACTGCCAAAAGACGCAGCCCTCCCACCCCCTCTACCATTGGGAGCCGTAACCCAAACAGGACCACCAATGTCCCCCACCCCCCTTTACAAAACCAACAACAGAACCGTGCTTTTATACCTGACCCAAGACCCCCCTCTAGACCACAGACTGTAGACCAAGAACTGAGAAAGATCATGACGATGCTGAACAGCCTGATAGAAAGCCGGAGAAATTATTAATATTGTTATTTATCATTATCATTATTGTTATCTTATCAGTATTATTACTATTATTAGATAGATATATGTGCATGCCTCATGAAATTTATACTAAATCATCATTTAGCATTATAGAAAATAGTGTTCCCACACGCATCCCACAAAATAGGTCCATTTTATTTCGTTTTATTGAACTATATAAATGCGTTCTTTCCACATAAGCTGCTGGAATATCCAGGGCCTCCGCTCCTCAACTTTTGGGATGAAGAGTACAGACCCTGAATTCCTAAAAGCTATAAAAGACATTGATATAATTGTGTTAACAGAAACATGGTGCCAAAAGGACATGCCGACCCACTGTCCTCCAATGTACCATGAAATCATTGTGCCCTCAGTAAAGAACACTAAGACACGCAAGGGCAGAACCTCCGGGGGAATCCTGGTGTGGTATAAAGGAGAACTGAACAAACACATCTCACCGATAAAACAGGGAAAATCACACGTATGGCTAAAATTAGATAAAAATATAGGAATAGCAAAAAACGATGTTTACTTATGTGCGATCTACATACCTCCAATAGAATCGCCATATTTTGAAGAGGAGATATTTGACACTCTCCACATGGAAATCAGCCATTTCCAGGCCCAAGGAAAGGTGCTACTATGTGGGGACCTAAATGCAAGGACAGGATGTGAACCTGACTTCATAGACCCACAGGGCAACAACCATGTGTTTGGCCAGACCCCTCTATATGTCACACCAGCCATCGCAAACCGAAACAACCTCGATTGTGTAATAAATAAAAGCGGTAGGGAGGTAGTGCAACTCTGCCGAGCCTTAGGCCTGTACATAGTTAACGGTAGGTTCAGAGGGGACTCCTTAGGGAGACTCACATATTCCTCAACTCTTGGGTCTAGTGTGGTGGATTATACAATCACTGACCTGGACCCCTGCGATATCAACGCATTCACTGTCAGGCAGCAATCCCCCCTCTCAGACCATAACCAAATAAATGTGTACCTTAAACTTTCTGCCCAAACTACAGACACAAAAAAGGAACCCATTAAGCTACATAAAATAAACCAGACATACAGATGGGCCCCAGACAGTGGAGATAAATTCATCACAGCACTAAATTCACCTGATCTCACAAGTAAAATTTCAAAATTTAAAGAAAATCTATATGAGATCACCAGAGATGGTGTAAACATGGCCATAGAGGATATAAATATGATCTTCCATGAGGCAGCTGTAAAAGCCGACCTCGTGAAACAGAAGAGGAAGAGTCACAAAAGACAAAATAAAAATAAGAAATGGTTTGACCACGAATGCAAAAATGCCAGAAAAGACCTGAGAAAAATATCAAACCAAAAGCATCAGCAACCAAACAATCCGGACCTACGTACTAGATACAATGAAACCCTCAAAAGATATAAACACACCATTAGGAACAAAACACAAAACTATACCCACAAAATACTCGAAGAAATTGAAAACTCCACCAATCCAAAACAATTCTGGGAAATGTGGAATAACCTGAGTACAACACAATTGCAAGCATTACCAATCCAAGATGGCGACATCTGGAGAACACATTTTGAAAACCTCTACAAAGACATCCCAATAAACGAAACAAACCCAAGTCAACATCAGGTCACAGAAAAACTCCACACATTAGAAGCAACAATTAAAGACAACCAAAACCCTCTAGACTCCCCAATCACATGGAAAGAACTGGCCACAAAAACAAAATCTCTCCACCTAAAGAAAGCCTGTGGCCCAGACAACATCAAAAATGAAATGCTCAAGTTCAGCAATATGGAGATGCAGGGTGCGGTACTCAAATTATTCAACATCATATTACGTTCAGGCTGTTTTCCCGATATCTGGTGCCAAGGACTAATCTCCCCCATATATAAAAGCGGAAACAAATCAGACCCAAATAACTACCGCGGCATCTGTGTCAACAGTTGTCTAGGGAAGTTATTCTGCAGTATTCTAAACAGTAGATTACTTGATTTTCTTAACAAACATAATATCCTCAGAAAAAACCAAATAGGCTTTCTTCCAAAACACCGCACCGCCGACCATATCTATACCCTTCACACCCTCATTGAAAAACATATACACCAAACAAAAAATGGGAAAATATTCGCCTGTTTCATCGACTTCAAGAAAGCCTTTGACTCTATATGGCACGAAGGGCTCTATTATAAACTTCTTCAGTGTGGAATAGGGGGCAAAGTCTATGACCTTATTAAATCAATGTATCTGAAAAACAAATGCGGGGTCAAAATTGGAGACAAACGCACCGATTTCTTCACCCAGAGAAGAGGCGTCCGACAGGGCTGCAATTTGAGCCCGACCCTGTTCAACATATACATAAATGAATTAGCAGACATGCTGGAGCAAAGCGAGTCACCAGGTCTCCGTCTCCTTGATGGAGAAGTGAAATCCCTGTTCTATGCGGACGACCTGGTTCTGCTGTCTCCCACAGAACAGGGATTACAGCAACAACTAGACCTACTCGACAAATACTGCCAAAATTGGGCTCTAACAGTAAATCTAAAGAAAACCAACATCATGATTTTTCAAAAAAGGCCCCGATGTCAGGAAAACAAATACCAATTTACCCTCAGTGATACCGCTATAGGACACACTATGAGCTACACCTACCTTGGTCTAACTATTACAGCATCAGGGAGCTTCAGCATAGCAGTGAATGCACTAAAAGAAAAAGCCCGAAGAGCCCTATATGCAATAAAAAGAAAATTCTACAACATCCAAATCCCAATCAAAATCTGGCTCAAAATATTTGACAGCATAATCCTGCCCATTGTACTGTACGGTAGTGAAGTATGGGGCCCGCTAAATCACCAAAGCTACACTAAATGGGAAAAACACACAATAGAAGCCCTACATGCAGAATTCTGCCGAAGCATCCTTCGCACCCAAAGAAAAACGCCAACAAATGCATGCAGAGCCGAACTAGGCAGATACCCACTGATAATAAACATCCAAAAACGAGCACTAAACTTCCTAAATCACCTCAAATCTAGCTCCCCAGACACCCTTCATTTCAAAGCCTTTCAGACCCAAGAGCTAAACCCAGAAAAGAGTCCCCTGAGTCAGCTGCTACTGAAACTAAGTACTCAGCCGGACCCTGACCAGCCCCAGACCAACACAGCCGTCCAAACACCAATCCGAGTGAACCAAATCATTAAACAATGCAAAGAAACCTACCTGGAACATTGGAACAAAATAACCGAAAGCCAAAGCAGATTAGAATGTTACCGGGCCCTAAAAAGAGATTATAAACTGGCAGACTACCTCACGACCATCAGAGACACAAAACAGAGACAGACCCTCACCAGGTACAGACTAAGCGACCACCAACTGGAAATTGAAAAAGGCAGATACAAGAAATCCTGGCAGCCTAGAGAGAATAGAATATGCGATCAATGTCTGGCCGGCGAGGTTGAAACAGAAATGCATTTCCTCCTAAAATGCGAAAAATTCAACACATCAAGAAACATATCATTCAACAAGCTAAGCCAAACAACCCCAGATTTCAAGGAATTGGATGACCTGTCAAAATTGAGATTAGTCCTGGGAGAAGGAGACAGACCATACCTCGGGGCCAAATATGTAACAACATGTCACAACCTGAGGACTGTTTAAAAGTAAGACTGTTTAAAATTAATATTGTTAAAAGTAATATTGTATGTACCCAACAAATGTCAAATCGATTGACACCTACAGAATGTTGGAAAACTGTACCTTTTTGCTATGTAAGCTTTGGCAATATGGTTCTCTGTAAACTTTCATGCCAATAAAGCATTTGAACTGAACTGAACTGAACTGAGAGAAACACAAACCGGGGGAGGGAGAGAGAGAGAGAAACACAAACTGGGGGAGAGAGAGAGAGAAACACAAACTGGGGAGGGAGAGAGAGAGAAACACAAACTGGGGGAGAGAGAGAGAGAGAAACACAAACTGGGGGAGGGAGATAGAGAAACACAAACTAGGGGAGGGACAGAGAGAGAAACACAAACTGGGGAGGGAGAGAGAGAGAAACACAAACTGGGGGAGAGAGAGAGAGAAACACAAACCGGGGGAGGGAGAGAGAGAGAGAAACACAAACTGGGGGAGAGAGAGAGAGAAACACAAACTGGGGAGAGAGAGAGAGAAACACAAACTGGGGGAGAGAGAGAGAGAAACACAAACTGGGGGAGGGAGAGAGAGAAAAACAAACTGGGGGAGAGAGAGAGAGAAACACAAACTGGGGAGGGAGGGAGAGAGAGAGAGAAACACATACTGGGGGAGAGAGAGAGAGAAACACAAACTGGGGGAGGGAGAGAGAGAAACACAAACTGGGAGAGAGAGAGAGAGAGAAACACAAACTGGGGGAGAGAGAGAGAGAGAAACATGAACTGGGGGAGGGAGAGAGAGAGAGAAACACAAACTGGGGGAGGGAGAGAGAGAGAAACACAAACTGGGGGAGGGAGAGAGAGAAACACAAACTGGGGGAGGGAGAGAGAGAAACACAAACTGGGAGAGAGAGAGAGAGAGAAACACAAACTGGGGGAGAGAGAGAGAGAAACACAAACTGGGGGAGGGAGAGAGCGAGAGAAACACAAACTGGGGGAGGGAGAGAGAGAGAGAAATACAAACTGAGGGAGAGAGAGAGAGAGAAACACAAACTGGGGGAGAGAGAGAGAGAGGAACACAAACTGGGGAGAGAGAGAGAGAGAAACACAAACTGGGGGAGGGAGAGCGAGAGAGAACCAAAAACTGGGGGAGCGAGAGAGCGAGAGAAACACAAACTGGGGGAGGGAGAGAGAGAGAGAAATACAAACTGAGGGAGAGAGAGAGAGAGAAACACAAACTGGGGGAGAGAGAGAGAGAGAAACACAAACTGGGGGAGAGAGAGAGAGAAACACAAACTGGGGGCGAGAGAGAGAGAAACACAAACTGGGGGAGGGAGAGAGAGAGAGAAACACAAACTGAGGGAGAGAGAGAGAGAGAAACACAAACTGGGGGAGAGAGAGAGAGAGAAACACAAACTGGGGAGGAAGAGAGAGAGAAACACAAACTGGGGGAGGGAGAGAGAGAGAGATACACGAACTGGGGGAGGGAGAGAGAGAGAAACGCAAACTGGGGGAGGGAGAGAGAGAGAGAAACACAAACTGGGGGAGAGAGAGAGAGAGAGAAACACACACTGGGGGAGGGAGAGAGAGAGAGAGAAACACAAACTGGGGGATGGAGAGAGAGAGAAACACAAACTGGGGGAGGGAGAGACAGAAACACAAACTGGGGGAGGGAGAGAGAAACAAACTGGGGGAGAGAGAGAGAGAAACATAAACTGGGGAGGGAGAGAGAGATAGAAACACAAACTGAGGGAGAGAGAGAGAGAGAAACACAAACTGGGGGAGAGAGAGAGAGCGAAACACAAACTGGGGGAGGGAGAGAGAGAGAGAAACACAAACTGGGGGAGAGAGAGAGAAACACAAACTGGGGGAGGGAGAGAGAGAGAAACACAAACTGGGGGAGGGGGAGAGAGAGAGAAACACAAACTGGGGGAGAGAGAGAGAGAGAGAAACACGAACTGGGGAGGGAGAGAGAGAGAGAGAAACACGAACTGGGGGAGGGAGAGAGAGAGAGAAACACAAACTGGGGGAGGGAGAGAGAGAGAAACACAAACAGGGGGAGGGAGAGAGAGAAACACAAACTGGGGGAGGGAGAGAGTGAGAGAAACACAAACTGGGGGAGGGAGAGAGAGAGAGAAATACAAACTGAGGGAGAGAGAGAGAGAGAAACACAAACTGGGGGAGAGAGAGAGAGAGGAACACAAACTGGGGAGAGAGAGAGAGAGAAACACAAACTGGGGGAGGGAGAGCGAGAGAGAACCAAAAACTGGGGGAGAGACAGGGAGAGAGAAACACAAACTGGGGGAGGGAGAGAGAGAAACACAAACTTGGGGAGGGAGAGAGAGAGAGAAAGACAAACTGGGGGAGAGAGAGAGAGAAACAGAAACTGGGGGAGGGAGAGAGAGAGAGAATCACAAACTGCGGGAGGGAGAGAGAGAAATAAACTGGGGGAGAGAGAGAGAGAAACACAAACTGGGGGAGGGAGGGAGAGAGAGAAACACAAACTGAGGGAGAGAGAGAGAGAAACACAAACTGGGGAGAGATAGAGAGAAACACAAACTGGGGCAGAGAGAGAGAGAAACACAAACTGGGGGAGGGAGAGAGAGAGAGAAACACAAACTGGGGGAGAGAGAGAGAGAAACACAAACTGGGGGAGGGAGAGAGAGAGAAACACAAACTGGGGGAGAGAGACAGAGAGAGAGACACAAACTGGGGGAGAGAGAGAGAGAAACACAAACTGTGGGAGGGAGCGAGAGACAAACACAAACTGGGGGAGAGAGAGAGAGAAACACAAACTGGGGGAGGGAGAGAGAGAGTGAAACACAAACTGGGGGAGAGAGAGAGAAAAACACAAACTGGGGGAGGGAGAGAGAGAGAGAAACACAAACTGGGGGAGAGAGAGAGAGAAACACAAACTGGGGGAGAGAGAGAGAGAGAGAAACACAAACCGGGGGAGAGAGAGAGAGGAACACAAACTGGGGGAGGGAGAGAGAGAGAAACACAAACTGGGGGAGTGAGAGAGAGAAACACAAACTGGGGGAGGGAGAGAGAGAAACACAAACTGGGGGAGAGAGAGAGAGAGAGAAACACGAACTGGGGGAGGGAGAGAGAGAGAAACACAAACTGGGGGAGAGAGAGAGAGAGAAACACAAACTGGGGGAGAGAGAGAGAGAAACACAAACTGGGGGAGGGAGTGAGAGTAACACAAACTGGGGAGAGAGAGAGAGAGAAACACAAACTGGGGGAGGGAGAGAGAGAAACACAAACTGGGGGAGGGAGAGAGAGAGATAAACACAAACTGGGGGAGAGAGAGAGAGAAACACAAACTGGGGGAGAGAGAGAGAGAAACACAAACTGGGGGAGGGAGAGAGAGAGAAACACAAACTGGGGGAGGGAGAGAGAGAAACACAAACTGGGGGAGAGAGAGAGAGAAACACAAACTGGGGGAGAGAGAGAAATAAACTGGGGGACAGAGAGAGAGAAACACAAACTGGGGGAGGGAGAGAGAGAGAGAAACACAAACTGAGGGAGAGAGAGAGAAAGAATCACAAACTGGGGGAGAGAGAGGGAGAAACACAAACTGGGGGAGAGAGAGAGAGAAACACAAACTGGGGGAGGGAGAAAGAGAGAGAAACACAAACTGGGGGAGAGAGAGAGAGAAACACAAACTGGGGAGGGAGAGAGAGAGAGAAACACAAACTGGGGGAGAGAGAGAGAGAAACACAAACTGGGGGAGGGAGAGAGAGAGAGAAACACAAACTGGGGGAGGGAGAGAGAGAGAGAAACACAAACTGGGGGAGAGAGAGAGAGAAACACAAACTGGGGGAGGGAGAGAGAGAGGGAGAAACACAAACTGGGGGAGAGAGAGAGAGAGAGAAACACAAACTGGGGGAGAGAGAGAGAGAAACACAAACTGGGGGAGGGAGAGAGAGAGAAACACAAACTGGGGGAGCGAGAGAGAGAAGCACAAGCTGGGGGAGGGAGAGAGAGAGAAACACAAACTGGGGGAGAGTGAGAGAGAAACACAAACTGGGGGAGGGAGAGAGAGAGAGAAACACAAACTGGGGGAGAGAGAGCGAGAAACACAAACTGGGGGAGGGAGAGAGAGAAGCACAAACTGGGGGAGGGAGAGAGAGAGAGAAGCACAAACTGGGGGAGGGAGAGAGAGAAACACAAATTGGTGGAGGGAGAGAGAGAAACAAACTGGGGGAGAGAGAGAGAGAGAAACACAAACTGAGGGAGAGAGAGAGAGAGAAACACAAACTGGGGAGAGAGAGAGAGAAACACAAACTGGGGGAGAGAGAGAGAGAGAAACACAAACTGGGGGAGAGAGAGAGAGAGAAACACAAACTGGGGGAGAGAGAGAGTGAAACACAAACTGGGGGAGAGAGAGAGAGAAACAAACTGGGGGAGAGAGAGAGAGAGAAACACAAACTGGGGGAGGGAGAGAGAGAGAGAAACACAAACTGGGGGAGGGAGAGAGAGAAACAAACTGGGGGAGAGAGAGAGAGAGAAACACAAACTGGGGGAGGGAGAGAGAGAAACACAAACTGGGGGAGAGAGAGAGAGAGAAACACAAACTGGGAGAGAGAGAGAGAGAAACACAAACTGGGAGAGAGCGTGAGAGAGAAACACAAACTGGGGGAGAGAGAGAGTGAAACACAAACTGGGGGAGAGAGAGAGAGAAACACAAACTGGGGGAGGGAGAGAGAGAAACACAAACTGGGGGAGGGAGAGAGAGAAACACAAACTGGGGGAGAGAGAGAGAGACAAACACAAACTGGGGGAGGGAGAGAGTGAAACACAAACTGGGGGAGGGAGAGAGAGAAACACAAACTGGGGGAGGGAGAGAGAGAAACACAAACTGGGGGAGAGAGAGAGAGAGAAACACAAACTGGGGGAGAGAGAGAGTGAAACACAAACTGGGGGAGAGAGAGAGAGAAACACAAACTGGTGGAGGGAGTGAGAGAAACACAAACTGGGGGAGGGAGAGAGAGAAACACAAACTGGGGGAGAGAGAGAGAGAAATACAAAGTGGGGGAGGGAGAGAGAGAGAGAAACACAAACTGGGGGAGAGAGAGAGAGAAACACAAACTGGGGGAGAGAGAGAGTGAAACACAAACTGGGGGAGAGAGAGAGAGAAACAAACTGGGGGAGAGAGAGAGAGAAAAACACAAACTGGGGGAGGGAGAGAGAGAGAGAAATACAAACTGGGGGAGGGAGAGAGAGAAACAAACTGGGGGGAGAGAGAGAGAGAGAAACACAAACTGGGGGAGGGAGAGAGAGAAACACAAACTGGGGGAGGGAGAGAGAGAAACAAACTGGGGGAGAGAGAGAGAGAGAAACACAAACTGGGGGAGGGAGAGAGAGAGAGAAACACAAACTGAGGGGGTGAGAGAGAGAGAAACACAAACTGGGGGAGAGAGAGAGAGAAACACAAACTGGGGGAGGGAGAGAGAGAAACACAAACTGGGGGAGAGAGAGAGAGAGAAACACAAACTGGGGGAGGGAGAGAGAGAGCAACACAAACTGGGGGAGGGAGAGAGAGAAACACAAACTGGGGGAGGGAGAGAGAGAGAGAAACACAAACTGGGGGAGAGAGAGAGAGAAACACAAACTGGGGGAGAGAGAGAGAGAAACAAACTGGGGGAGAGAGAGAGAGAGAAACACAAACTGGGGGATGGAGAGAGAGAGAGAAACACAAACTGGGGGAGGGAGAGAGAGAAACAAACTGGGGGAGAGAGAGAGAGAAACACAAACTGGGAGAGAGAGAGAGAGAGAAACACAAACTGGGGGAGAGAGAGAGTGAAACACAAACTGGGGGAGAGAGAGAGAGAAACACAAACTGAGGGAGGGAGAGAGAGAAACACAAACTGGGGGAGGGAGAGAGAGAAACACAAACTGGGGGAGAGAGAGAGAGACAAACACAAACTGGGGGAGGGAGAGAGTGAAACACAAACTGGGGGAGGGAGAGAGAGAAACACAAACTGGGGGAGGGAGAGAGAGAAACACAAACTGGGGGAGAGAGAGAGAGAGAAACACAAACTGGGGGAGAGAGAGAGTGAAACACAAACTGGGGGAGAGAGAGAGAGAAACACAAACTGGTGGAGGGAGTGAGAGAAACACAAACTGGGGGAGTGAGAGAGAGAAACACAAACTGGGGGAGAGAGAGAGAGAAACAAACTGGGGGAGAGAGAGAGAGAAAAACACAAACTGGGGGAGGGAGAGAGAGAGAGAAACACAAACTGGGGGCGGAGAGAGAGAAACAAACTGGGGGGAGAGCGAGAGAGAGAAACACAAACTGGGGGAGGGAGAGAGAGAAACACAAACTGGGGGAGGGAGAGAGAGAAACAAACTGGGGGAGAGAGAGAGAGAGAAACACAAACTGGGGGAGGGAGAGAGAGAGAGAAACACAAACTGAGGGGGTGAGAGAGAGAGAAACACAAACTGGGGGAGAGAGAGAGAGAAACACAAACTGGGGGAGGGAGAGAGAGAAACACAAACTGGGGGAGAGAGAGAGAGAGAAACACAAACTGGGGGAGGGAGAGAGAGAGCAACACAAACTGGGGGAGGGAGAGAGAGAAACACAAACTGGGGAGGGAGAGAGAGAGAGAAACACAAACTGGGGGAGAGAGAGAGAGAAACACAAACTGGGGGAGGGAGAAAGAGAAACACAAACTGGGGGAGGGAGAGAGAGAACCACAAACTGGGGGAGAGAGAGAGAGAGAAGCACAAACTGGGGGAGAGAGAGAGAGAAACACAAACTGGGGGAGAGAGAGAGAGAAACACAAACTGGGGGAGGGAGAGAGAGAAACACAAACTGGGGGAGGGAGAGAGAGAAACACAAACTGGGGGAGGGAGAGAGAGAAACACAAACTGGGGGAGAGAAAGATACACAAACTGGGGGAGGGAGAGAGAGAGAGAAACACAAACTGGGGGAGAGAGAGAAACACAAACTGGGGGAGAGAGAGTGAGAAACACAAACTGGGAGAGAGAGAGAGAGAAACACAAACTGGGGGAGGGAGAGAGAGAAACACAAACTGGGGGAGGGAGAGAGAAACACAAACTGGGGGAGAGTGTGAGAGAAACACAAACTGGGAGAGAGAGAGAGAGAGAGCAACACAAACTGGGGGAGAGAGAGAGTGAAACACAAACTGGGGGAGAGAGAGAGAGAAACACAAACTGGGGGAGAGAGAGAGAGAAACACAAACTGGGGGAGGGAGAGAGAGAAACACAAACTGGGGGAGGGAGAGAGAGAAACACAAACTGGGGGAGAGAGAGAGAGAAACACAAACTGGGGGAGCGAGAGAGAGAAACACAAACTGGGGGAGGGAGAGAGAGAAACACAAACTGGGGGAGGGAGAGAGAGAAACACAAACTGGGGGAGAGAGAGAGAGAAACACAAACTGGGGGAGCGAGAGAGAGAAACACAAACTGGGGGAGGGAGAGAGAGAGAGAAACACAAACTGGGGGAGAGAGAGAGAAACACAAACTGGGGGAGAGAGAGAGAGAAACACAAACTGGGGGAGCGAGAGAGAGAAACACAAACTGGGGGAGCGAGAGAGAGAAACACAAACTGGGGGAGGGAGAGAGAGAAACACAAACTGGGGGAGAGAGAGAGAGAAACACAAACTGGGGGAGCGAGAGAGAGAAACACAAACTGGGGGAGGGAGAGAGAGAGAGAAACACAAACTGGGGGAGAGAGAGAGAGAAACACAAACTGGGGGAGAGAGAGAAACACAAACTGGGAGAGAGAGAGAGAGAAACACAAACTGGGGGAGGGAGAGAGAGAAACACAAACTGGGAGAGGGAGAGAGAGAAACACAAACTGGGGGAGAGAGAGAGAGAAACAGCATCTGAAGTCCAATCAATAGCAGCCCTGGCACCGCCCATCGTGGTGTTCTCCGAGAATCTCCAAACTGAACAAATAATTCTCTCACAACAGAATTAACCTCACCCAAACCATTTGCCAGGGGGGATCTGAGAAAGTAGCTGTGAGCACTGAACCTTTATTCATATCGGGTCTCCTGACCTCAAACTCGGCTCCCTGTTAATGCCGGCGTTCCTGAACCCTGGGAAACCTGAGCAGGAGGTGTTAAAATCCAAACCCGCCATGGAAAGTAGGCACATTCTCAGCAGGTTGAATTTGGGGTTTAGATTTTTGCATATTTAACCTCCCCCCCCTCCCCCACGACCCACTCCTGCCCATTATGGGTGGGTGGTGGGGGGGGGTTAAAATTACCCCCATGATCACAACACAAAGTCCATGGAAAATCCTCTAAACGGTTCTACTGGCTTGTTTTAGTTCTCGAATTTCACATCTGTCTACCCAACAAGACAAACCAAATATTAACAAACCAAAAGCCACTGTGCAAATGCAAAAGTAAACCATGGTACAGTTATGTAAAGCTGGCGCCAGAAGAGAGCCAGTGAATGATGTCTTCTGGTTTCACACTATATGTGCCGTGCGTGTTTGGGAGGGGTGATGGAGGTTCGAATAGGAGTTTTACAATTTCTGGAGTCTAATCGAGCAGAATGGAACATTACACAGGTGCGAGAGGCAACCCTACGGTATTGTAAAGAGCACAAGGACATGCACATTGCATCTGTGTTTCAAGGTGAATGCAAAGCCATCTGGTTCAACGAAATTGTAAAGAAAAAGAGCTTCACTGGGCGATCTGGGGATTAGAAAATAAAGCCAAACTGAAACGAGTCACTTTTGAATACTGGCTCTGGCGGTGTAGTGGTTATCTCACTGGACTAATCCAGAGAATCTGTGCTCAAACCCACCATGGCAGTTTGAGAACTTGAATTCAGTTTTTTTTAAATCTGGAAATAAAAACCTGGTACCACTAAAAGTGGCCATTAAACTTGTTGGATTTTAACAAGCAAGAGTCTAACCGCCTCCCCTTGACATTCAATGACATTACCATCGCTGAATCCCCCACCATCAACATCCTGAGGGTCACCATTGAACAGAAACAGAACTGGACCAGCCACATAAATACTGTGGCAACAAGAGCAGGTCAGAGGCTGGGTATTCTGTGGTGAGTGTCTCCCCTCCTGACTCCCCAAAGCCTTTCCACCATCTACAAGGCACAAGTCAAGAGTGTGATGGAATACTCTCCACTTGCCTGGATGAGTGCAGCTCCAACAACACTCAAGAAGCTCGACACCATCCAGGACAAAGCAGGCCATTTGATTGGCACCCCATCCACCACCTTAAGCATTCACTCCCTCTACCACTGATGCACCATGGCTGCAGTGTGTACCATCTACAAGATGCACTGCAGCAATTCACCAAGGCTTCTTCGACAGCACCTCCCAAACCCGCGACCTCTACCACCTGGAAGGACAAGGGCAGCAGGCGCATGGGAACACCACCACCTCCAAGTTCCCCTCCAAGTCACACACCATCCTGACTTGGAAGTATATCACCGTTCCTTCATCGTCGCCGGGTCAAAATCCTGGAACTCCCTCCCTAACAGCACTGTGGGAGCACCTTCACCACACAGACTGCAGCAGTTCAAGAAGGCGGCTCACCACTGTTAAGTATGTGTATTGTATTGAACAATTAACACAAAGACTTAAACGTTTAACTCAAACAGGTCTTTACTGGTTGGAGGTAGGGACTGCACGTAGGTCTTTACTTCATGCCCACAGGCGGGAACTGAGGGGAGATCAGTACCCACATTACTATTTATACGCCTATGGCCAGGAGTGGTACTGCGTATCACTACGCCCTACAAGTAGTGCAGTCCTGTCCATAGGTTCAAGTAGCACACATATTACATACACAACATTCCTCCCTTCTTAGCTTTACAGTCATCTCCCCATTTAACATAACGTAATAACATATATACATATATAACTTCAGGGTTACATAACAGAATAACATAGATACATAGATAACTTCATGTCAAAACAGATCACAGATTCAGTCTCTGCGGAAAACAGTTCACAGATTCAATCTCTGTGGTGTAGTCGGTTCACGTTGCTGGAGTGACTCATTCAATAGTCCTTCCATGGATTTAACAGTTTGAACTTCCGAACTGAATTGGCTCCGTTCGGAGGGACCACGTGTGTGATCTGGTAGAGGTAATAATGGTTCAGATGGGTCATCTTCTGTTTCGACTTTTCCTTTTCTGCTTCTTGGAGACTCTCTGGGCTCCACTGTCAGCTGCCAGCTGCATGCGCAGTTCCTCCTTCTCTTCCTCCTTTTTCCGTAGTAGAGCCACCTTCTCCCGATGTTCCGTAGACTTTCGGTGCTCCTCCATGATTTCTGTATGGTGGGAGTCGAAGTTACAAGTTGGGCAGGACAGGACATAGTAATATTCGGTGTCGTCCTGATCTAGGCCAGCGAGAGGGTCTTCTATTTCCTCCATACCCAGCTGGGCGTTAGCCAGCTTTTGTTCCAAGTCCAGACATCTTTCCTGAAGAGACTTCTTCATGCGTACCTCTTCATCCAGCTTTTTCTGGGCTTTCAGCAAGTCGTTTACTAATGACCTCATTTGAGATTTTACTACTTCAACTTCTTTTGGAGATTGATTGATCGGACTATTCAATCCCTCTACCGGAGCAGCTGTTTCAGCGGTCTGTTGTTCTACGTTGACGTGAGTCAGCGTACCTTTGGCATCCAAGGGCTGCTCTGTTGCAGTCATCTCAGTCTGTGTTGCCACCTCAGCTCTTCCAATAACCTTTGAGAGCTCCAAACCCCTTTCGTTTGAATATTGAAGTTCGTGTTCAAGTTTTTCCCATTTCAGAGTCCTGTCCTTCAGCATATGCAGGAGTTGGCTGACCGTTAACTCCTCTGACATCAGACGTTTTGTGTGCTCCTGCTCCATTTTCTCCATCAGCTGCTTCTGTTGTCTTTCCAGATTCTCCAACTCTATATCAAAGAACTCTTTCGTTGCATTCAACTCTTGCTCAAAATGGCGAAGCATTTGTTCTAATTGCTGTTGTAGTTTGAAATGGAGTTGAGTTCGAGCCCGGTGTCCCTCAGAAATGGGCACATCAGTAGACTTGCCAGACTCAGAATCCACAGTTAAACTATGTTGTTGTTGCTCAGTGGAATTCTGTGCTGAAACTTTGTCTTTTGCACCTGAGTTGGGCTTACCATCATCCGTTCCAGAGTCTGGGCCGACTATCTTCACCGAGTTCTCACTCGTTATTGTTTGTAGGAAATGCCAGTCCATATTCATTTTCCTAATCCACTCCCGTCCTAGTAGTGGAGGACCTCCTTCAGATATCACATATAAGTCCATTATTTGACTGTCTTCGCCCTTGTGGACCACTGCAACCTCTATTTTCCCGATGGGGTACACTCTTTGCCCCGTGTATGTTTTCAATATAATCCCCGTATCCTGTAGGGGAATATGTTGGAATAACTTTCCGTAATCTTTCTTATTTATGACCGTCAATGCCGATCCAGTGTCCAATTCCAGTTTTACTTGGACTCCTTCTATTTGAAGAGTGACCCAAATTGTCTGGAGGTCTGCACCCTTACCAGCGTTGAGTACTCTTAAGCTAGCCAGTTCATTACAGCTTAAGCTAGCCAGTTCATTACTGCTAGTGTCTGAATCGGACTCCTGTTCGGTCACCTTGTGTACCTTTGCGTATTTTCCTTGCGGTGACTTCTTGTTGCTGGTCTTCTTCCCTGACCTGCATACTCTAGCTATATGTCCAAGCCTACCACAAGTTCTACATTCTTGGTTTTTAAACCAACACTGGTTCTGATCATGCGTTGTCTTTCCACAACGATAACATTTGCCAGAACTCACACCCAATTTGTGTGCACTGAGCTCCGGTGACCGTAGCTGCATTACTGCCGTGCCTCTCGCTGCGGCTTCGTGTGCTGCTGCCATAGTGACCGCCTTCTCAAGCGTCAGCTCATTCTCCTCGAGCAGTCGCTTTTGTGTATCCTGTTTAAATAAACCACACACAAATTTGTCTCGTAGTGCATCTGTCAGTCCCGTTCCAAACTGGCAATATTTCGCTAATTTACGCAATTCCAGCAAATATTCAGCATTGCTTTCATGCTGTAGCTGCCTTCTGTCATAAAATTTAAATCGTTCCGCTAGCATCAGCGGCGTGGGGTTTAGATGATCTTTCAGGACAGTAACAATCTCATCGAACGTCTTATCCGCCGGTTCATCTGGTGATAACAGGTGTTTCAATTGCCCGTATGTCTTCGCACCCATTAAATTTAATAATGTTAGAGCTTTATCTTGGTCACGAATTTTATTGGCCTTACAATAATTTTTTACTCTTTCAACATATATGGCCCAATCTTCGAGGTCACTCTCAAAGGTGCTAATATTCCCGTGTTTAGGCATTGTAGATTTGCAATTTCTCAGATTTTATTTTCTTTACTTGTTATCAAAGATGGCGGCTTCCCGCTCTTGCCGTCGTCCTCCGCCCACAAAATGGCGGTTTTCCCGCGCTTGGCGGTCTTCACCCGTCCCCCGACGCCGTCTCCCTTCAGCCCCCGAGTGCGGCCCTTATCTTCGCCGCGATCGCCCGAGTGCGGCCCTTATCAGTGGATGCGATCGCTGGATCGCGAAGTGGCTCCCGACCGAAGCGGCTCTCGGCCCTTATCTTCTGTGCGATCGATAGCCCGCGCTGTGCACCGCGGCTCTCGCACCTTGAGCTTCTGCAGCCGCCGCGCCTTTCAGTCCGAGTGCGGCCCTTATCTTTGCAGCCAACGCTGCTCGGCTTACCCACGAGGTTATGGAGGCTTCAGGGTCCTAATGCCTGTCGCTTCCAGTCGCTGGAAGCTGTCAGGATTTCTGCTGCCCTTCAGTTTTGAGTGGGGTGTTGAGGATTGAAACCTCTCTTCAACGTCCTGTCTTTGGACGAAGCCGCCATGGAATAACTGCCGCAGGGTTCGAGCCGACTCATCGCCAGTGTTAAGTATGTGTATTGTATTGAACAATTAACACAAAGACTTAAACGTATAACTCAAACAGGTCTTTACTGGTTGGAGGTAGGGACTGCACGTAGGTCTTTACTTCATGCCCACAGGCGGGAACTGAGGGGAGATCAGTACCCACAGTACTATTTATACGCCTATGGCCAGGAGTGGTACTGCGTATCACTACGCCCTACAAGTAGTGCAGTCCTGTCCATAGGTTCAAGTAGCACACATATTACATACACAACAACCACCACCTTCTGAAAGGCAATTAGGGATGGGCAATAAATGCTGGCCTTGCCAGCGACGCCCACATCCCATGAACGAATATAAAAAAAAATAAAAACACAACTGGTTCACTGATGTCCTTTAGGGAAGGAAATGTGCTGTCCTTACCCATCCAGTCTCACACAACATGGTTGACTATTATCAGTAATAGGCAAGATGCTTGAGGTGATCATTAGGGATGCAATATATGATTAGTTAGATAGAGAGGGGCATATTAGGGACATCCAACATAGCTTCAAAAAAAGGAGGTCACATCTTACAAATCTAATTGTATTTTTTTGAAGACATCACCAAGGTGGTGGATGAGGGAAGCCTCATAATAGACATTGTCTATTAAGACTTCCAAAAAGCTTTTGACAAGGTACCACACAAGAGGCTTCTCTATAAAATTGAAGCCTTTGGTATTAGTGGTACTATATTGAGCTGGATTGAGAACTGGTTGGAAGGGCGTAGGCAACAAATAGTTGTAGATGGATTTGGATCTGTTTGGAGACCGGTCATCAGTGTCAGGACTATTGCTCTTCACTATTTTAATTAATGATCTAAATGTAGGTGTTGGGGATACAATCTGCAAATTTACAGATGATACTGAGATCTGTGCGAGTCTTCGGATTCAGACTGTAGATGATGCTCAACTGTTTCAGATGGACCTCAATGTGTTGGGAGATTGGGCTCACGACTGGCAAATGATGTTTAACTTAGGAAAGTGCAGCCTGTGAGCAGGGGAATGCTGAACATACGTACACTTCAGGAAAAGCATTAAAGAAACATAGAAACTAGGAGCAGGAGTAGGCCATTCGGCCCTGCTCTGCCATTCAACGAGATCATGGCTGGTCATCCAAACCCTAGCACCCGGTCCCTACACCGACTGCCATCCCACCCAAGCCCTATCCCCGTAACCTCATAACCCCACATATTTAATCCCCCCTAACACTAAGGGTCAATTTTTATCATGGCCAATCAACCTAACCCGCACATCTTTGGACTGTGGGAGGAAACCGGAGCACCCGGAGGAAACCCACGCAAACACGGGGAGAATGTGCAAACTCCACACAGACAGTCACCTGAGGCTGGATTTGAACCCGGGTCCCTGGCGCTATGAGGCAACTGTGCTAACCACTATGCCACCGTGCTACACACTGTGGTACACAAGGCATCGCAATTGTGTGGGACTGACCTGATGGACCAGAAGGTCTTTTCCTGTCCGTTACTGTTCGTATGTTTGTATGACTCCTAAGTGCCCTCTGATGGCCCAGCAAGCCATTCAGTTATATCGAGGACTAAGAAGGTGGAGAAAGAAAGCGATCTGGGCGTTCTAGTGCATGAGCAATGCCGTGAAGCAATTGCGAGAATAGGGTGTTGGGGTACCTTTATAGCACAATTGACTCCAAGACAAAGCATACAATTTAGTCCTTGTACAAGATTTTGTCTCTTGGAATACTGTGTCTTGGTTTGGTGGGTGATATTGAGGCTTTGTAGAGGGTGCAGAGGAGCAGCCACTAGACCAATTCCCTGTATAAAGCATCTTAGTTATCAAGATAGGCTAAAAGAGCTGAGAATCTACATTTTAGAGATGCGTAGACTTTGGGGTGGTCAGATCGAAGATGGTGAAGGGAATAGATTGTGTTCGAGTTGAGAGTTTTTTTTCCAATTAAGTAGGTTAGGGAGGACCAGGGGTCACAATCTCAAGGTATGTAAGGTCAGATCTAGGTTAAATATCAGGAGCAACGTTCCCTTTCATTTATTTTTGGGTGCACGGCCCATTCAAAATATCGTGCATGCGTGGTTCTTCCTATTTAAAAGCCGGTGAGCCGGCTGCACGGGAGCTGCAAGCGCTACACGGCTGTGTGGCCTCACTGCTCAAAGGGAGCATTGGTCAGGGGGTGGTTCTTTTCCCAGACAATAGTGGACCTCTGCAACAGGCTGCCGGCTCGTGCGGTGGACGCCGATTCGCTGAATTCCTTCAAGCGAGAGCTGGACCTGTTTCCGGCTGGGGCGGAGATCATCTGTTACAACAGGTGCTTCAGGTACTGCATAGAAATAGCAGGGCCTGGACTAGTTTTGGTCGCTGGGGGGTGGTGGGGTGGTCAGAGAGGAATTTCCCAAATTTCCCCCCCAAATTGGCCTGAGTTTTAATCTGGTTTTTCACCTCTCCCAGGAGGTTACATGGTTTTGGATGGGTGGAGTGTATATATTGTGGTACACAAGGCATCGCAATTGTGTGGGACTGACCTGATGGACCAGAAGGTCTTTTCCTGTCCGTCACTGTTCGTATGTTTGTATGACTCCTAAGTGCCCTCTGATGGCCCAGCAAGCCATTCCGTTATATCGAGGAAATAACAACAGAAAAAGCTGGAAAAACTCAGCAGGCCAGGCAACATCCGTGGAGAGAGAAACAGAGTTAACGTTTCAGGTCGAAACCCTTCGTCAGAACTGAGAAAAAAGCAGGAAATGAAACAGATGAAAAAGTAAGTTTGGGGGCTGGGAAATGGGGGAGGGGATGAAAGAACAAAAGGGAAGGTCTGTGAGAGGTGAAGAGACATTAGAGATATTCAAGGCGAGATGAGATGGTAATAGGACCGGTAAAGAAACAAAGGATGGCTCTGGATGAAATGTGAAATGCGCTGGCAGAGTGAAAGACAGCTGCCATGTGGGAAAGAAAAAAAGGAAAAGGCACAAACCAAAAGTGTGGATAAAAAATATATAAATATGATAGGGGCCAAGGTTATATCGAGGGATGGGCAATAAAGGCCGGCCTTGCCATCGACGCCCACGCCCTGAGAATATAAAAAGCATTGTAGTTACCAGTGTAGGGAACAAAGCTACTTTCAGTTCTATTATGAATTCTGATTGTACTTTTTTAGGTAGACAGCAGGTTCAATATTCCTGTGGGTTCGGAGCGGCACTTTGAGGACCACATGAACATCTTACAACAGATGAAATCACTGATAAACTTACTCTAGTGACGTCCTCTAGAACCATAGACTGATACAGCACAGAAGGAGGCCATTCGGCCCATCATGCCTGGGCTGGCTCTTTGAAAGAGCTGTCCAAAGTCCCACTCCCCTGCGCTAAATAAAATGTTGAGGGTGTGGCGGAGCCACCAAAGGACTCAGAGCGGTTGTACATAATTCCTTTAACAGCAATGTAGTTACTGTCTGTGCCTGTACCTTTAATTACACTGTTTGACTGTACAATGCCAGTTACCTTTACAGCACATGATGACGTCATGCCGTTAGTCACGTGATGCCCCAATGGTGGGAAGAACGTGATGACGTCATGACGTCACTCTCCTGATCAGGGGATCAGTCCTCGTGGAGCCCTCAAGGGGAATGGACCTGTTATTGATGTGTCCTAGCAGTTTCCAGTTTAAACTCGTTTGTTTTCATTGAAGTTCATTAATTTAATTACCTGAGTCAAATTCAGTCTTTCTGATAGGAACCTCCGTTCCTACAAGGGTAAAATAGTTCGATAGTATTAACTATATATACAGAAAAGCTGGTTGGGAATGAGTTACTCAGGATACTCAATGGACAACTTAATAGGGAATCTATCTCATGAGTGAGAAGCAATAAATAATTAATGGATGCCACAAATCCTTGTGGGTTGTGTAGGCTTGAATTACAAGTGGGATGAATCCCATATTCTGTGACTTCCTACGGGCATCAAATAACCTATTGGAACAATGATGAATTTAATTCTATTAGGAATGTTATTTTAGCCTGAGTTCTTGTAAAGGCAGGAAGCACTTTGATACCTCCCATGTCTTTATGTCAAGTGGCTCACATTCTCCTCACCTTGTGGAAATATCCCTTTAGGGCCGATTAAAGTTGAAGAATTAGGGATGGTTACAGTTACAATTGGCATATACTTTAATAAGTTGTCATTAGGTTACAGGGAACGCAGGCATCAGATAACCCCTTGTATATTTTCCAACTGATCTTCCCATTCATATCACGCACAGTACTGAGGAATGCAAATTGCAAGCAATGAGAGAGAAATAATTTGCATTTATATAACACCATTCATCTCCTCAGGATGTCCCAAGGTGCTTCACAGCCAATGAATTACTTTTGAAGTGTTGTCACTGTTGCTATGGAGACAAACACAGCAGCAACTTTGCATGCGGCAAGGTCCCGCAAACTCCAACGAGATAGATGACCAGTGATGTAAGAAAACTACTCGGCACTTGGTCTAAGCGTTAAACAAAGCTTTAATCAACTGTTTTACAACATGGAGAGCTAGTTGTGTCCTTCACTAGTTCCTGTTAAAGAATGTCCTGAGCAAGCTGGGCCCATGCCCGAGTATTTATACTCTCCCTGGACAGCGCCACCAGCAGGCCGCCCAGTATTATTTCATAAGTCATTTCCACATGAATGACAAGATTCATGTCAACCAGATAATCTGTTTTTGGTGGTGTTGATTGAAACATGAATGTTAGTCAGCACAACTCTCTTCAAATTATGCCATGGGATCTTTTACATCCACCTGAACAGGCAGACTGGGCCTTAGTTTATATCAAAGATGGCACCTCCAACAGCACTGTACTGAAGTGCAGAAGTCCCTGAAGCAAGGCTTGAACCCATAACCTTTCAATTCAGAAGCAAGTGCCAAGGGCTGACGCTAAGATGGAGAGTTATTCTGCGAGCACTGATGTCCACTGAATACCTTTTCTACTACTTTTAGCGCCCCCATGCCCGAAATTCAATGATAGCGCCCCAAGCAGGAGGCGGGACGCTACAGGAAGCGCTGCCCCTCCCTCTTGGGGCACTCCCATTGAATATCGCGGCGCTACGTGCAGCAGCACCACGTGTATCAGCACATAGTGCCATGGTACTGGAGGCCTCCCTCCCTTGATTAAAGGGGAGGGGCCTAGCACAGCCGGGTTGCTGGCAAAAGAGCCCAGCACTCATTGGAGGTGCAGCGCCACGGGGCGCTATTGGTTGCCGCCGCCGCTAACTTTCTGTTGAATTTCATGTTAGCTGTCCCACAGACTAGTCAAGCAACAGCCTGTCACAGTCATACTCACAGAATCATACCTTTCAGCCAATGTCCCAAACTCCTCCATCACCATCCCTGGGTATGTCCTGTCCCACCAGCAGGACAGACCCACCAGGGGTGGCGGCACAGTGGTATACAGTCAGGAAGGAGTGGCCCTGGGAGTCCTCAATATTGACTCCGGACCCCATGAAGACTCATGACTTCAGGTCAAGCATGGGCAAGGAAACCTCCTGCTGATTACCACCTACCGCCCTCCCTCAGCTGATGAATCAGTGCTCCTCCATGATGAACACTTGGAAGAAGCACTGAGAGTAGCAAGGGCACAGAATGTACTCTGGGTGGGGAATTTCAATGTGCATCACCAAGAATGGCTCGGTAGCACCACTACTGGCCGAGCTGGCCGAGTCCTGAAGGACGTAGCTGCCAGACTGGGCCTGCGACAGGTGGTGAGAGAACCAACACGAGGGAAAAGCCTACTTGACCTCATCCTCACCAATCAACCTGTCGCAGATGCATCTGTCCATGACAGCATTGGTAGCAGTGACCACCGCACAGTCCTTGTGGAGACGAAGTCCCAACTTCACACTGAGGACACCCTCCATCATGTTGTCTGGCACTAACACCGTGCTAAATGGGATAGATTCAGAACAGAACTAGCAGCTCAAAACTGGGCATCCATGAGGCACTGTGGACCATCAGCAGCAGCAGAATTGTATTCCACCACAATCTGTAACCTCATGGCCCGGCATATCCCTCACTCTACCATTACTGTAATGTTTATTCCTTTAAGGAGGGAACTATGTTTTACAGCTCATGTATACTGCAGTACCGGCAGTGACCACATCTGTATATAGCACTGAGTAGTAATCTGTACAGATCAGTTGCAGTGTGAGCCACGTTGAGTAAACACCTGTTGTACCGTTCTCTGCAGTCTGTGTCTTATTATACACGGACACAACATTGGCGACGAGGCAGGTTCGAACCTACCTGCAACTCTGCATCACCTCCCGGGGATTCGTTCCTGGAGATCAGTGGATTGGAGGTCAAGGCCAGAGACTCTGGCGTCGACCACGGGCAACCGCCCAGCCATCCAGCAGAGACTCGAGAATTGCGGGGGAGGCTGTCGAGAGCCAGGCTTGGCTTTCCAGTCGAGGTGGTCCAGCGAAACGGGCTGGCAACAGGTAGTGCGCAGACCCTTCCCGGACAGCGGCGGGCTAGAGCCCGACCGAGCGGCACAGCAAAGGGCCAAGCAGCGTCGACGGGGGAGAGAGAGGGCAGAGCGCACAGGGTGCAGCCGGTGTTCAGGGGCCGAGCAGCGTCGGAGAGAGGGAGAGAGAGACGCGCAGAAACCCGCGAGGTGCCGCCATTGCCACGAGGACCGCCGAGAGCGGCGTTGGCAGCAGCGCAGGAGAAGCGCACGAAACCTACAGGGCGCCGCCATTGCCACGAAAACCGCTGGGAGCGGCATTGGCAGCAGCGGGGGAGGAAGGAAAGCGTGGGAGACGCCATTTTAAGCCATTGGGAGACGCCATTTTAAGCCACACCCAAAATGCCGAAGAGTGGCAGTATCACCGCATTTGACAATGACGTCGAAGATTGGACTACATATGTCGAATGAATAGAGGTGTACTGCAAGGCAAATGAGGTGTCAGATGACAAGAAAGCATCGGTATTGTTAAATTTAATGGGTGCAAAGATGTATGGGTTATTACGAAACCTAGTAACCCCAACGAAGCCAATGGAAAAGAGTTTTGAAGACATAGTAACGATACTAAAGGAACATTTAAACCCCACACCGCTGCTGATAGCAGAAAGATTCAAGTTTCACAAACGGAACCAGCATAAGGATGAAAGCAATGCTGGTTATTTAACAGAACTGCGCAAACTATCGAAACACTGCCAGTTTGGAGCGGGACTGGCAGATACCTTAAGGGACAAGTTTGTGTGTGGGCTTCAAAGTGAAGGAACCCAGAAACGGCTTTTATCTGAAAAGGACCTTACGCTGGAAAAGGCTTTCAGCATTGTGGTATCATTAGCACTGTTGCCTCACAGCGCCAGGGACCTGGGTTCGAATCCGGCCTCGGGTGACTGTCTGTGTGGAGTTTGCACATTCTCCCCGTGTTTGCGTGGGTTTCCTCCAGGTGCTCCGGTTTCCTCCCACAGTCCAAAGATGTGCGGGTTAGGTTGATTGGCTATGATAAATTGACCCTTAGTGTTAGGGGGATTAAATACGTGGGGTTACGGGGATAGGGTGGGATATGTGTTGGTGTAGGGGTTACGGGGATCGGGTGGGATATGTGTCGGTGCAGGCTCGATGGGCCGAAATGGCCTCTATCTGCATTGTGGGGTTTCTGTGATTCTGTGATTCTGTGATATGAAGCAGCAGCACGGGGCGCTGCAGAGATACAACAGAGACCGCAAGAATATGGCACAAACGAAATGTCGTATGGAACAGAGAAGTGCTATCGCTGCGGCAGAACAACACACGACCAGAATGATTGCTGGTTCAAAGACAAAGTGTGCAGACAGTGTGGAAAAGTAGGACACATAGCACGAGTCTGCAGGTTGGGAAAGAAAACCAGCAATAAGAAACCTACCAAAGGAAAGTACAAGAAGGTACATAAGATGACGGAGAATAGTTCAGACGAACAAAAGAGTGATAACGACTCCGAAAGCAGGGAACTGAGTTGTCTGAAATTACATAATGTGATCACAACGGAGGATCACCGAACCATTTGGGTCACTCTCAAGATAGCAGGAGTCCAGGTAAAGATGGAATTGGACACAGGATCAGCCCTAACAGTCATAAACCGACGGGACTACGAGCGGCTATTCTCACACATACACTTGAGAGACACAAAAATTATTTTGAAGACGTACACGGGGCAAAAGGTCTACCCCAAAGGAAAAATAAGGGTGACCGTTATATATAACGGTAAGGAAACACCAAAACTAGACCTGTATGTATTGCAAGATGGAGGACCACCATTACTGGGACGTGAATGGATCCAGAAAATACAACTGGATTGGCATTCCATACAGGCACTGACTGTGGCTGACAAAAAGGATGACGACGTCACACCTGGGTGACTGTCAAAGATCCTAACTGATGCGAAAGAAGTGTTCCAGCAAGGACTCGGAACACTAAAAGGCATGACAGCGACGATTAAAATTGAAGAAAACGCAAGCCCAAACTTTTTTATGGCCAGGCCAGTACCTTATGCGATCCGCCCAGCCGTCGAAGCAGAGCTGGAGAGTCTGGAACGTTCAGGTGTACTGTCCAAGGTAGACTGGAGCGAGTGGGCTACGCCCATCGTCCCTGTGATGAAAAAGTCGTTGAGCAGCATGCCTGGGGAACCAAGGAAGGTTTGCATCTGTGGGGACTTTAAGATAACAGTGAACCCGGTCCTTCACACCGTACAATATCCACTTCTGCGGATTGAAGATATTTTCACCTCGCTATCTGGAGGGAAACGCTTCACTAAGATTGATCTGGCCCAGGCGTACCTGCAAATGGAGGTAGAATAAGCATCAAAAGAATACGTCACAATCAACACCCATAAAGGTCTCTACCAATACAACCGGCTGGTATTCGGGGTAGCATCAGCTCCGGCTATTTGGCAGAGGGCAATGGCACAAGTCCTGCAAGGGATCCCAGGGACCCAGTGTTATTTGGACGACATCCTGGTCACGGGCGAAAATGACAGTGATCACCTTGCCAACCTGGAGCAGGTGCTCACTAGATTGCAGGAATATGGGCTCCGAGCTAACCGCCCCAAATGCGAGTTTCTTAGAAAACAGATCTCGTATTGTGGCCACGTTATCGATAAAGAGGGGTTACATAAGTCCCCAGAGAAGATTGAGGCAGTAGTCAAGGCTCCAGCACCGGAAAATGTGTCACAACTGAGGTCGTTCCTCGGGCTGGTAAACTACTACCATAAGTTCTTGCCAAATTTGTCTACAATACTACACCCACTGAACACCCTACTGCAAACTGGGGTGCCATGGAAGTGGAGTGACAAATGTAGATGAGCTTTCCAGAAGAGCAAAACACTAATCACATCGAAAGAGGTATTGGCCCATTACAACCCGGCATTACCAATTCGGTTGGCATGTGATGCGTCGCCCTACGGCATTGGAGCGGTGCTGTCGCACAAATTCTTGGACGGCTCAGAGAGGCCAATAGCCTTTGTGTCACGATCACTAACCTCAGCCGAGCGTAACTACGCCCAGATTGACAGGGAGGCCCTCAGCCTAGTGTGGGTAGTGAAAAAGTTCAATCACTATCTGCATGGGCAGAAATTCACCTTGCTGACTGATCACCAGCCTCTTGTCTCCATTTTTAATCCGAAGAAGGGCGTTCCGGTGATGACTGCGCAACGACTACAAAGATGGTCACTTTTTCTAGGGGCGCACCACTATGAGATTGAATATAAGGGCACGAAACAGCATGGAAATGCTGATGGGCTATCACGCCTGCCACTGCCTACTGCGGAGGAAGCACCAGCAGTGGATCCTGTCGAAATATTCCATTCGACTATAGTTGAATACCGACCGGTAACTAACGCTTGTATCAAAAAGGAAACCCGAAATGACCAGACACTGTCTCGGGTATATGATTTGACGGTGAAGGGATGGCCAGCATATGGCGACTCACTGTTGCCAGCATTCTCGACAAGGAGAGAACAGCTGTCAGTGTGCCGGGGGACCTTGATGTGTGGATCCCGAGTGGTAATTCCACCCAAGTTAAGGGATAGAGTGCTCAATGAGCTTCATGAGGGTCATCTGGGAGGGGTAAAAATGAAAAGCCTAGCCAGGGCTTATGTGTGGTGGCCGGGAATCGATAAACAAATCGAGGACCTGACCAAGATCTGCTCAGGATGCCAGAAAGTCCAAAATGCACCACCACAGGCCCCTCTACACCCATGGGAGTTGCCCTCATCTCCATGGCAACGGGTGCATATTGATTTTGCTGGTCCATTCATGGACTCAATGTTTTTAATAGCCGTGGATGCGCACTCGAAATGGCCTGAGGTCATCAAAATGTCCTCCACCACCACGGAGAAAACTATTGCAGTCCTACGGACCATTTTTGCCAGGAATGGCTTGCCAGAACAGATTTGCTCCGACAACGGACCACAGTTTGTTTCTGAAGAGTTCCGGAGGTTCTTGAAAAAGAATGGGGTAAGGCATTACACATCCGCCCCGTATCATCCAGCCACAAATGGATTGGCTAAGAGGTTTGTACAAACCTTTAAGAAGGCAATAAAGGCTATGTACAATGACAACATTCCGCTGCAGCACAAGGTGGACAATTTCCTGTTCGCCTACCGGAATGCGACACATGCAGTCACCAACCAGGCCCCAGCCATGATGTTCTTTAACCGAAGGTTAAGATCTTGCCTGGATTTGCTCAGACCAAACGTACGAAGAGATGTTGAGAGTAAGCAATTCCAGCACATCCATGAGGAGCCAACAAGGAGCTTCAATGTAGGGCAACCAGTCTTGGCCCGCGACTACCGAACAGAAAAATGGCAGCCAGGAACGATATGCACACGGCAGGGCCCACTAATGTACACAGTGGACGTTGGGGAGAGCATCGTGAGACGCCATGCTGACCAGATCCTAGAGTCACAGGAACAAGTCAACCCCATGCCTCGCCCATACGTACCTGGTGATGAACCCGACGTACAGGTCGCATCTACCCCAGAAACAGTAGCATCGGAAGCTGATGAACCAACCGACGACAGGGGGCCAGAATCGCCTCCGCACCAAGAGCAAGACACTCGGGAAAGGCGCTATCCATAAAGGATCAGGAAGCCTCCCCAAAGACTGAATATATAAATAGACTATATTCAGCTAATGTTGCATGTTAAAAGTGTTAATTGTAATTAGTTTGATATTGAATTGTTAAATGAGTGTTGTGGTACTGTTAGTCTAAAAGGGGAGGAATTGTAATGTATATACCTTTAAGGGCGGAACTATGTTTTACAGCTCATGTATACTGCAGTACCGGCAGTGACCACACCTGTATATAGCACTGAGTAGTAATCTGTACAGATCAGTTGCAGTGTGAGCCACGTTGAGTAAACACCTGTTGTGCCATTCTCCGCAGTCTGTGTCTTATTATACACGGACGCAACAATTACCATCAAGCCAGGAGAGCAACCCTGGTTCAATAAGGAGTGTAGAAGAGCATGCCAGGAGCAGCACCAGGCGTACCTAAAAATGAGGTGCCAACCTGGGGAAGCTGCAACACAGGACGACATGCATGCTAAATAATGGAAGCAGCATGCTATAGACAGGGCTAAGCGATCCCACAATCAACGGATCAGATCAAAGCTCTGCAGTCCTGCCACACCCAGTTGAGAATGGTGGTGGATAATTAAACAACTAACGGGAGGAGGAGGCTCCATGAATATCCCCATCCTCAATGATGGTGGAGCTCAGCACGTGAGTGCAAAAGACAAGGTTGAAGCATTTCCAACCATCTTCAGCCAGAAGTGCCGAGTGGATGATCCATATTGACCTCCTCCTGAGGTTCCCACCATCACAGAAGCTAGTCTTCAGCCAATTCGATTCACTCCACGTGATATCAAGAAATGGCTGAGCGCACTGGATACAGAAAAGGTTATGGGCCCCGAAAACATCCCGGTTGTCATGCTGAAGACTTGTGCCCCAGAGCTAGCCACGCCTCCAGCCAAGCTGTTCCAGTACAGCTACAACATTGGCATCTATCCAACAATGTGGAATACTGCCCAGGTATGTCCTGTCCACAAAAAGCAGGACAAATCTAATCCGGCCAATTACCGCCCCATCAGTCTACTCTCAATCATCAGCAAAGTGATGGAAGGTGTCATCGACAGTGCTATCAAGCAGCACTTACTCACCAATAATCTGCTCACTGATGCCCAGTTTGTGTTCCGCCAAGACCACTCGGCTCCCGACCTCATTACAGCCTTGGTCCAAACATTGACAAAGGAGCTGAATTCCAGAGGTGAGGTGAGAGTGACTGCCCTAGACATCAAGGCAGCATTTGACCGAGTATGGCATCAAGGAGCCCTAGTAAAACTGAAGTCAATGGGAATCGGGGGGGGAAAACTCTCCACTGGCTGGAGTCAGACCGAGCACAAAGGAAGATGGTTGTGGTGGTTGAAGGTCAATCATCGCAGCCCTAGGACATCACTGCAGGAGTTCCTCAGGGCAGTGTCCTAGGCCCAACCATCTTTTGCTGCTTCATCAATGAACTTCCCTCCAACATAAGGTCAGAAATGGGGATGTTCGCTGATGACTGCACAGTGTTCAGCGCCTTTCACAACTCCTGAGATAATGAAGCAGTCCATGCCCGCATGCAACAAGATCTGGATGACGTTCAGGCTTGGGCTGATAACTGGCAGGTAACATTCACGCCACAGAAGTGCCAGGGAATGACGATTTCCAACAAGCGAATCTAACCACCGCCCCTTGACATTCAACAGCATTACCATCGCCGAATCCCCCACCATCAATATCCTGAGGGTCACCATTGACCAGAAACTTAACTGGACCAGCCACATAAATACTGTGGCAACAAGAGCAGGTCAGAGGCTAGGTATTCTGCAGCGAGTGTCTCACCTCCCAACTCCCCAAAGCCTTTCCACCATCTACAAGGCACAAGTCAGGAGTGTGATGGAATACTTTCCACTTGCCTGGATGAGTGCAGCTCCAACAACACTCAAGAAGCTCGACACCATCCAGGACAAAGCAGCCCGCTTGATTGGCACCCCATCCACCATCTTAAACATTCACTCCCTCCATCACCAGCGTTCCGTGGCTGCAGTGTGTACCATCTACAAGATGCACTGCAGCAACTCGCCAAGGCTTCTTCGGCAGCACCTCCCAAACCCGCGACCTCTTCCACCTAGAAGGACAAGAGCAGCAGGCACAGCGGAACACCACCACCTCCAATTTCCCCTTTGTAATGAAATCTGTTTGTCTTGATCCTGTATTCGTTTTGCACTCATGTATATTACCCTCCCCCACTGTGTATAGTTTCACTTCCTCTTTCCCGACTAACCTGGGAGGTTCCAGGTCTTGGCTCTTGACTCCGTCCCTGACTTCTCTTACATAAAGATCCCAGGATCTGTATGACTCATTCCTGTGAACCAGTCGGCGTGTTGAGATGTTAGCTCTGATCTTAGTGATTAAAAGCCAACTTGTTTAAGTCTATAACTTCTAGTTTTGTGGTTATTGAAGGCCCATCAATTTTAATCACTAAAGAATACTAGGATGGAGCGACTCCTAAAACCAGAGCGTCTGGACTTGGATCCACATTCTGCTGAAGCATCAAATCAATTTGGACACTGGCTCAAATGCTTCGAACTCTTCGCGGGGGCCTCATCCGCTAGCGAGGTAGATAAACTGAGTCTACTGAGTACTCGCGTAAGTCATCAGATTTATTCGTTCATCCGGGATGCCACCTCTTACACGGAGGCCATCACTATCCTGAAGGCCCAATACCAGAGGCCGGTAAACGAAGTGTACGCCAGGCAGCGACCAGAGGAATCAATGGACGATTTCTTACAGGGCCTAAAGGACCTGGTCCGGGACTGTAACTGCAAGGCCATGACGGCCAACGCGTACTCTGACAAATTGGTCTGCGATTCCTTCATCACGGGCCTCAAATCGAATTATATCCGGCAGAGACTGCTGGAGAAGGAGGTCCTGGGCTTAAAAAAGGCAGTGGCCACTGCACGATCGCTGGACGTGGCCCAGAAAAACTCTGACTCTTATTCTTCCGGCCATGCGGCCCTCACCGCCTCGTGTGCGCCGAGGGGACCGCCATCTTGGAATCAGCCATCTTCCCCATCCAGGTCTCAGACCAGCTCTACGCCGCCGGAGTCCCCACACAGAAGTTCACCCAGGAGTCCTACTACAGCGGCAATGTCTCGAGGCCCGAAATGCTACTTCTGCGGCCAGGCCAAGCACCCCAGACAACGATGCCCAGCGAAGGACGCTACATGCTTCAAATGTAAGAAAAAGGGGCATTTTAGCAAAGTCTGCAGGGGGAATCCGATTTCCAACTCCGTCACCGCCTCGTGCGTGCTGTGCGGGCCGCCATCTTGGGATCCGCCATCTTTTCCCGACTCAACAGCCGCCCAGGGCCCAACAGTGGCTTCGATCACGGTGGATCAATTCAGGCCACACCCGTTGACAAAATCCATGATGGACATACAGGTAAACGGGAATTTAACGAAATGTTTAATTGACTGTGGGAGTACCGAGAGTTTTATCCACCCTAGCCTGGTACGGCGGCACTCATTAACGGTAACCCCTACACGGAGCAGAATTGCTATGGCTGCTAAGCCCCACACTTCGGACATTTTGGGCTACTGTGTGGTAACACTGACTGTAAAAGGCACGGACTACAAGGATTTTAAACTCCTCGTGATGCCAGAACTCTGTGTTAATGTAATCTTGGGCCTGGACTTCCAGTGCCACCACGAAAGTGTCACGCTAGCATATGGCGGGTCCCAGCCGCCACTCACAGTCTGTGGCCTATCAACCTTAAAAATCAGCCCGCCCTCTTTATTCGCTAATCTCGCTCCGAACTGTAGGCCCATAGCGACCAAAAGTAGACGGTACAGTCTGGAAGACAGACACTTTATCAAGGCGGAAGTGGACAGACTCCTGCGGGAAGGCATTATTGAATGCAGTACCAGCCCGTGGCGTACCCAAGTAGTCATAGTTAAAAATAGCGAAAAGAAACGGATGGTAATTGACTACAGCCAGACGGTTAATATTTATACCCAGCTGGACGCCTACCCTTTACCCCGCATATCAGAAATGGTCAACCAGATTGCGCAATACCGAGTCTTCTCGACTATCGACCTCAAATCCGAGTATCACCAGCTCCCCATTAGAACGGAGGACCGCCCATACACTGCCGTCGAGGCGAATGGGCGCCTCTACCATTTTCTCAGAGTGCCCTTCGGGGTAACAACTGGGGTCTCGGTCTTCCAACGTGAGATGGACCGCATGGTTGACGAGAATAAACTACAAGCTACCTACCCCTATCTGGACAATGTCACTATCTGCGGGCACAACCAGCAAGACCACGATCTAAATCATGCGAAATTTTTAAAAACTGCCCTAAAGCTGAATCTAACCTACAACGAAGACAAATGTGTCTTCAACACAACCCGTCTCTGTATCCTCGGCTGTGTGGTGGATGATGGGGTAATTGGACCGGACCCTGACCGATTACGCCCCCTAAAGGAACTGCCCCTGCCACACAATCCCAAAGCTTTAAAAAGGTGCCTGGGATTTTTTTCGTATTATGCCCAATGGGTGCCCAATTACTCTGATAAGGTCCGACCCCTCATTAAATCGACGTCCTTCCCACTATCAACTGAAGCTCGGGAGGCTTTCACCAGTATTAAACAGGACATTGAAAGGGCTGCAGTGTGTGCAGTGGACGAATGCATTCCCTTTCAAGTCGAAAGCGATGCGTCAGACTTTGCCTTAGCTGCGACCCTCAATCAGGCTGGGAGACCTGTGGCCTTCTTCTCCCGAACCCTTCAGGGACCTGAAATCAGGCACTCTTCTGTCGAGAAGGAGGCACAGGCTATAGTGGAGGCAGTGCGGCACTGGAGACACTACCTAGCCGGCAAACGTTTCACCCTGCTCACCGACCAGCGGTCGGTGGCTTTCATGTTTAATAACAAACAAAGGGGGAAAATCAAGAATGACAAAATACTCAGGTGGAGGATCGAACTATCCACGTTCGACTATGATATTATGTACAGGCCGGGAGCCCTTAATGAACCCCCAGATGCCCTATCGCGGGGAATGTGTGCCAGCATTCATACGGACAAATTACAGGGTCTCCACAACGACCTCTGTCACCCAGGGGTCACCCGACTGTACCATTTTATAAAGTCCCGCAATCTGCCCCACTCCATCGAGGAGGTCAGGGCAATGACCAGAGCCTGCCGCATCTGTGCGGAATGCAAGCCTCGTTTCTACAGGCCTGACCGTGCACACCTTATCAAAGCCACACGGCCATTCGAGCGCCTAAGTCTGGACTTCAAGGGACCCCTTCCCTCTGCCGACCGTAACGTATACTTCCTCAATATCATTGATGAATATTCCCGCTTCCCCTTCGCCATTCCATGCCCAGACATGACCAGTGCCACGGTCATCAAGTGTCTCTGTAATCTATTCTGCATGTTTGGCATGCCGAACTACATACACAGCGATAGGGGACGTCATTCATGAGTAACGAGCGGCGCCAGTTCTTGCTCTCGAAGGGGATAGCCACTAGCAGAACCACTAGCTACAACCCCCGGGGTAATGAGCAAGTGGAAAGGGAGAATGCTACTGTTTGGAAGGCTGTCACGTTAGCCTTAAAGTCAAAAGGCCTTCCGACCTCCCGCTGGCAGGAAGTCCTCCCAGACGTGCTCCACTCCATAAGGCCTCTGTTATGTACTGCCACTAACGCTACCCCTCACGAAAAGATGTTCGTTTTCCCCCGGAAATCCACCTCGGGCATATCTCTACCCGCGTGGCTGATGTCTCCGGGGACAGTACTATTGCGGAAGCACGTGAGAGGCCATAAAACGGACCCCCTTGTGGAAAAGGTACAGCTCCTCCATGCAAACCCTCAGTACGCCTATATCGAATACTCTGATGGGCGAGAGGACACTGTTTCCATAAAAGACCTCGCTCCCTCGGGTAGCGGAGAGAACAATGGGAGACTACCCGATGAAGACCTACACTACAAAGAGACAGGACGCCCAGAGGTATCAATACCCAACTTTAACCTGGAGGACACTGCAGATAACCTGGAAGACACTGCGGAGGCCCAGACAGCGGAGGAACCAAAATCCACTCCCCTAGAGGCACCCCAACCGGCTTTGCGCCGATCACTGAGAACTGCAAAACCTCCTGACAGACTCACTTATATCAACTTTTAAGAAATATCACCCCGATGGACTAAATCTATAGAAGGGGTGAATGTAATGAAATCTGTTTGTCTTGATCCTGTATTCGTTTTGCACTCATGTATATTACCCTCCCCCACTGTGTATAGTTTCACTTCCTCTTTCCCGACTAACCTGGGAGGTTCCAGGTCTTGGCTCTTGGCTCCGCCCCTGACTTAACATAAGAACATAAGAAATAGGAGCAGGAGTAGGCCAATCGGCCCCTCGAGCCTGCTCCACCATTCAATAAGATCATGGCTGATCTGATCCTAACCTCAAATCTTCTATCACTCTGCATCCACCCGAACCCATGTGATCTCCCGGGAGAGGCGAAAAACCAGATAAAGACCCAATGGCCAATTTGGGAGAACAAAATCTGGGAAATTCCTCTCCGACCCATCTAGGCGATCGAAATTCTTCCAGGAGATCACTCTGTCCCTATATTTTCTACAGTACTTACCTTCTGTAAAGGCGATCTCCACCCCAGCCAGGAACAGGAATAAAACCATCTCCTGAAATCTAACAGAATTAGAACACAGTAGGAGCAGAACAAGGCTACACGGCCCCTGGGCCCGCTCCACTACCCACAGGGCCATGACCATTCCGAACCCAGACTCATGTCCAATTTCCTGCCCGCTCCCCGTAACCCTTAATTCCCTTTACTTCTAGGAAACTATCTATTTCTGTTTTAAATTTATTTAATGATGTAGCTTCCACAGCTTTCTGGGGCAGCAAATTCCACAAACCTACCACCCTCTGAGTGAAGAAGTTTCTCCTCATCTCAGTTTTGAATGAGCAGCCCCTTATTTTAAGATTATGCCCCCTAGTTCTAGTTTCACCCATCATTGGGAACATCCTCACCGCATCCACCCGATCAAGCCCCTTCACAATCTTATATGTTTCAATAAGATCGCCTCTCATTCTTCTGAACTCCAATGAGTAGAGTCCCAATCTACTCAACCTCTCCTCATATGACCACCCCCTCATCCCCGGGATTAACCGAGTGAACCTTCTTTGTACTGACTCGAGAGCAAGTATGTCTTTTCTTAAGTATGGACACCAAAACTGTATGCAGTATTCCAGGTGCGGCCTCACCAATACCTTGTACAACTGCAGCAATACCTCCCTGTTTTTATATTCCAACCCCCTAGCAATAAAAGCCAACATTCCATTGGCCTTCTTAATCACTTGCTGCACCTGCATACTAACTTTTTGAGTTTCGTGCACCAGGACCCCCAGATCCCTTTGTACTACAGTACTTTCCAGTTTCTTGCCATTAAGATAATAACTTGCTCTATGATTTTTCCTGCCAAAGTGCATAACCTCACACGTTCCAGTATTGTATTCCATCTGCCAAATCTCTGCCCACTTACTTAGCCTGTCTATGTCCCTTTGCAGGTTTTTTATGTCCTCCTCACTCACTACTTTCCGTCCCATCTTTGTATCTGGTAAGTATGTGTATTGTATTGAACAATTAACACAAAGACTTAAACGTATAACTCAAACAGGTCTTTACTGGTTGGAGGTAGGGACTATACTGAATACAAGATTACTGCACAGTGCTTATATACCGGTGTGTTCACCCCCGGTATTACGTCTACAGCAGCCTGAGAAAGTAGTACATCTCTTAAGGTGGAACAGGCTTAAGCTCTCTTAAGGTGGAACAGGTTACATACACAACACTCCTCCCTTCTTAGCTTTATAGTCATCCCCCCCATTTAACATAACGTAATAACATATATACATATATAACTTCATGTTTAACGTAACATATCACAGATTCAGTCTCTGCGGAAAACAGTTCACAGATTCAATCTCTGTGGTGTAGTCGGTTCACGTTACTCATTCAATAGTCCTTTCATGGATTTAACAGCTTGAACTTCCGAACTGATTTGGCTCCGTTCGGAGGGACCACGTGTGTGATCTGGTAGAGGTGATAATGGTTCAGATGGGTCATCTTCTGTTTTTCCTTTTCCTTTTCTGCTTCTTGGAGACTCTCTGGGCTCCATTGTCAGCTGCCACAGCTACCAGCTGCATGCGCAGTTCCTCCTTCTCTTCCTCCTGTTTCCGTCGTAGAGCCAGCTTCTCCCGATGTTCCGTAGACTTTTGGTGCTCCTCCATGATTTCTGCACTTTGGGAGTCGAAGTTACAAGCTGGGCAGGACAGGACATCGTAATATTCGGTGTCGTCCACCAGGTCATGGTAATATTCGGTGTCGTCCTGAGCTAGACCAGTGAGAGGGTCGTCTATTTCCTCCATACCCAGCTGGACGTTAGCCAGCTCTTGTTCCAAATCCAGACATCTTTCCTGAAGAGACTTCTTCATGTGTACCTCTGCATCCAGCTTTTTCTGGGCTTTCAGCAAGTCGTTTACTAGTGACCTCATTTGTGATTTTAATACTTCAACTTCCTTTGGAGATTGATTGATCGGACTATGCAATCCCTCTACCGGAGCAGCTGTTTCAGCGGTCTGTTGTTCTACATTGACGTGAGTCAGCGTACTTTTGACATCCAATGGCTGCTCTGTTGCAGTCGTTTCAGTCTGTGTCGTCACATCAGCCATCTCAATGACTTTTGAGAGCTCCGAACCCTTTTCCTTTGAAGATCGCAGCTCGTGTTCAAGTTTTTCCCATTTCAGAGTCTTGTCCCTCAGCATATGAAGGAGTTGGCTGACCGTTAACTCTTCTGACACCAGATTATGGCACGCACCTTCAGAACCTGAATCAGCTTTGATTCGTTCGGCCTCCTCGCGCAGATGGTTGGTGTGCTCCTGCTCCATTTTCTCCATCAGTTGCTTCTGTTGACTTTCCAGATTCTCCCACTCTGTAACAAAGAACTTTTTTATTTCATTCATCTCTTGCTCAAAACGGCGAATCATTTGTTCTAATTGCTGTTGTAGTTTGAAATGGAGTTGAGTTCGAGCCCAGTGTCCCTCAAAAATGTGCATATCAGTAGACTTGACAGACTCAGAATTCTCTGTTAAACTATGTTGTTGTTGCTCAGTGGAATTCTGTGCTGAAACTTTGTCTTTTGCACATGGGTTGGTCTTACCATCATCAGTTCTAGAGTCTGGGCTGATTATCTGCACCGAGTTCTCACTCTTTATGGCTTTTAGCGAATGCCAGTCCATATTTATGTTTCTAAACCACTCCCGGCCTAGTAGTGGTGGACCTCCCTCCGGTAGCACATATAAGTCCATTATTTGACTTCCTTCACCCTTGTTGGCCACTGCAACCTTTATTGTCCCGATGGGGTACACTCTCTGCCCCGTGTAGGTTGTCAATATAATCTCCGTATCCTGTAGGGGAATATGTTGGAATAACCTTCTGTAATCTTTCTTATTCATGACCGACAATGCCGATCCAGTGTCCAATTCCATTTTTACTTGGACTCCTTCTATCTGAAGAGTAACCCAAATTGTCTGGAGGTCTGCACCCTTACCAACGTTGAGTACCCTTAAGCTAGCCAGTTCAATACTGCTTGCGTCTGAATCGGACTCCTGTTCGGCCACCTTGTGTACCTTTGCGTATTTCCCTTGCGGTGACTTCTTGTTGCTGGTCTTCTTCGCTGACCTGCATACTCTAGCTATATGTCCAAGCCTACCACAAGTTCTACATTCTTGGTTTTTAAACCAACACTGGTCCTGATCATGCGTTGTCTTTCCACAACGATAACATTTGCCAGAACTCACACCCAATTTGTGTGCACTGAGCTCCGGTGACCGTAGCTGCATTACTGCCGTGCCTCTCGCTGCGGCTTCGTGTGCTGCTGCCATAGTGACCGCCTTCTCAAGCGTCAGCTCATTCTCCTCGAGCAGTCACTTTTGTGTATCCTGTTTAAATAAACCACACACAAATTTGTCTCGAAGTGCCTCTGTCAGTCCCGTTCCAAACTGGCAATATTTCGCTAATTTACGCAATTCCAGCAAATAATCAGCATTGCTTTCATGCTGTAGCTGCCTTCTGTCGTAAAATTTAAATCGTTCCGCTAGCATCAGCGGCGTGGGGTTTAGATGATCTTTCAGGACAGTAACAATCTCATCGAACGTCTTATCCGCCGGTTCATCTGGTGATAACAGGTGTTTCAATTGCCCGTATGTCTTCGCACCCATTAAATTTAATAATGTTAGAGCTTTATCTTGGTCACAAATTTTATTGGCCTTACAATAATTTTTTACTCTTTCAACATATATGGCCCAATCTTCGAGGTCACTATCAAAGGTGCTAATATTCCCGTGTTTAGGCATTGTAGATTTGCAATTTCTCAGATTTTATTTTCTTTACTTGTTATCAAAGATGGCGGCTTCCCGCTCTTGCCGTCGTCCTCCGCCCACAAAATGGCGGTTTTCCCGCGCTTGGCGGTCTTCACCCGTCCCCCGATGCCGTCTCCCTTCAGCCCCCGAGTGCGGCCCTTATCAGCGGATGCGATCGATGGCCCGGCTGCGCCTCGCACTTGAAAGCGGCCCGGCCCTTATCTGCCGATCGCTATCGCCCTGTACCTCTCTTCCCCAGTCCTGTCTTCTACTCCGGTTCACAAGCTGATGGAGGCTTCAGGGTCCTAATGCCTGTCGCTTCCAGTGGGGTGGTGAGTGGTGAGGTTTGAAACCTCTCTTCAACCGCCGTGGAATAACTGCCGCAGGGTAAGAACCTGACTCGTCGCCAGTGTTAAGTATGTGTATTGTATTGAACAATTAACACAAAGACTTAAACGTATAACTCAAACAGGTCTTTACTGGTTGGAGGTAGGGACTATACTGAATACAAGGTTACTGCACAGTGCTTATATACCGGTGTGTTCACCCCCGGTATTACGTCTACAGCAGCCTGAGAAAGTAGTACATCTCTTAAGGTGGAACAGGCTTAAGCTCTCTTAAGGTGGAACAGGTTACATACACAACAGTATCATCTGCAAACTTTGATATGTTACACTCGGTCCCCTCCTCCAAATCGTTAATATAGATTGTAAAGAGTTGGGGACCCAGCACTGACCCCTGCGGAACACCACTAGTTACTGGTTGCCAATCTGAGAATGAACCATTTATCCCAACTCTCTGCTTTCTGTTAGAGAGCCAATCCTCCACCCACGCCAGAATATTACCCCCAATCCCGTGATTTTTTATCTTGAGCAATAATCTTTTGTGTGGCACCTTGTCAAATGCCTTTTGGAAGTCTAAATACACTATGTCCACTGGTTCCCCTTTATCCACCCTGTATGTTACTTCCTCAAAAAACTCAAGCAAATTTGTTAAACATGACTTCCCCTTCATGAAACCATGCTGAGTTTGCCCTATTAAATTATGTTTATCCAAATGTCCCGTTACTGTCTCCTTAATAATGGACTCTAACATTTTACCAACCACAGATGTTAGGCTAACAGGTCTATAGTTTCCAGCCTTCTGCCTACTACCCTTTTTAAATAAGGGTGTTACATTAGCAGTTTTCCAATCTGCCGGGACCTTTGCTGAGTCCAGTGAGTTTTGGAAAATTATTACCAATGCATCCACAATCCCTACCGCTACTTCCCTCAAGACCCTGGGATGCAAGCCATCAGGTCCAGGGGATTTATCCGCCTTGAGTCCCATTATTTTACCAAGTACCACTTCCTTAGTGATTTTAATTGTATTTAGTTCCTCCCCCCCTAGAGCCCCCTGTTTGTCCAGTGTTGGGATATTCTTAGTGTCCTCTACTGTAAAGACTGATACAAAATGATTGTTCAGTGTTTTTGCCATCTCCATGTTTCCCACCATTAATTTCCCGGTCTCATCCTCTAAGGGACCAACATTTACTTTAGCCACCCTTTTTCTTATTATATAACTATAGAAACTTTTACTGTCTGTTTTTATATTTTTTGCTAATTTACTTTCATAATCTATCTTCCCTTTCTTAATCAATCTTTTTGTTATTTTTTGCTGTCTTTTAAAGACTTCCCAATCTTCCATCCTCCCACTAGATTTGGCTACCTTATATGCCCTTGTTTTTAGTCGGATACTATCCTTAATTACTTTACTTAGCCACGGATGGCTATCTTTTCTTTTACACCCTTTTTTCCTCAGTGGAATATATTTTTTTTGGAAGTTGTAAAATAACTCCTTAAATGTACACCACTGGTCATGTACCGTCTTACCCTTTAATCTATTTTCCCAGTCCACTCTAATTAATTCCGCTCTCATACCTTCATAGTCTCCTTTATTCAAGCTCAGCACGCTTGTTTGAGATCCAACCTTCTCACCCTCTAATTGAATATGGAACTCAACCATGTTATGGTCACTCATTCCAAGGGGATCCTTTACTAGGACATTTTTAATTAATCCTGTCTCATTACACAGGACCAAATCTAAGGTTGCTTGCCCCCGGTCGGTTCAGTTACATACTGCTCAAGAAACCCATCCCGAATACACTCAATGAACTCTTCCTCAAGGCTGCTCTGCCCAATTTGATTTGTCCAGTTAATATGATAATTAAAATCCCCCATAATTATAGCTGTTCCCTTATTACAAGCCTCAACTATTTCCTGATTAATACTCCGTCCAACAGAGTTGCAACTGTTCGGAGGCCTATAGACTACACCCACTAGTGTTTTTTTCCCCTTATTATTCCTTACCTCCACCCAAACTGTTTCACTATCCTGCTCCTTTGACCCAATATCATTTCTCTGTATTATAGTGATTCCTTCCTTTATTAACATAGCCACCCCACCTCCTCTCCCTTCCTGCCTGTCCTTCCTGATTGTTAAATAACCTGGTATGTTTAATTCCCAGTCATGGTCACCCTGCAGCCATGTTTCTGTAATGGCCACAAGATCATACCCATATGTCATTATTTGTGCCGTTAACTCATTCATTTTGTTATGAATGCTACGTGCATTCAGATAAAGAACTTTCAAATATGTTTTGTAACACTTAGTTCCTGTTTTTTTCCCTTTTTAGTACTTTACTTTTTACTCTATACCTTCTGTCCCTTCCTGACACATTCTGTTTTTTAATTCCCCCACTGCTACCTAAGTCTATGACCTTCTCTGTTGTCATTTCTATTATTTGCTCTCTAGAAACCTCCCCCCGACTAATTAGTTTAAAGCCCTCTCTACAGCCCTAGTTATATGATTCGCCAGGACTCTAGTCCCAGCACTGGCCAAGTGGAGTCCATCCCAACAGAACAGCTCCCTCCTGTCCCAGTACTGGTGCCAGTGTCCCAAGAAGCAAAACCCATTTCTCCCACACCAGTCTTTGAGCCACGCATTTAACTCTTTAATTTTATTTATCCTAGCCAAATTCGCTCGTGGCTCAGGTAATAACCCAGAGATTATTACCCTTGAGGTTCTGTTTTTTAATTTGACCCCTAGCTGCTCATACTCCTTTAACAGAACCGTCTTCCTTGTCCTATCTACGTCGTTTGTACCAACATGGACCACGACAACTGGATCCTCCCCCTCCCACTGCAAGTTTCTTTCCAGCCCAGAAGAGATGTCCTTAACCCTGGCACCAGGCAGGCAACACAGCCTTCGGGACTCCTGCTCTTGACTGCAGAGAACCCTATCTATCCCCCTAATGATACTATCCCCTACCACTACAACATTTCTTTTTACTCCCTCCACTTGAATGGCCCCCTGTACTACGGTGCTGTGGCCAGGTTGCTCATCCTCCCTGCAGTCCCCGCTCCCGCCCTCACAGGGAGTAAGAACCTCGATCCTGCTGGACAAGAACAAGGGCTGCGTCTCCTTCAACACTACATCCTGGATCCCTGTACCTTCCTCACTCATAGTCACACCATCCTGTCCCTGACCATGGACTACATCTGCAGTAATTAACTTCATAGGTGTGACCATCTCCTGAAACATAGAGTCCAGGAACTTCTCCCCCTCCCTGATGTGTCGCAGTGTCCGAAGCTCGGTCTCAAGCTCCATAACATGGAACTTGAGTTCCTCTAGCAGCAAACACTTGTCGCAGATGTAATCACCGTGAGCCTCAATGGGGTTCACCGGCTCCCACATCTCGCAACAGTAACACATCACCTGCTCCATTCTATATAATTAATTTAATTTCTTATTATTAGTTATGAAGACCCTGCCCGGATATATATGATAATATCACACCACTATTCAATAGGACTTACCAACTTAAAGGTATGAAAGAGAAGAGAAGGAAGAAAACCAACCAACCAGCTGATCACCAACCTCCTCCTTGAATACTGTCTGTGGAGCCTGTTTGGTTGACTCGTCTCGCTGCTCCGCCTCCGCAGTGCTGTCTAAGCCTGGGAGTGGGGAATAAAACAGAGCAAAAAACACACCCTCACCTCCCACTTATCTGAACTCTCCCACTTAGCAAAACTCCAACAGCACTCAATGCACAAAGCACTCCGTGCACTGCACTAGCCCCTCCCCTTTTATACCCGGATTCTACTTCCTGTTTAAACTGCCCAAGAGTTTAAAAAACCCTTAAATAATACATAAAGATCCCAGGATCTGTATGACTCATTCCTGTGAACCAGTCGGCGTGTTGAGATGTTAGCTCTGATCTTAATGATTAAAAGCCAACTTGTTTAAGTCTATAACTTCTAGTTTTGTGGTTATTGAAGGCCCATCACCCTTCAAGTCACACACCATCCTGACGTAGAAGTATATCGCCGTTCCTTCATCATCGCTGGGTCAAAATCCTGGAACTCCTACCTAACAGCAGTGTGGGAGTACCTTCACCACATGGACTGCAGCGGTTCAAGAAGGCGGCTCACCGTCACCTTCTCAAGGGCAACTAGGGATGGGCAATAAATACTGGCCTTGCCAGCGACGCTCACATTCCATAAACAAATAAAATAAAACGATCACATGGCTCTGGGTGGGGTGGGGAGTGTATATATTGTGATGCACAAGGCATTGCCGTTGTGTGGGATAGGCTGGGTGGAGCAGAGGATCTTTTCCTGTCTGTCATTGTTCGTATGTGTCTAACTTTCTGTCCAGTCATGCCCTTATGACCAGCTCAGGGTAACAGCTCTTGCCGAGGGCCCCTGCCACTAACTAAGGGAGTTTCAGTACTGGAGGGCAACGCCCCTAAACCCCACAGCTATGGAATGAGATTATTTCCCTTTTAATTGATTTGATGATGTTACTTTGCTGGTCGATCCCTCACTTTTCCCGGGAATATCTGCAGCAGTGGGCATCAGAATAAAGTCCCAAACTGTAAAAACTGTTCTTATTCTTCCTGTTCAGCACATTGTGGTGAAAGTTCAAATTTTCTGGCTAATCCTAAAATTTTATCACTCATATGTGCAATACTACCTCAATTCAACTGAGAGCTATAGTTTTAAAAAGGTGAGTCATGTTACGATAACAGCAGTAGCACTGGTAATTTATCGGAATATTCCTGTTTACACACTCAGACTTTAGAAACTGGGGAACCCACAGTAAATCTCAGTAAACTGTAGCCACAATACTCCTATTGAGATATTCAAACCCGGAATAAATATATTGCACAGCAGACCCAAGGGTTCACACCCACAGCTCCCCACATTGTGAGTCCACCAACTGGCCCACTGTGTATGTGCTCCCCAACAGACTCTCACTGCCCGCCCCCCTGCTTTAGAGCAAGTGATCTGGAGTTAAACTGTGGCTCCGCATTGCTTTCTGGTCAGGCAAGACGGAGCTTCACACACTCATCTTGCCCACCAGTGCACACGCTCGCTGGTGTACCAACCGGCCATTGGATCTTCAAACGCCTACAGGACAGTCAGCTCCTTGCTAACTTCTACAAACAATGATATGCAGAGATAAATATTATGGTTGGTGAGGACAGTAAGGGTGGAAACTGTGGAGGCTCTGATCACAATTTTCCAATCCTCCTTAGGTATGGAAGTGGTGCCAGAGGACTGGAGGATTGCAAATGTTACACTCTGTTCAATAAAGGGAGAGGGATAAACCCTGCTACTACAGGCCAGTCAGCCTAACGTCAGTGGTGGATAAACTTTTAGAGACATTAATCCGGGGACAAAATGAATTGCCATTTGGAAAAATATGGTTTAATAAATGACAGCCAGTACAGATTTTTTAAAGGCAAATCATGTTTCACTAACTTGATTGAGTTTTTTTGATAAAGTAATGGAGATGGTTGATGAGGGTAGTGCGGTTGATGTTGTGTATATGGACTTTCAAAAGACGTTTGACAAAGTGCCACATAATAGAAGGATGTGAAGACCTTGGAAGAGAGTGCAGAGGGGATTAAACATAGAAACATAGAAGATAGGAGCAGGAGTAGGCCATTCGGCCCCTCGAGCCTGCTCCGCCATTCGATGAGATCATGGCTGATCATCCAAATTCAGTACCCCGTTCCTGCCTTCTCCCCATATCCCTTGATACCTTTAGCTCTAAGAAATATATCTAACTCCTTCTTGAATATATTTAAAGACTTGGCCTCAACCGCCTTCTGTGGTAGAGAATTCCACAGGTTCACCACTCTCTGGGTGAAGAAATTCTTCCTCATCTCTGTCCTAAATGGCTTACCCCTTATCCTTAGACAATGACCACTGGTTCTGAACTCTCCGACCATCGGGAACATTCTACCTGCATCAAGTTTGTCCAGACCTGTCAGAATTTTATAAGTTTCGATGAGATCCCCTCTCATTCTTCTAAACCCCAGCGAGTATAAGCCCAATCGACCCAATCTCTCCTCATACGTCATTCCTGCCATCCCAGGGATCAGCCTTGTGAATCTTCACTGAACTCCTTTCATGGCAAGAACATCCTTCCTCAGATAAGGCGACCAAAACTGCACACAGTACTCAAGGTGTGGTCTCACCAAGGCCCTGTACAACTGCAGCAGGACATCCTTGCTCCTGTACTCAAACCCTCTCGCTATGAAGGCCAACATACATTTGCCTTCTTCACCGCCTGCTGCACCTGCATGCTTACCTTCAGCGACTGGTGCACAAGGACACCCAGGTCTCGTTGCACTTCCACTTCTCCCAATCTATTGCCATTCAGATAATAGTCTGCCTTTCTGTTCTTGACACCAAAGTGGATAACCTCGCATTTATCCACGTTATATTGCATCTGCCACGCTTCTGCCCAATCATCCAACCTGTCCAAATCATCCTGGAGTTTCTCGGTATCCTCCTCGCAGCACACACGCCCACCCAGCTTTGTGTCGTCTGCAAACTTGGAGATATTACATCTAGTTCCCTTATCTAGATCATTAATGTATATTGTGAATAGCTGGGGTCCAAGGACCAATCCCTGCGGTACCCCACTAGTCACTGCCTGCCACTCGGAAAAAGACCCGTTAATTCCTACTCTCTGCTTTCTGTCCGCCAACCAGTTCTCTATTCAAGTCAATACCTTGCCCCCAATCCCATGTGCCTTAACTTTACACGCTAATCTCTTATGCGGGACCTTATCGAAAGCCTTTTGAAAGTCCAAATACACCACATCTACTGGTTCTCCCTTATCTATTTTCCCAGTTACATCCTCAAAAAATTCCAGTAGATTAGTCAAGCACGATTTACCTTTTGTAAATCCATGTTGACTTTGTCCGATCCTGTCACTGTTTTCCAAGTGCTCAGCTATTACATCCTTTATAATGGACTCTAGCATTTTCCCCACTACCAATGTCAGGCTTACCGGTCTGTAATTCCCTGCTTTCTTTCTACCACCCTTTTTGAATAGTGGGGTAACATTAGCTACCCTCCAATCCATGGGTACAGTTCCAAATTCCAGCGAATTTTGGAAGATGACCAGCAATGCATCTATTATTTCTAGGGCCACCTCCTTAAGTACCCTAGGATGTAGATTATCAGGCCCTGGGGATTTATCGGCCTTCAATCCCGTCAATTTCCCTAACACCATTTCCCTACAAATACTGATTTCTTTCAGTTCCTCCCTCTCATCAGACCCGATGTTCTCCAACATCTCGGGAAGGTTATTTGTGCCCTCCTTTGTGAAGACAGAACCAACATATGTATTTAATTGGTCTGCCATTTCTTTGTTCCCCATTATAATTTCCCCTGCTTTTGACTGCAAGGGACCTACACTTGATTTCACTAATCTTTTTCTCTTCACATATCTATAAAACTCTTACAGTCAGTTTTTATGTTCCCTGCAAGCTTACTTTCATGTTCTATTTTCTCCTTCTTAATTAATCCCTTTGTCCTCCATTGTTGAATCCTAAACTGCTCCCAATCATCAGGGTTACTGCTTTTTCTGGCCAATGTATATGCCCTCTCCTTGGATCTTATGCTATCCCTAATTTCCCTTGTTAGCCACGGTTGAGTCACCCTTTTTGTTTTATTCTTATCCCAAACTGGGATGAACAACTTCTGTAGTTCATCCATGCTGTCTTTGAATGTTTGCCATTGCCTATCCACCATCAACCCTTTGAGTGACATTCCCCAATCAATCCTACCCAATTCGCGCCTCATACCATCGTAGTTTCCTTTATTTAAATTCAGGACCCTAGTCTCCGAGTCAACTACTTCACTCTCCATCCTAATGAAGAATTCTATCATATTATGATCGCTCTGACCCAAGGGGCCTCGTACAACAAGATTGATAATTAATCCTCTCGCATTACATAATACCCAGTCTAAGATGGCCTGATCTCTGGTTGGTTCCTCGACATATTGTTCAGAAAACCATCCCGTAAACATTCTAGGAATTCCTCCTCCACAGTATTTTTACTAATTTGGTTAGCCCAATCTATATGTAAATTAAAGTCACCCATGATGACTGCTGTGCCCTTACTGCATGCTTCTCTAATTTCCCTTTTAATGCCATCCCCAACCTCCGTATTACTGTTTGGAGGTCTATATACCACTCCCACTAACGTTTTCTGCCCCTTGATATTTCTCAGTTCTACCCATACAGATTCCGCATCATCAGAGTTAATATCCTTCCTTTCAATTGTGTTAATCCCCTCTTTAACCAGCAATGCTACCCCACCTCCCTTTCTCTTTTGCCTATCCTTCCTAAATATTGAATACCCTTGGATGTTGAGTTCCCAGCCTTGGCCACCCTGGAGCCATGTTTCTGTAATCCCAATCAAATCATATTCGTTTACCTCTATTTGCGCAGCTAATTCATCTACCTTGTTCCGAATGCTCCTTGCATTAAGACACAAAGCCTTCAGGCTTGTTTTTTTAACGCTCTCAGACCTATATGAATTATTATTTACTGTGACCACGTTTGATTTAAACCGTTGAGTTCTTTGCCTTCTAATTTTGTTTTTCTCCTTCCTGTCTTTTGCTTTTTTCCTTGTTTCCCTTTCCTCTGTCTCCCTGCTCAGGTTCCCAGCCCCCTGCCACTTTAGTTTAAACCCTCCCCAACAGCACTAGCAAACACTCCCCCCAGGACATCGGTCCCGGCCCTGCCCAGGTGCAAACCGTCCCGTTTGTACTGGTCCCACCTCTCCCAGAATGGTACCAGGGATGAGGGATTTCAGTTATGTGGAGAGACTGGAGAAACTGAGATTGTTCTCCTTAGAGCAGAGAAGGTTAAGAGGAGATTTAATAGAGGTGTTCAAAATCATGAAGGGTTTTGATAGAGTAATTAAGGAGAAACTGTTTCCAGTGGCAGAAGGGTCGGTAACCAGAGGACACAGATTGAAGGTGATTGACAAAAGAGCCAGAGGTGGCATGAGGACAAAAGTTTTACGCAGCGAGTTGTTGTGATCTGGAATGTACTGCCTGAAAGGGCGGCGGAGGCAGATTCAATGGTAACTTTCAAAAGAGAATTGGATAAACACTTGAAAAGGAAAAATTTGCAGGGTTCTGGGGAAAGAGCAGGGGGGAGTGGGACTAATTGGAGAACTCTTTCAAAGAGCCGGCACAGGCACAATGGGCCGAATGGCCTCCTTCTGTACTGTATTGTTCTATGGTAGATATATTCTGTATATACATTCATACACACACACATACATATGTGTTGAGATGATGTTAAGTACTATTCTTCATGAACAATAATTTGAATGCCAAATGGTTTTATAATGATCAAGTTACAGGCTAAGAGGAAGCTTTGAGTTGCCCTGTACACACATGAACATATTTATTCTTTCTGTTCGGTAAACGAACACAGCTCTCTTTTGTACGCGACGTCTGCTCCACCTGAGGGCATCCTCCAACACTGTGGTTAGGACAAAGAAACAGGAGCCAAATATACCGGAAGTGGTAATGCTAGGAATAGAACGAACACTGTTCAGCACACAATGCTATATTTGCTTTGCCTTGTGGCTAATTCCATTCTCCGAGGGTTCTCCCAAGTCAGTTCTCCCCATTAAGTGGACAAATGAGTCAGCTGTTCTCGGGCCTCTTCCTGTGCTGTGAGGAGTCGCGCACTGTGTTCTGGGAAATATTCCGAAGGTGTCAGCCGTGGCAGTGTGAGACGTTAAACCGAGGCCCTGTCTGCCCTCTCAGGTGGATGTAAAAGATCCCACGGCACTATTCGAAGAGCAGGGGCGTTCATCCCCGGTGTCCTGGCCAATATTTATCCCTCAACCAACGTAACAAAAAATAGATTATCTAGTCGTTATCTCATTGCTGCTTGTGGGAGCTTGCTGTGCACAAGTTGGCTGCCGTGTTTCCTACATTACAACAGTGACGACACTTCAAAAGTACTTCATTGGCTGTAAGGCTCTTTGGGACGTCCTGACGTCGTGAAAGGCGCTATATAAATGCAAGTTCTTTCTTTCTATCATTAATGATATTCACTTTTGGAAGACAAGGACAAAACATGAAAAATCATTTTTCGCGTTTTTGAAAATGACATGAGTACAGTGTGGGTTACACAGCTCTGAAAGCCATTCATAAACTGAAGTCTTTATGACAAAAGGCGATTTCATCCTGTGTCAAATGAGGAAAATTTCTGTGCTAGATATTTTCAGTGTAGGAAACTGCCCCTCTGGGATCAGCGGACTTCACTGTGTTGAGAGAATGAGCTTATTAAAATCTGACATATGACTGGTGCAGTTAATGATGGAATTTGTAAAGGCTTGTTATTCCTCGATTTAAAATCTCACCCGAAAGATGGCACCTCCGACAGTGCAGCGCTCCCTCAGTACTACATTGCACAATACAGTACATTGTTCTTACATTATTCGGTGCGGTACACCGGTCTTACATTGTACGGTGCGGTACTCCGGTCTTACAGTGTACGGTGCGGTACTCCGGTCTTACAGTGTACGGTGCGGTACTCCGGTCTTACAGTGTACGGTGCGGTACTCCGGTCTTACAGTGTACGGTGCGGCACTCCGGTCTTACAGTGTACGGTGCGGTACTCCGGTCTTACAGTGTACGGTGCGGTACTCCGGTCTTACACTGTACGGTGCCGTACTCCGGTCTTACACTGTACGGTGCGGTACTCTGGTCTTACACTGTACGGTGCGGTACTCTGGTCTTACAGTGTACGGTGCGGTACTCTGGTCTTACACTGTACGGTGCGGTACTCTGGTCTTACACTGTACGGTGCGGTACTCTGGTCTTACACTGTACGGTGCGGTACTCTGGTCTTACACTGTACGGTGCGGTACTCCGGTCTTACAGTGTACGGTGCGGTACTGCGGTCTTACACTGTACAGTGCGGTACTCCGGTCTTAAAGTGTATGGTGCGGTACACCGGTCTTACAGTGTACGGTGCGGTACTCCGGTCTTACAGTGTACGGTGCGGTACTCCGGTCTTACACTGTACGGTGCGGTACTCCAGTCTTACACTGTACGGTGCGATACACCGGTCTTACACTGTACGGTGCGGTAATCCGGTCTCACAGTGTACGGTGCGGTACTCTGGTCTTACAGTGTACGGTGCGGTACACCGGTCTTACAGTGTACGGTGCAGTACTCCGGTCTTTCACTGTACGGTGCGGTGCTCCGTTCTTACAGTGTACGGTGTGGTACTCCGGTCTTACAGTGTACAGTGCGGTACTCTGGTCTCACAGTGTACGGTGCGGTACTCCGGTCTCACAGTGTACGGTGTGGTACTCCGGTCTTACAGTGTACAGTGCGGTACACCAGTCTCACAGTGTACGGTGCGGTACTCCGGTCTTACAGTGTACGGTGCGGGACTCCGGTCTTACAGTGTACGGTGTGGTTCTCCGGTCTCACACTGTACGGTGCGGTACTCCGGTCTTAGAGTGTACAGTGCGGTACTCCGGTCTCACAGTGTACAGTGCGGTACTCCGGTCTTACATTGTACAGTGCAGTACTACGGTCTTACAGTGTACGGTGCGGTACTCCGTGTACATTTAGGTAATTCCTGTTAACAAATTACCAAGTTGAAGTGGGTCAGAGAGAGAGGCACAGTAAATGTTAGATTGGCTCATCCCTTCAGGGGAAGGTTTATTTTGAAAAGCTAAATATGTGACATACATGGAAACTCATCAAGCTCACAAACCTAAGACTAAAAGAAAAATCACATGCATTTCATGACCACCGGACGTCTCAAAGTGATTTACAGCCAATGACGTCATTATAGATTTTAGTCAATCAGCGACAGTGTCCTGGTGTACTCTGGTCAATCAGTAACAGTGTCCTGGTGTACCGTGGTCAATCAGTAACAGTGTCCTGGTGTGCTGTGGTCAATAAGTGACAGTGTCCTGGTGTACTGTGGTCAATCAGTAACAGTGTCCTGGTGTTTTGTGGTCAATCAGTAACAGCGTCCTGGTGTACTGTGGTCAATCAGTAACAGTGTCCTGGTGTACTGTGGTCAATCAGTAACAGTGTCCTGGTGTACTGTGGTCAATCAGTGACAGTGTCCTGGTGTACTGTGGTCAATCAGTGACAGTGTCCTGGTGTACTGTGGTCAATCAGTAACAGTGTCCTGGTGTACTGTGGTGAATCAGTAACAGTGTCCTGGTGTACTGTGGTCAATCAGTGACAGTGTCCTGGTGTACTGTGGTCAATCAGTAACAGTGTCCTGGTGTACTGTGGTCAATCAGTAACAGTGTCCTGGTGTATTGTGGTCAATCAGTAACAGTGTCCTGGTGTACTGTGGTCAATCAGTGACAGTGTCCTGGTGTACTGTCGTCCATCAGTAACAGTGCCCTGGTGTACTGTGGTCAATCAGTAACAGTGTCCTGGTGTACTGTGGTCAATCAGTAACAGTGTCCTGGTGTACTGTGGTCAATCAGTAACAGTGTCCTGGTGTACTGTCGTCAATCAGTAACAGTGTCCTGGTGTACAGTGGTCAATCAGTAACAGTGTCCTGGTGTACTGTGGTCAATCAGTAACAGTGTCCTGGTGTACTGTGGTCAATCAGTAACAGTGTCCTGGTGTATTGTGGTCAATCAGTAACAGAGTCCTGGTGTACTGTGGTCAATCAGTAACAGTGTCCTGGTGTGCAGTGGTCAACCAGTAACAGTGTCCTGGTGTACTATGGTCAATCAGTAACAGTGTCCTGGTGTACTGTGGTCAATCAGTAACAGTGTCCTGGTGTACTGTGGTCAATCAGTAACAGTGTCCTGGAGTACTCTGGTCAATCAGTAACAGCGTCCTGGTGTACTGTGGTCAATCAGTAACAGTGTCCTGGTGTACTGTGGTCAATCAGTAACAGTGTCCTGGTGTACTGTGGTCAATCAGTGACAGTGTCCTGGTGTACTGTGGTCAATCAGTGACAGTGTCCTGGTGTACTGTGGTCAATCAGTAACAGTGTCCTGGTGTACTGTGGTGAATCAGTAACAGTGTCCTGGTGTACTGTGGTCAATCAGTGACAGTGTCCTGGTGTACTGTGGTCAATCAGTAACAGTGTCCTGGTGTACTGTGGTCAATCAGTAACAGTGTCCTGGTGTATTGTGGTCAATCAGTAACAGTGTCCTGGTGTACTGTGGTCAATCAGTGACAGTGTCCTGGTGTACTGTCGTCCATCAGTAACAGTGCCCTGGTGTACTGTGGTCAATCAGTAACAGTGTCCTGGTGTACTGTGGTCAATCAGTAACAGTGTCCTGGTGTACTGTGGTCAATCAGTAACAGTGTCCTGGTGTACTGTCGTCAATCAGTAACAGTGTCCTGGTGTACAGTGGTCAATCAGTAACAGTGTCCTGGTGTACTGTGGTCAATCAGTAACAGTGTCCTGGTGTACTGTGGTCAATCAGTAACAGTGTCCTGGTGTATTGTGGTCAATCAGTAACAGTGTCCTGGTGTACTGTGGTCAATCAGTAACAGTGTCCTGGTGTGCAGTGGTCAACCAGTAACAGTGTCCTGGTGTACTATGGTCAATCAGTAACAGTGTCCTGGTGTACTGTGGTCAATCAGTAACAGTGTCCTGGTGTACTGTGGTCAATCAGTAACAGTGTCCTGGAGTACTCTGGTCAATCAGTAACAGTGTCCTGGTGTACTGTGGTCAATCAGTAACAGTATCCTGGTGTACTGTGGTCAATCAATAACAGTGTCCTGGTGTACTGTGGTCAATCAGTAACAGAGTCATGGTGTACTGTGGTCAATCAGTAACAGTGTCCTGGTGTACAGTGGTCAATCAGGAACAGTGTCCTGGTGTACTGTGGTCAATGAGTAACAGCATTCTGGTGTACTGTGGTCAATCAGTAACAGAGTCCTGGTGTACTGTGGTCAATCATTAACAGTGTCCTGGTGTACTGTGGTCAATCAGTAAGTGTCCTGGTGTACTGTGGTCAATCAGTGACAGTGTCCTGGTGTACTGCGGTCAATCAGAAACAGTGTCCTGGTGTACCGTGGTCAATCAGTAACAGTGTCCTGGTGTATTGTGGTCAATCAGTAACAGTGTCCTGGTGTACTGTGGTCAATCAGTAACAGTGTCCTGGTGTACTGTGGTCAATCAGTAACAGTGCCCTGGTGTACCGTGGTCAATCAGTAACTGCCCTGGTGTACTGTGGTCAATCAGTAACAGTGCCCTGGTGTACTGTGGTCAATCAGTAAGAGTGTCCTGGGGTACTGTGGTCAATCAGTAAGAGTGTACTGGTGTACTGTGGTCAATCAGTAACAGAGTCCTGGTGTACTGTGGTCAATCAGTAACAGTGCCCTGGTGTACTGTGGTCAATCAGTAAGTGTCCTGGTGTACTGTGGTCAAACAGTAACAGTGTCCTGGTGTACTGTGGTCAATCAGTAACAGTGTCCTGGTGTACTGTGGTCAATCAGTAACAGTGTCCTGGTGTACTGTGGTCAATCAGTAACAATGTCCTGGTGTACTGTGGTCAATCAGTAACAGTGTCCTGGTGTACTGTGGTCAATCAGTAACAGTGTCCTGGTGTACTGGTGTCAATCAGTAACAGTGTCCTGGTGTACTGTGGTCCATCAGTAACAGTGTCCTGGTGTACTGGTGTCAATCAGTAACACTGTCCTGGTGTATTGTGGTCAATCAGTAACAGTGTCCTGGTGTACTGTGGTCCAACAGTAACAGTGTCCTGGTGTATTGTGGTCAATCAGTGACAGTGTCCTGGTGTAGTCTGGTCAATCAGTAACAGTGTCCTGGTGTACTGTGGTCAATCAGTAACAGTGTCCTGGTGTACTGTGGTCAATCAGTGACAGTGCCCTGGTGTACTGTGGTCAATCAGTAACAGTGTCCTGGTGTACTGTGGTCAATCAGTAACAGTGTCCTGGTGTATTGTGGTCAATCAGTAACTGTGTCCTGGCGTACTGTGGTCAATCAGTGACAGTGTTCTGGTGTACTGTGGTCCATCAGTAACAGTGCCCTGGTGTACTGTGGTCAATCAGTAACAGTGTCCTGGTGTACTGTGGTCAATCAGTAACAGTGTCCTGGTGTACTGTGGTCAATCAGTAACAGTGCCCTGGTGTACTGTGGTCAATCAGTAACAGTGCCCTGGTGTACTGTGGTCAATCAGTAACAGTGTCCTGGTGTACTGTGGTCAATCAGTAACAGTGTCCTGGTGTACTGGGGTCAATCAGTAACAGTGTCCTGGTGTACTGTGGTCAATCAGTAACAGTGTCCTGGTGTACTGTGGTCAATCAGTAACAGTGTCCTGGTGTACTGTGGTCAATCAGTAACAGTGTCCTGGTGTACTGTGGTCAATCAGTAAAAGTGTCCTGGTGTACTGTGGTCAATCAGTAACAGAGTCCTGGTGTACTCTGCTCAATCAGTAACAGTGCCCCGGTGTACTGTGGTCAATCAGTACCAGTGAGCTGGTGTACTGTTGTCAATCAGTAACAGTGTCCTGGTGTACTGTGGTCAATCAGTAACAGTGTCCTGGTGCACTGTGGTCAATCAGTAACAGTGCCCTGGTGTACTCTGGGCAATCAGTAACAGTGTCCTGGTGTAGTGTGGTCAATCAGTAACACTGTCCTGGTGTACTGTGGTGAATCAGTGACAGTGTCCTGGTGTACTGTGGTCAATCAGTAACCGTGTCCTGGTGTACTGTAGTCAATCAGTAACAGAGTCCTGGTGTACTGTGGTCAATCAGTGACACTGTCCTTGTGTACTGTGGTCAATCAGTAACAGAGTCCTGGTGTAGTATGGTCAATCAGTAACAGTGTCCTGGTGTACTGTGGTCAATCAGTAACAGAGTCCGGGTGTACTCTGGTCAATCAGTGACAGTGTCCAGGTGTACAGTGGTCAATCAGTAACAGTGTCCTGGTGTACTGTGGTCAATCAGTGACAGTGTCCTGGTGTACTGTGGTCAATCAGTAACAGTGTCCTGGTGTACAGTGGTCAATCAGTAACAGTGTCCTGGTGTACTGGTGTCAATCAGTAACAGTGTCCTGGTGTACTGTGGTCAATCAGTACCAGTGTCCTGGTGTACTGTGGTCATTCAGTAACAGTGTCCTGATATACTGTGGTCAATCAGTGACAGTGTCCTGGTGTACTGTGGTCAATCAGTAACAGTGTCCTGGTGTACTGTGGTCAATCAGTAACAGTGTCCTGGTGTACTGTGGTCAATCAGTGACAGTGTCCTGGTGTACTGTGGTCAAACATTAACAGTGTCCTGGTGTACTGTGGTCAATCAGTAACAGTGTCCTGGTGCACTGTGGTCAATCAGTAACTGTGTCCTGGTGTACTGTGGTTAATCAGTAACAGTGTCCTGGTGTACTGTGGTCAATCAGTAACAGAGTCCTGGTGTACTGTGGTCAATCAGTAACAGTGTCCTGGTGTACTGTGCTCAATCAGTAACAGTGTCTTGGTGTACTGTGTTCAATCAGTGACAGTGTCCTGGTGTACTGTAGTCAATCAGTAACAGTGTCTTGGTGTACGGTGGTCAATCATTAACAGTGTCCTGGTGTACTGTGGTCAATCAGTAAGTGTCCTGGTGTACAGTGGTCAATCAGTAACAGTGTCCTGGTGTACTGTGGTCAATCAGTAACAGTGTCCTGGTGTACTGTGGTCAATCAGTAACAGTGTCCTGGTGTACTGTGGTGAATCAGTAACAGTGTCCTGGTGTACTGTGGTCAATCAGTAACAGTGTCCTGGTGTACTGTGGTCAATCAGTAACAGTGTCCTGGTGTACTGTGGTCAATCAGTAAGAGTGTCCTGGTGTACTGTGGTCAATCAGTAACAGTGTCCTGGTGTACGGTGGTCAATCAGTAACAGTGTCCTGGTGTACAGTGGTCAATCAGTAACAGTGTCCTGGTGTACTGTGGTCAATCAGTAACAGTGTCCTGGTGTACTGTGGTCCATCAGTAACAGTGTCCTGGAGTATTGTGGTCAATCAGTAACAGTGTCCCGGTGTACTGGTGTCAATCAGTAAAAGTGTCCTGGTGTACTGTGGTCAATCAGTAACAGTGTCCTGGTGTATGGTGGTCAACCAGTAACAGTGCCCTGGTGTACTGTGGTCAATCAGTGACAATGTCCTGGTGTCCTGTGGTCAATCAATAACAGTGTCCTGGTGTACTGTGGTCAATCAGTGACAGTGTCCTGGTGTACTGTGGTCAAGCAGTAACAGTGTCCTGGTGTACTGTGGTCAATCAGTAACAGTGTCCTGGTGTACTGTGGTCAAAGAGTAACAGTGTCCTGGTGTACTGTGGTCAATCTGTAACAGAGTCCTGGTGTACTGTGGACAATCAGTAAGTGTCCTGGTGTACTGTGGTCAATCAGTAACAGTGTCCTGATGTACTGTGGTCAATCAGTAACAGTGTCCTGGTGTACTGCGGTCAATCAGTAACAGTGTCCTGGTGTACTGTGGTCAATCAGTAAAAATGTCCTGGTGTACTGTGGTCAATCAGTAACAGTGTCCTGGTGTACTGTGGTCAATCAGTAACAGTGTCCTGGTGTATTGTGGTCAATCAGTAACAGTGTCCTGGTGTACTGTGGTCAATCAGTAACAGTGTCCTGGTGTACAGTGGTCAACCAGTAACAGTGTCGTGGTGTACTGTGGCCAATCAGTAACAGTGTCCTGGTGTACTGTGGTCAATCAGTAACAGTGTCCTGGTGTACTGTGGTCAATCCGTAACAGTGTCCTGGTGTACTGTGGTCAATCAGTGACAGTGTCCTGGTGTACTGTGGTCAATCAGTGACAGTGTGCTGGTTTACTGTGGTCAATCAGTAACAATGTCCTGGTGTACAGTGGTCAATCAGTAAAAGTGTCCTGGTGTACTGTGGTCAATCAGTAAAAGTGTCCTGGTGTATTGTGGTCAATCAGTAACAGTGTCCTGGTGTACTGTGGTCAATCAGTAACAGTGTCCTGGTGTACTGTGGTCCATCAGTAACCGTGTCCTGGTGTACTGTGGTCCATCAGTAACAGTGTCCTGGTGTACTGGTGTCAATCAGTAACATTGTCCCGGTGTACTGGTGTCAATCAGTAACAGTGTCCTGGTGTACTGTGGTCAATCAGTAACAGTGTCCTGGTGTATTGTGGTCAATCAGTAATAGTGTCCTGGTGTACTGTGGTCAATCAGTGACAGTGCCCTGGTGTACTGTGGTCAATCAGTGACAGTGTCCTGGTGTACTGTGGTCAATCAATAACAGTGTCCTGGTGTACTGTGGTCAATCAGTGACAGTGTCCTGGTGTACTGTGGTCAATCAGTAACAGTGTCCTGGTGTACTGTGGTCAATCAGTAACAGTGTCCTGGTGTACTGTGGTCAATCAGTAACAGTGTCCTGGTGTACTGTGGTCAATCCGTAACAGTGTCCTGGTGTACTGTCGTCAATCAGTAACAGTGTCCTGGTGTACAGTGGTCAATCAGTAACAGTGTCCTGGTGTACTGTGGTCAATCAGTAACAGTGTCCTGGTGCACTGTGGTCAATCAGTAACAGTGTCCTCGTGTATTGTGGTCAATCAGTAACAGTGACCTGGTGTACTGTGGTCAATCAGTAACAGTGTCCTGGTGTACAGTGGTCAACCAGTAACAGTCTCCTGGTGTACTATGGTCAATCAGTAACAGTGTCCTGGTGTACTGTGGTCAATCAGTAACAGTGTCCTGGTGTACTGTGGTCAATCAGTAACAGTGTCCTGGTGTACTCTGGTCAATCAGTAACAGTGTCCTGGTGTACTGTGGTCAATCAGTAACAGTATCCTAGTGTACAGTGGTCAATCAATAACAGTGTCCTGGTGTACTGTGGTCAATCAGTAACAGAGTCATGGTGTACTGTGGTCAATCAGTAACAGTGTCCTGGTGTACAGTGGTCAATCAGTAACAGTGTCCTGGTGTACTGTGGTCAATGAGTAACAGCATCCTGGTGTACTGTGGTCAATCAGTAACAGAGTCCTGGTGTACAGTGGTCAATCATTAACAGTGTCCTGGTGTACTGTGGTCAATCAGTAAGTGTCCTGCTGTACTGTGGTCAATCAGTAACAGTGTCCTGGTGTACTGTGGTCAATCAGTAACAGTGTCCTGGTGTATTGTGGTCAATCAGTAACAGTGTCCTGGTGTACTGTGGTCAATCAGTAACAGTGTCCCGGTGTACTGTGGTCAATCAGTAACAGTGTCCTGGTGTACTGTGGTCAATCAGTAACAGTGTCCTGGTGTACTGTGGTCAATCAGTAACAGTATCCTGGTGTACTGTGGTCAATCAGTAACAGTGTCCTGGTGTACAGTGGTCAATCAGTAACAGTGTCCTCGTGTACTGTGGTCCATCAGTAACAGTGCCCTGGTGTACTGTGGTCAATCTGTAACAGTGCCCTGGTGTACTGTGGTCAATCAGTAACAGAGTCCTGGTGTACTGTGGTCAATCAGTAGCAGTGTGCTGGTGTACTGGGGTCAATCAGTAACAGTGTCCTGGTGTACTGTGGTCAATCAGTAACAGTGTCCTGGTGTATTGTGGTCAATCAGTAACAGTGTCCTGGTGTACTGTGGTCAATCAGTAACAGTGTCCTGGTGTACTGTGGTCAATCAGTAACAGTGTCCTGGTGTACTGTGGTCAATCAGTAACAGAGTCCTGGTGTACTCTGCTCAATCAGTAACAGTGCCCCGGTGTACTGTGGTCAATCAGTACCAGTGAGCTGGTGTACTGTTGTCAATCAGTAACAGTGTCCTGGTGTACTGTGGTCAATCAGTAACAGTGTTCTGGTGTACTGTGGTCAATCAGTAACAGTGTCCTAGTGTACTCTGGGCAATCAGTAACAGTGTCCTGGTGTAGTGTGGTCAATCAGTAACACTGTCCTGGTGCACTGTGGTCAATCAGTGACATTGTCCTGGTGTACTGTGGTCAATCAGTAACAGTGTCCTGGTGTACTGTAGTCAATCAGTAACAGTGTCCAGGTGTACTGTTGTCAATCAGTAACAGAGTCCTGGTGTAGTGTGGTCAATCAGTAACAGTGTCCTGGTGTACTGTGGTCAATCAGTAACAGAGTCCGGGTGTACTCTGGTCAATCAGTGACAGTGTCCAGGTGTATTGTGGTCAATCAGTAACAGCGTCCTGGTGTACTGTGGTCAATCAGTGACAGTGTCCTGGTGTACTGTGGTCAATCACTAACAGTGTCCTGGTGTACTGTGGTCAATCAGTAACAGTGTCCTGGTGTACTGGTGTCAATCAGTAACAGTGTCCTGGTGTACTGTGGTCAATCAGTACCAGTGTCCTGGTGTACTGTGGTCAATCAGTAACAGTGTCCTGGTGTACTGGTGTCAATCAGTACCAGTGTCCTGGTGTACTGTGGTCAATCAGTAACAGTGTCCTGGTATACTGTGGTCCATCAGTGACAGTGTCCTGGTGTACTGTGGTCAATCAGTAACAGTGTCCTGGTGTACTGTGGACAATCAGTAACAGTGTCCTGGTGTACTGTGGTCAATCAGTGACAGTGTCCTGGTGTACTGTGGTCAATCAGTAACAGTGTCCTGGTGTACTGTGGTCAATCAGTAACTGTGTCCTGGTGTACTGTGGTTAATCAGTAAAAGTGTCCTGGTGTACTGTGGTCAATCAGTAACAGAGTCCTGGTGTACTGTGGTCAATCAGTAACAGTGTCCTGGTGTACTGTGGTCAATCAGTGACAGTGTCCGGGTGTACTGTGTTCAATCAGTGACAGTGTCCTGGTGTACTGTAGTCAATCAGTAACAGTGTCTTGGTGTACTGTGGTCAATCAGTAACAGTGTCCTGGTGTACTGTGGTCAATCAGTGACAGTGTCCTGGTGTACTGTGGTCAATCAGTAACAGTGTCCTGGTGTAGTGTGGTCAATCAGTAACAGTGTCCTGGTGTACTGTGGTCAATCAGTGACAGTGTCCTGGTGTACTGTGGTCAAACATTAACAGTGTCCTGGTGTACTGTGGTCAATCAGTAACAGTGTTCTGGTGTACTGTGGTCAATCAGTAACAGTGTCCTAGTGTACTCTGGGCAATCAGTAACAGTGTCCTGGTGTAGTGTGGTCAATCAGTAACACTGTCCTGGTGCACTGTGGTCAATCAGTGACAGTGTCCTGGTGTACTGTGGTCAATCAGTAACAGTGTCCTGGTGTACTGTAGTCAATCAGTAACAGTGTCCTGGTGTACTGTGGTCAATCAGTAACAGTGTCCTGGTGTAGTGTGGTCAATCAGTAACAGTGTCCTGGTGTACTGTGGTCAATCAGTAACAGAGTCCTGGTGTAGTGTGGTCAATCAGTAACAGTGTCCTGGTGCACTGTGGTCAATCAGTGACAGTGTCCTGGTGTACTGTGGTCAATCAGTAACAGTGTCCTGGTGTACTGTAGTCAATCAGTAACAGTGTCCTGGTGTACTGTGGTCAATCAGTAACAGTGTCCTGGTGTAGTGTGGTCAATCAGTAACAGTGTCCTGGTGTACTGTGGTCAATCAGTAACAGAGTCCTGGTGTACTGTGGTCAATCAGTAGCAGTGTGCTGGTGTACTGGGGTCAATCAGTAACAGTGTCCTGGTGTACTGTGGTCAATCAGTAACAGTGTCCTGGTGTATTGTGGTCAATCAGTAACAGTGTCCTGGTGTACTGTGGTCAATCAGTAACAGTGTCCTGGTGTACTGTGGTCAATCAGTAACAGTGTCCTGGTGTACTGTGGTCAATCAGTAACAGAGTCCTGGTGTACTCTGCTCAATCAGTAACAGTGCCCCGGTGTACTGTGGTCAATCAGTACCAGTGAGCTGGTGTACTGTTGTCAATCAGTAACAGTGTCCTGGTGTACTGTGGTCAATCAGTAACAGTGTCCTGGTGTACTGTGGTCAATCAGTAACAGTGTCCTGGTGTAGTGTGGTCAATCAGTAACAGTGTCCTGGTGTACTGTGGTCAATCAGTAACAGAGTCCTGGTGTAGCGTGGTCAATCTGTAACAGTGTCCTGCTGTACTGTGGTCAATCAGTAACAGTGTCCTGGTGTAGTGTGGTCAATCAGTAACAGTGTCCAGGTGTACTGTTGTCAATCAGTAACAGAGTCCTGGTGTAGTGTGGTCAATCAGTAACAGTGTCCTGGTGTACTGTGGTCAATCAGTAACAGAGTCCGGGTGTACTCTGGTCAATCAGTGACAGTGTCCAGGTGTATTGTGGTCAATCAGTAACAGCGTCCTGGTGTACTGTGGTCAATCAGTGACAGTGTCCTGGTGTACTGTGGTCAATCACTAACAGTGTCCTGGTGTACTGTGGTCAATCAGTAACAGTGTCCTGGTGTACTGGTGTCAATCAGTAACAGTGTCCTGGTGTACTGTGGTCAATCAGTACCAGTGTCCTGGTGTACTGTGGTCAATCAGTAACAGTGTCCTGGTGTACTGGTGTCAATCAGTACCAGTGTCCTGGTGTACTGTGGTCAATCAGTAACAGTGTCCTGGTATACTGTGGTCCATCAGTGACAGTGTCCTGGTGTACTGTGGTCAATCAGTAACAGTGTCCTGGTGTACTGTGGACAATCAGTAACAGTGTCCTGGTGTACTGTGGTCAATCAGTGACAGTGTCCTGGTGTACTGTGGTCAAACATTAACAGTGTCCTGGTGTACTGTGGTCAATCAGTAACAGTGTCCTGGTGTACTGTGGTCAATCAGTAACTGTGTCCTGGTGTACTGTGGTTAATCAGTAAAAGTGTCCTGGTGTACTGTGGTCAATCAGTAACAGAGTCCTGGTGTACTGTGGTCAATCAGTAACAGTGTCCTGGTGTACTGTGGTCAATCAGTGACAGTGTCCGGGTGTACTGTGTTCAATCAGTGACAGTGTCCTGGTGTACTGTAGTCAATCAGTAACAGTGTCTTGGTGTACTGTGGTCAATCAGTAACAGTGTCCTGGTGTACTGTGGTCAATCAGTGACAGTGTCCTGGTGTACTGTGGTCAATCAGTAACAGTGTCCTGGTGTAGTGTGGTCAATCAGTAACAGTGTCCTGGTGTACTGTGGTCAATCAGTGACAGTGTCCTGGTGTACTGTGGTCAAACATTAACAGTGTCCTGGTGTACTGTGGTCAATCAGTAACAGTGTTCTGGTGTACTGTGGTCAATCAGTAACAGTGTCCTAGTGTACTCTGGGCAATCAGTAACAGTGTCCTGGTGTAGTGTGGTCAATCAGTAACACTGTCCTGGTGCACTGTGGTCAATCAGTGACAGTGTCCTGGTGTACTGTGGTCAATCAGTAACAGTGTCCTGGTGTACTGTAGTCAATCAGTAACAGTGTCCTGGTGTACTGTGGTCAATCAGTAACAGTGTCCTGGTGTAGTGTGGTCAATCAGTAACAGTGTCCTGGTGTACTGTGGTCAATCAGTAACAGAGTCCTGGTGTAGTGTGGTCAATCAGTAACAGTGTCCTGGTGCACTGTGGTCAATCAGTGACAGTGTCCTGGTGTACTGTGGTCAATCAGTAACAGTGTCCTGGTGTACTGTAGTCAATCAGTAACAGTGTCCTGGTGTACTGTGGTCAATCAGTAACAGTGTCCTGGTGTAGTGTGGTCAATCAGTAACAGTGTCCTGGTGTACTGTGGTCAATCAGTAACAGAGTCCTGGTGTACTGTGGTCAATCAGTAGCAGTGTGCTGGTGTACTGGGGTCAATCAGTAACAGTGTCCTGGTGTACTGTGGTCAATCAGTAACAGTGTCCTGGTGTATTGTGGTCAATCAGTAACAGTGTCCTGGTGTACTGTGGTCAATCAGTAACAGTGTCCTGGTGTACTGTGGTCAATCAGTAACAGTGTCCTGGTGTACTGTGGTCAATCAGTAACAGAGTCCTGGTGTACTCTGCTCAATCAGTAACAGTGCCCCGGTGTACTGTGGTCAATCAGTACCAGTGAGCTGGTGTACTGTTGTCAATCAGTAACAGTGTCCTGGTGTACTGTGGTCAATCAGTAACAGTGTTCTGGTGTACTGTGGTCAATCAGTAACAGTGTCCTAGTGTACTCTGGGCAATCAGTAACAGTGTCCTGGTGTAGTGTGGTCAATCAGTAACACTGTCCTGGTGCACTGTGGTCAATCAGTGACATTGTCCTGGTGTACTGTGGTCAATCAGTAACAGTGTCCTGGTGTACTGTAGTCAATCAGTAACAGAGTCCTGGTGTACTGTGGTCAATCAGTGACACTGTCCTTGTGTACTGTGGTCAATCAGTAACAGAGTCCTGGTGTAGTGTGGTCAATCAGTAACAGTGTCCTGGTGTACTGTGGTCAATCAGTAACAGTGTCCTGGTGTAGTGTGGTCAATCAGTAACAGTGTCCTGGTGTACTGTGGTCAATCAGTAACAGAGTCCTGGTGTAGTGTGGTCAATCTGTAACAGTGTCCTGCTGTACTGTGGTCAATCAGTAACAGTGTCCTGGTGTAGTGTGGTCAATCAGTAACAGTGTCCAGGTGTACTGTTGTCAATCAGTAACAGAGTCCTGGTGTAGTGTGGTCAATCAGTAACAGTGTCCTGGTGTACTGTGGTCAATCAGTAACAGAGTCCGGGTGTACTCTGGTCAATCAGTGACAGTGTCCAGGTGTATTGTGGTCAATCAGTAACAGCGTCCTGGTGTACTGTGGTCAATCAGTGACAGTGTCCTGGTGTACTGTGGTCAATCACTAACAGTGTCCTGGTGTACTGTGGTCAATCAGTAACAGTGTCCTGGTGTACTGGTGTCAATCAGTAACAGTGTCCTGGTGTACTGTGGTCAATCAGTACCAGTGTCCTGGTGTACTGTGGTCAATCAGTAACAGTGTCCTGGTGTACTGGTGTCAATCAGTACCAGTGTCCTGGTGTACTGTGGTCAATCAGTAACAGTGTCCTGGTATACTGTGGTCCATCAGTGACAGTGTCCTGGTGTACTGTGGTCAATCAGTAACAGTGTCCTGGTGTACTGTGGACAATCAGTAACAGTGTCCTGGTGTACTGTGGTCAATCAGTGACAGTGTCCTGGTGTACTGTGGTCAAACATTAACAGTGTCCTGGTGTACTGTGGTCAATCAGTAACAGTGTCCTGGTGTACTGTGGTCAATCAGTAACTGTGTCCTGGTGTACTGTGGTTAATCAGTAAAAGTGTCCTGGTGTACTGTGGTCAATCAGTAACAGAGTCCTGGTGTACTGTGGTCAATCAGTAACAGTGTCCTGGTGTACTGTGGTCAATCAGTGACAGTGTCCGGGTGTACTGTGTTCAATCAGTGACAGTGTCCTGGTGTACTGTAGTCAATCAGTAACAGTGTCTTGGTGTACTGTGGTCAATCAGTAACAGTGTCCTGGTGTACTGTGGTCAATCAGTGACAGTGTCCTGGTGTACTGTGGTCAATCAGTAACAGTGTCCTGGTGTACAGTGGTCAATCAGGAACAGTGTCCTGGTGTACTGTGGTCAATCAGTAACAGTGTCCTGGTGTACTGTGGTCAATCAGTAACAGAGTCCTGGTGTACGGTGGTCAAACATTAACAGTGTCCTGGTGTACTGTGGTCAATCAGTAAGTGTCCTGGTGTACAGTGGTCAATCAGTAACATTGTCCTGGTGTACTGTGGTCAATCAGTAACAGTGTCCCGGTGTACTGTGGTCAATCAGTAACAGTGTCGTGGTGTACTGTGGTGAATCAGTAACAGTGTCCTGGTGTACTGTGGTCAATCAGTAACAGTGTCCTGGTTTACTGTGGTCAATCAGTAACAGTGTCCTGGTGTACTGTGGTCAATCAGTAACAGTGTCCTGGTGTACTGTGGTCAATCAGTAACAGAGTCCTGGTGTACTCTGCTCAATCAGTAACAGTGCCCCGGTGTACTGTGGTCAATCAGTACCAGTGAGCTGGTGTACTGTTGTCAATCAGTAACAGTGTCCTGGTGTACTGTGGTCAATCAGTAACAGTGTTCTGGTGTACTGTGGTCAATCAGTAACAGTGTCCTAGTGTACTCTGGGCAATCAGTAACAGTGTCCTGGTGTAGTGTGGTCAATCAGTAACACTGTCCTGGTGCACTGTGGTCAATCAGTGACAGTGTCCTGGTGTACTGTGGTCAATCAGTAACAGTGTCCTGGTGTACTGTAGTCAATCAGTAACAGTGTCCTGGTGTACTGTGGTCAATCAGTAACAGTGTCCTGGTGTAGTGTGGTCAATCAGTAACAGTGTCCTGGTGTACTGTGGTCAATCAGTAACAGAGTCCTGGTGTAGTGTGGTCAATCAGTAACAGTGTCCTGGTGTACTGTGGTCAATCAGTAACAGTGTCCTGGTGTAGTGTGGTCAATCAGTAACAGTGTCCAGGTGTACTGTGGTCAATCAGTAACAGAGTCCTGGTGTAGTGTGGTCAATCAGTAACAGTGTCCTGGTGTACTGTGGTCAATCAGTAACAGTGTTCTGGTGTACTGGTGTCAATCAGTAACAGTGTCCTGGTGTACTGTGGTCAATCAGTACCAGTGTCCTGGTGTACTGTGGTCAATCAGTAACAGTGTCCTGGTGTACTGGTGTCAATCAGTACCAGTGTCCTGGTGTACTGTGTTCAATCAGTAACAGTGTCCTGGGAAACTGTGGTCAATCAGTGACAGTGTCCTGGTGTACTGTGGTCAATCAGTAACAGTGTCCTGGTGTACTGTGGACAATCAGTAACAGTGTCCTGGTGTACTGTGGTCAATCAGTGACAGTGTCCTGGTGTACTGTGGTCAAACATTAACAGTGTCCTGGTGTACTGTGGTCAATCAGTAACAGTGTCCTGGTGTACTGTGGTCAATCAGTAACTGTGTCCTAGTGTACTGTGGTTAATCAGTAACAGTGTCCTGGTGTACTGTGGTCAATCAGTAACAGCGTCCTGGTGTACTGTGGTCAATCAGTAACAGTGTCCTGGTGTACTGTGGTCAATCAGTGACAGTGTCCTGGTGTACTGTGTTCAATCAGTGACAGTGCCCTGGTGTACTGTAGTCAATCAGTAACAGTGTCTTGGTGTACTGTGGTCAATCAGTAACAGTGTCCTGGTGTACTGTGGTCAATCAGTGACAGTGTCCTGGTGTACTGTGGTCAATCAGTAACAGTGTCCTGGTGTACTGTGGTCAATCAGGAACAGTGTCCTGGTGTACTGTGGTCAATCAGTAACAGTGTCCTGGTGTACTGTGGTCAATCAGTAACAGAGTCCTGGTGTACGGTGGTCAAACATTAACAGTGTCCTGGTGTACTGTGGTCAATCAGTAAGTGTCCTGGTGTACAGTGGTCAATCAGTAACATTGTCCTGGTGTACTGTGGTCAATCAGTAACAGTGTCCTGGTGCACTGTGGTCAATCAGTAACAGTGTCGTGGTGTACTGTGGTGAATCAGTAGCAGTGTCCTGGTGTACTGTGGTCAATCAGTAACAGTGTCCTGGTTTACTGTGGTCAATCAGTAACAGTGTCCCGGTGTACTGTGGTCAATCAGTAACAGTGTCCTGGTGTACTGTGGTCAATCAGTAACAGTGTCCTGGTGTACTGTGGTCAATCAGTAACAGTATCCTGGTGTACTGTGGTCAATCAGTAACAGTGTCCTGGTGTACAGTGGTCAATCAGTAACAGTGTCCTCGTGTACTGTGGTCCATCAGTAATAGTGCCCTGGTGTACTGTGGTCAATCAGTAACAGTGCCCTGGTGTACTGTGGTCAATCAGTAACAGAGTCCTGGTGTACTGTGGTCAATCAGTAACAGTGTGCTGGTGTACTGGGGTCAATCAGTAACAGTGTCCTGGTGTACTGTGGTCAATCAGTAACAGTGTCCTGGTGTACTGTGGTCAATCAGTAACAGTGTCCTGGTGTACTGTGGTCAATCAGTAACAGTGTCCTGGTGTACTGTGGTCAATCAGTAACAGTGTCCTGGTGTACTGTGGTCAATCAGTAACAGAGTCCTGGTGTACTCTGCTCAATCAGTAACAGTGCCCCGGTGTACTGTGGTCAATCAGTACCAGTGAGCTGGTGTACTGTTGTCAATCAGTAACAGTGTCCTGGTGTACTGTGGTCAATCAGTAACAGTGTTCTGGTGTACTGTGGTCAATCAGTAACAGTGTCCTAGTGTACTCTGGGCAATCAGTAACAGTGTCCTGGTGTAGTGTGGTCAATCAGTAACACTGTCCTGGTGCACTGTGGTCAATCAGTGACAGTGTCCTGGTGTACTGTGGTCAATCAGTAACATTGTCCTGGTGTACTGTAGTCAATCAGTAACAGAGTCCTGGTGTACTGTGGTCAATCAGTGACACTGTCCTTGTGTACTGTGGTCAATCAGTAACAGAGTCCTGGTGTAGTGTGGTCAATCTGTAACAGTGTCCTGGTGTACTATGGTCAATCAGTAACAGTGTCCTGGTGTAGTGTGGTCAATCAGTAACAGTGTCCAGGTGTACTGTTGTCAATCAGTAACAGAGTCCTGGTGTAGTGTGGTCAATCAGTAACAGTGTCCTGGTGTACTGTGGTCAATCAGTAACAGAGTCCGGGTGTACTCTGGTCAATCAGTGACAGTGTCCAGGTGTATTGTGGTCAATCAGTAACAGCGTCCTGGTGTACTGTGGTCAACCAGTGACAGTGTCCTGGTGTACTGTGGTCAATCAGTAACAGTGTCCTGGTGTACTGTGGTCAATCAGTAACAGTGTCCTGGTGTACTGGTGTCAATCAGTAACAGTGTCCTGGTGTACTGTGGTCAATCAGTACCAGTGTCCTGGTGTACTGTGGTCAATCAGTAACAGTGTCCTGGTGTACTGGTGTCAATCAGTACCAGTCGCCTGGTGTACTGTGGTCAATCAGTAACAGTGTCCTGGTATACTGTGGTCCATCAGTGACAGTGTCCTGGTGTACTGTGGTCAATCAGTAACAGTGTCCTGGTGTACTGTGGACAATCAGTAACAGTGTCCTGGTGTACTGTGGTCAATCAGTGACAGTGTCCTGGTGTACTGTGGTCAAACATTAACAGTGTCCTGGTGTACTGTGGTCAATCAGTAACAGTGTCCTGGTGTACTGTGGTCAATCAGTAACTGTGTCCTGGTGTACTGTGGTTAATCAGTAACAGTGTCCTGGTGTACTGTGGTCAATCAGTAACAGAGTCCTGGTGTACTGTGGTCAATCAGTAACAGTGTCCTGGTGTACTGTGGTCAATCAGTGACAGTGTCCGGGTGTACTGTGTTCAATCAGTGACAGTGTCCTGGTGTACTGTAGTCAATCAGTAACAGTGTCTTGGTGTACTGTGGTCAATCAGTAACAGTGTCCTGGTGTACTGTGGTCAATCAGTGACAGTGTCCTGGTGTACTGTGGTCAATCAGTAACAGTGTCCTGGTGTACTGTGGTCAATCAGGAACAGTGTCCTGGTGTACTGTGGTCAATCAGTAACAGTGTCCTGGTGTACTGTGGTCAATCAGTAACAGAGTCCTGGTGTACGGTGGTCAAACATTAACAGTGTCCTGGTGTACTGTGGTCAATCAGTAAGTGTCCTGGTGTACAGTGGTCAATCAGTAACATTGTCCTGGTGTACTGTGGTCAATCAGTAACAGTGTCCTGGTGTACTGTGGTCAATCAGTAACAGTGTCGTGGTGTACTGTGGTGAATCAGTAACAGTGTCCTGGTGTACTGTGGTCAATCAGTAACAGTGTCCTGGTTTACTGTGGTCAATCAGTAACAGTGTCCTGGTGTACTGTGGTCAATCAGTAAGAGTGTCCTGGTGTACTGTGGTCAATCAGTAACAGTGTCCTGGTGTACTGTGGTCAATCAGTAACAGTGTCCTGGTGTACAGTGGTCAATCAGTAACAGTGTCCTGGTGTACTGTGGTCAATCAGTAACAGTGTCCTGGTGTACTGTGGTCCATCAGTAACAGTGTCCTGGAGTACTGTGCTCAATCAGAAACAGTGTCCCGGTGTACTGGTTTCAATCAGTAACAGTGTCCTGGTGTACTGTGGTCAATCAGTAACAGTGTCCTGGTGTATTGTGGTCAATCAGTAACAGTGTCCTGGTGTACTGTGGTCAATCAGTGACAGTGCCCTGGTGTACTGTGGTCAATCAGTGACAATGTCCTGGTGTACTGTGGTCAATCTGTAACAGTGTCCTGGTGTACTGTGGTCAATCAGTAACAGTGTCCTGGTATATTGTGGTCAATCAGTAACGGTGTCCTGGTGTACTGTGGTCAATCAGTAACAGTGTCCTGGTGTACTGTGGTCAATCAGTAACAGTGTCCTGGTGTACTGTGGTCAATCAGTAACAGTATCCTGGTGTACTGTGGTCAATCAGTAACAGTGTCCTGGTGTACAGTGGTCAATCAGTAACAGTGTCCTCGTGTACTGTGGTCCATCAGTAACAGTGCCCTGGTGTACTGTGGTCAATCAGTAACAGTGCCCTGGTGTACTGTGGTCAATCAGTAACAGAGTCCTGGTGTACTGTGGTCAATCAGTAACAGTGTCCTGGTGTACTGGGGTCAATCAGTAACAGTGTCCTGGTGTACTGTGGTCAATCAGTAACAGTGTCCTGGTGTACTGTGGTCAATCAGTAACAGTGTCCTGGTGTACTGTGGTCAATCAGTAACAGTGTCCTGGTGTACTGTGGTCAATCAGTAACAGTGTCCTGGTGTACTGTGGTCAATCAGTAACAGAGTCCTGGTGTACTCTGCTCAATCAGTAACAGTGCCCCGGTGTACTGTGGTCAATCAGTACCAGTGAGCTGGTGTACTGTTGTCAATCAGTAACAGTGTCCTGGTGTACTGTGGTCAATCAGTAACAGTGTCCTGGTGTACTGTGGTCAATCAGTAACAGTGTCCTAGTGTACTCTGGGCAATCAGTAACAGTGTCCTGGTGTAGTGTGGTCAATCAGTAACACTGTCCTGGTGCACTGTGGTCAATCAGTGACAGTGTCCTGGTGTACTGTGGTCAATCAGTAACAGTGTCCTGGTGTACTGTAGTCAATCAGTAACAGTGTCCTGGTGTACTGTGGTCAATCAGTAACAGTGTCCTGGTGTAGTGTGGTCAATCAGTAACAGTGTCCTGGTGTACTGTGGTCAATCAGTAACAGAGTCCTGGTGTAGTGTGGTCAATCAGTAACAGTGTCCTGGTGTACTGTGGTCAATCAGTAACAGTGTCCTGGTGTAGTGTGGTCAATCAGTAACAGTGTCCAGGTGTACTGTGGTCAATCAGTAACAGAGTCCTGGTGTAGTGTGGTCAATCAGTAACAGTGTCCTGGTGTACTGTGGTCAATCAGTAACAGAGTCCGGGTGTACTCTGGTCAATCAGTGACAGTGTCCAGGTGTACTGTGGTCAATCAGTAACAGCGTCCTGGTGTACTGTGGTCAATCAGTGACAGTGTCCTGGTGTACTGTGGTCAATCAGTAACAGTGTCCTGGTGTACTGTGGTCAATCAGTAACAGTGTTCTGGTGTACTGGTGTCAATCAGTAACAGTGTCCTGGTGTACTGTGGTCAATCAGTACCAGTGTCCTGGTGTACTGTGGTCAATCAGTAACAGTGTCCTGGTGTACTGGTGTCAATCAGTACCAGTGTCCTGGTGTACTGTGTTCAATCAGTAACAGTGTCCTGGGAAACTGTGGTCAATCAGTGACAGTGTCCTGGTGTACTGTGGTCAATCAGTAACAGTGTCCTGGTGTACTGTGGACAATCAGTAACAGTGTCCTGGTGTACTGTGGTCAATCGGTGACAGTGTCCTGGTGTACTGTGGTCAAACATTAACAGTGTCCTGGTGTACTGTGGTCAATCAGTAACAGTGTCCTGGTGTACTGTGGTCAATCAGTAACTGTGTCCTGGTGTACTGTGGTTAATCAGTAACAGTGTCCTGGTGTACTGTGGTCAATCAGTAACAGAGTCCTGGTGTACTGTGGTCAATCAGTAACAGTGTCCTGGTGTACTGTGGTCAATCAGTGACAGTGTCCTGGTGTACTGTGTTCAATCAGTGACAGTGTCCTGGTGTACTGTAGTCAATCAGTAACAGTGTCTTGGTGTACTGTGGTCAATCAGTAACAGTGTCCTGGTGTACTGTGGTCAATCAGTGACAGTGTCCTGGTGTACTGTGGTCAATCAGTAACAGTGTCCTGGTGTACTGTGGTCAATCAGGAACAGTGTCCTGGTGTACTGTGGTCAATCAGTAACAGTGTCCTGGTGTACTGTGGTCAATCAGTAACAGAGTCCTGGTGTACGGTGGTCAAACATTAACAGTGTCCTGGTGTACTGTGGTCAATCAGTAAGTGTCCTGGTGTACAGTGGTCAATCAGTAACATTGTCCTGGTGTACTGTGGTCAATCAGTAACAGTGTCCTGGTGCACTGTGGTCAATCAGTAACATTGTCGTGGTGTACTGTGGTGAATCAGTAACAGTGTCCTGGTGTACTGTGGTCAATCAGTAACAGTGTCCTGGTTTACTGTGGTCAATCAGTAACAGTGTCCTGGTGTACTGTGGTCAATCAGTAAGAGTGTCCTGGTGTACTGTGGTCAATCAGTAACAGTGTCCTGGTGTACTGTGGTCAATCAGTAACAGTGTCCTGGTGTACAGTGGTCAATCAGTAACAGTGTCCTGGTGTACTGTGGTCAATCAGTGACACTGTCCTTGTGTACTGTGGTCAATCAGTAACAGAGTCCTGGTGTAGTGTGGTCAATCAGTAACACTGTCCTGGTGCACTGTGGTCAATCAGTGACAGTGTCCTGGTGTACTGTGGTCAATCAGTAACAGTGTCCTGGTGTACTGTAGTCAATCAGTAACAGAGTCCTGGTGTACTGTGGTCAATCAGTGACACTGTCCTTGTGTACTGTGGTCAATCAGTAACAGAGTCCTGGTGTAGTGTGGTCAATCAGTAACAGTGTCCTGGTGTACTGTGGTCAATCAGTAACAGTGTCCTGGTGTAGTGTGGTCAATCAGTAACAGTGTCCTGGTGTACTGTGGTCAATCAGTAACAGAGTCCTGGTGTAGTGTGGTCAATCTGTAACAGTGTCCTGGTGTACTGTGGTCAATCAGTAACAGTGTCCTGGTGTAGTGTGGTCAATCAGTAACAGTGTCCAGGTGTACTGTTGTCAATCAGTAACAGAGTCCTGGTGTAGTGTGGTCAATCAGTAACAGTGTCCTGGTGTACTGTGGTCAATCAGTAACAGAGTCCGGGTGTACTCTGGTCAATCAGTGACAGTGTCCAGGTGTATTGTGGTCAATCAGTAACAGCGTCCTGGTGTACTGTGGTCAATCAGTGACAGTGTCCTGGTGTACTGTGGTCAATCAGTAACAGTGTCCTGGTGTACTGTGGTCAATCAGTAACAGTGTCCTGGTGTACTGGTGTCAATCAGTAACAGTGTCCTGGTGTACTGTGGTCAATCAGTACCAGTGTCCTGGTGTACTGTGGTCAATCAGTAACAGTGTACTGGTGTACTGGTGTCAATCAGTACCAGTCGCCTGGTGTACTGTGGTCAATCAGTAACAGTGTCCTGGTATACTGTGGTCCATCAGTGACAGTGTCCTGGTGTACTGTGGTCAATCAGTAACAGTGTCCTGGTGTACTGTGGACAATCAGTAACAGTGTCCTGGTGTACTGTGGTCAATCAGTAAGTGTCCTGGTGTACAGTGGTCAATCAGTAACATTGTCCTGGTGTACTGTGGTCAATCAGTAACAGTGTCCTGGTGCACTGTGGTCAATCAGTAACAGTGTCGTGGTGTACTGTGGTGAATCAGCAACAGTGTCCTGGTGTACTGTGGTCAATCAGTAACAGTGTCCTGGTTTACTGTGGTCAATCAGTAACAGTGTCCCGGTGTACTGTGGTCAATCAGTAACAGTGTCCTGGTGTACTGTGGTCAATCAGTAACAGTGTCCTGGTGTACTGTGGTCAATCAGTAACAGTATCCTGGTGTACTGTGGTCAATCAGTAACAGTGTCCTGGTGTACAGTGGTCAATCAGTAACAGTGTCCTCGTGTACTGTGGTCCATCAGTAACAGTGCCCTGGTGTACTGTGGTCAATCAGTAACAGTGTGCTGGTGTACTGGGGTCAATCAGTAACAGTGTCCTGGTGTACTGTGGTCAATCAGTAACAGTGTCCTGGTGTACTGTGGTCAATCAGTAACAGTGTCCTGGTGTACTGTGGTCAATCAGTAACAGTGTCCTGGTGTACTGTGGTCAATCAGTAACAGTGTCCTGGTGTACTGTGGTCAATCAGTAACAGAGTCCTGGTGTACTCTGCTCAATCAGTAACAGTGCCCCGGTGTACTGTGGTCAATCAGTACCAGTGAGCTGGTGTACTGTTGTCAATCAGTAACAGTGTCCTGGTGTACTGTGGTCAATCAGTAACAGTGTTCTGGTGTACTGTGGTCAATCAGTAACAGTGTCCTAGTGTACTCTGGGCAATCAGTAACAGTGTCCTGGTGTAGTGTGGTCAATCAGTAACACTGTCCTGGTGCACTGTGGTCAATCAGTGACAGTGTCCTGGTGTACTGTGGTCAATCAGTAACAGTGTCCTGGTGTACTGTAGTCAATCAGTAACAGAGTCCTGGTGTACTGTGGTCAATCAGTGACACTGTCCTTGTGTACTGTGGTCAATCAGTAACAGAGTCCTGGTGTAGTGTGGTCAATCAGTAACAGTGTCCTGGTGTACTGTGGTCAATCAGTAACAGTGTCCTGGTGTAGTGTGGTCAATCAGTAACAGTGTCCTGGTGTACTGTGGTCAATCAGTAACAGAGTCCTGGTGTAGTGTGGTCAATCTGTAACAGTGTCCTGGTGTACTGTGGTCAATCAGTAACAGTGTCCTGGTGTAGTGTGGTCAATCAGTAACAGTGTCCAGGTGTACTGTTGTCAATCAGTAACAGAGTCCTGGTGTAGTGTGGTCAATCAGTAACAGTGTCCTGGTGTACTGTGGTCAATCAGTAACAGAGTCCGGGTGTACTCTGGTCAATCAGTGACAGTGTCCAGGTGTATTGTGGTCAATCAGTAACAGCGTCCTGGTGTACTGTGGTCAACCAGTGACAGTGTCCTGGTGTACTGTGGTCAATCAGTAACAGTGTCCTGGTGTACTGTGGTCAATCAGTAACAGTGTCCTGGTGTACTGGTGTCAATCAGTAACAGTGTCCTGGTGTACTGTGGTCAATCAGTACCCAGTGTCCTGGTGTACTGTGGTCAATCAGTAACAGTGTCCTGGTGTACTGGTGTCAATCAGTACCAGTCGCCTGGTGTACTGTGGTCAATCAGTAACAGTGTCCTGGTATACTGTGGTCCATCAGTGACAGTGTCCTGGTGTACTGTGGTCAATCAGTAACAGTGTCCTGGTGTACTGTGGACAATCAGTAACAGTGTCCTGGTGTACTGTGGTCAATCAGTGACAGTGTCCTGGTGTACTGTGGTCAAACATTAACAGTGTCCTGGTGTACTGTGGTCAATCAGTAACAGTGTCCTGGTGTACTGTGGTCAATCAGTAACTGTGTCCTGGTGTACTGTGGTTAATCAGTAACAGTGTCCTGGTGTACTGTGGTCAATCAGTAACAGAGTCCTGGTGTACTGTGGTCAATCAGTAACAGTGTCCTGGTGTACTGTGGTCAATCAGTGACAGTGTCCGGGTGTACTGTGTTCAATCAGTGACAGTGTCCTGGTGTACTGTAGTCAATCAGTAACAGTGTCTTGGCGTACTGTGGTCAATCAGTAACAGTGTCCTGGTGTACTGTGGTCAATCAGTGACAGTGTCCTGGTGTACTGTGGTCAATCAGTAACAGTGTCCTGGTGTACTGTGGTCAATCAGGAACAGTGTCCTGGTGTACTGTGGTCAATCAGTAACAGTGTCCTGGTGTACTGTGGTCAATCAGTAACAGAGTCCTGGTGTACGGTGGTCAAACATTAACAGTGTCCTGGTGTACTGTGGTCAATCAGTAAGTGTCCTGGTGTACAGTGGTCAATCAGTAACATTGTCCTGGTGTACTGTGGTCAATCAGTAACAGTGTCCTGGTGTACTGTGGTCAATCAGTAACAGTGTCGTGGTGTACTGTGGTGAATCAGTAACAGTGTCCTGGTGTACTGTGGTCAATCAGTAACAGTGTCCTGGTTTACTGTGGTCAATCAGTAACAGTGTCCTGGTGTACTGTGGTCAATCAGTAAGAGTGTCCTGGTGTACTGTGGTCAATCAGTAACAGTGTCCTGGTGTACTGTGGTCAATCAGTAACAGTGTCCTGGTGTACAGTGGTCAATCAGTAACAGTGTCCTGGTGTACTGTGGTCAATCAGTAACAGTGTCCTGGTGTACTGTGGTCCATCAGTAACAGTGTCCTGGAGTACTGTGGTCAATCAGAAACAGTGTCCCGGTGTACTGCTTTCAATCAGTAACAGTGTCCTGGTGTACTGTGGTCAATCAGTAACAGTGTCCTGGTGTATTGTGGTCAATCAGTAACAGTGTCCTGGTGTACTGTGGTCAATCAGTGACAGTGCCCTGGTGTACTGTGGTCAATCAGTGACAATGTCCTGGTGTACTGTGGTCAATCAGTAACAGTGTCCTGGTGTACTGTGGTCAATCAGTAACAGTGTCCTGGTATATTGTGGTCAATCAGTAACAGTGTCCTGGTGTACTGTGGTCAATCAGTAACAGTGTCCTGGTGTACTGTGGTCAATCAGTAACAGTGTCCTGGTCTACTGTGGTCAATCAGTAACAGTATCCTGGTGTACTGTGGTCAATCAGTAACAGTGTCCTGGTGTACAGTGGTCAATCAGTAACAGTGTCCTCGTGTACTGTGGTCCATCAGTAACAGTGCCCTGGTGTACTGTGGTCAATCAGTAACAGTGCCCTGGTGTACTGTGGTCAATCAGTAACAGAGTCCTGGTGTACTGTGGTCAATCAGTAACAGTGTCCTGGTGTACTGGGGTCAATCAGTAACAGTGTCCTGGTGTACTGTGGTCAATCAGTAACAGTGTCCTGGTGTACTGTGGTCAATCAGTAACAGTGTCCTGGTGTACTGTGGTCAATCAGTAACAGTGTCCTGGTGTACTGTGGTCAATCAGTAACAGTGTCCTGGTGTACTGTGGTCAATCAGTAACAGAGTCCTGGTGTACTCTGCTCAATCAGTAACAGTGCCCCGGTGTACTGTGGTCAATCAGTACCAGTGAGCTGGTGTACTGTTGTCAATCAGTAACAGTGTCCTGGTGTACTGTGGTCAATCAGTAACAGTGTCCTGGTGTACTGTGGTCAATCAGTAACAGTGTCCTAGTGTACTCTGGGCAATCAGTAACAGTGTCCTGGTGTAGTGTGGTCAATCAGTAACACTGTCCTGGTGCACTGTGGTCAATCAGTGACAGTGTCCTGGTGTACTGTGGTCAATCAGTAACAGTGTCCTGGTGTACTGTAGTCAATCAGTAACAGTGTCCTGGTGTACTGTGGTCAATCAGTAACAGTGTCCTGGTGTAGTGTGGTCAATCAGTAACAGTGTCCTGGTGTACTGTGGTCAATCAGTAACAGAGTCCTGGTGTAGTGTGGTCAATCAGTAACAGTGTCCTGGTGTACTGTGGTCAATCAGTAACAGTGTCCTGGTGTAGTGTGGTCAATCAGTAACAGTGTCCAGGTGTACTGTGGTCAATCAGTAACAGAGTCCTGGTGTAGTGTGGTCAATCAGTAACAGTGTCCTGGTGTACTGTGGTCAATCAGTAACAGAGTCCGGGTGGACTCTGGTCAATCAGTGACAGTGTCCAGGTGTACTGTGGTCAATCAGTAACAGCGTCCTGGTGTACTGTGGTCAATCAGTGACAGTGTCCTGGTGTACTGTGGTCAATCAGTAACAGTGTCCTGGTGTACTGTGGTCAATCAGTAACAGTGTTCTGGTGTACTGGTGTCAATCAGTAACAGTGTCCTGGTGTACTGTGGTCAATCAGTACCAGTGTCCTGGTGTACTGTGGTCAATCAGTAACAGTGTCCTGGTGTACTGGTGTCAATCAGTACCAGTGTCCTGGTGTACTGTGTTCAATCAGTAACAGTGTCCTGGGAAACTGTGGTCAATCAGTGACAGTGTCCTGGTGTACTGTGGTCAATCAGTAACAGTGTCCTGGTGTACTGTGGACAATCAGTAACAGTGTCCTGGTGTACTGTGGTCAATCGGTGACAGTGTCCTGGTGTACTGTGGTCAAACATTAACAGTGTCCTGGTGTACTGTGGTCAATCAGTAACAGTGTCCTGGTGTACTGTGGTCAATCAGTAACTGTGTCCTGGTGTACTGTGGTTAATCAGTAACAGTGTCCTGGTGTACTGTGGTCAATCAGTAACAGAGTCCTGGTGTACTGTGGTCAATCAGTAACAGTGTCCTCGTGTACTGTGGTCAATCAGTGACAGTGTCCTGGTGTACTGTGTTCAATCAGTGACAGTGTCCTGGTGTACTGTAGTCAATCAGTAACAGTGTCTTGGTGTACTGTGGTCAATCAGTAACAGTGTCCTGGTGTACTGTGGTCAATCAGTGACAGTGTCCTGGTGTACTGTGGTCAATCAGTAACAGTGTCCTGGTGTACTGTGGTCAATCAGGAACAGTGTCCTGGTGTACTGTGGTCAATCAGTAACAGTGTCCTGGTGTACTGTGGTCAATCAGTAACAGAGTCCTGGTGTACGGTGGTCAAACATTAACAGTGTCCTGGTGTACTGTGGTCAATCAGTAAGTGTCCTGGTGTACAGTGGTCAATCAGTAACATTGTCCTGGTGTACTGTGGTCAATCAGTAACAGTGTCCTGGTGCACTGTGGTCAATCAGTAACAGTGTCGTGGTGTACTGTGGTGAATCAGTAACAGTGTCCTGGTGTACTGTGGTCAATCAGTAACAGTGTCCTGGTTTACTGTGGTCAATCAGTAACAGTGTCCTGGTGTACTGTGGTCAATCAGTAAGAGTGTCCTGGTGTACTGTGGTCAATCAGTAACAGTGTCCTGGTGTACTGTGGTCAATCAGTAACAGTGTCCTGGTGTACAGTGGTCAATCAGTAACAGTGTCCTGGTGTACTGTGGTCAATCAGTGACACTGTCCTTGTGTACTGTGGTCAATCAGTAACAGAGTCCTGGTGTAGTGTGGTCAATCAGTAACACTGTCCTGGTGCACTGTGGTCAATCAGTGACAGTGTCCTGGTGTACTGTGGTCAATCAGTAACAGTGTCCTGGTGTACTGTAGTCAATTAGTAACAGATTCCTGGTGTACTGTGGTCAATCAGTGACACTGTCCTTGTGTACTGTGGTCAATCAGTAACAGAGTCCTGGTGTAGTGTGGTCAATCAGTAACAGTGTCCTGGTGTACTGTGGTCAATCAGTAACAGTGGCCTGGTGTAGTGTGGTCAATCAGTAACAGAGTCCTGGTGTAGTGTGGTCAATCTGTAACAGTGTCCTGGTGTACTGTGGTCAATCAGTAACAGTGTCCTGGTGTAGTGTGGTCAATCAGTAACAGTGTCCAGGTGTACTGTTGCCAATCAGTAACAGAGTCCTGGTGTAGTGTGGTCAATCAGTAACAGTGTCCTGGTGTACTGTGGTCAATCAGTAACAGAGTCCGGGTGTACTCTGGTCAATCAGTGACAGTGTCCAGGTGTATTGTGGTCAATCAGTAACAGCGTCCTGGTGTACTGTGGTCAATCAGTGACAGTGTCCTGGTGTACTGTGGTCAATCAGTAACAGTGTCCTGGTGTACTGTGGTCAATCAGTAACAGTGTCCTGGTGTACTGGTGTCAATCAGTAACAGTGTCCTGGTGTACTGTGGTCAATCAGTACCAGTGTCCTGGTGTACTGTGGTCAATCAGTAACAGTGTACTGGTGTACTGGTGTCAATCAGTACCAGTCGCCTGGTGTACTGTGGTCAATCAGTAACAGTGTCCTGGTATACTGTGGTCCATCAGTGACAGTGTCCTGGTGTACTGTGGTCAATCAGTAACAGTGTCCTGGTGTACTGTGGACAATCAGTAACAGTGTCCTGGTGTACTGTGGTCAATCAGTGACAGTGTCCTGGTGTACTGTGGTCAAACATTAACAGTGTCCTGGTGTACTGTGGTCAATCAGTAACAGTGTCCTGGTGTACTGTGGTCAATCAGTAACAGTGTCCTGGAGTACTGTGGTCAATCAGAAACAGTGTCCCGGTGTACTGCTTTCAATCAGTAACAGTGTCCTGGTGTACTGTGGTCAATCAGTAACAGTGTCCTGGTGTATTGTGGTCAATCAGTAACAGTGTCCTGGTGTACTGTGGTCAATCAGTGACAGTGCCCTGGTGTACTGTGGTCAATCAGTGACAATGTCCTGGTGTACTGTGGTCAATCAGTAACAGTGTCCTGGTGTACTGTGGTCAATCAGTAACAGTGTCCTGGTATATTGTGGTCAATCAGTAATAGTGTCCTGGTGTACTGTGGTCAATCAGTAACAGTGTCCTGGTGTACTGTGGTCAATCAGTAACAGTGTCCTGGTGTACTGTGGTCAATCAGTAACAGTATCCTGGTGTACTGTGGTCAATCAGTAACAGTGTCCTGGTGTACAGTGGTCAATCAGTAACAGTGTCCTCGTGTACTGTGGTCCATCAGTAACAGTGCCCTGGTGTACTGTGGTCAATCAGTAACAGTGCCCTGGTGTACTGTGGTCAATCAGTAACAGAGTCCTGGTGTACTGTGGTCAATCAGTAACAGTGTCCTGGTGTACTGGGGTCAATCAGTAACAGTGTCCTGGTGTACTGTGGTCAATCAGTAACAGTGTCCTGGTGTACTGTGGTCAATCAGTAACAGTGTCCTGGTGTACTGTGGTCAATCAGTAACAGTGTCCTGGTGTACTGTGGTCAATCAGTAACAGTGTCCTGGTGTACTGTGGTCAATCAGTAACAGAGTCCTGGTGTACTCTGCTCAATCAGTAACAGTGCCCCGGTGTACTGTGGTCAATCAGTACCAGTGAGCTGGTGTACTGTTGTCAATCAGTAACAGTGTCCTGGTGTACTGTGGTCAATCAGTAACAGTGTCCTGGTGTACTGTGGTCAATCAGTAACAGTGTCCTAGTGTACTCTGGGCAATCAGTAACAGTGTCCTGGTGTAGTGTGGTCAATCAGTAACACTGTCCTGGTGCACTGTGGTCAATCAGTGACAGTGTCCTGGTGTACTGTGGTCAATCAGTAACAGTGTCCTGGTGTACTGTAGTCAATCAGTAACAGTGTCCTGGTGTACTGTGGTCAATCAGTAACAGTGTCCTGGTGTAGTGTGGTCAATCAGTAACAGTGTCCTGGTGTACTGTGGTCAATCAGTAACAGAGTCCTGGTGTAGTGTGGTCAATCAGTAACAGTGTCCTGGTGTACTGTGGTCAATCAGTAACAGTGTCCTGGTGTAGTGTGGTCAATCAGTAACAGTGTCCAGGTGTACTGTGGTCAATCAGTAACAGAGTCCTGGTGTAGTGTGGTCAATCAGTAACAGTGTCCTGGTGTACTGTGGTCAATCAGTAACAGAGTCCGGGTGTACTCTGGTCAATCAGTGACAGTGTCCAGGTGTACTGTGGTCAATCAGTAACAGCGTCCTGGTGTACTGTGGTCAATCAGTGACAGTGTCCTGGTGTACTGTGGTCAATCAGTAACAGTGTCCTGGTGTACTGTGGTCAATCAGTAACAGTGTCCTGGAGTACTGTGGTCAATCAGAAACAGTGTCCCGGTGTACTGCTTTCAATCAGTAACAGTGTCCTGGTGTACTGTGGTCAATCAGTAACAGTGTCCTGGTGTATTGTGCTCAATCAGTAACAGTGTCCTGGTGTACTGTGGTCAATCAGTGACAGTGCCCTGGTGTACTGTGGTCAATCAGTGACAATGTCCTGGTGTACTGTGGTCAATCAGTAACAGTGTCCTGGTGTACTGTGGTCAATCAGTAACAGTGTCCTGGTATATTGTGGTCAATCAGTAACAGTGTCCTGGTGTACTGTGGTCAATCAGTAACAGTGTCCTGGTGTACTGTGGTCAATCAGTAACAGTGTCCTGGTGTACTGTGGTCAATCAGTAACAGTATCCTGGTGTACTGTGGTCAATCAGTAACAGTGTCCTGGTGTACAGTGGTCAATCAGTAACAGTGTCCTCGTGTACTGTGGTCCATCAGTAACAGTGCCCTGGTGTACTGTGGTCAATCAGTAACAGTGCCCTGGTGTACTGTGGTCAATCAGTAACAGAGTCCTGGTGTACTGTGGTCAATCAGTAACAGTGTCCTGGTGTACTGGGGTCAATCAGTAACAGTGTCCTGGTGTACTGTGGTCAATCAGTAACAGTGTCCTGGTGTACTGTGGTCAATCAGTAACAGTGTCCTGGTGTACTGTGGTCAATCAGTAACAGTGTCCTGGTGTACTGTGGTCAATCAGTAACAGTGTCCTGGTGTACTGTGGTCAATCAGTAACAGAGTCCTGGTGTACTCTGCTCAATCAGTAACAGTGCCCCGGTGTACTGTGGTCAATCAGTACCAGTGAGCTGGTGTACTGTTGTCAATCAGTAACAGTGTCCTGGTGTACTGTGGTCAATCAGTAACAGTGTCCTGGTGTACTGTGGTCAATCAGTAACAGTGTCCTAGTGTACTCTGGGCAATCAGTAACAGTGTCCTGGTGTAGTGTGGTCAATCAGTAACACTGTCCTGGTGCACTGTGGTCAATCAGTGACAGTGTCCTGGTGTACTGTGGTCAATCAGTAACAGTGTCCTGGTGTACTGTAGTCAATCAGTAACAGTGTCCTGGTGTACTGTGGTCAATCAGTAACAGTGTCCTGGTGTAGTGTGGTCAATCAGTAACAGTGTCCTGGTGTACTGTGGTCAATCAGTAACAGAGTCCTGGTGTAGTGTGGTCAATCAGTAACAGTGTCCTTGTGTACTGTGGTCAATCAGTAACAGTGTCCTGGTGTAGTGTGGTCAATCAGTAACAGTGTCCAGGTGTACTGTGGTCAATCAGTAACAGAGTCCTGGTGTAGTGTGGTCAATCAGTAACAGTGTCCTGGTGTACTGTGGTCAATCAGTAACAGAGTCCGGGTGTACTCTGGTCAATCAGTGACAGTGTCCAGGTGTACTGTGGTCAATCAGTAACAGCGTCCTGGTGTACTGTGGTCAATCAGTGACAGTGTCCTGGTGTACTGTGGTCAATCAGTAACAGTGTCCTGGTGTACTGTGGTCAATCAGTAACAGTGTTCTGGTGTACTGGTGTCAATCAGTAACAGTGTCCTGGTGTACTGTGGTCAATCAGTACCAGTGTCCTGGTGTACTGTGGTCAATCAGTAACAGTGTCCTGGTGTACTGGTGTCAATCAGTACCAGTGTCCTGGTGTACTGTGTTCAATCAGTAACAGTGTCCTGGGAAACTGTGGTCAATCAGTGACAGTGTCCTGGTGTACTGTGGTCAATCAGTAACAGTGTCCTGGTGTACTGTGGACAATCAGTAACAGTGTCCTGGTGTACTGTGGTCAATCGGTGACAGTGTCCTGGTGTACTGTGGTCAAACATTAACAGTGTCCTGGTGTACTGTGGTCAATCAGTAACAGTGTCCTGGTGTACTGTGGTCAATCAGTAACTGTGTCCTGGTGTACTGTGGTTAATCAGTAACAGTGTCCTGGTGTACTGTGGTCAATCAGTAACAGAGTCCTGGTGTACTGTGGTCAATCAGTAACAGTGTCCTCGTGTACTGTGGTCAATCAGTGACAGTGTCCTGGTGTACTGTGTTCAATCAGTGACAGTGTCCTGGTGTACTGTAGTCAATCAGTAACAGTGTCTTGGTGTACTGTGGTCAATCAGTAACAGTGTCCTGGTGTACTGTGGTCAATCAGTGACAGTGTCCTGGTGTACTGTGGTCAATCAGTAACAGTGTCCTGGTGTACTGTGGTCAATCAGGAACAGTGTCCTGGTGTACTGTGGTCAATCAGTAACAGTGTCCTGGTGTACTGTGGTCAATCAGTAACAGAGTCCTGGTGTACGGTGGTCAAACATTAACAGTGTCCTGGTGTACTGTGGTCAATCAGTAAGTGTCCTGGTGTACAGTGGTCAATCAGTAACATTGTCCTGGTGTACTGTGGTCAATCAGTAACAGTGTCCTGGTGCACTGTGGTCAATCAGTAACAGTGTCGTGGTGTACTGTGGTGAATCAGTAACAGTGTCCTGGTGTACTGTGGTCAATCAGTAACAGTGTCCTGGTTTACTGTGGTCAATCAGTAACAGTGTCCTGGTGTACTGTGGTCAATCAGTAAGAGTGTCCTGGTGTACTGTGGTCAATCAGTAACAGTGTCCTGGTGTACTGTGGTCAATCAGTAACAGTGTCCTGGTGTACAGTGGTCAATCAGTAACAGTGTCCTGGTGTACTGTGGTCAATCAGTGACACTGTCCTTGTGTACTGTGGTCAATCAGTAACAGAGTCCTGGTGTAGTGTGGTCAATCAGTAACACTGTCCTGGTGCACTGTGGTCAATCAGTGACACTGTCCTTGTGTACTGTGGTCAATCAGTAACAGAGTCCTGGTGTAGTGTGGTCAATCAGTAACAGTGTCCTGGTGTACTGTGATCAATCAGTAACAGTGTCCTGGTGTAGTGTGGTCAATCAGTAACAGTGTCCTGGTGTACTGTGGTCAATCAGTAACAGAGTCCTGGTGTAGTGTGGTCAATCTGTAACAGTGTCCTGGTGTACTGTGGTCAATCAGTAACAGTGTCCTGGTGTAGTGTGGTCAATCAGTAACAGTGTCCAGGTGTACTGTTGTCAATCAGTAACAGAGTCCTGGTGTAGTGTGGTCAATCAGTAACAGTGTCCTGGTGTACTGTGGTCAATCAGTAACAGAGTCCGGGTGTACTCTGGTCAATCAGTGACAGTGTCCAGGTGTATTGTGGTCAATCAGTAACAGCGTCCTGGTGTACTGTGGTCAATCAGTGACAGTGTCCTGGTGTACTGTGGTCAATCAGTAACAGTGTCCTGGTGTACTGTGGTCAATCAGTAACAGTGTCCTGGTGTACTGGTGTCAATCAGTAACAGTGTCCTGGTGTACTGTGGTCAATCAGTACCAGTGTCCTGGTGTACTGTGGTCAATCAGTAACAGTGTACTGGTGTACTGGTGTCAATCAGTACCAGTCGCCTGGTGTACTGTGGTCAATCAGTAACAGTGTCCTGGTATACTGTGGTCCATCAGTGACAGTGTCCTGGTGTACTGTGGTCAATCAGTAACAGTGTCCTGGTGTACTGTGGACAATCAGTAACAGTGTCCTGGTGTACTGTGGTCAATCAGTGACAGTGTCCTGGTGTACTGTGGTCAAACATTAACAGTGTCCTGGTGTACTGTGGTCAATCAGTAACAGTGTCCTGGAGTACTGTGGTCAATCAGTAACTGTGTCCTGGTGTACTGTGGTTAATCAGTAACAGTGTCCTGGTGTACTGTGGTCAATCAGTAACAGAGTCCTGGTGTACTGTGGTCAATCAGTAACAGTGTCCTGGTGTACTGTGGTCAATCAGTGACAGTGTCCGGGTGTACTGTGTTCAATCAGTGACAGTGTCCTGGTGTACTGTAGTCAATCAGTAACAGTGTCTTGGTGTACTGTGGTCAATCAGTAACAGTGTCCTGGTGTACTGTGGTCAATCAGTGACAGTGTCCTGGTGTACTGTGGTCAATCAGTAACAGTGTCCTGGTGTACTGTGGTCAATCAGGAACAGTGTCCTGGTGTACTGTGGTCAATCAGTAACAGTGTCCTGGTGTACTGTGGTCAATCAGTAACAGAGTCCTGGTGTACGGTGGTCAAACATTAACAGTGTCCTGGTGTACTGTGGTCAATCAGTAAGTGTCCTGGTGTACAGTGGTCAATCAGTAACATTGTCCTGGTGTACTGTGGTCAATCAGTAACAGTGTCCTGGTGTACTGTGGTCAATCAGTAACAGTGTCGTGGTGTACTGTGGTGAATCAGTAACAGTGTCCTGGTGTACTGTGGTCAATCAGTAACAGTGTCCTGGTTTACTGTGGTCAATCAGTAACAGTGTCCTGGTGTACTGTGGTCAATCAGTAAGAGTGTCCTGGTGTACTGTGGTCAATCAGTAACAGTGTCCTGGTGTACTGTGGTCAATCAGTAACAGTGTCCTGGTGTACAGTGGTCAATCAGTAACAGTGTCCTGGTGTACTGTGGTCAATCAGTAACAGTGTCCTGGTGTACTGTGGTCCATCAGTAACAGTGTCCTGGAGTACTGTGGTCAATCAGAAATAGTGTCCCGGTGTACTGGTGTCAATCAGTAACAGTGTCCTGGTGTACTGTGGTCAATCAGTAACAGTGTCCTGGTGTATTGTGGTCAATCAGTAACAGTGTCCTGGTGTACTGTGGTCAATCAGTGACAGTGGCCTGGTGTACTGTGGTCAATCAGTGACAATGTCCTGGTGTACTGTGGTCAATCAGTAACAGTGTCCTGGTGTACTGTGGTCAATCAGTAACAGTGTCCTGGTATATTGTGGTCAATCAGTAACAGTGTCCTGGTGTACTGTGGTCAATCAGTAACAGTGTCCTGGTGTACTGTGGTCAATCAGTAACAGTGACCTGGTGTACTGTGGTCAATCAGTAACAGTATCCTGGTGTACTGTGGTCAATCAGTAACAGTGTCCTGGTGTACAGTGGTCAATCAGTAACAGTGTCCTCGTGTACTGTGGTCCATCAGTAACAGTGCCCTGGTGTACTGTGGTCAATCAGTAACAGTGCCCTGGTGTACTGTGGTCAATCAGTAACAGAGTCCTGGTGTACTGTGGCCAATCAGTAACAGTGTCCTGGTGTACTGGGGTCAATCAGTAACAGTGTCCTGGTGTACTGTGGTCAATCAGTAACAGTGTCCTGGTGTACTGTGGTCAATCAGTAACAGTGTCCTGGTGTACTGTGGTCAATCAGTAACAGTGTCCTGGTGTACTGTGGTCAATCAGTAACAGTGTCCTGGTGTACTGTGGTCAATCAGTAACAGAGTCCTGGTGTACTCTGCTCAATCAGTAACAGTGCCCCGGTGTACTGTGGTCAATCAGTACCAGTGAGCTGGTGTACTGTTGTCAATCAGTAACAGTGTCCTGGTGTACTGTGGTCAATCAGTAACAGTGTCCTGGTGTACTGTGGTCAATCAGTAACAGTGTCCTAGTGTACTCTGGGCAATCAGTAACAGTGTCCTGGTGTAGTGTGGTCAATCAGTAACACTGTCCTGGTGCACTGTGGTCAATCAGTGACAGTGTCCTGGTGTACTGTGGTCAATCAATAACAGTGTCCTGGTGTACTGTAGTCAATCAGTAACAGTGTCCTGGTGTACTGTGGTCAATCAGTAACAGTGTCCTGGTGTAGTGTGGTCAATCAGTAACAGTGTCCTGGTGTACTGTGGTCAATCAGTAACAGAGTCCTGGTGTAGTGTGGTCAATCAGTAACAGTGTCCTGGTGTACTGTGGTCAATCAGTAACAGTGTCCTGGTGTAGTGTGGTCAATCAGTAACAGTGTCCAGGTGTACTGTGGTCAATCAGTAACAGAGTCCTGGTGTAGTGTGGTCAATCAGTAACAGTGTCCTGGTGTACTGTGGTCAATCAGTAACAGAGTCCGGGTGTACTCTGGTCAATCAGTGACAGTGTCCAGGTGTACTGTGGTCAATCAGTAACAGCGTCCTGGTGTACTGTGGTCAATCAGTGACAGTGTCCTGGTGTACTGTGGTCAATCAGTAACAGTGTCCTGGTGTACTGTGGTCAATCAGTAACAGTGTTCTGGTGTACTGGTGTCAATCAGTAACAGTGTCCTGGTGTACTGTGGTCAATCAGTACCAGTGTCCTGGTGTACTGTGGTCAATCAGTAACAGTGTCCTGGTGTACTGGTGTCAATCAGTACCAGTGTCCTGGTGTACTGTGTTCAATCAGTAACAGTGTCCTGGGAAACTGTGGTCAATCAGTGACAGTGTCCTGGTGTACTGTGGTCAATCAGTAACAGTGTCCTGGTGTACTGTGGACAATCAGTAACAGTGTCCTGGTGTACTGTGGTCAATCAGTGACAGTGTCCTGGTGTACTGTGGTCAAACATTAACAGTGTCCTGGTGTACTGTGGTCAATCAGTAACAGTGTCCTGGTGTACTGTGGTCAATCAGTAACTGTGTCCTGGTGTACTGTGGTCAATCAGTAACAGTGTCCTGGTGTACTGTGGTCAATCAGTGACAGTGTCCTGGTGTACTGTGTTCAATCAGTCACAGTGTCCTGGTGTACTGTAGTCAATCAGTAACAGTGTCTTGGTGTACTGTGGTCAATCAGTAACAGTGTCCTGGTGTACTGTGGTCAATCAGTGACAGTGTCCTGGTGTACTGTGGTCAATCAGTAACAGTGTCCTGGTGTACTGTGGTCAATCAGGAACAGTGTCCTGGTGTACTGTGGTCAATCAGTAACAGTGTCCTGGTGTACTGTGGTCAATCAGTAACAGAGTCCTGGTGTACGGTGGTCAAACATTAACAGTGTCCTGGTGTACTGTGGTCAATCAGTAAGTGTCCTGGTGTACAGTGGTCAATCAGTAACATTGTCCTGGTGTACTGTGGTCAATCAGTAACAGTGTCCTGGTGCACTGTGGTCAATCAGTAACAGTGTCGTGGTGTACTGTGGTGAATCAGTAACAGTGTCCTGGTGTACTGTGGTCAATCAGTAACAGTGTCCTGGTTTACTGTGGTCAATCAGTAACAGTGTCCTGGTGTACTGTGGTCAATCAGTAAGAGTGTCCTGGTGTACTGTGGTCAATCAGTAACAGTGTCCTGGTGTACTGTGGTCAATCAGTAACAGTGTCCTGGTGTACAGTGGTCAATCAGTAACAGTGTCCTGGTGTACTGTGGTCAATCAGTAACAGTGTCCTGGTGTACTGTGGTCCATCAGTAACAGTGTCCTGGAGTACTGTGGTCAATCAGTAACAGTGTCCTGGTGTATTGTGGTCAATCAGTAACAGTGTCCTGGTGTACTGTGGTCAATCAGTGACAGTGCGCTGGTGTACTGTGGTCAATCAGTAATAGTGTCCTGGTGTACTGTGGTCAATCAGTAACAGTGTCCTGGTGTACTGTGGTCAATCAGTAACATTGTCCTGGTGTACTGTGGTCAATCAGTAATAGTGTCCTGGTGTACTGTGGTCAATCAGTAACAGTGTCCTGGTGTACTGTGGTCAATCAGTGACAATGTCCTGGTGTACTGTGGTCAATCAATAACAGTGTCCTGGTGTACTGTGGTCAATCAGTGACAGTGTCCTGGTGTACTGTGGTCAATCAGTAACAGTGTCCTGGTGTACTGTGGTCAATCAGTAACAGTGTCCTGGTGTACTGTGGTCAATCAGTAACATTGTCCTGGTGTACTGTGGTCAATCAGTAACAGTGCCCTAGTGTACTGTGGTCAATCAGTAACAGTGTCCTGGTGTATTGTGGTCAATCAGTAACAGTGTCCTGCTATACTGTGGTCAATCAGTAACAGTGTCCTGGTGTACTGTGGTCAATCAGTAACAGTGTCCTGGTGTACTGTGGTCAATCAGTAACAGTGTCCTGGTGTACTGTGGTCAATGAGTAACAGTGTCCTGGTGTACGGTGGTCAATCAGTAACAGAGTCCTGGAGTACTGTGGTCAATCAGTAACAGTGTCCTGGTGTACTGTGGTCAATCAGAAAGTGTCCTGGTGTACTGTGGTCAATCAGTAACAGTGTCCTCATGTACTGTGGTCAATCAGTAACAGTGTCCTGGTGTACTGTGGTCAATCAGTAACAGTGTCCTGGTGTACTGTGGCCAATCAGTAAAAATGTCCAGGTGTACTGTGGTCAATCAGTAACAGTGTCCTGGTGTACTGTGGTCAATCAGTAACAGTGTCCTGGTGTATTGTGGTCAATCAGTAACAGTGTCCTGGTGTACTGTGGTCAGTCAATAACAGTGTCCAGGTGTACAGTGGTCAAGAAGTAACAGTGTCGTGGTGTACTGTGGCCAATCAGTAACAGTGTCCTGGTGTACTGTGGTCAATCAGTAACAGTGTCCTGGTGTACTGTGGTCAATCCGTAACAGTGTCCTGGTGTACTGTGGTCAATCAGTGAAAGTGACCTGGTGTACTGTGGTCAATCAGTGACATTGTGCTGGTTTACTGTGGTCAATCAGTAACAATGTGCTGGTGTACTGTGGTCAATCAGTAACAGTGTCCTGGTGTACTGTGGTCTATCAGTATCAGTGTCCTGGTGTACTGTGGTCTATCAGTAACAATGTCCTGGTGTATTGTGATCAATCAGTAACAATGTCCTGGTGTACTGTGGTCCATCAGTAACAGTGTCCTGGAGTACTGTGGTCAATCAGTAACAGTGTCCTGGTGTACTGGTGTCAATCAGTAACAGTGTCCTGGTGTACTGTGGTCAATCAGTAACAGTGTCCTGGTGTACTGTGGTCAATCAGTAACAGTGTCCTGGTGTACTGGTGTCAATCAGTAACAGTGTCCTGGTGTACTGTGGTCAATCAGTACCAGTGTCCTGGTGTACTGTGGTCAATCAGTAACAGTGTCCTGGTGTACTGGTGTCAATCAGTACCAGTGTCCTGGTGTACTGTGGTCAATCAGTAACAGTGTCCTGGTATACTGTGGTCCATCAGTGACAGTGTCCTGGTGTACTGTGGTCAATCAGTAACAGTGTCCTGGTGTACTGTGGACAATCAGTAACAGTGTCCTGGTGTACTGTGGTCAATCAGTGACAGTGTCCTGGTGTACTGTGGTCAAACATTAACAGTGTCCTGGTGTACTGTGGTCAATCAGTAACAGTGTCCTGGTGTACTGTGGTCAATCAGTAACTGTGTCCTGGTGTACTGTTGTTAATCAGTAACAGTGTCCTGGTGTACTGTGGTCAATCAGTAACAGAGTCCTGGTGTACTGTGGTCAATCAGTAACAGTGTCCTGGTGTACTGTGGTCAATCAGTGACAGTGTCCAGGTGTACTGTGTTCAATCAGTGACAGTGTCCTGGTGTACTGTAGTCAATCAGTAACAGTGTCTTGGTGTACTGTGGTCAATCAGTAACAGTGTCCTGGTGTACTGTGGTCAATCAGTGACAGTGTCCTGGTGTACTGTGGTCAATCAGTAACAGTGTCCTGGTGTACTGTGGTCAATCAGGAACAGTGTCCTGGTGTACTGTGGTCAATCAGTAACAGTGTCCTGGTGTACTGTGGTCAATCAGTAACAGAGTCCTGGTGTACGGTGGTCAAACATTAACAGTGTCCTGGTGTACTGTGGTCAATCAGTAAGTGTCCTGGTGTACAGTGGTCAATCAGTAACATTGTCCTGGTGTACTGTGGTCAATCAGTAACAGTGTCCTGGTGTACTGTGGTCAATCAGTAACAGTGTCGTGGTGTACTGTGGTGAATCAGTAACAGTGTCCTGGTGTACTGTGGTCAATCAGTAACAGTGTCCTGGTTTACTGTGGTCAATCAGTAACAGTGTCCTGGTGTACTGTGGTCAATCAGTAAGAGTGTCCTGGTGTACTGTGGTCAATCAGTAACAGTGTCCTGGTGTACTGTGGTCAATCAGTAACAGTGTCCTGGTGTACGGTGGTCAATCAGTAACAGTGTCCTGGTGTACTGTGGTCAATCAGTAACAGTGTCCTGGTGTACTGTGGTCCATCAGTAACAGTGTCCTGGAGTACTGTGGTCAATCAGTAACAGTGTCCCGGTGTACTGGTGTCAATCAGTACCAGTGTCCTGGTGTACTGTGTTCAATCAGTAACAGTGTCCTGGGAAACTGTGGTCAATCAGTGACAGTGTCCTGGTGTACTGTGGTCAATCAGTAACAGTGTCCTGGTGTACTGTGGACAATCAGTAACAGTGTCCTGGTGTACTGTGGTCAATCAGTGACAGTGTCCTGGTGTACTGTGGTCAAACATTAACAGTGTCCTGGTGTACTGTGGTCAATCAGTAACAGTGTCCTGGTGTACTGTGGTCAATCAGTAACTGTGTCCTGGTGTACTGTGGTCAATCAGTAACAGTGTCCTGGTGTACTGTGGTCAATCAGTGACAGTGTCCTGGTGTACTGTGTTCAATCAGTCACAGTGTCCTGGTGTACTGTAGTCAATCAGTAACAGTGTCTTGGTGTACTGTGGTCAATCAGTAACAGTGTCCTGGTGTACTGTGGTCAATCAGTGACAGTGTCCTGGTGTACTGTGGTCAATCAGTAACAGTGTCCTGGTGTACTGTGGTCAATCAGGAACAGTGTCCTGGTGTACTGTGGTCAATCAGTAACAGTGTCCTGGTGTACTGTGGTCAATCAGTAACAGAGTCCTGGTGTACGGTGGTCAAACATTAACAGTGTCCTGGTGTACTGTGGTCAATCAGTAAGTGTCCTGGTGTACAGTGGTCAATCAGTAACATTGTCCTGGTGTACTGTGGTCAATCAGTAACAGTGTCCTGGTGCACTGTGGTCAATCAGTAACAGTGTCGTGGTGTACTGTGGTGAATCAGTAACAGTGTCCTGGTGTACTGTGGTCAATCAGTAAGAGTGTCCTGGTGTACTGTGGTCAATCAGTAACAGTGTCCTGGTGTACTGTGGTCAATCAGTAACAGTGTCCTGGTGTACAGTGGTCAATCAGTAACAGTGTCCTGGTGTACTGTGGTCAATCAGTAACAGTGTCCTGGTGTACTGTGGTCCATCAGTAACAGTGTCCTGGAGTACTGTGGTCAATCAGTAACAGTGTCCTGGTGTATTGTGGTCAATCAGTAACAGTGTCCTGGTGTACTGTGGTCAATCAGTGACATTGCGCTGGTGTACTGTGGTCAATCAGTAATAGTGTCCTGGTGTACTGTGGTCAATCAGTAACAGTGTCCTGGTGTACTGTGGTCAATCAGTAACATTGTCCTGGTGTACTGTGGTCAATCAGTAATAGTGTCCTGGTGTACTGTGGTCAATCAGTAACAGTGTCCTGGTGTACTGTGGTCAATCAGTGACAATGTCCTGGTGTACTGTGGTCAATCAATAACAGTGTCCTGGTGTACTGTGGTCAATCAGTGACAGTGTCCTGGTGTACTGTGGTCAATCAGTAACAGTGTCCTGGTGTACTGTGGTCAATCAGTAACAGTGTCCTGGTGTACTGTGGTCAATCAGTAACATTGTCCTGGTGTACTGTGGTCAATCAGTAACAGTGCCCTAGTGTACTGTGGTCAATCAGTAACAGTGTCCTGGTGTATTGTGGTCAATCAGTAACAGTGTCCTGCTATACTGTGGTCAATCAGTAACAGTGTCCTGGTGTACTGTGGTCAATCAGTAACAGTGTCCTGGTGTACTGTGGTCAATCAGTAACAGTGTCCTGGTGTACTGTGGTCAATGAGTAACAGTGTCCTGGTGTACGGTGGTCAATCAGTAACAGAGTCCTGGAGTACTGTGGTCAATCAGTAACAGTGTCCTGGTGTACTGTGGTCAATCAGAAAGTGTCCTGGTGTACTGTGGTCAATCAGTAACAGTGTCCTCATGTACTGTGGTCAATCAGTAACAGTGTCCTGGTGTACTGTGGTCAATCAGTAACAGTGTCCTGGTGTACTGTGGCCAATCAGTAAAAATGTCCAGGTGTACTGTGGTCAATCAGTAACAGTGTCCTGGTGTACTGTGGTCAATCAGTAACAGTGTCCTGGTGTATTGTGGTCAATCAGTAACAGTGTCCTGGTGTACTGTGGTCAGTCAATAACAGTGTCCAGGTGTGCAGTGGTCAAGAAGTAACAGTGTCGTGGTGTACTGTGGCCAATCAGTAACAGTGTCCTGGTGTACTGTGGTCAATCAGTAACAGTGTCCTGGTGTACTGTGGTCAATCCGTAACAGTGTCCTGGTGTACTGTGGTCAATCAGTGAAAGTGACCTGGTGTACTGTGGTCAATCAGTGACATTGTGCTGGTTTACTGTGGTCAATCAGTAACAATGTGCTGGTGTACTGTGGTCAATCAGTAACAGTGTCCTGGTGTACTGTGGTCTATCAGTATCAGTGTCCTGGTGTACTGTGGTCTATCAGTAACAATGTCCTGGTGTATTGTGATCAATCAGTAACAATGTCCTGGTGTACTGTGGTCCATCAGTAACAGTGTCCTGGAGTACTGTGGTCAATCAGTAACAGTGTCCTGGTGTACTGGTGTCAATCAGTAACAGTGTCCTGGTGTACTGTGGTCAATCAGTAACAGTGTCCTGGTGTACTGTGGTCAATCAGTAACAGTGTCCTGGTGTACTGGTGTCAATCAGTAACAGTGTCCTGGTGTACTGTGGTCAATCAGTACCAGTGTCCTGGTGTACTGTGGTCAATCAGTAACAGTGTCCTGGTGTACTGGTGTCAATCAGTACCAGTGTCCTGGTGTACTGTGGTCAATCAGTAACAGTGTCCTGGTATACTGTGGTCCATCAGTGACAGTGTCCTGGTGTACTGTGGTCAATCAGTAACAGTGTCCTGGTGTACTGTGGACAATCAGTAACAGTGTCCTGGTGTACTGTGGTCAATCAGTGACAGTGTCCTGGTGTACTGTGGTCAAACATTAACAGTGTCCTGGTGTACTGTGGTCAATCAGTAACAGTGTCCTGGTGTACTGTGGTCAATCAGTAACTGTGTCCTGGTGTACTGTTGTTAATCAGTAACAGTGTCCTGGTGTACTGTGGTCAATCAGTAACAGAGTCCTGGTGTACTGTGGTCAATCAGTAACAGTGTCCTGGTGTACTGTGGTCAATCAGTGACAGTGTCCGGGTGTACTGTGTTCAATCAGTGACAGTGTCCTGGTGTACTGTAGTCAATCAGTAACAGTGTCTTGGTGTACTGTGGTCAATCAGTAACAGTGTCCTGGTGTACTGTGGTCAATCAGTGACAGTGTCCTGGTGTACTGTGGTCAATCAGTAACAGTGTCCTGGTGTACTGTGGTCAATCAGGAACAGTGTCCTGGTGTACTGTGGTCAATCAGTAACAGTGTCCTGGTGTACTGTGGTCAATCAGTAACAGAGTCCTGGTGTACGGTGGTCAAACATTAACAGTGTCCTGGTGTACTGTGGTCAATCAGTAAGTGTCCTGGTGTACAGTGGTCAATCAGTAACATTGTCCTGGTGTACTGTGGTCAATCAGTAACAGTGTCCTGGTGTACTGTGGTCAATCAGTAACAGTGTCGTGGTGTACTGTGGTGAATCAGTAACAGTGTCCTGGTGTACTGTGGTCAATCAGTAACAGTGTCCTGGTTTACTGTGGTCAATCAGTAACAGTGTCCTGGTGTACTGTGGTCAATCAGTAAGAGTGTCCTGGTGTACTGTGGTCAATCAGTAACAGTGTCCTGGTGTACTGTGGTCAATCAGTAACAGTGTCCTGGTGTACGGTGGTCAATCAGTAACAGTGTCCTGGTGTACTGTGGTCAATCAGTAACAGTGTCCTGGTGTACTGTGGTCCATCAGTAACAGTGTCCTGGAGTACTGTGGTCAATCAGTAACAGTGTCCCGGTGTACTGGTGTCAATCAGTAACAGTGTCCTGTTGTACTGTGGTCAATCAGTAACAGTGTCCTGGTGTATTGTGGTCAATCAGTAACAGTGTCCCGGTGTACTGTGGTCAATCAGTGACAGTGCCCTGGTGTACTGTGGTCAATCAGTGACAATGTCCTGGTGTACTGTGGTCAATCAGTAACAGTGTCCTGGTGTACTGTGGTCAATTAGTAACAGTGTCCTGGTGTATTGTGGTCAATCAGTAACAGTGTCCTGGTGTACTGTGGTCAATCAGTAACAGTGTCCTGGTGTACTGTGGTCAATCAGTAACAGTGTCCTGGTGTACTGTGGTCAATCAGTAACAGTATCCTGGTGTACTGTGGTCAATCAGTAACAGTGTCCTGGTGTACAGTGGTCAATCAGTAACAGTGTCCTCGTGTACTGTGGTCCATCAGTAGCAGTGCCCTGGTGTACTGTGGTCAATCAGTAACAGTGCCCTGGTGTACTGTGGTCAATCAGTAACAGAGTCCTGGTGTACTGTGGTCAATCAGTAACAGTGTCCTGGTGTACTGGGGTCAATCAGTAACAGTGTCCTGGTGTACTGTGGTCAATCAGTAACAGTGTCCTGGTGTACTGTGGTCAATCAGTAACAGTGTCCTGGTGTACTGTGGTCAATCAGTAACAGTGTCCTGGTGTACTGTGGTCAATCAGTAACAGTGTCCTGGTGTACTGTGGTCAATCAGTAACAGAGTCCTGGTGTACTCTGCTCAATCAGTAACAGTGCCCCGGTGTACTGTGGTCAATCAGTACCAGTGAGCTGGTGTACTGTTGTCAATCAGTAACAGTGTCCTGGTGTACTGTGGTCAATCAGTAACAGTGTTCTGGTGTACTGTGGTCAATCAGTAACAGTGTCCTAGTGTACTCTGGGCAATCAGTAACAGTGTCCTGGTGTAGTGTGGTCAATCAGTAACACTGTCCTGGTGCACTGTGGTCAATCAGTGACAGTGTCCTGGTGTACTGTGGTCAATCAGTAACAGTGTCCTGGTGTACTGTAGTCAATCAGTAACAGTGTCCTGGTGTACTGTGGTCAATCAGTAACAGTGTCCTGGTGTAGTGTGGTCAATCAGTAACAGTGTCCTGGTGTACTGTGGTCAATCAGTAACAGTGTCCTGGTGTACAGTGGTCAATCAGTAACAGTGTCCTCGTGTACTGTGGTCCATCAGTAACAGTGCCCTGGTGTACTGTGGTCAATCAGTAACAGTGCCCTGGTGTACTGTGGTCAATCAGTAACAGAGTCCTGGTGTACTGTGGTCAATCAGTAACAGTGTGCTGGTGTACTGGGGTCAATCAGTAACAGTGTCCTGGTGTACTGTGGTCAATCAGTAACAGTGTCCTGGTGTACTGTGGTCAATCAGTAACAGTGTCCTGGTGTACTGTGGTCAATCAGTAACAGTGTCCTGGTGTACTGTGGTCAATCAGTAACAGTGTCCTGGTGTACTGTGGTCAATCAGTAACAGAGTCCTGGTGTACTCTGCTCAATCAGTAACAGTGCCCCGGTGTACTGTGGTCAATCAGTACCAGTGAGCTGGTGTACTGTTGTCAATCAGTAACAGTGTCCTGGTGTACTGTGGTCAATCAGTAACAGTGTTCTGGTGTACTGTGGTCAATCAGTAACAGTGTCCTAGTGTACTCTGGGCAATCAGTAACAGTGTCCTGGTGTAGTGTGGTCAATCAGTAACACTGTCCTGGTGCACTGTGGTCAATCAGTGACAGTGTCCTGGTGTACTGTGGTCAATCAGTAACATTGTCCTGGTGTACTGTAGTCAATCAGTAACAGAGTCCTGGTGTACTGTGGTCAATCAGTGACACTGTCCTTGTGTACTGTGGTCAATCAGTAACAGAGTCCTGGTGTAGTGTGGTCAATCAGTAACAGTGTCCTGGTGTACTGTGGTCAATCAGTAACAGTGTCCTGGTGTAGTGTGGTCAATCAGTAACAGTGTCCTGGTGTACTGTGGTCAATCAGTAACAGAGTCCTGGTGTAGTGTGGTCAATCTGTAACAGTGTCCTGGTGTACTATGGTCAATCAGTAACAGTGTCCTGGTGTAGTGTGGTCAATCAGTAACAGTGTCCAGGTGTACTGTTGTCAATCAGTAACAGAGTCCTGGTGTAGTGTGGTCAATCAGTAACAGTGTCCTGGTGTACTGTGGTCAATCAGTAACAGAGTCCGGGTGTACTCTGGTCAATCAGTGACAGTGTCCAGGTGTATTGTGGTCAATCAGTAACAGCGTCCTGGTGTACTGTGGTCAACCAGTGACAGTGTCCTGGTGTACTGTGGTCAATCAGTAACAGTGTCCTGGTGTACTGTGGTCAATCAGTAACAGTGTCCTGGTGTACTGGTGTCAATCAGTAACAGTGTCCTGGTGTACTGTGGTCAATCAGTACCAGTGTCCTGGTGTACTGTGGTCAATCAGTAACAGTGTCCTGGTGTACTGGTGTCAATCAGTACCAGTCGCCTGGTGTACTGTGGTCAATCAGTAACAGTGTCCTGGTATACTGTGGTCCATCAGTGACAGTGTCCTGGTGTACTGTGGTCAATCAGTAACAGTGTCCTGGTGTACTGTGGACAATCAGTAACAGTGTCCTGGTGTACTGTGGTCAATCAGTGACAGTGTCCTGGTGTACTGTGGTCAAACATTAACAGTGTCCTGGTGTACTGTGGTCAATCAGTAACAGTGTCCTGGTGTACTGTGGTCAATCAGTAACTGTGTCCTGGTGTACTGTGGTTAATCAGTAACAGTGTCCTGGTGTACTGTGGTCAATCAGTAACAGAGTCCTGGTGTACTGTGGTCAATCAGTAACAGTGTCCTGGTGTACTGTGGTCAATCAGTGACAGTGTCCGGGTGTACTGTGTTCAATCAGTGACAGTGTCCTGGTGTACTGTAGTCAATCAGTAACAGTGTCTTGGTGTACTGTGGTCAATCAGTAACAGTGTCCTGGTGTACTGTGGTCAATCAGTGACAGTGTCCTGGTGTACTGTGGTCAATCAGTAACAGTGTCCTGGTGTACTGTGGTCAATCAGGAACAGTGTCCTGGTGTACTGTGGTCAATCAGTAACAGTGTCCTGGTGTACTGTGGTCAATCAGTAACAGAGTCCTGGTGTACGGTGGTCAAACATTAACAGTGTCCTGGTGTACTGTGGTCAATCAGTAAGTGTCCTGGTGTACAGTGGTCAATCAGTAACATTGTCCTGGTGTACTGTGGTCAATCAGTAACAGTGTCCTGGTGTACTGTGGTCAATCAGTAACAGTGTCGTGGTGTACTGTGGTGAATCAGTAACAGTGTCCTGGTGTACTGTGGTCAATCAGTAACAGTGTCCTGGTTTACTGTGGTCAATCAGTAACAGTGTCCTGGTGTACTGTGGTCAATCAGTAAGAGTGTCCTGGTGTACTGTGGTCAATCAGTAACAGTGTCCTGGTGTACTGTGGTCAATCAGTAACAGTGTCCTGGTGTACAGTGGTCAATCAGTAACAGTGTCCTGGTGTACTGTGGTCAATCAGTAACAGTGTCCTGGTGTACTGTGGTCCATCAGTAACAGTGTCCTGGAGTACTGTGCTCAATCAGAAACAGTGTCCCGGTGTACTGGTTTCAATCAGTAACAGTGTCCTGGTGTACTGTGGTCAATCAGTAACAGTGTCCTGGTGTATTGTGGTCAATCAGTAACAGTGTCCTGGTGTACTGTGGTCAATCAGTGACAGTGCCCTGGTGTACTGTGGTCAATCAGTGACAATGTCCTGGTGTACTGTGGTCAATCTGTAACAGTGTCCTGGTGTACTGTGGTCAATCAGTAACAGTGTCCTGGTATATTGTGGTCAATCAGTAACGGTGTCCTGGTGTACTGTGGTCAATCAGTAACAGTGTCCTGGTGTACTGTGGTCAATCAGTAACAGTGTCCTGGTGTACTGTGGTCAATCAGTAACAGTATCCTGGTGTACTGTGGTCAATCAGTAACAGTGTCCTGGTGTACAGTGGTCAATCAGTAACAGTGTCCTCGTGTACTGTGGTCCATCAGTAACAGTGCCCTGGTGTACTGTGGTCAATCAGTAACAGTGCCCTGGTGTACTGTGGTCAATCAGTAACAGAGTCCTGGTGTACTGTGGTCAATCAGTAACAGTGTCCTGGTGTACTGGGGTCAATCAGTAACAGTGTCCTGGTGTACTGTGGTCAATCAGTAACAGTGTCCTGGTGTACTGTGGTCAATCAGTAACAGTGTCCTGGTGTACTGTGGTCAATCAGTAACAGTGTCCTGGTGTACTGTGGTCAATCAGTAACAGTGTCCTGGTGTACTGTGGTCAATCAGTAACAGAGTCCTGGTGTACTCTGCTCAATCAGTAACAGTGCCCCGGTGTACTGTGGTCAATCAGTACCAGTGAGCTGGTGTACTGTTGTCAATCAGTAACAGTGTCCTGGTGTACTGTGGTCAATCAGTAACAGTGTCCTGGTGTACTGTGGTCAATCAGTAACAGTGTCCTAGTGTACTCTGGGCAATCAGTAACAGTGTCCTGGTGTAGTGTGGTCAATCAGTAACACTGTCCTGGTGCACTGTGGTCAATCAGTGACAGTGTCCTGGTGTACTGTGGTCAATCAGTAACAGTGTCCTGGTGTACTGTAGTCAATCAGTAACAGTGTCCTGGTGTACTGTGGTCAATCAGTAACAGTGTCCTGGTGTAGTGTGGTCAATCAGTAACAGTGTCCTGGTGTACTGTGGTCAATCAGTAACAGAGTCCTGGTGTAGTGTGGTCAATCAGTAACAGTGTCCTGGTGTACTGTGGTCAATCAGTAACAGTGTCCTGGTGTAGTGTGGTCAATCAGTAACAGTGTCCAGGTGTACTGTGGTCAATCAGTAACAGAGTCCTGGTGTAGTGTGGTCAATCAGTAACAGTGTCCTGGTGTACTGTGGTCAATCAGTAACAGAGTCCGGGTGTACTCTGGTCAATCAGTGACAGTGTCCAGGTGTACTGTGGTCAATCAGTAACAGCGTCCTGGTGTACTGTGGTCAATCAGTGACAGTGTCCTGGTGTACTGTGGTCAATCAGTAACAGTGTCCTGGTGTACTGTGGTCAATCAGTAACAGTGTTCTGGTGTACTGGTGTCAATCAGTAACAGTGTCCTGGTGTACTGTGGTCAATCAGTACCAGTGTCCTGGTGTACTGTGGTCAATCAGTAACAGTGTCCTGGTGTACTGGTGTCAATCAGTACCAGTGTCCTGGTGTACTGTGTTCAATCAGTAACAGTGTCCTGGGAAACTGTGGTCAATCAGTGACAGTGTCCTGGTGTACTGTGGTCAATCAGTAACAGTGTCCTGGTGTACTGTGGACAATCAGTAACAGTGTCCTGGTGTACTGTGGTCAATCGGTGACAGTGTCCTGGTGTACTGTGGTCAAACATTAACAGTGTCCTGGTGTACTGTGGTCAATCAGTAACAGTGTCCTGGTGTACTGTGGTCAATCAGTAACTGTGTCCTGGTGTACTGTGGTTAATCAGTAACAGTGTCCTGGTGTACTGTGGTCAATCAGTAACAGAGTCCTGGTGTACTGTGGTCAATCAGTAACAGTGTCCTGGTGTACTGTGGTCAATCAGTGACAGTGTCCTGGTGTACTGTGTTCAATCAGTGACAGTGTCCTGGTGTACTGTAGTCAATCAGTAACAGTGTCTTGGTGTACTGTGGTCAATCAGTAACAGTGTCCTGGTGTACTGTGGTCAATCAGTGACAGTGTCCTGGTGTACTGTGGTCAATCAGTAACAGTGTCCTGGTGTACTGTGGTCAATCAGGAACAGTGTCCTGGTGTACTGTGGTCAATCAGTAACAGTGTCCTGGTGTACTGTGGTCAATCAGTAACAGAGTCCTGGTGTACGGTGGTCAAACATTAACAGTGTCCTGGTGTACTGTGGTCAATCAGTAAGTGTCCTGGTGTACAGTGGTCAATCAGTAACATTGTCCTGGTGTACTGTGGTCAATCAGTAACAGTGTCCTGGTGCACTGTGGTCAATCAGTAACATTGTCGTGGTGTACTGTGGTGAATCAGTAACAGTGTCCTGGTGTACTGTGGTCAATCAGTAACAGTGTCCTGGTTTACTGTGGTCAATCAGTAACAGTGTCCTGGTGTACTGTGGTCAATCAGTAAGAGTGTCCTGGTGTACTGTGGTCAATCAGTAACAGTGTCCTGGTGTACTGTGGTCAATCAGTAACAGTGTCCTGGTGTACAGTGGTCAATCAGTAACAGTGTCCTGGTGTACTGTGGTCAATCAGTGACACTGTCCTTGTGTACTGTGGTCAATCAGTAACAGAGTCCTGGTGTAGTGTGGTCAATCAGTAACACTGTCCTGGTGCACTGTGGTCAATCAGTGACAGTGTCCTGGTGTACTGTGGTCAATCAGTAACAGTGTCCTGGTGTACTGTAGTCAATCAGTAACAGAGTCCTGGTGTACTGTGGTCAATCAGTGACACTGTCCTTGTGTACTGTGGTCAATCAGTAACAGAGTCCTGGTGTAGTGTGGTCAATCAGTAACAGTGTCCTGGTGTACTGTGGTCAATCAGTAACAGTGTCCTGGTGTAGTGTGGTCAATCAGTAACAGTGTCCTGGTGTACTGTGGTCAATCAGTAACAGAGTCCTGGTGTAGTGTGGTCAATCTGTAACAGTGTCCTGGTGTACTGTGGTCAATCAGTAACAGTGTCCTGGTGTAGTGTGGTCAATCAGTAACAGTGTCCAGGTGTACTGTTGTCAATCAGTAACAGAGTCCTGGTGTAGTGTGGTCAATCAGTAACAGTGTCCTGGTGTACTGTGGTCAATCAGTAACAGAGTCCGGGTGTACTCTGGTCAATCAGTGACAGTGTCCAGGTGTATTGTGGTCAATCAGTAACAGCGTCCTGGTGTACTGTGGTCAATCAGTGACAGTGTCCTGGTGTACTGTGGTCAATCAGTAACAGTGTCCTGGTGTACTGTGGTCAATCAGTAACAGTGTCCTGGTGTACTGGTGTCAATCAGTAACAGTGTCCTGGTGTACTGTGGTCAATCAGTACCAGTGTCCTGGTGTACTGTGGTCAATCAGTAACAGTGTACTGGTGTACTGGTGTCAATCAGTACCAGTCGCCTGGTGTACTGTGGTCAATCAGTAACAGTGTCCTGGTATACTGTGGTCCATCAGTGACAGTGTCCTGGTGTACTGTGGTCAATCAGTAACAGTGTCCTGGTGTACTGTGGACAATCAGTAACAGTGTCCTGGTGTACTGTGGTCAATCAGTAAGTGTCCTGGTGTACAGTGGTCAATCAGTAACATTGTCCTGGTGTACTGTGGTCAATCAGTAACAGTGTCCTGGTGCACTGTGGTCAATCAGTAACAGTGTCGTGGTGTACTGTGGTGAATCAGCAACAGTGTCCTGGTGTACTGTGGTCAATCAGTAACAGTGTCCTGGTTTACTGTGGTCAATCAGTAACAGTGTCCCGGTGTACTGTGGTCAATCAGTAACAGTGTCCTGGTGTACTGTGGTCAATCAGTAACAGTGTCCTGGTGTACTGTGGTCAATCAGTAACAGTATCCTGGTGTACTGTGGTCAATCAGTAACAGTGTCCTGGTGTACAGTGGTCAATCAGTAACAGTGTCCTCGTGTACTGTGGTCCATCAGTAACAGTGCCCTGGTGTACTGTGGTCAATCAGTAACAGTGTGCTGGTGTACTGGGGTCAATCAGTAACAGTGTCCTGGTGTACTGTGGTCAATCAGTAACAGTGTCCTGGTGTACTGTGGTCAATCAGTAACAGTGTCCTGGTGTACTGTGGTCAATCAGTAACAGTGTCCTGGTGTACTGTGGTCAATCAGTAACAGTGTCCTGGTGTACTGTGGTCAATCAGTAACAGAGTCCTGGTGTACTCTGCTCAATCAGTAACAGTGCCCCGGTGTACTGTGGTCAATCAGTACCAGTGAGCTGGTGTACTGTTGTCAATCAGTAACAGTGTCCTGGTGTACTGTGGTCAATCAGTAACAGTGTTCTGGTGTACTGTGGTCAATCAGTAACAGTGTCCTAGTGTACTCTGGGCAATCAGTAACAGTGTCCTGGTGTAGTGTGGTCAATCAGTAACACTGTCCTGGTGCACTGTGGTCAATCAGTGACAGTGTCCTGGTGTACTGTGGTCAATCAGTAACAGTGTCCTGGTGTACTGTAGTCAATCAGTAACAGAGTCCTGGTGTACTGTGGTCAATCAGTGACACTGTCCTTGTGTACTGTGGTCAATCAGTAACAGAGTCCTGGTGTAGTGTGGTCAATCAGTAACAGTGTCCTGGTGTACTGTGGTCAATCAGTAACAGTGTCCTGGTGTAGTGTGGTCAATCAGTAACAGTGTCCTGGTGTACTGTGGTCAATCAGTAACAGAGTCCTGGTGTAGTGTGGTCAATCTGTAACAGTGTCCTGGTGTACTGTGGTCAATCAGTAACAGTGTCCTGGTGTAGTGTGGTCAATCAGTAACAGTGTCCAGGTGTACTGTTGTCAATCAGTAACAGAGTCCTGGTGTAGTGTGGTCAATCAGTAACAGTGTCCTGGTGTACTGTGGTCAATCAGTAACAGAGTCCGGGTGTACTCTGGTCAATCAGTGACAGTGTCCAGGTGTATTGTGGTCAATCAGTAACAGCGTCCTGGTGTACTGTGGTCAACCAGTGACAGTGTCCTGGTGTACTGTGGTCAATCAGTAACAGTGTCCTGGTGTACTGTGGTCAATCAGTAACAGTGTCCTGGTGTACTGGTGTCAATCAGTAACAGTGTCCTGGTGTACTGTGGTCAATCAGTACCCAGTGTCCTGGTGTACTGTGGTCAATCAGTAACAGTGTCCTGGTGTACTGGTGTCAATCAGTACCAGTCGCCTGGTGTACTGTGGTCAATCAGTAACAGTGTCCTGGTATACTGTGGTCCATCAGTGACAGTGTCCTGGTGTACTGTGGTCAATCAGTAACAGTGTCCTGGTGTACTGTGGACAATCAGTAACAGTGTCCTGGTGTACTGTGGTCAATCAGTGACAGTGTCCTGGTGTACTGTGGTCAAACATTAACAGTGTCCTGGTGTACTGTGGTCAATCAGTAACAGTGTCCTGGTGTACTGTGGTCAATCAGTAACTGTGTCCTGGTGTACTGTGGTTAATCAGTAACAGTGTCCTGGTGTACTGTGGTCAATCAGTAACAGAGTCCTGGTGTACTGTGGTCAATCAGTAACAGTGTCCTGGTGTACTGTGGTCAATCAGTGACAGTGTCCGGGTGTACTGTGTTCAATCAGTGACAGTGTCCTGGTGTACTGTAGTCAATCAGTAACAGTGTCTTGGCGTACTGTGGTCAATCAGTAACAGTGTCCTGGTGTACTGTGGTCAATCAGTGACAGTGTCCTGGTGTACTGTGGTCAATCAGTAACAGTGTCCTGGTGTACTGTGGTCAATCAGGAACAGTGTCCTGGTGTACTGTGGTCAATCAGTAACAGTGTCCTGGTGTACTGTGGTCAATCAGTAACAGAGTCCTGGTGTACGGTGGTCAAACATTAACAGTGTCCTGGTGTACTGTGGTCAATCAGTAAGTGTCCTGGTGTACAGTGGTCAATCAGTAACATTGTCCTGGTGTACTGTGGTCAATCAGTAACAGTGTCCTGGTGTACTGTGGTCAATCAGTAACAGTGTCGTGGTGTACTGTGGTGAATCAGTAACAGTGTCCTGGTGTACTGTGGTCAATCAGTAACAGTGTCCTGGTTTACTGTGGTCAATCAGTAACAGTGTCCTGGTGTACTGTGGTCAATCAGTAAGAGTGTCCTGGTGTACTGTGGTCAATCAGTAACAGTGTCCTGGTGTACTGTGGTCAATCAGTAACAGTGTCCTGGTGTACAGTGGTCAATCAGTAACAGTGTCCTGGTGTACTGTGGTCAATCAGTAACAGTGTCCTGGTGTACTGTGGTCCATCAGTAACAGTGTCCTGGAGTACTGTGGTCAATCAGAAACAGTGTCCCGGTGTACTGCTTTCAATCAGTAACAGTGTCCTGGTGTACTGTGGTCAATCAGTAACAGTGTCCTGGTGTATTGTGGTCAATCAGTAACAGTGTCCTGGTGTACTGTGGTCAATCAGTGACAGTGCCCTGGTGTACTGTGGTCAATCAGTGACAATGTCCTGGTGTACTGTGGTCAATCAGTAACAGTGTCCTGGTGTACTGTGGTCAATCAGTAACAGTGTCCTGGTATATTGTGGTCAATCAGTAACAGTGTCCTGGTGTACTGTGGTCAATCAGTAACAGTGTCCTGGTGTACTGTGGTCAATCAGTAACAGTGTCCTGGTCTACTGTGGTCAATCAGTAACAGTATCCTGGTGTACTGTGGTCAATCAGTAACAGTGTCCTGGTGTACAGTGGTCAATCAGTAACAGTGTCCTCGTGTACTGTGGTCCATCAGTAACAGTGCCCTGGTGTACTGTGGTCAATCAGTAACAGTGCCCTGGTGTACTGTGGTCAATCAGTAACAGAGTCCTGGTGTACTGTGGTCAATCAGTAACAGTGTCCTGGTGTACTGGGGTCAATCAGTAACAGTGTCCTGGTGTACTGTGGTCAATCAGTAACAGTGTCCTGGTGTACTGTGGTCAATCAGTAACAGTGTCCTGGTGTACTGTGGTCAATCAGTAACAGTGTCCTGGTGTACTGTGGTCAATCAGTAACAGTGTCCTGGTGTACTGTGGTCAATCAGTAACAGAGTCCTGGTGTACTCTGCTCAATCAGTAACAGTGCCCCGGTGTACTGTGGTCAATCAGTACCAGTGAGCTGGTGTACTGTTGTCAATCAGTAACAGTGTCCTGGTGTACTGTGGTCAATCAGTAACAGTGTCCTGGTGTACTGTGGTCAATCAGTAACAGTGTCCTAGTGTACTCTGGGCAATCAGTAACAGTGTCCTGGTGTAGTGTGGTCAATCAGTAACACTGTCCTGGTGCACTGTGGTCAATCAGTGACAGTGTCCTGGTGTACTGTGGTCAATCAGTAACAGTGTCCTGGTGTACTGTAGTCAATCAGTAACAGTGTCCTGGTGTACTGTGGTCAATCAGTAACAGTGTCCTGGTGTAGTGTGGTCAATCAGTAACAGTGTCCTGGTGTACTGTGGTCAATCAGTAACAGAGTCCTGGTGTAGTGTGGTCAATCAGTAACAGTGTCCTGGTGTACTGTGGTCAATCAGTAACAGTGTCCTGGTGTAGTGTGGTCAATCAGTAACAGTGTCCAGGTGTACTGTGGTCAATCAGTAACAGAGTCCTGGTGTAGTGTGGTCAATCAGTAACAGTGTCCTGGTGTACTGTGGTCAATCAGTAACAGAGTCCGGGTGGACTCTGGTCAATCAGTGACAGTGTCCAGGTGTACTGTGGTCAATCAGTAACAGCGTCCTGGTGTACTGTGGTCAATCAGTGACAGTGTCCTGGTGTACTGTGGTCAATCAGTAACAGTGTCCTGGTGTACTGTGGTCAATCAGTAACAGTGTTCTGGTGTACTGGTGTCAATCAGTAACAGTGTCCTGGTGTACTGTGGTCAATCAGTACCAGTGTCCTGGTGTACTGTGGTCAATCAGTAACAGTGTCCTGGTGTACTGGTGTCAATCAGTACCAGTGTCCTGGTGTACTGTGTTCAATCAGTAACAGTGTCCTGGGAAACTGTGGTCAATCAGTGACAGTGTCCTGGTGTACTGTGGTCAATCAGTAACAGTGTCCTGGTGTACTGTGGACAATCAGTAACAGTGTCCTGGTGTACTGTGGTCAATCGGTGACAGTGTCCTGGTGTACTGTGGTCAAACATTAACAGTGTCCTGGTGTACTGTGGTCAATCAGTAACAGTGTCCTGGTGTACTGTGGTCAATCAGTAACTGTGTCCTGGTGTACTGTGGTTAATCAGTAACAGTGTCCTGGTGTACTGTGGTCAATCAGTAACAGAGTCCTGGTGTACTGTGGTCAATCAGTAACAGTGTCCTCGTGTACTGTGGTCAATCAGTGACAGTGTCCTGGTGTACTGTGTTCAATCAGTGACAGTGTCCTGGTGTACTGTAGTCAATCAGTAACAGTGTCTTGGTGTACTGTGGTCAATCAGTAACAGTGTCCTGGTGTACTGTGGTCAATCAGTGACAGTGTCCTGGTGTACTGTGGTCAATCAGTAACAGTGTCCTGGTGTACTGTGGTCAATCAGGAACAGTGTCCTGGTGTACTGTGGTCAATCAGTAACAGTGTCCTGGTGTACTGTGGTCAATCAGTAACAGAGTCCTGGTGTACGGTGGTCAAACATTAACAGTGTCCTGGTGTACTGTGGTCAATCAGTAAGTGTCCTGGTGTACAGTGGTCAATCAGTAACATTGTCCTGGTGTACTGTGGTCAATCAGTAACAGTGTCCTGGTGCACTGTGGTCAATCAGTAACAGTGTCGTGGTGTACTGTGGTGAATCAGTAACAGTGTCCTGGTGTACTGTGGTCAATCAGTAACAGTGTCCTGGTTTACTGTGGTCAATCAGTAACAGTGTCCTGGTGTACTGTGGTCAATCAGTAAGAGTGTCCTGGTGTACTGTGGTCAATCAGTAACAGTGTCCTGGTGTACTGTGGTCAATCAGTAACAGTGTCCTGGTGTACAGTGGTCAATCAGTAACAGTGTCCTGGTGTACTGTGGTCAATCAGTGACACTGTCCTTGTGTACTGTGGTCAATCAGTAACAGAGTCCTGGTGTAGTGTGGTCAATCAGTAACACTGTCCTGGTGCACTGTGGTCAATCAGTGACAGTGTCCTGGTGTACTGTGGTCAATCAGTAACAGTGTCCTGGTGTACTGTAGTCAATTAGTAACAGATTCCTGGTGTACTGTGGTCAATCAGTGACACTGTCCTTGTGTACTGTGGTCAATCAGTAACAGAGTCCTGGTGTAGTGTGGTCAATCAGTAACAGTGTCCTGGTGTACTGTGGTCAATCAGTAACAGTGTCCTGGTGTAGTGTGGTCAATCAGTAACAGAGTCCTGGTGTAGTGTGGTCAATCTGTAACAGTGTCCTGGTGTACTGTGGTCAATCAGTAACAGTGTCCTGGTGTAGTGTGGTCAATCAGTAACAGTGTCCAGGTGTACTGTTGCCAATCAGTAACAGAGTCCTGGTGTAGTGTGGTCAATCAGTAACAGTGTCCTGGTGTACTGTGGTCAATCAGTAACAGAGTCCGGGTGTACTCTGGTCAATCAGTGACAGTGTCCAGGTGTATTGTGGTCAATCAGTAACAGCGTCCTGGTGTACTGTGGTCAATCAGTGACAGTGTCCTGGTGTACTGTGGTCAATCAGTAACAGTGTCCTGGTGTACTGTGGTCAATCAGTAACAGTGTCCTGGTGTACTGGTGTCAATCAGTAACAGTGTCCTGGTGTACTGTGGTCAATCGGTACCAGTGTCCTGGTGTACTGTGGTCAATCAGTAACAGTGTACTGGTGTACTGGTGTCAATCAGTACCAGTCGCCTGGTGTACTGTGGTCAATCAGTAACAGTGTCCTGGTATACTGTGGTCCATCAGTGACAGTGTCCTGGTGTACTGTGGTCAATCAGTAACAGTGTCCTGGTGTACTGTGGACAATCAGTAACAGTGTCCTGGTGTACTGTGGTCAATCAGTGACAGTGTCCTGGTGTACTGTGGTCAAACATTAACAGTGTCCTGGTGTACTGTGGTCAATCAGTAACAGTGTCCTGGTGTACTGTGGTCAATCAGTAACAGTGTCCTGGAGTACTGTGGTCAATCAGAAACAGTGTCCCGGTGTACTGCTTTCAATCAGTAACAGTGTCCTGGTGTACTGTGGTCAATCAGTAACAGTGTCCTGGTGTATTGTGGTCAATCAGTAACAGTGTCCTGGTGTACTGTGGTCAATCAGTGACAGTGCCCTGGTGTACTGTGGTCAATCAGTGACAATGTCCTGGTGTACTGTGGTCAATCAGTAACAGTGTCCTGGTGTACTGTGGTCAATCAGTAACAGTGTCCTGGTATATTGTGGTCAATCAGTAATAGTGTCCTGGTGTACTGTGGTCAATCAGTAACAGTGTCCTGGTGTACTGTGGTCAATCAGTAACAGTGTCCTGGTGTACTGTGGTCAATCAGTAACAGTATCCTGGTGTACTGTGGTCAATCAGTAACAGTGTCCTGGTGTACAGTGGTCAATCAGTAACAGTGTCCTCGTGTACTGTGGTCCATCAGTAACAGTGCCCTGGTGTACTGTGGTCAATCAGTAACAGTGCCCTGGTGTACTGTGGTCAATCAGTAACAGAGTCCTGGTGTACTGTGGTCAATCAGTAACAGTGTCCTGGTGTACTGGGGTCAATCAGTAACAGTGTCCTGGTGTACTGTGGTCAATCAGTAACAGTGTCCTGGTGTACTGTGGTCAATCAGTAACAGTGTCCTGGTGTACTGTGGTCAATCAGTAACAGTGTCCTGGTGTACTGTGGTCAATCAGTAACAGTGTCCTGGTGTACTGTGGTCAATCAGTAACAGAGTCCTGGTGTACTCTGCTCAATCAGTAACAGTGCCCCGGTGTACTGTGGTCAATCAGTACCAGTGAGCTGGTGTACTGTTGTCAATCAGTAACAGTGTCCTGGTGTACTGTGGTCAATCAGTAACAGTGTCCTGGTGTACTGTGGTCAATCAGTAACAGTGTCCTAGTGTACTCTGGGCAATCAGTAACAGTGTCCTGGTGTAGTGTGGTCAATCAGTAACACTGTCCTGGTGCACTGTGGTCAATCAGTGACAGTGTCCTGGTGTACTGTGGTCAATCAGTAACAGTGTCCTGGTGTACTGTAGTCAATCAGTAACAGTGTCCTGGTGTACTGTGGTCAATCAGTAACAGTGTCCTGGTGTAGTGTGGTCAATCAGTAACAGTGTCCTGGTGTACTGTGGTCAATCAGTAACAGAGTCCTGGTGTAGTGTGGTCAATCAGTAACAGTGTCCTGGTGTACTGTGGTCAATCAGTAACAGTGTCCTGGTGTAGTGTGGTCAATCAGTAACAGTGTCCAGGTGTACTGTGGTCAATCAGTAACAGAGTCCTGGTGTAGTGTGGTCAATCAGTAACAGTGTCCTGGTGTACTGTGGTCAATCAGTAACAGAGTCCGGGTGTACTCTGGTCAATCAGTGACAGTGTCCAGGTGTACTGTGGTCAATCAGTAACAGCGTCCTGGTGTACTGTGGTCAATCAGTGACAGTGTCCTGGTGTACTGTGGTCAATCAGTAACAGTGTCCTGGTGTACTGTGGTCAATCAGTAACAGTGTCCTGGAGTACTGTGGTCAATCAGAAACAGTGTCCCGGTGTACTGCTTTCAATCAGTAACAGTGTCCTGGTGTACTGTGGTCAATCAGTAACAGTGTCCTGGTGTATTGTGGTCAATCAGTAACAGTGTCCTGGTGTACTGTGGTCAATCAGTGACAGTGCCCTGGTGTACTGTGGTCAATCAGTGACAATGTCCTGGTGTACTGTGGTCAATCAGTAACAGTGTCCTGGTGTACTGTGGTCAATCAGTAACAGTGTCCTGGTATATTGTGGTCAATCAGTAACAGTGTCCTGGTGTACTGTGGTCAATCAGTAACAGTGTCCTGGTGTACTGTGGTCAATCAGTAACAGTGTCCTGGTGTACTGTGGTCAATCAGTAACAGTATCCTGGTGTACTGTGGTCAATCAGTAACAGTGTCCTGGTGTACAGTGGTCAATCAGTAACAGTGTCCTCGTGTACTGTGGTCCATCAGTAACAGTGCCCTGGTGTACTGTGGTCAATCAGTAACAGTGCCCTGGTGTACTGTGGTCAATCAGTAACAGAGTCCTGGTGTACTGTGGTCAATCAGTAACAGTGTCCTGGTGTACTGGGGTCAATCAGTAACAGTGTCCTGGTGTACTGTGGTCAATCAGTAACAGTGTCCTGGTGTACTGTGGTCAATCAGTAACAGTGTCCTGGTGTACTGTGGTCAATCAGTAACAGTGTCCTGGTGTACTGTGGTCAATCAGTAACAGTGTCCTGGTGTACTGTGGTCAATCAGTAACAGAGTCCTGGTGTACTCTGCTCAATCAGTAACAGTGCCCCGGTGTACTGTGGTCAATCAGTACCAGTGAGCTGGTGTACTGTTGTCAATCAGTAACAGTGTCCTGGTGTACTGTGGTCAATCAGTAACAGTGTCCTGGTGTACTGTGGTCAATCAGTAACAGTGTCCTAGTGTACTCTGGGCAATCAGTAACAGTGTCCTGGTGTAGTGTGGTCAATCAGTAACACTGTCCTGGTGCACTGTGGTCAATCAGTGACAGTGTCCTGGTGTACTGTGGTCAATCAGTAACAGTGTCCTGGTGTACTGTAGTCAATCAGTAACAGTGTCCTGGTGTACTGTGGTCAATCAGTAACAGTGTCCTGGTGTAGTGTGGTCAATCAGTAACAGTGTCCTGGTGTACTGTGGTCAATCAGTAACAGAGTCCTGGTGTAGTGTGGTCAATCAGTAACAGTGTCCTGGTGTACTGTGGTCAATCAGTAACAGTGTCCTGGTGTAGTGTGGTCAATCAGTAACAGTGTCCAGGTGTACTGTGGTCAATCAGTAACAGAGTCCTGGTGTAGTGTGGTCAATCAGTAACAGTGTCCTGGTGTACTGTGGTCAATCAGTAACAGAGTCCGGGTGTACTCTGGTCAATCAGTGACAGTGTCCAGGTGTACTGTGGTCAATCAGTAACAGCGTCCTGGTGTACTGTGGTCAATCAGTGACAGTGTCCTGGTGTACTGTGGTCAATCAGTAACAGTGTCCTGGTGTACTGTGGTCAATCAGTAACAGTGTTCTGGTGTACTGGTGTCAATCAGTAACAGTGTCCTGGTGTACTGTGGTCAATCAGTACCAGTGTCCTGGTGTACTGTGGTCAATCAGTAACAGTGTCCTGGTGTACTGGTGTCAATCAGTACCAGTGTCCTGGTGTACTGTGTTCAATCAGTAACAGTGTCCTGGGAAACTGTGGTCAATCAGTGACAGTGTCCTGGTGTACTGTGGTCAATCAGTAACAGTGTCCTGGTGTACTGTGGACAATCAGTAACAGTGTCCTGGTGTACTGTGGTCAATCGGTGACAGTGTCCTGGTGTACTGTGGTCAAACATTAACAGTGTCCTGGTGTACTGTGGTCAATCAGTAACAGTGTCCTGGTGTACTGTGGTCAATCAGTAACTGTGTCCTGGTGTACTGTGGTTAATCAGTAACAGTGTCCTGGTGTACTGTGGTCAATCAGTAACAGAGTCCTGGTGTACTGTGGTCAATCAGTAACAGTGTCCTCGTGTACTGTGGTCAATCAGTGACAGTGTCCTGGTGTACTGTGTTCAATCAGTGACAGTGTCCTGGTGTACTGTAGTCAATCAGTAACAGTGTCTTGGTGTACTGTGGTCAATCAGTAACAGTGTCCTGGTGTACTGTGGTCAATCAGTGACAGTGTCCTGGTGTACTGTGGTCAATCAGTAACAGTGTCCTGGTGTACTGTGGTCAATCAGGAACAGTGTCCTGGTGTACTGTGGTCAATCAGTAACAGTGTCCTGGTGCACTGTGGTCAATCAGTAACAGAGTCCTGGTGTACGGTGGTCAAACATTAACAGTGTCCTGGTGTACTGTGGTCAATCAGTAAGTGTCCTGGTGTACAGTGGTCAATCAGTAACATTGTCCTGGTGTACTGTGGTCAATCAGTAACAGTGTCCTGGTGCACTGTGGTCAATCAGTAACAGTGTCGTGGTGTACTGTGGTGAATCAGTAACAGTGTCCTGGTGTACTGTGGTCAATCAGTAACAGTGTCCTGGTTTACTGTGGTCAATCAGTAACAGTGTCCTGGTGTACTGTGGTCAATCAGTAAGAGTGTCCTGGTGTACTGTGGTCAATCAGTAACAGTGTCCTGGTGTACTGTGGTCAATCAGTAACAGTGTCCTGGTGTACAGTGGTCAATCAGTAACAGTGTCCTGGTGTACTGTGGTCAATCAGTGACACTGTCCTTGTGTACTGTGGTCAATCAGTAACAGAGTCCTGGTGTAGTGTGGTCAATCAGTAACACTGTCCTGGTGCACTGTGGTCAATCAGTGACACTGTCCTTGTGTACTGTGGTCAATCAGTAACAGAGTCCTGGTGTAGTGTGGTCAATCAGTAACAGTGTCCTGGTGTACTGTGATCAATCAGTAACAGTGTCCTGGTGTAGTGTGGTCAATCAGTAACAGTGTCCTGGTGTACTGTGGTCAATCAGTAACAGAGTCCTGGTGTAGTGTGGTCAATCTGTAACAGTGTCCTGGTGTACTGTGGTCAATCAGTAACAGTGTCCTGGTGTAGTGTGGTCAATCAGTAACAGTGTCCAGGTGTACTGTTGTCAATCAGTAACAGAGTCCTGGTGTAGTGTGGTCAATCAGTAACAGTGTCCTGGTGTACTGTGGTCAATCAGTAACAGAGTCCGGGTGTACTCTGGTCAATCAGTGACAGTGTCCAGGTGTATTGTGGTCAATCAGTAACAGCGTCCTGGTGTACTGTGGTCAATCAGTGACAGTGTCCTGGTGTACTGTGGTCAATCAGTAACAGTGTCCTGGTGTACTGTGGTCAATCAGTAACAGTGTCCTGGTGTACTGGTGTCAATCAGTAACAGTGTCCTGGTGTACTGTGGTCAATCAGTACCAGTGTCCTGGTGTACTGTGGTCAATCAGTAACAGTGTACTGGTGTACTGGTGTCAATCAGTACCAGTCGCCTGGTGTACTGTGGTCAATCAGTAACAGTGTCCTGGTATACTGTGGTCCATCAGTGACAGTGTCCTGGTGTACTGTGGTCAATCAGTAACAGTGTCCTGGTGTACTGTGGACAATCAGTAACAGTGTCCTGGTGTACTGTGGTCAATCAGTGACAGTGTCCTGGTGTACTGTGGTCAAACATTAACAGTGTCCTGGTGTACTGTGGTCAATCAGTAACAGTGTCCTGGAGTACTGTGGTCAATCAGTAACTGTGTCCTGGTGTACTGTGGTTAATCAGTAACAGTGTCCTGGTGTACTGTGGTCAATCAGTAACAGAGTCCTGGTGTACTGTGGTCAATCAGTAACAGTGTCCTGGTGTACTGTGGTCAATCAGTGACAGTGTCCGGGTGTACTGTGTTCAATCAGTGACAGTGTCCTGGTGTACTGTAGTCAATCAGTAACAGTGTCTTGGTGTACTGTGGTCAATCAGTAACAGTGTCCTGGTGTACTGTGGTCAATCAGTGACAGTGTCCTGGTGTACTGTGGTCAATCAGTAACAGTGTCCTGGTGTACTGTGGTCAATCAGGAACAGTGTCCTGGTGTACTGTGGTCAATCAGTAACAGTGTCCTGGTGTACTGTGGTCAATCAGTAACAGAGTCCTGGTGTACGGTGGTCAAACATTAACAGTGTCCTGGTGTACTGTGGTCAATCAGTAAGTGTCCTGGTGTACAGTGGTCAATCAGTAACATTGTCCTGGTGTACTGTGGTCAATCAGTAACAGTGTCCTGGTGTACTGTGGTCAATCAGTAACAGTGTCGTGGTGTACTGTGGTGAATCAGTAACAGTGTCCTGGTGTACTGTGGTCAATCAGTAACAGTGTCCTGGTTTACTGTGGTCAATCAGTAACAGTGTCCTGGTGTACTGTGGTCAATCAGTAAGAGTGTCCTGGTGTACTGTGGTCAATCAGTAACAGTGTCCTGGTGTACTGTGGTCAATCAGTAACAGTGTCCTGGTGTACAGTGGTCAATCAGTAACAGTGTCCTGGTGTACTGTGGTCAATCAGTAACAGTGTCCTGGTGTACTGTGGTCCATCAGTAACAGTGTCCTGGAGTACTGTGGTCAATCAGAAATAGTGTCCCGGTGTACTGGTGTCAATCAGTAACAGTGTCCTGGTGTACTGTGGTCAATCAGTAACAGTGTCCTGGTGTATTGTGGTCAATCAGTAACAGTGTCCTGGTGTACTGTGGTCAATCAGTGACAGTGGCCTGGTGTACTGTGGTCAATCAGTGACAATGTCCTGGTGTACTGTGGTCAATCAGTAACAGTGTCCTGGTGTACTGTGGTCAATCAGTAACAGTGTCCTGGTATATTGTGGTCAATCAGTAACAGTGTCCTGGTGTACTGTGGTCAATCAGTAACAGTGTCCTGGTGTACTGTGGTCAATCAGTAACAGTGACCTGGTGTCCTGTGGTCAATCAGTAACAGTATCCTGGTGTACTGTGGTCAATCAGTAACAGTGTCCTGGTGTACAGTGGTCAATCAGTAACAGTGTCCTCGTGTACTGTGGTCCATCAGTAACAGTGCCCTGGTGTACTGTGGTCAATCAGTAACAGTGCCCTGGTGTACTGTGGTCAATCAGTAACAGAGTCCTGGTGTACTGTGGCCAATCAGTAACAGTGTCCTGGTGTACTGGGGTCAATCAGTAACAGTGTCCTGGTGTACTGTGGTCAATCAGTAACAGTGTCCTGGTGTACTGTGGTCAATCAGTAACAGTGTCCTGGTGTACTGTGGTCAATCAGTAACAGTGTCCTGGTGTACTGTGGTCAATCAGTAACAGTGTCCTGGTGTACTGTGGTCAATCAGTAACAGAGTCCTGGTGTACTCTGCTCAATCAGTAACAGTGCCCCGGTGTACTGTGGTCAATCAGTACCAGTGAGCTGGTGTACTGTTGTCAATCAGTAACAGTGTCCTGGTGTACTGTGGTCAATCAGTAACAGTGTCCTGGTGTACTGTGGTCAATCAGTAACAGTGTCCTAGTGTACTCTGGGCAATCAGTAACAGTGTCCTGGTGTAGTGTGGTCAATCAGTAACACTGTCCTGGTGCACTGTGGTCAATCAGTGACAGTGTCCTGGTGTACTGTGGTCAATCAATAACAGTGTCCTGGTGTACTGTAGTCAATCAGTAACAGTGTCCTGGTGTACTGTGGTCAATCAGTAACAGTGTCCTGGTGTAGTGTGGTCAATCAGTAACAGTGTCCTGGTGTACTGTGGTCAATCAGTAACAGAGTCCTGGTGTAGTGTGGTCAATCAGTAACAGTGTCCTGGTGTACTGTGGTCAATCAGTAACAGTGTCCTGGTGTAGTGTGGTCAATCAGTAACAGTGTCCAGGTGTACTGTGGTCAATCAGTAACAGAGTCCTGGTGTAGTGTGGTCAATCAGTAACAGTGTCCTGGTGTACTGTGGTCAATCAGTAACAGAGTCCGGGTGTACTCTGGTCAATCAGTGACAGTGTCCAGGTGTACTGTGGTCAATCAGTAACAGCGTCCTGGTGTACTGTGGTCAATCAGTGACAGTGTCCTGGTGTACTGTGGTCAATCAGTAACAGTGTCCTGGTGTACTGTGGTCAATCAGTAACAGTGTTCTGGTGTACTGGTGTCAATCAGTAACAGTGTCCTGGTGTACTGTGGTCAATCAGTACCAGTGTCCTGGTGTACTGTGGTCAATCAGTAACAGTGTCCTGGTGTACTGGTGTCAATCAGTACCAGTGTCCTGGTGTACTGTGTTCAATCAGTAACAGTGTCCTGGGAAACTGTGGTCAATCAGTGACAGTGTCCTGGTGTACTGTGGTCAATCAGTAACAGTGTCCTGGTGTACTGTGGACAATCAGTAACAGTGTCCTGGTGTACTGTGGTCAATCAGTGACAGTGTCCTGGTGTACTGTGGTCAATCAGTAACTGTGTCCTGGTGTACTGTGGTCAATCAGTAACAGTGTCCTGGTGTACTGTGGTCAATCAGTGACAGTGTCCTGGTGTACTGTGTTCAATCAGTCACAGTGTCCTGGTGTACTGTAGTCAATCAGTAACAGTGTCTTGGTGTACTGTGGTCAATCAGTAACAGTGTCCTGGTGTACTGTGGTCAATCAGTGACAGTGTCCTGGTGTACTGTGGTCAATCAGTAACAGTGTCCTGGTGTACTGTGGTCAATCAGGAACAGTGTCCTGGTGTACTGTGGTCAATCAGTAACAGTGTCCTGGTGTACTGTGGTCAATCAGTAACAGAGTCCTGGTGTACGGTGGTCAAACATTAACAGTGTCCTGGTGTACTGTGGTCAATCAGTAAGTGTCCTGGTGTACAGTGGTCAATCAGTAACATTGTCCTGGTGTACTGTGGTCAATCAGTAACAGTGTCCTGGTGCACTGTGGTCAATCAGTAACAGTGTCGTGGTGTACTGTGGTGAATCAGTAACAGTGTCCTGGTGTACTGTGGTCAATCAGTAACAGTGTCCTGGTTTACTGTGGTCAATCAGTAACAGTGTCCTGGTGTACTGTGGTCAATCAGTAAGAGTGTCCTGGTGTACTGTGGTCAATCAGTAACAGTGTCCTGGTGTACTGTGGTCAATCAGTAACAGTGTCCTGGTGTACAGTGGTCAATCAGTAACAGTGTCCTGGTGTACTGTGGTCAATCAGTAACAGTGTCCTGGTGTACTGTGGTCCATCAGTAACAGTGTCCTGGAGTACTGTGGTCAATCAGTAACAGTGTCCTGGTGTATTGTGGTCAATCAGTAACAGTGTCCTGGTGTACTGTGGTCAATCAGTGACAGTGCGCTGGTGTACTGTGGTCAATCAGTAATAGTGTCCTGGTGTACTGTGGTCAATCAGTAACAGTGTCCTGGTGTACTGTGGTCAATCAGTAACATTGTCCTGGTGTACTGTGGTCAATCAGTAATAGTGTCCTGGTGTACTGTGGTCAATCAGTAACAGTGTCCTGGTGTACTGTGGTCAATCAGTGACAATGTCCTGGTGTACTGTGGTCAATCAATAACAGTGTCCTGGTGTACTGTGGTCAATCAGTGACAGTGTCCTGGTGTACTGTGGTCAATCAGTAACAGTGTCCTGGTGTACTGTGGTCAATCAGTAACAGTGTCCTGGTGTACTGTGGTCAATCAGTAACATTGTCCTGGTGTACTGTGGTCAATCAGTAACAGTGCCCTAGTGTACTGTGGTCAATCAGTAACAGTGTCCTGGTGTATTGTGGTCAATCAGTAACAGTGTCCTGCTATACTGTGGTCAATCAGTAACAGTGTCCTGGTGTACTGTGGTCAATCAGTAACAGTGTCCTGGTGTACTGCGGTCAATCAGTAACAGTGTCCTGGTGTACTGTGGTCAATGAGTAACAGTGTCCTGGTGTACGGTGGTCAATCAGTAACAGAGTCCTGGAGTACTGTGGTCAATCAGTAACAGTGTCCTGGTGTACTGTGGTCAATCAGAAAGTGTCCTGGTGTACTGTGGTCAATCAGTAACAGTGTCCTCATGTACTGTGGTCAATCAGTAACAGTGTCCTGGTGTACTGTGGTCAATCAGTAACAGTGTCCTGGTGTACTGTGGCCAATCAGTAAAAATGTCCAGGTGTACTGTGGTCAATCAGTAACAGTGTCCTGGTGTACTGTGGTCAATCAGTAACAGTGTCCTGGTGTATTGTGGTCAATCAGTAACAGTGTCCTGGTGTACTGTGGTCAGTCAATAACAGTGTCCAGGTGTACAGTGGTCAAGAAGTAACAGTGTCGTGGTGTACTGTGGCCAATCAGTAACAGTGTCCTGGTGTACTGTGGTCAATCAGTAACAGTGTCCTGGTGTACTGTGGTCAATCCGTAACAGTGTCCTGGTGTACTGTGGTCAATCAGTGAAAGTGACCTGGTGTACTGTGGTCAATCAGTGACATTGTGCTGGTTTACTGTGGTCAATCAGTAACAATGTGCTGGTGTACTGTGGTCAATCAGTAACAGTGTCCTGGTGTACTGTGGTCTATCAGTATCAGTGTCCTGGTGTACTGTGGTCTATCAGTAACAATGTCCTGGTGTATTGTGATCAATCAGTAACAATGTCCTGGTGTACTGTGGTCCATCAGTAACAGTGTCCTGGAGTACTGTGGTCAATCAGTAACAGTGTCCTGGTGTACTGGTGTCAATCAGTAACAGTGTCCTGGTGTACTGTGGTCAATCAGTAACAGTGTCCTGGTGTACTGTGGTCAATCAGTAACAGTGTCCTGGTGTACTGGTGTCAATCAGTAACAGTGTCCTGGTGTACTGTGGTCAATCAGTACCAGTGTCCTGGTGTACTGTGGTCAATCAGTAACAGTGTCCTGGTGTACTGGTGTCAATCAGTACCAGTGTCCTGGTGTACTGTGGTCAATCAGTAACAGTGTCCTGGTATACTGTGGTCCATCAGTGACAGTGTCCTGGTGTACTGTGGTCAATCAGTAACAGTGTCCTGGTGTACTGTGGACAATCAGTAACAGTGTCCTGGTGTACTGTGGTCAATCAGTGACAGTGTCCTGGTGTACTGTGGTCAAACATTAACAGTGTCCTGGTGTACTGTGGTCAATCAGTAACAGTGTCCTGGTGTACTGTGGTCAATCAGTAACTGTGTCCTGGTGTACTGTTGTTAATCAGTAACAGTGTCCTGGTGTACTGTGGTCAATCAGTAACAGAGTCCTGGTGTACTGTGGTCAATCAGTAACAGTGTCCTGGTGTACTGTGGTCAATCAGTGACAGTGTCCGGGTGTACTGTGTTCAATCAGTGACAGTGTCCTGGTGTACTGTAGTCAATCAGTAACAGTGTCTTGGTGTACTGTGGTCAATCAGTAACAGTGTCCTGGTGTACTGTGGTCAATCAGTGACAGTGTCCTGGTGTACTGTGGTCAATCAGTAACAGTGTCCTGGTGTACTGTGGTCAATCAGGAACAGTGTCCTGGTGTACTGTGGTCAATCAGTAACAGTGTCCTGGTGTACTGTGGTCAATCAGTAACAGAGTCCTGGTGTACGGTGGTCAAACATTAACAGTGTCCTGGTGTACTGTGGTCAATCAGTAAGTGTCCTGGTGTACAGTGGTCAATCAGTAACATTGTCCTGGTGTACTGTGGTCAATCAGTAACAGTGTCCTGGTGTACTGTGGTCAATCAGTAACAGTGTCGTGGTGTACTGTGGTGAATCAGTAACAGTGTCCTGGTGTACTGTGGTCAATCAGTAACAGTGTCCTGGTTTACTGTGGTCAATCAGTAACAGTGTCCTGGTGTACTGTGGTCAATCAGTAAGAGTGTCCTGGTGTACTGTGGTCAATCAGTAACAGTGTCCTGGTGTACTGTGGTCAATCAGTAACAGTGTCCTGGTGTACGGTGGTCAATCAGTAACAGTGTCCTGGTGTACTGTGGTCAATCAGTAACAGTGTCCTGGTGTACTGTGGTCCATCAGTAACAGTGTCCTGGAGTACTGTGGTCAATCAGTAACAGTGTCCCGGTGTACTGGTGTCAATCAGTAACAGTGTCCTGTTGTACTGTGGTCAATCAGTAACAGTGTCCTGGTGTATTGTGGTCAATCAGTAACAGTGTCCCGGTGTACTGTGGTCAATCAGTGACAGTGCCCTGGTGTACTGTGGTCAATCAGTGACAATGTCCTGGTGTACTGTGGTCAATCAGTAACAGTGTCCTGGTGTACTGTGGTCAATTAGTAACAGTGTCCTGGTGTATTGTGGTCAATCAGTAACAGTGTCCTGGTGTACTGTGGTCAATCAGTAACAGTGTCCTGGTGTACTGTGGTCAATCAGTAACAGTGTCCTGGTGTACTGTGGTCAATCAGTAACAGTATCCTGGTGTACTGTGGTCAATCAGTAACAGTGTCCTGGTGTACAGTGGTCAATCAGTAACAGTGTCCTCGTGTACTGTGGTCCATCAGTAGCAGTGCCCTGGTGTACTGTGGTCAATCAGTAACAGTGCCCTGGTGTACTGTGGTCAATCAGTAACAGAGTCCTGGTGTACTGTGGTCAATCAGTAACAGTGTCCTGGTGTACTGGGGTCAATCAGTAACAGTGTCCTGGTGTACTGTGGTCAATCAGTAACAGTGTCCTGGTGTACTGTGGTCAATCAGTAACAGTGTCCTGGTGTACTGTGGTCAATCAGTAACAGTGTCCTGGTGTACTGTGGTCAATCAGTAACAGTGTCCTGGTGTACTGTGGTCAATCAGTAACAGAGTCCTGGTGTACTCTGCTCAATCAGTAACAGTGCCCCGGTGTACTGTGGTCAATCAGTACCAGTGAGCTGGTGTACTGTTGTCAATCAGTAACAGTGTCCTGGTGTACTGTGGTCAATCAGTAACAGTGTTCTGGTGTACTGTGGTCAATCAGTAACAGTGTCCTAGTGTACTCTGGGCAATCAGTAACAGTGTCCTGGTGTAGTGTGGTCAATCAGTAACACTGTCCTGGTGCACTGTGGTCAATCAGTGACAGTGTCCTGGTGTACTGTGGTCAATCAGTAACAGTGTCCTGGTGTACTGTAGTCAATCAGTAACAGTGTCCTGGTGTACTGTGGTCAATCAGTAACAGTGTCCTGGTGTAGTGTGGTCAATCAGTAACAGTGTCCTGGTGTACTGTGGTCAATCAGTAACAGAGTCCTGGTGTAGTGTGGTCAATCAGTAACAGTGTCCTGGTGTACTGTGGTCAATCAGTAACAGTGTCCTGGTGTAGTGTGGTCAATCAGTAACTGTGTCCAGGTGTACTGTGGTCAATCAGTAACAGAGTCCTGGTGTAGTGTGGTCAATCAGTAACAGTGTCCTGGTGTACTGTGGTCAATCAGTAACAGAGTCCGGGTGTACTCTGGTCAATCAGTGACAGTGTCCAGGTGTACTGTGGTCAATCAGTAACAGCGTCCTGGTGTACTGTGGTCAATCAGTGACAGTGTCCTGGTGTACTGTGGTCAATCAGTAACAGTGTCCTGGTGTACTGTGGTCAATCAGTAACAGTGTTCTGGTGTACTGGTGTCAATCAGTAACAGTGTCCTGGTGTACTGTGGTCAATCAGTACCAGTGTCCTGGTGTACTGTGGTCAATCAGTAACAGTGTCCTGGTGTACTGGTGTCAATCAGTACCAGTGTCCTGGTGTACTGTGTTCAATCAGTAACAGTGTCCTGGGAAACTGTGGTCAATCAGTGACAGTGTCCTGGTGTACTGTGGTCAATCAGTAACAGTGTCCTGGTGTACTGTGGACAATCAGTAACAGTGTCCTGGTGTACTGTGGTCAATCAGTGACAGTGTCCTGGTGTACTGTGGTCAAACATTAACAGTGTCCTGGTGTACTGTGGTCAATCAGTAACAGTGTCCTGGTGTACTGTGGTCAATCAGTAACTGTGTCCTGGTGTACTGTGGTTAATCAGTAACAGTGTCCTGGTGTACTGTGGTCAATCAGTAACAGAGTCCTGGTGTACTGTGGTCAATCAGTAACAGTGTCCTGGTGTACTGTGGTCAATCAGTGACAGTGTCCTGGTGTACTGTGTTCAATCAGTGACAGTGTCCTGGTGTACTGTAGTCAATCAGTATCAGTGTCTTGGTGTACTGTGGTCAATCAGTAACAGTGTCCTGGTGTACTGTGGTCAATCAGTGACAGTGTCCTGGTGTACTGTGGTCAATCAGTAACAGTGTCCTGGTGTACTGTGGTCAATCAGGAACAGTGTCCTGGTGTACTGTGGTCAATCAGTAACAGTGTCCTGGTGTACTGTGGTCAATCAGTAACAGAGTCCTGGTGTACGGTGGTCAAACATTAACAGTGTCCTGGTGTACTGTGGTCAATCAGTAAGTGTCCTGGTGTACAGTGGTCAATCAGTAACATTGTCCTGGTGTACTGTGGTCAATCAGTAACAGTGTCCTGGTGCACTGTGGTCAATCAGTAACAGTGTCGTGGTGTACTGTGGTGAATCAGTAACAGTGTCCTGGTGTACTGTGGTCAATCAGTAACAGTGTCCTGGTTTACTGTGGTCAATCTGTAACAGTGTCCTGGTGTACTGTGGTCAATCAGTAAGAGTGTCCTGGTGTACTGTGGTCAATCAGTAACAGTGTCCTGGTGTACTGTGGTCAATCAGTAACAGTGTCCTGGTGTACAGTGGTCAATCAGTAACAGTGTCCTGGTGTACTGTGGTCAATCAGTAACAGTGTCCTGGTGTACTGTGGTCCATCAGTAACAGTGTCCTGGAGTACTGTGGTCAATCAGTAACAGTGTCCCGGTGTACTGGTGTCAATCAGTAACAGTGTCCTGGTGTACTGTGGTCAATCAGTAACAGTGTCCTGGTGTATTGTGGTCAATCAGTAACAGTGTCCTGGTGTACTGTGGTCAATCAGTGACAGTGCGCTGGTGTACTGTGGTCAATCAGTAATAGTGTCCTGGTGTACTGTGGTCAATCAGTAACAGTGTCCTGGTGTACTGTGGTCAATCAGTAACATTGTTCTGGTGTACTGTGTTCAATCAGTAATAGTGTCCTGGTGTACTGTGGTCAATCAGTAACAGTGTCCTGGTGTACTGTGGTCAATCAGTGACAATGTCCTGGTGTACTGTGGTCAATCAATAACAGTGTCCTGGTGTACTGTGGTCAATCAGTGACAGTGTCCTGGTGTACTGTGGTCAATCAGTAACAGTGTCCTGGTGTACTGTGGTCAATCAGTAACAGTGTCCTGGTGTACTGTGGTCAATCAGTAACATTGTCCTGGTGTACTGTGGTCAATCAGTAACAGTGCCCTAGTGTACTGTGGTCAATCAGTAACAGTGTCCTGGTGTATTGTGGTCAATCAGTAACAGTGTCCTGCTATACTGTGGTCAATCAGTAACAGTGTCCTGGTGTACTGTGGTCAATTAGTAACAGTGTCCTGGTGTACTGTGGTCAATGAGTAACAGTGTCCTGGTGTACTGTGGTCAATGAGTAACAGTGTCCTGGTGTACGGTGGTCAATCAGTAACAGAGTCCTGGAGTACTGTGGTCAATCAGTAACAGTGTCCTGGTGTACTGTGGTCAATCAGAAAGTGTCCTGGTGTACTGTGGTCAATCAGTAACAGTGTCCTGATGTACTGTGGTCAATCAGTAACAGTGTCCTGGTGTACTGTGGTCAATCAGTAACAGTGTCCTGGTGTACTGTCGTCAATCAGTAAAAATGTCCAGGTGTACTGTGGTCAATCAGTAACAGTGTCCTGGTGTACTGTGGTCAATCAGTAACAGTGTCCTGGTGTATTGTGGTCAATCAGTAACAGTGTCCTGGTGTACTGTGGTCAGTCAATAACAGTGTCCAGGTGTACAGTGGTCAAGAAGTAACAGTGTCGTGGTGTCCTGTGGCCAATCAGTAACAGTGTCCTGGTGTACTGTGGTCAATCAGTACCAGTGTCCTGGTGTACTGTGGTCAATCAGTAACAGTGTCCTGGTGTACTGGTGTCAATCATTACCAGTGTCCTGGTGTACTGTGTTCAATCAGTAACAGTGTCCTGGGAAACTGTGGTCAATCAGTGACAGTGTCCTGGTGTACTGTGGTCAATCAGTAACAGTGTCCTGGTGTACTGCGGACAATCAGTAACAGTGTCCTGGTGTACTGTGGTCAATCAGTGACAGTGTCCTGGTGTACTGTGGTCAAACATTAACAGTGTCCTGGTGTACTGTGGTCAATCAGTAACAGTGTCCTGGTGTACTGTGGTCAATCAGTAACTGTGTCCTGGTGTACTGTGGTTAATCAGTAACAGTGTCCTGGTGTACTGTGGTCAATCAGTAACAGAGTCCTGGTGTACTGTGGTCAATCAGTAACAGTGTCCTGGTGTACTGTGGTCAATCAGTGACAGTGTACTGGTGTACTGTGTTCAATCAGTGACAGTGTCCTGGTGTACTGTAGTCAATCAGTAACAGTGTCTTGGTGTACTGTGGTCAATCAGTAACAGTGTCCTGGTGTACTGTGGTCAATCAGTGACAGTGTCCTGGTGTACTGTGGTCAATCAGTAACAGTGTCCTGGTGTACTGTGGTCAATCAGGAACAGTGTCCTGGTGTACTGTGGTCAATCAGTAACAGTGTCCTGGTGTACTGTGGTCAATCAGTAACAGAGTCCTGGTGTACGGTGGTCAAACATTAACAGTGTCCTGGTGTACTGTGGTCAATCAGTAAGTGTCCTGGTGTACAGTGGTCAATCAGTAACATTGTCCTGGTGTACTGTGGTCAATCAGTAACAGTGTCCTGGTGCACTGTGGTCAATCAGTAACAGTGTCGTGGTGTACTGTGGTGAATCAGTAACAGTGTCCTGGTGTACTGTGGTCAATCAGTAACAGTGTCCTGGTTTACTGTGGTCAATCAGTAACAGTGTCCTGGAGTACTGTGGTCAATCAGTAACAGTGTCCCGGTGTACTGGTGTCAATCAGTAACAGTGTCCTGGTGTACTGTGGTCAATCAGTAACAGTGTCCTGGTGTATTGTGGTCAATCAGTAACAGTGTCCTGGTGTACTGTGGTCAATCAGTGACAGTGCGCTGGTGTACTGTGGTCAATCAGGAATAGTGTCCTGGTGTACTGTGGTCAATCAGTAACAGTGTCCTGGTGTACTGTGGTCAATCAGTAACATTGTCCTGGTGTACTGTGGTCAATCAGTAATAGTGTCCTGGTGTACTGTGGTCAATCAGTAACAGTGTCCTGGTGTACTGTGGTCAATCAGTGACAATGTCCTGGTGTACTGTGGTCAATCAATAACAGTGTCCTGGTGTACTGTGGTCAATCAGTGACAGTGTCCTGGTGTACTGTGGTCAATCAGTAACAGTGTCCTGGTGTACTGTGGTCAATCAGTAACAGTGTCCTGGTGTACTGTGGTCAATCAGTAACATTGTCCTGGTGTACTGTGGTCAATCAGTAACAGTGCCCTAGTGTACTGTGGTCAATCAGTAACAGTGTCCTGGTGTATTGTGGTCAATCAGTAACAGTGTCCTGCTATACTGTGGTCAATCAGTAACAGTGTCCTGGTGTACTGTGGTCAATCAGTAACAGTGTCCTGGTGTACTGTGTTCAATGAGTAACAGTGTCCTGGTGTACTGTGGTCAATGAGTAACAGTGTCCTGGTGTACGGTGGTCAATCAGTAACAGAGTCCTGGAGTACTGTGGTCAATCAGTAACAGTGTCCTGGTGTACTGTGGTCAATCAGAAAGTGTCCTGGTGTACTGTGGTCAATCAGTAACAGTGTCCTGATGTACTGTGGTCAATCAGTAACAGTGTCCTGGTGTACTGTGGTCAATCAGTAACAGTGTCCTGGTGTACTGTGGTCAATCAGTAAAAATGTCCAGGTGTACTGTGGTCAATCAGTAACAGTGTCCTGGTGTACTGTGGTCAATCAGTAACAGTGTCCTGGTGTATTGTGGTCAATCAGTAACAGTGTCCTGGTGTACTGTGGTCATTCAATAACAGTGTCCAGGTGTACAGTGGTCAAGAAGTAACAGTGTCGTGGTGTACTGTGGCCAATCAGTAACAGTGTCCTGGTGTACTGTGGTCAATCAGTAACAGTGTCCTGGTGTACTGTGGTCAATCCGTAACAGTGTCCTGGTGTACTGTGGTCAATCAGTGAAAGTGACCTGGTGTACTGTGGTCAATCAGTGACATTGTGCTGGTTTACTGTGGTCAATCAGTAACAATGTGCTGGTGTACTGTGGTCAATCAGTAACAGTGTCCTGGTGTACTGTGGTCTATCAGTATCAGTGTCCTGGTGTACTGTGGTCTATCAGTAACAATGTCCTGGTGTATTGTGATCAATCAGTAACAATGTCCTGGTGTACTGTGGTCCATCAGTAACAGTGTCCTGGAGTACTGTGGTCAATCAGTAACAGTGTCCTGGTGTGCTGTGGTCAATCAGTAACATTGTCCTGGTGTACTGTGTTCAATCAGTAATAGTGTCCTGGTGTACTGTGGTCAATCAGTAACAGTGTCCTGGTGTACTGTGGTCAATCAGTGACAATGTCCTGGTGTACTGTGGTCAATCAATAACAGTGTCCTGGTGTACTGTGGTCAATCAGTGACAGTGTCCTGGTGTACTGTTGTCAATCAGTAACAGTGTCCTGGTGTACTGTGGTCAATCAGTAACAGTGTCCTGGTGTACTGTGGTCAATCAGTAACATTGTCCTGGTGTACTGTGGTCAATCAGTAACAGTGCCCTAGTGTACTGTGGTCAATCAGTAACAGTGTCCTGGTGTATTGTGGTCAATCAGTAACAGTGTCCTGCTATACTGTGGTCAATCAGTAACAGTGTCCTGGTGTACTGTGGTCAATCAGTAACAGTGTCCTGGTGTACTGTGGTCAATGAGTAACAGTGTCCTGGTGTACTGTGGTCAATGAGTAACAGTGTCCTGGTGTACGGTGGTCAATCAGTAACAGAGTCCTGGAGTACTGTGGTCAATCAGTAACAGTGTCCTGGTGTACTGTGGTCAATCAGAAAGTGTCCTGGTGTACTGTGGTCAATCAGTAACAGTGTCCTGATGTACTGTGGTCAATCAGTAACAGTGTCCTGGTGTACTGTGGTCAATCAGTAACAGTGTCCTGGTGTACTGTGGTCAATCAGTAAAAATGTCCAGGTGTACTGTGGTCAATCAGTAACAGTGTCCTGGTGTACTGTGGTCAATCAGTAACAGTGTCCTGGTGTATTGTGGTCAATCAGTAACAGTGTCCTGGTGTACTGTGGTCAGTCAATAACAGTGTCCAGGTGTACAGTGGTCAAGAAGTAACAGTGTCGTGGTGTACTGTGGCCAATCAGTAACAGTGTCCTGGTGTACTGTGGTCAATCAGTACCAGTGTCCTGGTGTACTGTGGTCAATCAGTAACAGTGTCCTGGTGTACTGGTGACAATCAGTACCAGTGTCCTGGTGTACTGTGTTCAATCAGTAACAGTGTCCTGGGAAACTGTGGTCAATCAGTGACAGTGTCCTGGTGTACTGTGGTCAATCAGTAACAGTGTCCTGGTGTACTGTGGACAATCAGTAACAGTGTCCTGGTGTACTGTGGTCAATCAGTGACAGTGTCCTGGTGTACTGTGGTCAAACATTAACAGTGTCCTGGTGTACTGTGGTCAATCAGTAACAGTGTCCTGGTGTACTGTGGTCAATCAGTAACTGTGTCCTGGTGTACTGTGGTTAATCAGTAACAGTGTCCTGGTGTACTGTGGTCAATCAGTAACAGAGTCCTGGTGTACTGTGGTCAATCAGTAACAGTGTCCTGGTGTACTGTGGTCAATCAGTGACAGTGTCCTGGTGTACTGTGTTCAATCAGTGACAGTGTCCTGGTGTACTGTAGTCAATCAGTAACAGTGTCTTGGTGTACTGTGGTCAATCAGTAACAGTGTCCTGGTGTACTGTGGTCAATCAGTGACAGTGTCCTGGTGTACTGTGGTCAATCAGTAACAGTGTCCTGGTGTACTGTGGTCAATCAGGAACAGTGTCCTGGTGTACTGTGGTCAATCAGTAACAGTGTCCTGGTGTACTGTGGTCAATCAGTAACAGAGTCCTGGTGTACGGTGGTCAAACATTAACAGTGTCCTGGTGTACTGTGGTCAATCAGTAAGTGTCCTGGTGTACAGTGGTCAATCAGTAACATTGTCCTGGTGTACTGTGGTCAATCAGTAACAGTGTCCTGGTGCACTGTGGTCAATCAGTAACAGTGTCGTGGTGTACTGTGGTGAATCAGTAACAGTGTCCTGGTGTACTGTGGTCAATCAGTAACAGTGTCCTGGTTTACTGTGGTCAATCAGTAACAGTGTCCTGGAGTACTGTGGTCAATCAGTAACAGTGTCCCGGTGTACTGGTGTCAATCAGTAACAGTGTCCTGGTGTACTGTGGTCAATCAGTAACAGTGTCCTGGTGTATTGTGGTCAATCAGTAACAGTGTCCTGGTGTACTGTGGTCAATCAGTGACAGTGCGCTGGTGTACTGTGGTCAATCAGGAATAGTGTCCTGGTGTACTGTGGTCAATCAGTAACAGTGTCCTGGTGTACTGTGGTCAATCAGTAACATTGTCCTGGTGTACTGTGGTCAATCAGTAATAGTGTCCTGGTGTACAGTGGTCAATCAGTAACAGTGTCCTGGTGTACTGTGGTCAATCAGTGACAATGTCCTGGTGTACTGTGGTCAATCAATAACAGTGTCCTGGTGTACTGTGGTCAATCAGTGACAGTGTCCTGGTGTACTGTGGTCAATCAGTAACAGTGTCCTGGTGTACTGTGGTCAATCAGTAACAGTGTCCTGGTGTACTGTGGTCAATCAGTAACATTGTCCTGGTGTACTGTGGTCAATCAGTAACAGTGCCCTAGTGTACTGTGGTCAATCAGTAACAGTGTCCTGGTGTATTGTGGTCAATCAGTAACAGTGTCCTGCTATACTGTGGTCAATCAGTAACAGTGTCCTGGTGTACGGTGGTCAATCAGTAACAGAGTCCTGGAGTACTGTGGTCAATCAGTAACAGTGTCCTGGTGTACTGTGGTCAATCAGAAAGTGTCCTGGTGTACTGTGGTCAATCAGTAACAGTGTCCTGATGTACTGTGGTCAATCAGTAACAGTGTCCTGGTGTACTGTGGTCAATCAGTAACAGTGTCCTGGTGTACTGTGGTCAATCAGTAAAAATGTCCAGGTGTACTGTGGTCAATCAGTAACAGTGTCCTGGTGTACTGTGGTCAATCAGTAACAGTGTCCTGGTGTATTGTGGTCAATCAGTAACAGTGTCCTGGTGTACTGTGGTCATTCAATAACAGTGTCCAGGTGTACAGTGGTCAAGAAGTAACAGTGTCGTGGTGTACTGTGGCCAATCAGTAACAGTGTCCTGGTGTACTGTGGTCAATCAGTAACAGTGTCCTGGTGTACTGTGGTCAATCCGTAACAGTGTCCTGGTGTACTGTGGTCAATCAGTGAAAGTGACCTGGTGTACTGTGGTCAATCAGTGACATTGTGCTGGTTTACTGTGGTCAATCAGTAACAATGTGCTGGTGTACTGTGGTCAATCAGTAACAGTGTCCTGGTGTACTGTGGTCTATCAGTATCAGTGTCCTGGTGTACTGTGGTCTATCAGTAACAATGTCCTGGTGTATTGTGATCAATCAGTAACAATGTCCTGGTGTACTGTGGTCCATCAGTAACAGTGTCCTGGAGTACTGTGGTCAATCAGTAACAGTGTCCTGGTGTGCTGTGGTCAATCAGTAACATTGTCCTGGTGTACTGTGTTCAATCAGTAATAGTGTCCTGGTGTACTGTGGTCAATCAGTAACAGTGTCCTGGTGTACTGTGGTCAATCAGTGACAATGTCCTGGTGTACTGTGGTCAATCAATAACAGTGTCCTGGTGTACTGTGGTCAATCAGTGACAGTGTCCTGGTGTACTGTTGTCAATCAGTAACAGTGTCCTGGTGTACTGTGGTCAATCAGTAACAGTGTCCTGGTGTACTGTGGTCAATCAGTAACATTGTCCTGGTGTACTGTGGTCAATCAGTAACAGTGCCCTAGTGTACTGTGGTCAATCAGTAACAGTGTCCTGGTGTATTGTGGTCAATCAGTAACAGTGTCCTGCTATACTGTGGTCAATCAGTAACAGTGTCCTGGTGTACTGTGGTCAATCAGTAACAGTGTCCTGGTGTACTGTGGTCAATGAGTAACAGTGTCCTGGTGTACTGTGGTCAATGAGTAACAGTGTCCTGGTGTACGGTGGTCAATCAGTAACAGAGTCCTGGAGTACTGTGGTCAATCAGTAACAGTGTCCTGGTGTACTGTGGTCAATCAGAAAGTGTCCTGGTGTACTGTGGTCAATCAGTAACAGTGTCCTGATGTACTGTGGTCAATCAGTAACAGTGTCCTGGTGTACTGTGGTCAATCAGTAACAGTGTCCTGGTGTACTGTGGTCAATCAGTAAAAATGTCCAGGTGTACTGTGGTCAATCAGTAACAGTGTCCTGGTGTACTGTGGTCAATCAGTAACAGTGTCCTGGTGTATTGTGGTCAATCAGTAACAGTGTCCTGGTGTACTGTGGTCAGTCAATAACAGTGTCCAGGTGTACAGTGGTCAAGAAGTAACAGTGTCGTGGTGTACTGTGGCCAATCAGTAACAGTGTCCTGGTGTACTGTGGTCAATCAGTACCAGTGTCCTGGTGTACTGTGGTCAATCAGTAACAGTGTCCTGGTGTACTGGTGACAATCAGTACCAGTGTCCTGGTGTACTGTGTTCAATCAGTAACAGTGTCCTGGGAAACTGTGGTCAATCAGTGACAGTGTCCTGGTGTACTGTGGTCAATCAGTAACAGTGTCCTGGTGTACTGTGGACAATCAGTAACAGTGTCCTGGTGTACTGTGGTCAATCAGTGACAGTGTCCTGGTGTACTGTGGTCAAACATTAACAGTGTCCTGGTGTACTGTGGTCAATCAGTAACAGTGTCCTGGTGTACTGTGGTCAATCAGTAACTGTGTCCTGGTGTACTGTGGTTAATCAGTAACAGTGTCCTGGTGTACTGTGGTCAATCAGTAACAGAGTCCTGGTGTACTGTGGTCAATCAGTAACAGTGTCCTGGTGTACTGTGGTCAATCAGTGACAGTGTCCTGGTGTACTGTGTTCAATCAGTGACAGTGTCCTGGTGTACTGTAGTCAATCAGTAACAGTGTCTTGGTGTACTGTGGTCAATCAGTAACAGTGTCCTGGTGTACTGTGGTCAATCAGTGACAGTGTCCTGGTGTACTGTGGTCAATCAGTAACAGTGTCCTGGTGTACTGTGGTCAATCAGGAACAGTGTCCTGGTGTACTGTGGTCAATCAGTAACAGTGTCCTGGTGTACTGTGGTCAATCAGTAACAGAGTCCTGGTGTACGGTGGTCAAACATTAACAGTGTCCTGGTGTACTGTGGTCAATCAGTAAGTGTCCTGGTGTACAGTGGTCAATCAGTAACATTGTCCTGGTGTACTGTGGTCAATCAGTAACAGTGTCCTGGTGCACTGTGGTCAATCAGTAACAGTGTCGTGGTGTACTGTGGTGAATCAGTAACAGTGTCCTGGTGTACTGTGGTCAATCAGTAACAGTGTCCTGGTTTACTGTGGTCAATCAGTAACAGTGTCCTGGAGTACTGTGGTCAATCAGTAACAGTGTCCCGGTGTACTGGTGTCAATCAGTAACAGTGTCCTGGTGTACTGTGGTCAATCAGTAACAGTGTCCTGGTGTATTGTGGTCAATCAGTAACAGTGTCCTGGTGTACTGTGGTCAATCAGTGACAGTGCGCTGGTGTACTGTGGTCAATCAGGAATAGTGTCCTGGTGTACTGTGGTCAATCAGTAACAGTGTCCTGGTGTACTGTGGTCAATCAGTAACATTGTCCTGGTGTACTGTGGTCAATCAGTAATAGTGTCCTGGTGTACAGTGGTCAATCAGTAACAGTGTCCTGGTGTACTGTGGTCAATCAGTGACAATGTCCTGGTGTACTGTGGTCAATCAATAACAGTGTCCTGGTGTACTGTGGTCAATCAGTGACAGTGTCCTGGTGTACTGTGGTCAATCAGTAACAGTGTCCTGGTGTACTGTGGTCAATCAGTAACAGTGTCCTGGTGTACTGTGGTCAATCAGTAACATTGTCCTGGTGTACTGTGGTCAATCAGTAACAGTGCCCTAGTGTACTGTGGTCAATCAGTAACAGTGTCCTGGTGTATTGTGGTCAATCAGTAACAGTGTCCTGCTATACTGTGGTCAATCAGTAACAGTGTCCTGGTGTACTGTGGTCAATCAGTAACAGTGTCCTGGTGTACTGTGGTCAATGAGTAACAGTGTCCTGGTGTACTGTGGTCAATGAGTAACAGTGTCCTGGTGTACGGTGGTCAATCAGTAACAGAGTCCTGGAGTACTGTGGTCAATCAGTAACAGTGTCCTGGTGTACTGTGGTCAATCAGAAAGTGTCCTGGTGTACTGTGGTCAATCAGTAACAGTGTCCTGATGTACTGTGGTCAATCAGTAACAGTGTCCTGGTGTACTGTTGTCAATCAGTAACAGTGTCCTGGTGTACTGTGGTCAATCAGTAAAAATGTCCAGGTGTACTGTGGTCAATCAGTAACAGTGTCCTGGTGTACTGTGGTCAATCAGTAACAGTGTCCTGGTGTATTGTGGTCAATCAGTAACAGTGTCCTGGTGTACTGTGGTCAGTCAATAACAGTGTCCAGGTGTACAGTGGTCAAGAAGTAACAGTGTCGTGGTGTACTGTGGCCAATCAGTAACAGTGTCCTGGTGTACTGTGGTCAATCAGTAACAGTGTCCTGGTGTACTGTGGTCAATCCGTAACAGTGTCCTGGTGTACTGTGGTCAATCAGTGAAAGTGACCTGGTGTACTGTGGTCAATCAGTGACATTGTGCTGGTTTACTGTGGTCAATCAGTAACAATGTGCTGGTGTACTGTGGTCAATCAGTAACAGTGTCCTGGTGTACTGTGGTCTATCAGTAACAATGTCCTGGTGTATTGTGATCAATCAGTAACAATGTCCTGGTGTACTGTGGTCCATCAGTAACAGTGTCCTGGAGTACTGTGGTCAATCAGTAACAGTGTCCTGGTGTACTGGTGTCAATCAGTAACAGTGTCCTGGTGTACTGTGGTCAATCAGTAACAGTGTCCTGGTGTACTGTGGTCAATCAGTAACAGTGTCCTGGTGTACTGGTGTCAATCAGTACCAGTGTCCTGGTGTACTGTGGTCAATCAGTAACAGTGTCCTGGTATACTGTGGTCCATCAGTGACAGTGTCCTGGTGTACTGTGGTCAATCAGTAACAGTGTCCTGGTGTACTGTGGACAATCAGTAACAGTGTCCTGGTGTACTGTGGTCAATCAGTGACAGTGTCCTGGTGTACTGTGGTCAAACATTAACAGTGTCCTGGTGTACTGTGGTCAATCAGTAACAGTGTCCTGGTGTACTGTGGTCAATCAGTAACTGTGTCCTGGTGTACTGTGGTTAATCAGTAACAGTGTCCTGGTGTACTGTGGTCAATCAGTAACAGAGTCCTGGTGTACTGTGGTCAATCAGTAACAGTGTCCTGGTGTACTGTGGTCAATCAGTGACAGTGTCCGGGTGTACTGTGTTCAATCAGTGACAGTGTCCTGGTGTACTGTAGTCAATCAGTAACAGTGTCTTGGTGTACTGTGGTCAATCAGTAACAGTGTCCTGGTGTACTGTGGTCAATCAGTGACAGTGTCCTGGTGTACTGTGGTCAATCAGTAACAGTGTCCTGGTGTACTGTGGTCAATCAGGAACAGTGTCCTGGTGTACTGTGGTCAATCAGTAACAGTGTCCTGGTGTACTGTGGTCAATCAGTAACAGAGTCCTGGTGTACGGTGGTCAAACATTAACAGTGTCCTGGTGTACTGTGGTCAATCAGTAAGTGTCCTGGTGTACAGTGGTCAATCAGTAACATTGTCCTGGTGTACTGTGGTCAATCAGTAACAGTGTCCTGGTGTACTGTGGTCAATCAGTAACAGTGTCGTGGTGTACTGTGGTGAATCAGTAACAGTGTCCTGGTGTACTGTGGTCAATCAGTAACAGTGTCCTGGTTTACTGTGGTCAATCAGTAACAGTGTCCTGGTGTACTGTGGTCAATCAGTAAGAGTGTCCTGGTGTACTGTGGTCAATCAGTAACAGTGTCCTGGTGTACTGTGGTCAATCAGTAACAGTGTCCTGGTGTACAGTGGTCAATCAGTAACAGTGTCCTGGTGTACTGTGGTCAATCAGTAACAGTGTCCTGGTGTACTGTGGTCCATCAGTAACAGTGTCCTGGAGTACTGTGGTCAATCAGTAACAGTGTCCCGGTGTACTGGTGTCAATCAGTAACAGTGTCCTGGTGTACTGTGGTCAATCAGTAACAGTGTCCTGGTGTATTGTGGTCAATCAGTAACAGTGTCCCGGTGTACTGTGGTCAATCAGTGACAGTGCCCTGGTGTACTGTGGTCAATCAGTGACAATGTCCTGGTGTACTGTGGTCAATCAGTAACAGTGTCCTGGTGTACTGTGGTCAATCAGTAACAGTGTCCTGGTGTATTGTGGTCAATCAGTAACAGTGTCCTGGTGTACTGTGGTCAATCAGTAACAGTGTCCTGGTGTACTGTGGTCAATCAGTAACAGTGTCCTGGTGTACTGTGGTCAATCAGTAACAGTATCCTGGTGTACTGTGGTCAATCAGTAACAGTGTCCTGGTGTACAGTGGTCAATCAGTAACAGTGTCCTCGTGTACTGTGGTCCATCAGTAACAGTGCCCTGGTGTACTGTGGTCAATCAGTAACAGTGCCCTGGTGTACTGTGGTCAATCAGTAACAGAGTCCTGGTGTATTGTGGTCAATCAGTAACAGTGTCCTGGTGTACTGGGGTCAATCAGTAACAGTGTCCTGGTGTACTGTGGTCAATCAGTAACAGTGTCCTGGTGTACTGTGGTCAATCAGTAACAGTGTCCTGGTGTACTGTGGTCAATCAGTAACAGTGTCCTGGTGTACTGCGGTCAATCAGTAACAGTGTCCTGATGTACTGTGGTCAATCAGTAACAGAGTCCTGGTGTACTCTGCTCAATCAGTAACAGTGCCCCGGTGTACTGTGGTCAATCAGTACCAGTGAGCTGGTGTACTGTTGTCAATCAGTAACAGTGTCCTGGTGTACTGTGGTCAATCAGTAACAGTGTTCTGGTGTACTGTGGTCAATCAGTAACAGTGTCCTAGTGTACTCTGGGCAATCAGTAACAGTGTCCTGGTGTAGTGTGGTCAATCAGTAACACTGTCCTGGTGCACTGTGGTCAATCAGTGACAGTGTCCTGGTGTACTGTGGTCAATCAGTAACAGTGTCCTAGTGTACTGTAGTCAATCAGTAACAGTGTCCTGGTGTACTGTGGTCAATCAGTAACAGTGTCATGGTGTAGTGTGGTCAATCAGTAACAGTGTCCTGGTGTACTGTGGTCAATCAGTAACAGAGTCCTGGTGTAGTGTGGTCAATCAGTAACAGTGTCCTGGTGTACTGTGGTCAATCAGTAACAGTGTCCTGGTGTAGTGTGGTCAATCAGTAACAGTGTCCAGGTGTACTGTGGTCAATCAGTAACAGAGTCCTGGTGTCGTGTGGTCAATCAGTAACAGTGTCCTGGTGTACTGTGGTCAATCAGTAACAGAGTCCGGGTGTACTCTGGTCAATCAGTGACAGTGTCCAGGTGTACTGTGGTCAATCAGTAACAGCGTCCTGGTGTACTGTGGTCAATCAGTGAGAGTGTCCTGGTGTACTGTGGTCAATCAGTAACAGTGTCCTGGTGTACTGTGGTCAATCAGTAACAGTGTTCTGGTGTACTGGTGTCAATCAGTAACAGTGTCCTGGTGTACTGTGGTCAATCAGTACCAGTGTCCTGGTGTACTGTGGTCAATCAGTAACAGTGTCCTGGTGTACTGGTGTCAATCAGTACCAGTGTCCTGGTGTACTGTGTTCAATCAGTAACAGTGTCCTGGGAAACTGTGGTCAATCAGTGACAGTGTCCTGGTGTACTGTGGTCAATCAGTAACAGTGTCCTGGTGTACTGTGGACAATCAGTAACAGTGTCCTGGTGTATTGTGGTCAATCAGTAACAGTGTCCTGGTGTACTGTGGTCAATCAGTAACAGTGTCCTGGTGTACTGTGGTCAATCAGTAACAGTGTCCTGGTGTACTGTGGTCAATCAGTAACAGTATCCTGGTGTACTGTGGTCAATCAGTAACAGTGTCCTGGTGTACAGTGGTCAATCAGTAACAGTGTCCTCGTGTACTGTGGTCCATCAGTAACAGTGCCCTGGTGTACTGTGGTCAATCAGTAACAGTGCCCTGGTGTACTGTGGTCAATCAGTAACAGAGTCCTGGTGTACTGTGGTCAATCAGTAACAGTGTCCTGGTGTACTGGGGTCAATCAGTAACAGTGTCCTGGTGTACTGTGGTCAATCAGTAACAGTGTCCTGGTGTACTGTGGTCAATCAGTAACAGTGTCCTGGTGTACTGTGGTCAATCAGTAACAGTGTCCTGGTGTACTGCGGTCAATCAGTAACAGTGTCCTGGTGTACTGTGGTCAATCAGTAACAGAGTCCTGGTGTACTCTGCTCAATCAGTAACAGTGCCCCGGTGTACTGTGGTCAATCAGTACCAGTGAGCTGGTGTACTGTTGTCAATCAGTAACAGTGTCCTGGTGTACTGTGGTCAATCAGTAACAGTGTTCTGGTGTACTGTGGTCAATCAGTAACAGTGTCCTAGTGTACTCTGGGCAATCAGTAACAGTGTCCTGGTGTAGTGTGGTCAATCAGTAACACTGTCCTGGTGCACTGTGGTCAATCAGTGACAGTGTCCTGGTGTACTGTGGTCAATCAGTAACAGTGTCCTGGTGTACTGTAGTCAATCAGTAACAGTGTCCTGGTGTACTGTGGTCAATCAGTAACAGTGTCCTGGTGTAGTGTGGTCAATCAGTAACAGTGTCCTGGTGTACTGTGGTCAATCAGTAACAGAGTCCTGGTGTAGTGTGGTCAATCAGTAACAGTGTCCTGGTGTACTGTGGTCAATCAGTAACAGTGTCCTGGTGTAGTGTGGTCAATCAGTAACAGTGTCCAGGTGTACTGTGGTCAATCAGTAACAGAGTCCTGGTGTCGTGTGGTCAATCAGTAACAGTGTCCTGGTGTACTGTGGTCAATCAGTAACAGAGTCCGGGTGTACTCTGGTCAATCAGTGACAGTGTCCAGGTGTACTGTGGTCAATCAGTAACAGCGTCCTGGTGTACTGTGGTCAATCAGTGAGAGTGTCCTGGTGTACTGTGGTCAATCAGTAACAGTGTCCTGGTGTACTGTGGTCAATCAGTAACAGTGTTCTGGTGTACTGGTGTCAATCAGTAACAGTGTCCTGGTGTACTGTGGTCAATCAGTACCAGTGTCCTGGTGTACTGTGGTCAATCAGTAACAGTGTCCTGGTGTACTGGTGTCAATCAGTACCAGTGTCCTGGTGTACTGTGTTCAATCAGTAACAGTGTCCTGGGAAACTGTGGTCAATCAGTGACAGTGTCCTGGTGTACTGTGGTCAATCAGTAACAGTGTCCTGGTGTACTGTGGACAATCAGTAACAGTGTCCTGGTGTACTGTGGTCAATCAGTGACAGTGTCCTGGTGTACTGTGGTCAAACATTAACAGTGTCCTGGTGTACTGTGGTCAATCAGTAACAGTGTCCTGGTGTACTGTGGTCAATCAGTAACTGTGTCCTGGTGTACTGTGGTTAATCAGTAACAGTGTCCTGGTGTACTGTGGTCAATCAGTAACAGTGTCCTGGTGTACTGTGGTCAATCAGTGACAGTGTCCTGGTGTACTGTGTTCAATCAGTGACAGTGTCCTGGTGTACTGTAGTCAATCAGTAACAGTGTCTTGGTGTACTGTGGTCAATCAGTAACAGTGTCCTGGTGTACTGTGGTCAATCAGTGACAGTGTCCTGGTGTACTGTGGTCAATCAGTAACAGTGTCCTGGTGTACTGTGGTCAATCAGGAACAGTGTCCTGGTGTACTGTGGTCAATCAGTAACAGTGTCCTGGTGTACTGTGGTCAATCAGTAACAGAGTCCTGGTGTACGGTGGTCAAACATTAACAGTGTCCTGGTGTACTGTGGTCAATCAGTAAGTGGCCTGGTGTACAGTGGTCAATCAGTAACATTGTCCTGGTGTACTGTGGTCAATCAGTAACAGTGTCCTGGTGCACTGTGGTCAATCAGTAACAGTGTCGTGGTGTACTGTGGTGAATCAGTAACAGTGTCCTGGTGTACTGTGGTCAATCAGTAACAGTGTCCTGGTTTACTGTGGTCAATCAGTAACAGTGTCCTGGTGTACTGTGGTCAATCAGTAAGAGTGTCCTGGTGTACTGTGGTCAATCAGTAACAGTGTCCTGGTGTACTGTGGTCAATCTGTAACAGTGTCCTGGTGTACAGTGGTCAATCAGTAACAGTGTCCTGGTGTACTGTGGTCAATCAGTAACAGTGTCCTGGTGTACTGTGGTCCATCAGTAACAGTGTCCTGGAGTACTGTTGTCAATCAGTAACAGTGTCCCGGTGTACTGGTGTCAATCAGTAACAGTGTCCTGGTGTACTGTGGTCAATCAGTAACAGTGTCCTGGTGTATTGTGGTCAATCAGTAACAGTGTCCTGGTGTACTGTGGTCAATCAGTGACAGTGCGCTGGTGTACTGTGGTCAATCAGTAATAGTGTCCTGGTGTACTGTGGTCAATCAGTAACAGTGTCCTGGTGTACTGTGGTCAATCAGTAACATTGTCCTGGTGTACTGTGGTCAATCAGTAATAGTGTCCTGGTGTACTGTGGTCAATCAGTAACAGTGTCCTGGTGTACTGTGGTCAATCAGTGACAATGTCCTGGTGTACTGTGGTCAATCAATAACAGTGTCCTGATGTACTGTGGTCAATCAGTGACAGTGTCCTGGTGTACTGTGGTCAATCAGTAACAGTGTCCTGGTGTACTGTGGTCAATCAGTAACAGTGTCCTGGTGTACTGTGGTCAATCAGTAACATTGTCCTGGTGTACTGTGGTCAATCAGTAACAGTGCCCTAGTGTACTGTGGTCAATCAGTAACAGTGTCCTGGTGTATTGTGGTCAATCAGTAACAGTGTCCTGCTATACTGTGGTCAATCAGTAACAGTGTCCTGGTGTACTGTGGTCAATCAGTAACAGTGTCCTGGTGTACTGTGGTCAATGAGTAACAGTGTCCTGGTGTACTGTGGTCAATGAGTAACAGTGTCCTGGTGTACGGTGGTCAATCAGTAACAGAGTCCTGGAGTACTGTGGTCAATCAGTAACAGTGTCCTGGTGTACTGTGGTCAATCAGAAAGTGTCCTGGTGTACTGTGGTCAATCAGTAACAGTGTCCTGATGTACTGTGGTCAATCAGTAACAGTGTCCTGGTGTACTGTGGTCAATCAGTAACAGTGTCCTGGTGTACTGTGGTCAATCAGTAAAAATGTCCAAGTGTACTGTGGTCAATCAGTAACAGTGTCCTGGTGTACTGTGGTCAATCAGTAACAGTGTCCTGGTGTACTGTGGTCAGTCAATAACAGTGTCCAGGTGTACAGTGGTCAAGAAGTAACAGTGTCGTGGTGTACTGTGGCCAATCAGTAACAGTGTCCTGGTGTACTGTGGTCAATCAGTAACAGTGTCCTGGTGTACTGTGGTCAATCCGTAACAGTGTCCTGGTGTACTGTGGTCAATCAGTGAAAGTGTCCTGGTGTACTGTGGTCAATCAGTGACATTGTGCTGGTTTACTGTGGTCAATCAGTAACAATGTGCTGGTGTACTGTGGTCAATCAGTAACAGTGTCCTGGTGTACTGTGGTCTATCAGTATCAGTGTCCTGGTGTACTGTGGTCTATCAGTAACAATGTCCTGGTGTATTGTGATCAATCAGTAACAATGTCCTGGTGTACTGTGGTCCATCAGTAACAGTGTCCTGGAGTACTGTGGTCAATCAGTAACAGTGTCCTGGTGTACTGGTGTCAATCAGTAACAGTGTCCTGGTGTACTGTGGTCAATCAGTAACAGTGTCCTGGTGTATTGTGGTCAATCAGTAACAGTGTCCTGGTGTACTGTGGTCCATCAGTAACAGTGTCCTGGTGTACTGTGGTCAATCAGTAACAGTGTCCTGGTGTACTTTGGTCCATCAGTAACAGTGTCCTGGTGTACTGTGGTCCATCAGTAACAGTGTCCTGGTGTACTGGTGTCAATCAGTAACAGTGTCCCGGTGTTCTGGTGTCAATCAGTGACAGTGTCCTGGTGTACTGTGGTCAATCAGTTACAGTGCCCTGGTGTACTGTGGTCAATCAGTGACAGTGTCCTGGTGTACTGTGGTCAATCAATAACAGTGTCCTGGTGTACTGTGGTCAATCAGTGACAGTGTCCTGGTGTACTGTGGTCAATCAGTAACAGTGTCTTGGTGTACTGTGGTCAATCAGTAACAGTGTCCTGGTGTACTGTGGTCAATCAGTGACAGTGTCCTGGTGTACTGTGGTCAATCAGTAACAGTGTCCTGGTGTACTGTGGTCAATCAGTAACAGTGTCCTGGTGTACTGTGGTCAATCAGTAACAGTGTCCTGGTGTACTGTGGTCAATCAGTAACAGAGTCCTGGTGTACGGTGGTCAATCATTAACAGTGTCCTGGTGTACGGTGGTCAATCAGTAAGTGTCCTGGTGTACAGTGGTCAATCAGTAACAGTGTCCTGGTGTACTGTGGTCAATCAGTAACAGTGTCCTGGTGTACTGTGGTCAATCAGTAACAGTGTCCTGGTGTACTGTGGTGAATCAGTAACAGTGTCCTGGTGTACTGTGGTCAATCAGTAACAGTGTCCTGGTGTACTGTGGTTAATCAGTAACAGTGTCCTGGTGTACTGTGGTCAATCAGTAAGAGTGTCCTGGTGTACTGTGGTCAATCAGTAACAGTGTCCTGGTGTACTGTGGTCAATCAGTTACAGTGTCCTGGTGTACAGTGGTCAATCAGTAACAGTGTCCTGGTGTACTGTGCTCAATCAGTAACAGTGTCCTGGTGTACTATGGTCCATCAGTAACAGTGTCCTGGAGTACCGTGGTCAATCAGTAACAGTGTCCCGGTGTACTGGTGTCAATCAGTAACTGTGTCCTGGTGTACTGTGGTCAATCAGTAACAGTGTCCTGGTGTATGGTGGTCAATCAGTAACAGTGTCCTGGTGTACTGTGGTCATTCAGTAACAGTGCCCTGGTGTGCTGTGGTCAATCAGTGACAAAGTCCTGGTGTACTGTGGTCAATCAATAACAGAGCCCTGGTGTACTGTGGTCAATCAGTGACAGTGTCCTGGTGTACTGTGGTCAATCAGTAACAGTGTCCTGGTGTACTGTGGTCAATCAGTAACAGTGTCCTGGTGTACTGTGGTCAATCAGTAACATTGTCCTGGTGTACTGTGGTCAATCAGTAACAGTGCCCTAGTGTACTGTGGTCAATCAGTAACAGTGTCCTGGTGTAATGTGGACAATCAGTAACAGTGTCCTGGTGTACTGTGGTCAATCAGTAACAGTGTCCTGGTGTACTGTGGTCAATCAGTAACAGTGTCCTGGTGTACTGTGGTCAATGAGTAAAAGTGTCCTGGTGTACTGTGGTCAATGAGTAACAGTGTCCTGGTGTACTGTGGTCAATCAGTAACAGAGTCCTGGTGTACTGTGGTCAATCAGTAACAGTGTCCTGGTGTACTGTGGTCAATCAGTAAGTGTCCTGGTGTACTGTGGTCAATCAGTAACAGTGTCCTGATGTACTGTGGTCAATCAGGATCAGTGTCCTGGTGTACTGTGGTCAATCAGTAACAGTGTCCTGGTGTACTGTGGTCAATCAGTAAAAATGTCCTGGTGTACTGTGGTCAATCAGTAACAGTGTCCTGGTGTACTGTGGTCAATCAGTAACAGTGTCCTGGTGTATTGTGGTCAATCAGTAACAGTGTCCTGGTGTACTGTGGTCAATCAATAACAGTGTCCTGGTGTACAGTGGTCAAGAAGTAACAGTGTCGTGGTGTACTGTGGCCAATCAGTAACAGTGTCCTGGTGTACTGTGGTCAATGAGTAACAGTGTCCTGGTGTACTGTGGTCAATCCGTAACAGTGTCCTGGTGTACTGTGGTCAATCAGTGAAAGTGTCCTGGTGTACTGTGGTCAATCAGTGACAGTGTGCTGGTTTACTGTGGTCAATCAGTAACAATGTGCTGGTGTACTGTGGTCAATCAGTAACAGTGTCCTGGTGTGCTGTGGTCTATCAGTAACAATGTCCTGGTGTATTGTGATCAATCAGTAACAATGTCCTGGTGTACTGTGGTCCATCAGTAACAGTGTCCTGGAGTACTGTGGTCAATCAGTAACAGTGTCCTGGTGTACTGGTGTCAATCAGTAACAGTGTCCTGGTGTACTGTGGTCAATCAGTAACAGTGTCCTGGTGTATTGTGGTCAATCAGTAACAGTGTCCTGGTGTACTGTGGTCCATCAATAACAGTGTCCTGGTGTACTGTGGTCAATCAGTAACAGTGTCCTGGTGTACTGTGGTCCATCAGTAACAGTGTCCTGGTGTACTGTGGTCCATCAGTAACAGTGTCCTGGTGTACTGGTGTCAATCAGTAACAGTGTCCCAGTATACTGGTGTCAATCAGTAACAGTGTCCTGGTGTACTGTGGTCAATCAGTAACAGTGTCCTGGTGTTTTGTGGTCAATCAGTAACAGTGTCCTGGTGTACTGTGGTCAATCAGTTACAGTGCCCTGGTGTACTGTGGTCAATCAGTGACAGTGTCCTGGTGTACTGTGGTCAATCAATAACAGTGTCCTGGTGTACTGTGGTCAATCAGTGACAGTGTCCTGGTGTACTGTGGTCAATCAGTAAGAGTGTCCTGGTGTACTGTGGTCAATCAGTAACAGTGTCCTGGTGTACTGTGGTCAATCAGTAACATTGTCCTGGTGTACTGTGGTGAAGCAGTAACAGTGCCCTAGTGTACTGCGGTCAATCAGTAACAGTGTCCTGGTGTATTGTGGTCAATCAGTAACAGTGTCCTGGTGTACTGTGGTCAATCAGTAACAGTGTCCTGGTGTACTGTGGTCAATCAGTAACAGTGTCCTGGTGTACTGTGGTCAATGAGTAACAGTGTCCTGGTGTACTGTGGTCAATGAGTAACAGTGTCCTGGTGTGCTGTGGTCAATCAATAACAGAGTGATGGTGTACTGTGGTCAATCAGTAACAGTGTCCTGGTGTACTGTGGTCAATCAGTAAGTGTCCTGGTGTACTGTGTTCAATCAGTAACAGTGTCCTGGTGTACTGTGGTCAATCAGTAACAGTGTCCTGGTGTACTGTGGTCAATCAGTAACAGTGTCCTGGTGTACTGTGGTCAATCAGTAAAAATGTCCTGGTGTACTGTGGTCAATCAGTAACAGTGTCCTGGTGTACTGTGGTCAATCAGTAACAGTGTCCTGGTGCATTGTGGTCAATCAGTAACAGTGTCCTGGTGTACTGTGGTCAATCAGTAACAGTGTCCTGGTGTACAGTGGTCAACCAGTAACAGTGTCCTGGTGTACTGTGGCCAACCAGTAACAGTGTCCTGGTGTACTGTGGTCAATCAGTAACAGTGTCCTGGTGTACTGTGGTCAATCCGTAACAGTGTCCTGGTGTACTGTGGTCAATCAGTGACAGTGTCCTGGTGTACTGTGGTCAATCAGTGACAGTGTGCTGGTTTACTGTGGTCAATCAGTAACAATGTGCTGGTGTACTGTGGTCAATCAGTAACAGTGTCCTGGTGTACTGTGGTCTATCAGTATCAGTGTCCTGGTGTACTGTGGTCTATCAGTAACAATGTCCTGGTGTATTGTGATCAATCAGTAACAGTGTCCTGGTGTACTGTGGTCAATGAGTAACAGTGTCCTGGTGTACTGTGGTCAATGAGTAACAGTGTCCTGGTGTACTGTGGTCAATCAGGAACAGAGTCCTGGTGTACTGTGGTCAATCAGTAACAGTGTCCTGGTGTACTGTGGTCAATCAGTAAGTGTCCTGGTGTACTGTGGTCAATCAGTAACAGTGTCCTGGTGTACTGTGGTCAATCAGTAACAGTGTCCTGGTGTACTGTGGTCAATCAGTAACAGTGTCCTGGTGTACTGTGGTCAATCAGTAAAAATGTCCTGGTGTACTGTGGTCAATCAGTAACAGTGTCCTGGTGTACTGTGGTCAATCAGTAACAGTGTCCTGGTGTATTGTGGTCAATCAGTAACAGTGTCCTGGTGTACTGTGGTCAATCAGTAACAGTGTCCTGGTGTACAGTGATCAACCAGTAACAGTGTCCTGGTGTACTGTGGCCAATCAGTAACAGTGTCCTGGTGTACTGTGGTCAATCAGTAACAGTGTCCTGCTGTACTGTGGTCAATCCGTAACAGTGTCCTGGTGTACTGTGGTCAATCAGTGACAGTGTCCTGGTGTACTGTGGTCAATCAGTGACAGTGTGCTGGTTTACTGTGGTCAATCAGTAACAATGTGCTGGTGTACTGTGGTCAATCAGTAACAGTGTCCTGGTGTACTGTGGTCTATCAGTAACAGTGTCCTGGAGTACTGTGGTCAATCAGTAACAGTGTCCTGGTGTACTGGTGTCAATCAGTAACAGTGTCCTGGTGTACTGTGGTCAATCAGTAACAGTGTCCTGGTGTATTGTGGTCAATCAGTAACAGTGTCCTGGTGTACTGTGGTCCATCAGTAACAGTGTCCTGGTGTACTGTGGTCAATCAGTAACAGTGTCCTGGTGTACTGTGGTCCATCAGTAACAGTGTCCTGGTGTACTGTGGTCCATCAGTAACAGTGTCCTGGTTTACTGGTGTCAATCAGTAACACTGTCCTGGTGTATTGTGGTCAATCAGTAACAGTGTCCTGGTGTACTGTGGTCCAACAGTAACAGTGTCCTGGTGCACTGTGGTCAATCAGTGACAGTGTCCTGGTGCACTGTGGTCAATCGGTAACAGTGTCCTGGTGTACTGTGGTCTATCAGTGACAGTGTCCTGGTGTACTGTGGTCCATCAGTAACAGTGTCCTGGTGTACTGTGGTCCATCAGAACAGTGTCCTGGTGTACTGGTGTCAATCAGTAACACTGTCCTGGTGTATTGTGGTCAATCAGTAACAGTGTCCTGGTGTACTGTGGTCCAACAGTAACAGTGTCCTGGTGCACTGTGGTCAATCAGTGAAAGTGTCCTGGTGTACTGTGGTCAATCAGTAACAGTGTCCTGGTGTACTGTGGTCAATCAGTAACAGTGTGTTGGTGTACTGTGGTCAATCAGTAACAGTGTCCTGGTGTACTGGGGTCAATCAGTAACAGTGTCCTGGTATACTGTGGTCAATCAGTGACATTGTCCTGGTGTGCTGTGGTCAATCAGTAACAGTGTCCTGGTGTACTGTGGTCAATCAGTAACAGTGTCCTGGTGTACTGTGGTCAATCAGTGACAGTGTCCTGGTGTACTGTGGTCAATCATTAACAGTGTCCTGGTGTACTGTGGTCAATCAGTAATAGTGTCCTGGTGTACTGTGGTCAATCAGTAACAGTGTCCTGGTGTACTGTGGTTAATCAGTAACAGTGTCCTGGTGTACTGTGGTCAATCAGTAACAGAGTCCTGGTGTACTGTGGTCAATCAGTAACAGTGTGTTGGTGTACTGTGGTCAAACTGTAACAGTGTCCTGGTGTACTGGGGTCAATCAGTAACAGTGTCCTGGTATACTGTGGTCAATCAGTGACAGTGTCCTGGTGTACTGTGGTCAATCAGTGACAGTGTCCTGGTGCACTTTGGTCAATGAATAACAGTGTCCTGGTGTACTGTGGTCAATCAGTGACAGTGTCCTGGTGTACTGTGGTCAATCAGTAACAATGTCCTGGTGTACTGTGGTCAATCAGTAACAGTGTCCTGGTGTACTGTGGTCAATCAGTAACATTGTCCTGGTGTACTGTGGTCAATCAGTAACAGTGCCCTCGTGTACTGTGGTCAATCAGTAACAGTGTCCTGGTGTACTGTGGTCAATCAGTAACAGTGTCCTGGTGTACTGTGGTCAATCAGTAACAGTGTCCTGGTGTACTGTGGTCAATCAGGAACAGTGTCCTGGTGTACTGTGGTCAATGAGTAACAGTGTCCTGGTGTACTGTGGTCAATGAGTAACAGTGTCCTGGAGTACTGTGTTCAACCAGTAACAGAGTCCTGGTGTACTGTGGTCAATCAGTAACAGTGTCCTGGTGTATTGTGGTCAATCAGTAAGTGTCCTGGTGTACTGTGGTCAATCAGTAATAGTGTCCTGGTGTACTGTGGTCAATCAGTAACAATGTCCTGGTGTACTGTGGTCAATCAGTAACAGTGTCCTGGTGTACTGTGGTCAATCAGTAAAAATGTCCTGGTGTACTGTGGTCAATCAGTAACAGTGTCCTGGTGTATTGTGGTCAATCAGTAACAGTGTCCTGGTGTACTGTGGTCAATCAGTAACAGTGTCCTGGTGTACAGTGGTCAACCAGTAAGAGTGTCCTGGTGTACTGTGGCCAATCAGTAACAGTGTCCTGGTGTACTGTGGTCAATCAGTAACAGTATCCTGGTGTACTGTGGTCAATCCGTAACAGTGTCCTGGTGTACTGTGGTCAATCAGTGACAGTGTCCTGGTGTACTGTGGTCAATCAGTGACAGTGTGCTGGTTTACTGTGGTCAATCAGTAACAATGTGCTGGTGTACTGTGGTCAATCAGTAACAGTGTCCTGGTGTACTGTGGTCTATCAGTATCAGTGTCCTGGTGTACTGTGGTCTATCAGTAACAATGTCCTGGTGTATTGTGATCAATCAGTAACAGTGTCCTGGTGTACTGGTGTCAATCAGTAACAGTGTCCTGGTGTACTGTGGTCAGTCAGTAACAGTGTCCTGGTGTACTGTGGTCAATCAGTAACAGTGTCCTGGTGTACTGTGGTCAATCAGTAACAGTGTCCTGGTGTATTGTGGTCAATCAGTAACAGTGTCCTGGTGTACTGTGGTCAATCAGTAACAGTGCCCTGGTGTACTGTGGTCAATCAGTAACAGTGCCCTGGTGTGCTGTGGTCAATCAGAAACAGTGTCCTGGTGTACTGTGGTCAATCAGTAACAGTGTCCTGGTGTACTGGGGTCAATCAGTAACAGTGTACTGGTATACTGTGGTCAATCAGTGACAGTGTCCTGGTGTGCTGTGGTCAATCAGTAACAGTGTCCTGGTGTACTGTGGTCAATCAGTAACAGTGTCCTGGTGTACTGTGGTCAATCAGTGACAGTGTCCTGGTGTACTGTGGTCAATCATTAACAGTGTCCTGGTGTACTGTGGTCAATCAGTAACAGTGTCCTGGTGTACTGTGGTCAATCAGTAACAGTGTCCTGGTGTACTGTGGTTAATCAGTAACAGTGTCCTGGTGTACTGTGGTCAATCAGTAACAGAGTCCTGGTGTACTGTGGTCAATCAGTAACAGTGTCCTGGTGTACTGTGGTCAATCAGTAACAGTGTCCTGGTGTACTGGTGTCAATCAGTAACAGTGTCCTGGTGTACTGTGGTCAATCAGTAACAGTGTCCTGGTGTATTGTGGTCAATCAGTAACAGTGTCCTGGTGTACTGTGGTCAATCAGTGACAGTGCCCTGGTGTACTTTGGTCAATCAGTGACAGTGTCCTGGTGTACTGTGGTCAATCAATAACAGTGTCCTGTGTACTGTGGTCAATCAGTGACAGTGTCCTGGTGTACTGTGGTCAATCAGTAACAGTGTCCTGGTGTACTGTGGTCAATCAGTAACAGTGTCCTGGTGTACTGTGGTCAATCAGTAACATTGTCCTGGTGTACTGTGGTCAATCAGTAACAGTGCCCTAGTGTACTGTGGTCAATCAGTAACAGTGTCCTGGTGTATTGTGGTCAATCAGTAACAGTGTCCTGGTGTACTGTGGTCAATCAGTAACAGTGTCCTGGTGTACTGTGGTCAATCAGTAACAGTGTCCTGGTGTACTGTAGTCAATGAGTAACAGTGTCCTGGTGTACTGTGGTCAATGAGTAACAGTGTCCTGGTGTACTGTGGTCAATCAGTAACAGAGTCCTGGTGTACTGTGGTCAATCAGTAACAGTGTCCTGGTGTACTGTGGTCAATCAGTAAGTGTCCTGGTGTACTGTGGTCAATCAGTAACAGTGTCCTGGTGTACTGTGGTCAATCAGTAACAGTGTCCTGGTGTACTGTGGTCAATCAGTAACAGTGTCCTGGTGTACTGTGGTCAATCAGTAAAAATGTCCTGGTGTACTGTGGTCAATCAGTAACAGTGTCCTGGTGTACTGTGGTCAATCAGTAACAGTGTCCTGGTGTATTGTGGTCAATCAGTAACAGTGTCCTGGTGTACTGTGGTCAATCAGTAACAGTGTCCTGGTGTACAGTGGTCAACCAGTAACAGTGTCCTGGTGTACTGTGGCCAATCAGTAACAGTGTCCTGGTGTACTGTGGTCAATCAGTAACAGTGTCCTGGTGTACTGTGGTCAATCCGTAACAGTGTCCTGGTGTACTGTGGTCAATCAGTGACGGTGTCCTGGTGTACTGTGGTCAATCAGTGACAGTGTGCTCGTTTACTGTGGTCAATCAGTAACAATGTGCTGGTGTACTGTGGTCAATCAGTAACAGTGTCCTGGTGTACTGTGGTCTATCAGTATCAGTGTCCTGGTGTACTGTGGTCAATCAGTAACAGTGTCCTGGTGTACTGTGGTCAATCCGTAACAGTGTCCTGGTGTACTGTGGTCAATCAGTGACGGTGTCCTGGTGTACTGTGGTCAATCAGTGACAGTGTGCTCGTTTACTGTGGTCAATCAGTAACAATGTGCTGGTGTACTGTGGTCAATCAGTAACAGTGTCCTGGTGTACTGTGGTCTATCAGTATCAGTGTCCTGGTGTACTGCGGTCTATCAATAACAATGTCCTGGTGTATTGTGATCAATCAGTAACAGTGTCCTGGTGTACTGTGGTCCTTCAGTAACAGTGTCCTGGTGTACTGTGGTCAATCAGTAACAGTGTCCTGGTGTACTGTGGTCCATCAGTAACAGTGTCCTGGTGTACTGTGGTCCATCAGTAACAGTGTCCTGGTGTACTGGTGTCAATCAGTAAAACTGTCCTGGTGTATTGTGGTCAATCAGTAACAGTGTCCTGGTGTACTGTGGTCCAACAGTAACAGTGTCCTGGTGCACTGTGGTCAATCAGTGACAGTGTCCTGGTGTACTGTGGTCAATCAGTAACAGTGTCCTGGTGTACTGTGGTCAATCAGTAACAGTGTCCTCGTGTACTGTGGTCAATCAGTGACAGTGTCCTGGTGTACTGTGGTCAAACGGTAACAGTGTCCTGGTGTACTGTGGTCTATCAGTGACAGTGTCCTGGTGTACTGTGGTCCATCAGTAAAAGTGCCCTGGTGTACTGTGGTCAATCAGTAACAGTGTCCTGGTGTACTATGGTCAATCAGTAACAGTGTCCTGGTGTACTGTGGTCAATCAGTAACAGTGTCCTGGTGTACTGTGGTCAATCAGTAACAGTGTCCTGGTGTACTGTGGTTAATCAGTAACATTGTCCTGGTGTACTGTGGTCAATCAGTAACAGAGTCCTGGTGTACTGTGGTCAATCAGCAACAGTGTCCTGGTGTGCTGTGGTCAATCAGTAACAGTGTCCTGGTGTACTGGTGTCAATCAGTAACAGTGTCCTGGTGTACTGTGGTCAATCAGTAACAGTGTCCTGGTGTATTGTGGTCAATCAGTAACAGTGTCCTGGTGTACTGTGGTCAATCAGTGACAGTGCCCTGGCGTACTGTGGTCAATCAGTGACAGTGTCCTGGTGTACTGTGGTCAATCAATAACAGTGTCCTGGTGTACTGTGGTCAATCAGTGACAGTGTCCTGGTGTACTGTGGTCAATCAGTAACAGTGTCCTGGTGTACTGTGGTCAATCAATAACAGTGTCCTGGTGTACTGTGGTCAATCAGTAACATTGTCCTGGTGTACTGTGGTCAATCAGTAACAGTGCCCTAGTGTACTGTGGTCAATCAGTAACAGTGTCCTGGTGTATTGTGGTCAATCAGTAACAGTGTCCTGGTGTACTGTGGTCAATCAGTAACAGTGTCCTGGTGTACTGTGGTCAATCAGTAACAGTGTCCTGGTGTACTGTGGTCAATGAGTAACAGTGTCCTGGTGTACTGTGGTCAATCAGTAACAGTGTCCTGGTGTACTGTGGTCAATCAGTAACAGTGTCCTGGTGTATTGTGGTCAATCAGTAACAGTGTCCTGGTGTACTGTGGTCAATCAGTGACAGTGTCCTGGTGTACTGTGGTCAATCAGTAACAGTGTCCTGGTGTACTGTGGTCAATCAGTAACAGTGTCCTCGTGTACTGTGGTCAATCAGTGACAGTGTCCTGGTGTACTGTGGTCAAACGGTAACAGTGTCCTGGTGTACTGTGGTCTATCAGTGACAGTGTCCTGGTGTACTGTGGTCCATCAGTAACAGTGCCCTGGTGTACTGTGGTCAATCAGTAACTGTGTCCTGGTGTACTGTGGTCAATCAGTAACAGTGTCCTGGTGTACTGTGGTCAATCAGTAACAGTGTCCTGGTGTACTGTGGTCAATCAGTAACAGTGTCCTGGTGTACTGTGGTTAATCAGTAACATTGTCCTGGTGTACTGTGGTCAATCAGTAACAGAGTCCTGGTGTACTGTGGTCAATCAGCAACAGTGTCCTGGTGTGCTGTGGTCAATCAGTAACAGTGTCCTGGTGTACTGGTGTCAATCAGTAACAGTGTCCTGGTGTACTGTGGTCAATCAGTAACAGTGTCCTGGTGTATTGTGGTCAATCAGTAACAGTGTCCTGGTGTACTGTGGTCAATCAGTGACAGTGCCCTGGCGTACTGTGGTCAATCAGTAACAGTGTCCTGGTGTACTGTGGTCAATCAATAACAGTGTCCTGGTGTACTGTGGTCAATCAGTGACAGTGTCCTGGTGTACTGTGGTCAATCAGTAACAGTGTCCTGGTGTACTGTGGTCAATCAATAACAGTGTCCTGGTGTACTGTGGTCAATCAGTAACATTGTCCTGGTGTACTGTGGTCAATCAGTAACAGTGCCCTAGTGTACTGTGGTCAATCAGTAACAGTGTCCTGGTGTATTGTGGTCAATCAGTAACAGTGTCCTGGTGTACTGTGGTCAATCAGTAACAGTGTCCTGGTGTACTGTGGTCAATCAGTAACAGTGTCCTGGTGTACTGTGGTCAATGAGTAACAGTGTCCTGGTGTACTGTGGTCAATCAGTAACAGTGTCCTGGTGTACTGTGGTCAATCAGTGACAGTGCCCTGGTGTACTGTGGTCAATCTGTGACAGTGTCCTGGTGTACTGTGGTCAATCAATAACAGTGTCCTGGTGTACTGTGGTCAATCAGTGACAGTGTCCTGGTGTGCTGTGGTCAATCAGTAACAGTGTCCTGGTGTACTGTGGTCAATCAGTAACAGTGTCCTGGTGTACTGTGGTCAATCAGTAACATTGTCCTGCTGTACTGTGGTTAATCAGTAACAGTGTCCTGGTGTACTGTGGTCAATCAGTAACTGAGTCCTGGTGTACTGTGGTCAATCAGTAACAGTGTCCTGGTGTACTGTGGTCAATCAGTAACAGTGTCCTAGTGTACTGGTGTCAATCAGTAACAGTGTCCTGGTGTACTGTGGTCAAGCAGTAACAGTGTCCTGGTGTATTGTGGTCAATCAGTAACAGTGTCCTGGTGTACTGTGGTCAATCAGTGACAGTGCCCTGGTGTACTGTGGTCAATCAGTGACAGTGTCCTGGTGTACTGTGGTCAATCAATAACAGTGTCCTGGTGTACTGTGGTCAATCAACGACAGTGTCCTGGTGTACTGTGGTCAATCAATAACAGTGTCCTGGTGTACTGTGGTCAATCAGTAACAGTGTCCTGGTGTACTGTGGTCAATCAGTAACATTGTCCTGGTGTACTGTGGTCAATCAGTAACAGTGCCCTAGTGTACTGTGGTTAATCAGTAACAGTGTCCTGGTGTACTGTGGTCAATCAGTAACAGAGTCCTGGTGTACTGTGGTCAATCAGTAACAGTGTGTTGGTGTACTGTGGTCAAACTGTAACAGTGTCCTGGTGTACTGGGGTCAATCAGTAACAGTGTCCTGGTATACTGTGGTCAATCAGTGACAGTGTCCTGGTGTACTGTGGTCAATCAGTGACAGTGTCCTGGTGCACTTTGGTCAATGAATAACAGTGTCCTGGTGTACTGTGGTCAATCAGTGACAGTGTCCTGGTGTACTGTGGTCAATCAGTAACAATGTCCTGGTGTACTGTGGTCAATCAGTAACAGTGTCCTGGTGTACTGTGGTCAATCAGTAACATTGTCCTGGTGTACTGTGGTCAATCAGTAACAGTGCCCTCGTGTACTGTGGTCAATCAGTAACAGTGTCCTGGTGTACTGTGGTCAATCAGTAACAGTGTCCTGGTGTACTGTGGTCAATCAGTAACAGTGTCCTGGTGTACTGTGGTCAATCAGGAACAGTGTCCTGGTGTACTGTGGTCAATGAGTAACAGTGTCCTGGTGTACTGTGGTCAATGAGTAACAGTGTCCTGGAGTACTGTGGTCAACCAGTAACAGAGTCCTGGTGTACTGTGGTCAATCAGTAACAGTGTCCTGGTGTATTGTGGTCAATCAGTAAGTGTCCTGGTGTACTGTGGTCAATCAGTAATAGTGTCCTGGTGTACTGTGGTCAATCAGTAACAATGTCCTGGTGTACTGTGGTCAATCAGTAACAGTGTCCTGGTGTACTGTGGTCAATCAGTAAAAATGTCCTGGTGTACTGTGGTCAATCAGTAACAGTGTCCTGGTGTACTGTGGTCAATCAGTAACAGTGTCCTGGTGTATTGTGGTCAATCAGTAACAGTGTCCTGGTGTACTGTGGTCAATCAGTAACAGTGTCCTGGTGTACAGTGGTCAACCAGTAAGAGTGTCCTGGTGTACTGTGGCCAATCAGTAACAGTGTCCTGGTGTACTGTGGTCAATCAGTAACAGTATCCTGGTGTACTGTGGTCAATCCGTAACAGTGTCCTGGTGTACTGTGGTCAATCAGTGACAGTGTCCTGGTGTACTGTGGTCAATCAGTGACAGTGTGCTGGTTTACTGTGGTCAATCAGTAACAATGTGCTGGTGTACTGTGGTCAATCAGTAACAGTGTCCTGGTGTACTGTGGTCTATCAGTATCAGTGTCCTGGTGTACTGTGGTCTATCAGTAACAATGTCCTGGTGTATTGTGATCAATCGGTAACAGTGTCCTGGTGTACTGTGGTCCATCAGTAACACTGTCCTGGAGTACTGTGGTCAATCAGTAACAGTGTCCTGGTGTACTGGTGTCAATCAGTAACAGTGTCCTGGTGTACTGTGGTCAATCAGTAACAGTGTCCTGGTGTACTGTGGTCAATCAGCAACAGTGTCCTGGTGTACTGTGGTCAATCAGTAACAGTGTCCTGGTGTATTGTGGTCAATCAGTAACAGTGTCCTGGTGTACTGTGGTCAATCAGTAACAGTGCCCTGGTGTACTGTGGTCAATCAGTAACAGTGCCCTGGTGTGCTGTGGTCAATCAGAAACAGTGTCCTGGTGTACTGTGGTCAATCAGTAACAGTGTCCTGGTGTACTGGGGTCAATCAGTAACAGTGTACTGGTATACTGTGGTCAATCAGTGACAGTGTCCTGGTGTGCTGTGGTCAATCAGTAACAGTGTCCTGGTGTACTGTGGTCAATCAGTAACAGTGTCCTGGTGTACTGTGGTCAATCAGTGACAGTGTCCTGGTGTACTGTGGTCAATCATTAACAGTGTCCTGGTGTACTGTGGTCAATCAGTAACAGTGTCCTGGTGTACTGTGGTCAATCAGTAACAGTGTCCTGGTGTACTGTGGTTAATCAGTAACAGTGTCCTGGTGTACTGTGGTCAATCAGTAACAGAGTCCTGGTGTACTGTGGTCAATCAGTAACAGTGTCCTGGTGTACTGTGGTCAATCAGTAACAGTGTCCTGGTGTACTGGTGTCAATCAGTAACAGTGTCCTGGTGTACTGTGGTCAATCAGTAACAGTGTCCTGGTGTATTGTGGTCAATCAGTAACAGTGTCCTGGTGTACTGTGGTCAATCAGTGACAGTGCCCTGGTGTACTGTGGTCAATCAGTGACAGTGTCCTGGTGTACTGTGGTCAATCAATAACAGTGTCCTGGTGTACTGTGGTCAATCAGTGACAGTGTCCTGGTGTACTGTGGTCAATCAGTAACAGTGTCCTGGTGTACTGTGGTCAATCAGTAACAGTGTCCTGGTGTACTGTGGTCAATCAGTAACATTGTCCTGGTGTACTGTGGTCAATCAGTAACAGTGCCCTAGTGTACTGTGGTCAATCAGTAACAGTGTCCTGGTGTATTGTGGTCAATCAGTAACAGTGTCCTGGTGTACTGTGGTCAATCAGTAACAGTGTCCTGGTGTACTGTGGTCAATCAGTAACAGTGTCCTGGTGTACTGTAGTCAATGAGTAACAGTGTCCTGGTGTACTGTGGTCAATGAGTAACAGTGTCCTGGTGTACTGTGGTCAATCAGTAACAGAGTCCTGGTGTACTGTGGTCAATCAGTAACAGTGTCCTGGTGTACTGTGGTCAATCAGTAAGTGTCCTGGTGTACTGTGGTCAATCAGTAACAGTGTCCTGGTGTACTGTGGTCAATCAGTAACAGTGTCCTGGTGTACTGTGGTCAATCAGTAACAGTGTCCTGGTGTACTGTGGTCAATCAGTAAAAATGTCCTGGTGTACTGTGGTCAATCAGTAACAGTGTCCTGGTGTACTGTGGTCAATCAGTAACAGTGTCCTGGTGTATTGTGGTCAATCAGTAACAGTGTCCTGGTGTACTGTGGTCAATCAGTAACAGTGTCCTGGTGTACAGTGGTCAACCAGTAACAGTGTCCTGGTGTACTGTGGCCAATCAGTAACAGTGTCCTGGTGTACTGTGGTCAATCAGTAACAGTGTCCTGGTGTACTGTGGTCAATCCGTAACAGTGTCCTGGTGTACTGTGGTCAATCAGTGACGGTGTCCTGGTGTACTGTGGTCAATCAGTGACAGTGTGCTCGTTTACTGTGGTCAATCAGTAACAATGTGCTGGTGTACTGTGGTCAATCAGTAACAGTGTCCTGGTGTACTGTGGTCTATCAGTATCAGTGTCCTGGTGTACTGTGGTCAATCAGTAACAGTGTCCTGGTGTACTGTGGTCAATCCGTAACAGTGTCCTGGTGTACTGTGGTCAATCAGTGACGGTGTCCTGGTGTACTGTGGTCAATCAGTGACAGTGTGCTCGTTTACTGTGGTCAATCAGTAACAATGTGCTGGTGTACTGTGGTCAATCAGTAACAGTGTCCTGGTGTACTGTGGTCTATCAGTATCAGTGTCCTGGTGTACTGCGGTCTATCAATAACAATGTCCTGGTGTATTGTGATCAATCAGTAACAGTGTCCTGGTGTACTGTGGTCCTTCAGTAACAGTGTCCTGGTGTACTGTGGTCAATCAGTAACAGTGTCCTGGTGTACTGTGGTCCATCAGTAACAGTGTCCTGGTGTACTGTGGTCCATCAGTAACAGTGTCCTGGTGTACTGGTGTCAATCAGTAAAACTGTCCTGGTGTATTGTGGTCAATCAGTAACAGTGTCCTGGTGTACTGTGGTCCAACAGTAACAGTGTCCTGGTGCACTGTGGTCAATCAGTGACAGTGTCCTGGTGTACTGTGGTCAATCAGTAACAGTGTCCTGGTGTACTGTGGTCAATCAGTAACAGTGTCCTCGTGTACTGTGGTCAATCAGTGACAGTGTCCTGGTGTACTGTGGTCAAACGGTAACAGTGTCCTGGTGTACTGTGGTCTATCAGTGACAGTGTCCTGGTGTACTGTGGTCCATCAGTAAAAGTGCCCTGGTGTACTGTGGTCAATCAGTAACAGTGTCCTGGTGTACTGTGGTCAATCAGTAACAGTGTCCTGGTGTACTGTGGTCAATCAGTAACAGTGTCCTGGTGTACTGTGGTCAATCAGTAACAGTGTCCTGGTGTACTGTGGTTAATCAGTAACATTGTCCTGGTGTACTGTGGTCAATCAGTAACAGAGTCCTGGTGTACTGTGGTCAATCAGCAACAGTGTCCTGGTGTGCTGTGGTCAATCAGTAACAGTGTCCTGGTGTACTGGTGTCAATCAGTAACAGTGTCCTGGTGTACTGTGGTCAATCAGTAACAGTGTCCTGGTGTATTGTGGTCAATCAGTAACAGTGTCCTGGTGTACTGTGGTCAATCAGTGACAGTGCCCTGGCGTACTGTGGTCAATCAGTGACAGTGTCCTGGTGTACTGTGGTCAATCAATAACAGTGTCCTGGTGTACTGTGGTCAATCAGTGACAGTGTCCTGGTGTACTGTGGTCAATCAGTAACAGTGTCCTGGTGTACTGTGGTCAATCAATAACAGTGTCCTGGTGTACTGTGGTCAATCAGTAACATTGTCCTGGTGTACTGTGGTCAATCAGTAACAGTGCCCTAGTGTACTGTGGTCAATCAGTAACAGTGTCCTGGTGTATTGTGGTCAATCAGTAACAGTGTCCTGGTGTACTGTGGTCAATCAGTAACAGTGTCCTGGTGTACTGTGGTCAATCAGTAACAGTGTCCTGGTGTACTGTGGTCAATGAGTAACAGTGTCCTGGTGTACTGTGGTCAATCAGTAACAGTGTCCTGGTGTACTGTGGTCAATCAGTAACAGTGTCCTGGTGTATTGTGGTCAATCAGTAACAGTGTCCTGGTGTACTGTGGTCAATCAGTAACAGTGTCCTGGTGTACTGTGGTCAATCAGTAACAGTGTCCTAGTGTACTGGTGTCAATCAGTAACAGTGTCCTGGTGTACTGTGGTCAAGCAGTAACAGTGTCCTGGTGTATTGTGGTCAATCAGTAACAGTGTCCTGGTGTACTGTGGTCAATCAGTGACAGTGCCCTGGTGTACTGTGGTCAATCAGTGACAGTGTCCTGGTGTACTGTGGTCAATCAATAACAGTGTCCTGGTGTACTGTGGTCAATCAACGACAGTGTCCTGGTGTACTGTGGTCAATCAATAACAGTGTCCTGGTGTACTGTGGTCAATCAGTAACAGTGTCCTGGTGTACTGTGGTCAATCAGTAACATTGTCCTGGTGTACTGTGGTCAATCAGTAACAGTGCCCTAGTGTACTGTGGTTAATCAGTAACAGTGTCCTGGTGTACTGTGGTCAATCAGTAACAGAGTCCTGGTGTACTGTGGTCAATCAGTAACAGTGTGTTGGTGTACTGTGGTCAAACTGTAACAGTGTCCTGGTGTACTGGGGTCAATCAGTAACAGTGTCCTGGTATACTGTGGTCAATCAGTGACAGTGTCCTGGTGTACTGTGGTCAATCAGTGACAGTGTCCTGGTGCACTTTGGTCAATGAATAACAGTGTCCTGGTGTACTGTGGTCAATCAGTGACAGTGTCCTGGTGTACTGTGGTCAATCAGTAACAATGTCCTGGTGTACTGTGGTCAATCAGTAACAGTGTCCTGGTGTACTGTGGTCAATCAGTAACATTGTCCTGGTGTACTGTGGTCAATCAGTAACAGTGCCCTTGTGTACTGTGGTCAATCAGTAACAGTGTCCTGGTGTACTGTGGTCAATCAGTAACAGTGTCCTGGTGTACTGTGGTCAATCAGTAACAGTGTCCTGGTGTACTGTGGTCAATCAGGAACATTGTCCTGGTGTACTGTGGTCAATGAGTAACAGTGTCCTGGTGTACTGTGGTCAATGAGTAACAGTGTCCTGGAGTACTGTGGTCAACCAGTAACAGAGTCCTGGTGTACTGTGGTCAATCAGTAACAGTGTCCTGGTGTATTGTGGTCAATCAGTAAGTGTCCTGGTGTACTGTGGTCAATCAGTAATAGTGTCCTGGTGTACTGTGGTCAATCAGTAACAATGTCCTGGTGTACTGTGGTCAATCAGTAACAGTGTCCTGGTGTACTGTGGTCAATCAGTAAAAATGTCCTGGTGTACTGTGGTCAATCAGTAACAGTGTCCTGGTGTACTGTGGTCAATCAGTAACAGTGTCCTGGTGTATTGTGGTCAATCAGTAACAGTGTCCTGGTGTACTGTGGTCAATCAGTAACAGTGTCCTGGTGTACAGTGGTCAACCAGTAAGAGTGTCCTGGTGTACTGTGGCCAATCAGTAACAGTGTCCTGGTGTACTGTGGTCAATCAGTAACAGTATCCTGGTGTACTGTGGTCAATCCGTAACAGTGTCCTGGTGTACTGTGGTCAATCAGTGACAGTGTCCTGGTGTACTGTGGTCAATCAGTGACAGTGTGCTGGTTTACTGTGGTCAATCAGTAACAATGTGCTGGTGTACTGTGGTCAATCAGTAACAGTGTCCTGGTGTACTGTGGTCTATCAGTATCAGTGTCCTGGTGTACTGTGGTCTATCAGTAACAATGTCCTGGTGTATTGTGATCAATCGGTAACAGTGTCCTGGTGTACTGTGGTCCATCAGTAACACTGTCCTGGAGTACTGTGGTCAATCAGTAACAGTGTCCTGGTGTACTGGTGTCAATCAGTAACAGTGTCCTGGTGTACTGTGGTCAATCAGTAACAGTGTCCTGGTGTACTGTGGTCAATCAGCAACAGTGTCCTGGTGTACTGTGGTCAATCAGTAACAGTGTCCTGGTGTATTGTGGTCAATCAGTAACAGTGTCCTGGTGTACTGTGGTCAATCAGTAACAGTGCCCTGGTGTACTGTGGTCAATCAGTAACAGTGCCCTGGTGTGCTGTGGTCAATCAGAAACAGTGTCCTGGTGTACTGTGGTCAATCAGTAACAGTGTCCTGGTGTACTGGGGTCAATCAGTAACAGTGTACTGGTATACTGTGGTCAATCAGTGACAGTGTCCTGGTGTGCTGTGGTCAATCAGTAACAGTGTCCTGGTGTACTGTGGTCAATCAGTAACAGTGTCCTGGTGTACTGTGGTCAATCAGTGACAGTGTCCTGGTGTACTGTGGTCAATCATTAACAGTGTCCTGGTGTACTGTGGTCAATCAGTAACAGTGTCCTGGTGTACTGTGGTCAATCAGTAACAGTGTCCTGGTGTACTGTGGTTAATCAGTAACAGTGTCCTGGTGTACTGTGGTCAATCAGTAACAGAGTCCTGGTGTACTGTGGTCAATCAGTAACAGTGTCCTGGTGTACTGTGGTCAATCAGTAACAGTGTCCTGGTGTACTGGTGTCAATCAGTAACAGTGTCCTGGTGTACTGTGGTCAATCAGTAACAGTGTCCTGGTGTATTGTGGTCAATCAGTAACAGTGTCCTGGTGTACTGTGGTCAATCAGTGACAGTGCCCTGGTGTACTGTGGTCAATCAGTGACAGTGTCCTGGTGTACTGTGGTCAATCAATAACAGTGTCCTGGTGTACTGTGGTCAATCAGTGACAGTGTCCTGGTGTACTGTGGTCAATCAGTAACAGTGTCCTGGTGTACTGTGGTCAATCAGTAACAGTGTCCTGGTGTACTGTGGTCAATCAGTAACATTGTCCTGGTGTACTGTGGTCAATCAGTAACAGTGCCCTAGTGTACTGTGGTCAATCAGTAACAGTGTCCTGGTGTATTGTGGTCAATCAGTAACAGTGTCCTGGTGTACTGTGGTCAATCAGTAACAGTGTCCTGGTGTACTGTGGTCAATCAGTAACAGTGTCCTGGTGTACTGTAGTCAATGAGTAACAGTGTCCTGGTGTACTGTGGTCAATGAGTAACAGTGTCCTGGTGTACTGTGGTCAATCAGTAACAGAGTCCTGGTGTACTGTGGTCAATCAGTAACAGTGTCCTGGTGTACTGTGGTCAATCAGTAAGTGTCCTGGTGTACTGTGGTCAATCAGTAACAGTGTCCTGGTGTACTGTGGTCAATCAGTAACAGTGTCCTGGTGTACTGTGGTCAATCAGTAACAGTGTCCTGGTGTACTGTGGTCAATCAGTAAAAATGTCCTGGTGTACTGTGGTCAATCAGTAACAGTGTCCTGGTGTACTGTGGTCAATCAGTAACAGTGTCCTGGTGTATTGTGGTCAATCAGTAACAGTGTCCTGGTGTACTGTGGTCAATCAGTAACAGTGTCCTGGTGTACAGTGGTCAACCAGTAACAGTGTCCTGGTGTACTGTGGCCAATCAGTAACAGTGTCCTGGTGTACTGTGGTCAATCAGTAACAGTGTCCTGGTGTACTGTGGTCAATCCGTAACAGTGTCCTGGTGTACTGTGGTCAATCAGTGACGGTGTCCTGGTGTACTGTGGTCAATCAGTGACAGTGTGCTCGTTTACTGTGGTCAATCAGTAACAATGTGCTGGTGTACTGTGGTCAATCAGTAACAGTGTCCTGGTGTACTGTGGTCTATCAGTATCAGTGTCCTGGTGTACTGTGGTCAATCAGTAACAGTGTCCTGGTGTACTGTGGTCAATCCGTAACAGTGTCCTGGTGTACTGTGGTCAATCAGTGACGGTGTCCTGGTGTACTGTGGTCAATCAGTGACAGTGTGCTCGTTTACTGTGGTCAATCAGTAACAATGTGCTGGTGTACTGTGGTCAATCAGTAACAGTGTCCTGGTGTACTGTGGTCTATCAGTATCAGTGTCCTGGTGTACTGCGGTCTATCAATAACAATGTCCTGGTGTATTGTGATCAATCAGTAACAGTGTCCTGGTGTACTGTGGTCCTTCAGTAACAGTGTCCTGGTGTACTGTGGTCAATCAGTAACAGTGTCCTGGTGTACTGTGGTCCATCAGTAACAGTGTCCTGGTGTACTGTGGTCCATCAGTAACAGTGTCCTGGTGTACTGGTGTCAATCAGTAAAACTGTCCTGGTGTATTGTGGTCAATCAGTAACAGTGTCCTGGTGTACTGTGGTCCAACAGTAACAGTGTCCTGGTGCACTGTGGTCAATCAGTGACAGTGTCCTGGTGTACTGTGGTCAATCAGTAACAGTGTCCTGGTGTACTGTGGTCAATCAGTAACAGTGTCCTCGTGTACTGTGGTCAATCAGTGACAGTGTCCTGGTGTACTGTGGTCAAACGGTAACAGTGTCCTGGTGTACTGTGGTCTATCAGTGACAGTGTCCTGGTGTACTGTGGTCCATCAGTAAAAGTGCCCTGGTGTACTGTGGTCAATCAGTAACAGTGTCCTGGTGTACTGTGGTCAATCAGTAACAGTGTCCTGGTGTACTGTGGTCAATCAGTAACAGTGTCCTGGTGTACTGTGGTCAATCAGTAACAGTGTCCTGGTGTACTGTGGTTAATCAGTAACATTGTCCTGGTGTACTGTGGTCAATCAGTAACAGAGTCCTGGTGTACTGTGGTCAATCAGCAACAGTGTCCTGGTGTGCTGTGGTCAATCAGTAACAGTGTCCTGGTGTACTGGTGTCAATCAGTAACAGTGTCCTGGTGTACTGTGGTCAATCAGTAACAGTGTCCTGGTGTATTGTGGTCAATCAGTAACAGTGTCCTGGTGTACTGTGGTCAATCAGTGACAGTGCCCTGGCGTACTGTGGTCAATCAGTGACAGTGTCCTGGTGTACTGTGGTCAATCAATAACAGTGTCCTGGTGTACTGTGGTCAATCAGTGACAGTGTCCTGGTGTACTGTGGTCAATCAGTAACAGTGTCCTGGTGTACTGTGGTCAATCAATAACAGTGTCCTGGTGTACTGTGGTCAATCAGTAACATTGTCCTGGTGTACTGTGGTCAATCAGTAACAGTGCCCTAGTGTACTGTGGTCAATCAGTAACAGTGTCCTGGTGTATTGTGGTCAATCAGTAACAGTGTCCTGGTGTACTGTGGTCAATCAGTAACAGTGTCCTGGTGTACTGTGGTCAATCAGTAACAGTGTCCTGGTGTACTGTGGTCAATGAGTAACAGTGTCCTGGTGTACTGTGGTCAATCAGTAACAGTGTCCTGGTGTACTGTGGTCAATCAGTAACAGTGTCCTGGTGTATTGTGGTCAATCAGTAACAGTGTCCTGGTGTACTGTGGTCAATCAGTGACAGTGTCCTGGTGTACTGTGGTCAATCAGTAACAGTGTCCTGGTGTACTGTGGTCAATCAGTAACAGTGTCCTCGTGTACTGTGGTCAATCAGTGACAGTGTCCTGGTGTACTGTGGTCAAACGGTAACAGTGTCCTGGTGTACTGTGGTCTATCAGTGACAGTGTCCTGGTGTACTGTGGTCCATCAGTAACAGTGCCCTGGTGTACTGTGGTCAATCAGTAACAGTGTCCTGGTGTACTGTGGTCAATCAGTAACAGTGTCCTGGTGTACTGTGGTCAATCAGTAACAGTGTCCTGGTGTACTGTGGTCAATCAGTAACAGTGTCCTGGTGTACTGTGGTTAATCAGTAACATTGTCCTGGTGTACTGTGGTCAATCAGTAACAGAGTCCTGGTGTACTGTGGTCAATCAGCAACAGTGTCCTGGTGTGCTGTGGTCAATCAGTAACAGTGTCCTGGTGTACTGGTGTCAATCAGTAACAGTGTCCTGGTGTACTGTGGTCAATCAGTAACAGTGTCCTGGTGTATTGTGGTCAATCAGTAACAGTGTCCTGGTGTACTGTGGTCAATCAGTGACAGTGCCCTGGCGTACTGTGGTCAATCAGTGACAGTGTCCTGGTGTACTGTGGTCAATCAATAACAGTGTCCTGGTGTACTGTGGTCAATCAGTGACAGTGTCCTGGTGTACTGTGGTCAATCAGTAACAGTGTCCTGGTGTACTGTGGTCAATCAATAACAGTGTCCTGGTGTACTGTGGTCAATCAGTAACATTGTCCTGGTGTACTGTGGTCAATCAGTAACAGTGCCCTAGTGTACTGTGGTCAATCAGTAACAGTGTCCTGGTGTATTGTGGTCAATCAGTAACAGTGTCCCGGTGTACTGTGGTCAATCAGTAACAGTGACCTGGTGTACTGTGGTCAATCAGTAACAGTGTCCTGGTGTACTGTGGTCAATGAGTAACAGTGTCCTGGTGTACTGTGGTCAATCAGTAACAGTGTCCTGGTGTACTGTGGTCAATCAGTGACAGTGCCCTGGTGTACTGTGGTCAATCTGTGACAGTGTCCTGGTGTACTGTGGTCAATCAATAACAGTGTCCTGGTGTACTGTGGTCAATCAGTGACAGTGTCCTGGTGTGCTGTGGTCAATCAGTAACAGTGTCCTGGTGTACTGTGGTCAATCAGTAACAGTCTCCTGGTGTACTGTGGTCAATCAGTGACAGTGTCCTGGTGTACTGTGGTCAATCATTAACAGTGTCCTGGTGTACTGTGGTCAATCAGTAACAGTGTCCTGGTGTACTGTGGTCAATCAGTAACATTGTCCTGCTGTACTGTGGTTAATCAGTAACAGTGTCCTGGTGTACTGTGGTCAATCAGTAACTGAGTCCTGGTGTACTGTGGTCAATCAGTAACAGTGTCCTGGTGTACTGTGGTCAATCAGTAACAGTGTCCTAGTGTACTGGTGTCAATCAGTAACAGTGTCCTGGTGTACTGTGGTCAAGCAGTAACAGTGTCCTGGTGTATTGTGGTCAATCAGTAACAGTGTCCTGGTGTACTGTGGTCAATCAGTGACAGTGCCCTGGTGTACTGTGGTCAATCAGTGACAGTGTCCTGGTGTACTGTGGTCAATCAATAACAGTATCCTGGTGTACTGTGGTCAATCAACGACAGTGTCCTGGTGTACTGTGGTCAATCAATAACAGTGTCCTGGTGTACTGTGGTCAATCAGTAACAGTGTCCTGGTGTACTGTGGTCAATCAGTAACATTGTCCTGGTGTACTGTGGTCAATCAGTAACAGTGCCCTAGTGTACTGTGGTCAATCAGTAACAGTGTCCTGGTGTATTGTGGTCAATCAGTAACAGTGTCCGGGTGTACTGTGGTCAATCAGTAACAGTGTCCTCGTATACTGTCGTCAATCAGTAACAGTGTCCTGGTGTACTGTGGTCAATGAGTAAAAGTGTCCTGGTGTACTGTGGTCAATGAGTAACAGTGTCCTGGTGTACTGTGGGCAATCAGTAACAGAGTCCTGGTGTACTGTGGTCAATCAGTAACAGTGTCCTGGTGTACTGTGGTCAATCAGTAAGTGTCCTGGTGTACTGTGGTCAATCAGTAACAGTGTCCTGGTGTACTGTGGTCAATCAGTAACAGTGTCCTGGTGTACTGTGGTCAATCAGTAACAGTGTCCTGGTGTGCTGTGGTCAATCAGTAAAAATGTCCTGGTGTACTGTGGTCAATCAGTAACAGTGTCCTGGTGTACTGTGGTCAATCAGTAACAGTGTCCTGGTGTATTGTGGTCAATCAGTAACAGTGTCCTGGTGTACTGTGTTCAATCAGTAACAGTGTCCTGGTGTACAGTGGTCAACCAGTAACAATGTCCTGGTGTATTGTGATCAATCAGTAACAGTGTCCTGGTGTACTGTGGTCCATCAGTAACAGTGTCCTGGAGTACTGTGGTCAATCAGTAACAGTGTCCTGGTGTACTGGTGTCAATCAGTAACAGTGTCCTGGTGTACTGTGATCAATCAGTAACAGTGTCCTGGTGTATTGTGGTCAATCAGTAACAATGTTCTGGTGTACTGTGGTCCATCAGTAGCAGTGTCCTGGTGTACTGTGGTCAATCAGTAACCGTGTCCTGGTGTACTGTGGTCCATCAGTAACAGTGTCCTGGTGTACTGGTGTCAATCAGTAACACTGTCCTGGTGTATTGTGGTCAATCACTAACAGTGTCCTGGTGTACTGTGGTCCAACAGTAACAGTGTCCTGGTGCACTGTGGTCAATCAGTGACAGTGTCCTGGTGTACTGTGGTCAATCAGTAACAGTGTCCTGGTGTACTGTGGTCAATCAGTAACAGTGTCCTCGTGTACTGTGGTCAATCAGTGACAGTGTCCTGGTGTACTGTGGTCAATCGGTAACAGTGTCCTGGTGTACTGTGGTCTATCAGTGACAGTGTCCTGGTGTACTGTGGTCCATCAGTAACAGTGCCCTGGTGTACTGTGGTCAATCAGTAACAGTGTCCAGGTGTACTGTGGTCAATCAGTAACAGTGTCCTGGTGTACTGTGGTCAATCAGTAACAGTGCCCTGGTGTACTGTGGTCAATCAGTAACAGTGCCCTGGTGTGCTGTGGTCAATCAGAAACAGTGTCCTGGTGTACTGTGGTCAATCAGTAACAGTGTCCTGGTGTACTGGGGTCAATCAGTAACAGTGTACTGGTATACTGTGGTCAATCAGTGACAGTGTCCTGGTGTGCTGTGGTCAATCAGTAACAGTGTCCTGGTGTACTGTGGTCAATCAGTAACAGTGTCCTGGTGTACTGTGGTCAATCAGTGACAGTGTCCTGGTGTACTGTGGTCAATCATTAACAGTGTCCTGGTGTACTGTGGTCAATCAGTAACAGTGTCCTGGTGTACTGTGGTCAATCAGTAACAGTGTCCTGGTGTACTGTGGTTAATCAGTAACAGTGTCCTGGTGTACTGTGGTCAATCAGTAACAGAGTCCTGGTGTACTGTGGTCAATCAGTAACAGTGTCCTGGTGTACTGTGGTCAATCAGTAACAGTGTCCTGGTGTACTGGTGTCAATCAGTAACAGTGTCCTGGTGTACTGTGGTCAATCAGTAACAGTGTCCTGGTGTATTGTGGTCAATCAGTAACAGTGTCCTGGTGTACTGTGGTCAATCAGTGACAGTGCCCTGGTGTACTGTGGTCAATCAGTGACAGTGTCCTGGTGTACTGTGGTCAATCAATAACAGTGTCCTGGTGTACTGTGGTCAATCAGTGACAGTGTCCTGGTGTACTGTGGTCAATCAGTAACAGTGTCCTGGTGTACTGTGGTCAATCAGTAACAGTGTCCTGGTGTACTGTGGTCAATCAGTAACATTGTCCTGGTGTACTGTGGTCAATCAGTAACAGTGCCCTAGTGTACTGTGGTCAATCAGTAACAGTGTCCTGGTGTATTGTGGTCAATCAGTAACAGTGTCCTGGTGTACTGTGGTCAATCAGTAACAGTGTCCTGGTGTACTGTGGTCAATCAGTAACAGTGTCCTGGTGTACTGTAGTCAATGAGTAACAGTGTCCTGGTGTACTGTGGTCAATGAGTAACAGTGTCCTGGTGTACTGTGGTCAATCAGTAACAGAGTCCTGGTGTACTGTGGTCAATCAGTAAGTGTCCTGGTGTACTGTGGTCAATCAGTAACAGTGTCCTGGTGTACTGTGGTCAATCAGTAACAGTGTCCTGGTGTACTGTGGTCAATCAGTAACAGTGTCCTGGTGTACTGTGGTCAATCAGTAAAAATGTCCTGGTGTACTGTGGTCAATCAGTAACAGTGTCCTGGTGTACTGTGGTCAATCAGTAACAGTGTCCTGGTGTATTGTGGTCAATCAGTAACAGTGTCCTGGTGTACTGTGGTCAATCAGTAACAGTGTCCTGGTGTACAGTGGTCAACCAGTAACAGTGTCCTGGTGTACTGTGGCCAATCAGTAACAGTGTCCTGGTGTACTGTGGTCAATCAGTAACAGTGTCCTGGTGTACTGTGGTCAATCCGTAACAGTGTCCTGGTGTACTGTGGTCAATCAGTGACGGTGTCCTGGTGTACTGTGGTCAATCAGTGACAGTGTGCTCGTTTACTGTGGTCAATCAGTAACAATGTGCTGGTGTACTGTGGTCAATCAGTAACAGTGTCCTGGTGTACTGTGGTCTATCAGTATCAGTGTCCTGGTGTACTGTGGTCAATCAGTAACAGTGTCCTGGTGTACTGTGGTCAATCCGTAACAGTGTCCTGGTGTACTGTGGTCAATCAGTGACGGTGTCCTGGTGTACTGTGGTCAATCAGTGACAGTGTGCTCGTTTACTGTGGTCAATCAGTAACAATGTGCTGGTGTACTGTGGTCAATCAGTAACAGTGTCCTGGTGTACTGTGGTCTATCAGTATCAGTGTCCTGGTGTACTGCGGTCTATCAATAACAATGTCCTGGTGTATTGTGATCAATCAGTAACAGTGTCCTGGTGTACTGTGGTCCTTCAGTAACAGTGTCCTGGTGTACTGTGGTCAATCAGTAACAGTGTCCTGGTGTACTGTGGTCCATCAGTAACAGTGTCCTGGTGTACTGTGGTCCATCAGTAACAGTGTCCTGGTGTACTGGTGTCAATCAGTAAAACTGTCCTGGTGTATTGTGGTCAATCAGTAACAGTGTCCTGGTGTACTGTGGTCCAACAGTAACAGTGTCCTGGTGCACTGTGGTCAATCAGTGACAGTGTCCTGGTGTACTGTGGTCAATCAGTAACAGTGTCCTGGTGTACTGTGGTCAATCAGTAACAGTGTCCTCGTGTACTGTGGTCAATCAGTGACAGTGTCCTGGTGTACTGTGGTCAAACGGTAACAGTGTCCTGGTGTACTGTGGTCTATCAGTGACAGTGTCCTGGTGTACTGTGGTCCATCAGTAAAAGTGCCCTGGTGTACTGTGGTCAATCAGTAACAGTGTCCTGGTGTACTGTGGTCAATCAGTAACAGTGTCCTGGTGTACTGTGGTCAATCAGTAACAGTGTCCTGGTGTACTGTGGTCAATCAGTAACAGTGTCCTGGTGTACTGTGGTTAATCAGTAACATTGTCCTGGTGTACTGTGGTCAATCAGTAACAGAGTCCTGGTGTACTGTGGTCAATCAGCAACAGTGTCCTGGTGTGCTGTGGTCAATCAGTAACAGTGTCCTGGTGTACTGGTGTCAATCAGTAACAGTGTCCTGGTGTACTGTGGTCAATCAGTAACAGTGTCCTGGTGTATTGTGGTCAATCAGTAACAGTGTCCTGGTGTACTGTGGTCAATCAGTGACAGTGCCCTGGCGTACTGTGGTCAATCAGTGACAGTGTCCTGGTGTACTGTGGTCAATCAATAACAGTGTCCTGGTGTACTGTGGTCAATCAGTGACAGTGTCCTGGTGTACTGTGGTCAATCAGTAACAGTGTCCTGGTGTACTGTGGTCAATCAATAACAGTGTCCTGGTGTACTGTGGTCAATCAGTAACATTGTCCTGGTGTACTGTGGTCAATCAGTAACAGTGCCCTAGTGTATTGTGGTCAATCAGTAACAGTGTCCTGGTGTATTGTGGTCAATCAGTAACAGTGTCCTGGTGTACTGTGGTCAATCAGTAACAGTGTCCTGGTGTACTGTGGTCAATCAGTAACAGTGTCCTGGTGTACTGTGGTCAATGAGTAACAGTGTCCTGGTGTACTGTGGTCAATCAGTAACAGTGTCCTGGTGTACTGTGGTCAATCAGTAACAGTGTCCTGGTGTATTGTGGTCAATCAGTAACAGTGTCCTGGTGTACTGTGGTCAATCAGTGACAGTGTCCTGGTGTACTGTGGTCAATCAGTAACAGTGTCCTGGTGTACTGTGGTCAATCAGTAACAGTGTCCTCGTGTACTGTGGTCAATCAGTGACAGTGTCCTGGTGTACTGTGGTCAAACGGTAACAGTGTCCTGGTGTACTGTGGTCTATCAGTGACAGTGTCCTGGTGTACTGTGGTCCATCAGTAACAGTGCCCTGGTGTACTGTGGTCAATCAGTAACAGTGTCCTGGTGTACTGTGGTCAATCAGTAACAGTGTCCTGGTGTACTGTGGTCAATCAGTAACAGTGTCCTGGTGTACTGTGGTCAATCAGTAACAGTGTCCTGGTGTACTGTGGTTAATCAGTAACATTGTCCTGGTGTACTGTGGTCAATCAGTAACAGAGTCCTGGTGTACTGTGGTCAATCAGCAACAGTGTCCTGGTGTGCTGTGGTCAATCAGTAACAGTGTCCTGGTGTACTGGTGTCAATCAGTAACAGTGTCCTGGTGTACTGTGGTCAATCAGTAACAGTGTCCTGGTGTATTGTGGTCAATCAGTAACAGTGTCCTGGTGTACTGTGGTCAATCAGTGACAGTGCCCTGGCGTACTGTGGTCAATCAGTGACAGTGTCCTGGTGTACTGTGGTCAATCAATAACAGTGTCCTGGTGTACTGTGGTCAATCAGTGACAGTGTCCTGGTGTACTGTGGTCAATCAGTAACAGTGTCCTGGTGTACTGTGGTCAATCAATAACAGTGTCCTGGTGTACTGTGGTCAATCAGTAACATTGTCCTGGTGTACTGTGGTCAATCAGTAACAGTGCCCTAGTGTACTGTGGTCAATCAGTAACAGTGTCCTGGTGTATTGTGGTCAATCAGTAACAGTGTCCCGGTGTACTGTGGTCAATCAGTAACAGTGACCTGGTGTACTGTGGTCAATCAGTAACAGTGTCCTGGTGTACTGTGGTCAATGAGTAACAGTGTCCTGGTGTACTGTGGTCAATCAGTAACAGTGTCCTGGTGTACTGTGGTCAATCAGTGACAGTGCCCTGGTGTACTGTGGTCAATCTGTGACAGTGTCCTGGTGTACTGTGGTCAATCAATAACAGTGTCCTGGTGTACTGTGGTCAATCAGTGACAGTGTCCTGGTGTGCTGTGGTCAATCAGTAACAGTGTCCTGGTGTACTGTGGTCAATCAGTAACAGTCTCCTGGTGTACTGTGGTCAATCAGTGACAGTGTCCTGGTGTACTGTGGTCAATCATTAACAGTGTCCTGGTGTACTGTGGTCAATCAGTAACAGTGTCCTGGTGTACTGTGGTCAATCAGTAACATTGTCCTGCTGTACTGTGGTTAATCAGTAACAGTGTCCTGGTGTACTGTGGTCAATCAGTAACTGAGTCCTGGTGTACTGTGGTCAATCAGTAACAGTGTCCTGGTGTACTGTGGTCAATCAGTAACAGTGTCCTAGTGTACTGGTGTCAATCAGTAACAGTGTCCTGGTGTACTGTGGTCAAGCAGTAACAGTGTCCTGGTGTATTGTGGTCAATCAGTAACAGTGTCCTGGTGTACTGTGGTCAATCAGTGACAGTGCCCTGGTGTACTGTGGTCAATCAGTGACAGTGTCCTGGTGTACTGTGGTCAATCAATAACAGTATCCTGGTGTACTGTGGTCAATCAACGACAGTGTCCTGGTGTACTGTGGTCAATCAATAACAGTGTCCTGGTGTACTGTGGTCAATCAGTAACAGTGTCCTGGTGTACTGTGGTCAATCAGTAACATTGTCCTGGTGTACTGTGGTCAATCAGTAACAGTGCCCTAGTGTACTGTGGTCAATCAGTAACAGTGTCCTGGTGTATTGTGGTCAATCAGTAACAGTGTCCGGGTGTACTGTGGTCAATCAGTAACAGTGTCCTCGTATACTGTCGTCAATCAGTAACAGTGTCCTGGTGTACTGTGGTCAATGAGTAAAAGTGTCCTGGTGTACTGTGGTCAATGAGTAACAGTGTCCTGGTGTACTGTGGGCAATCAGTAACAGAGTCCTGGTGTACTGTGGTCAATCAGTAACAGTGTCCTGGTGTACTGTGGTCAATCAGTAAGTGTCCTGGTGTACTGTGGTCAATCAGTAACAGTGTCCTGGTGTACTGTGGTCAATCAGTAACAGTGTCCTGGTGTACTGTGGTCAATCAGTAACAGTGTCCTGGTGTGCTGTGGTCAATCAGTAAAAATGTCCTGGTGTACTGTGGTCAATCAGTAACAGTGTCCTGGTGTACTGTGGTCAATCAGTAACAGTGTCCTGGTGTATTGTGGTCAATCAGTAACAGTGTCCTGGTGTACTGTGTTCAATCAGTAACAGTGTCCTGGTGTACAGTGGTCAACCAGTAACAATGTCCTGGTGTATTGTGATCAATCAGTAACAGTGTCCTGGTGTACTGTGGTCCATCAGTAACAGTGTCCTGGAGTACTGTGGTCAATCAGTAACAGTGTCCTGGTGTACTGGTGTCAATCAGTAACAGTGTCCTGGTGTACTGTGATCAATCAGTAACAGTGTCCTGGTGTATTGTGGTCAATCAGTAACAATGTTCTGGTGTACTGTGGTCCATCAGTAGCAGTGTCCTGGTGTACTGTGGTCAATCAGTAACCCTGTCCTGGTGTACTGTGGTCCATCAGTAACAGTGTCCTGGTGTACTGGTGTCAATCAGTAACACTGTCCTGGTGTATTGTGGTCAATCAGTAACAGTGCCCTAGTGTACTGTGGTCAATCAGTAACAGTGTCCTGGTGTATTGTGGTCAATCAGTAACAGTGTCCCGGTGTACTGTGGTCAATCAGTAACAGTGACCTGGTGTACTGTGGTCAATCAGTAACAGTGTCCTGGTGTACTGTGGTCAATGAGTAACAGTGTCCTGGTGTACTGTGGTCAATCAGTAACAGTGTCCTGGTGTACTGTGGTCAATCAGTGACAGTGCCCTGGTGTACTGTGGTCAATCTGTGACAGTGTCCTGGTGTACTGTGGTCAATCAATAACAGTGTCCTGGTGTACTGTGGTCAATCAGTGACAGTGTCCTGGTGTGCTGTGGTCAATCAGTAACAGTGTCCTGGTGTACTGTGGTCAATCAGTAACAGTCTCCTGGTGTACTGTGGTCAATCAGTGACAGTGTCCTGGTGTACTGTGGTCAATCATTAACAGTGTCCTGGTGTACTGTGGTCAATCAGTAACAGTGTCCTGGTGTACTGTGGTCAATCAGTAACATTGTCCTGCTGTACTGTGGTTAATCAGTAACAGTGTCCTGGTGTACTGTGGTCAATCAGTAACTGAGTCCTGGTGTACTGTGGTCAATCAGTAACAGTGTCCTGGTGTACTGTGGTCAATCAGTAACAGTGTCCTAGTGTACTGGTGTCAATCAGTAACAGTGTCCTGGTGTACTGTGGTCAAGCAGTAACAGTGTCCTGGTGTATTGTGGTCAATCAGTAACAGTGTCCTGGTGTACTGTGGTCAATCAGTGACAGTGCCCTGGTGTACTGTGGTCAATCAGTGACAGTGTCCTGGTGTACTGTGGTCAATCAATAACAGTATCCTGGTGTACTGTGGTCAATCAACGACAGTGTCCTGGTGTACTGTGGTCAATCAATAACAGTGTCCTGGTGTACTGTGGTCAATCAGTAACAGTGTCCTGGTGTACTGTGGTCAATCAGTAACATTGTCCTGGTGTACTGTGGTCAATCAGTAACAGTGCCCTAGTGTACTGTGGTCAATCAGTAACAGTGTCCTGGTGTATTGTGGTCAATCAGTAACAGTGTCCGGGTGTACTGTGGTCAATCAGTAACAGTGTCCTCGTATACTGTCGTCAATCAGTAACAGTGTCCTGGTGTACTGTGGTCAATGAGTAAAAGTGTCCTGGTGTACTGTGGTCAATGAGTAACAGTGTCCTGGTGTACTGTGGGCAATCAGTAACAGAGTCCTGGTGTACTGTGGTCAATCAGTAACAGTGTCCTGGTGTACTGTGGTCAATCAGTAAGTGTCCTGGTGTACTGTGGTCAATCAGTAACAGTGTCCTGGTGTACTGTGGTCAATCAGTAACAGTGTCCTGGTGTACTGTGGTCAATCAGTAACAGTGTCCTGGTGTGCTGTGGTCAATCAGTAAAAATGTCCTGGTGTACTGTGGTCAATCAGTAACAGTGTCCTGGTGTACTGTGGTCAATCAGTAACAGTGTCCTGGTGTATTGTGGTCAATCAGTAACAGTGTCCTGGTGTACTGTGTTCAATCAGTAACAGTGTCCTGGTGTACAGTGGTCAACCAGTAACAATGTCCTGGTGTATTGTGATCAATCAGTAACAGTGTCCTGGTGTACTGTGGTCCATCAGTAACAGTGTCCTGGAGTACTGTGGTCAATCAGTAACAGTGTCCTGGTGTACTGGTGTCAATCAGTAACAGTGTCCTGGTGTACTGTGATCAATCAGTAACAGTGTCCTGGTGTATTGTGGTCAATCAGTAACAATGTTCTGGTGTACTGTGGTCCATCAGTAGCAGTGTCCTGGTGTACTGTGGTCAATCAGTAACCCTGTCCTGGTGTACTGTGGTCCATCAGTAACAGTGTCCTGGTGTACTGGTGTCAATCAGTAACACTGTCCTGGTGTATTGTGGTCAATCACTAACAGTGTCCTGGTGTACTGTGGTCCAACAGTAACAGTGTCCTGGTGCACTGTGGTCAATCAGTGACAGTGTCCTGGTGTACTGTGGTCAATCAGTAACAGTGTCCTGGTGTACTGTGGTCAATCAGTAACAGTGTCCTCGTGTACTGTGGTCAATCAGTGACAGTGTCCTGGTGTACTGTGGTCAATCGGTAACAGTGTCCTGGTGTACTGTGGTCTATCAGTGACAGTGTCCTGGTGTACTGTGGTCCATCAGTAACAGTGCCCTGGTGTACTGTGGTCAATCAGTAACAGTGTCCAGGTGTACTGTGGTCAATCAGTAACAGTGTCCTGGTGTACTGTGGTCAATCAGTAACAGTGCCCTGGTGTACTGTGGTCAATCAGTAACAGTGCCCTGGTGTGCTGTGGTCAATCAGAAACAGTGTCCTGGTGTACTGTGGTCAATCAGTAACAGTGTCCTGGTGTACTGGGATCAATCAGTAACAGTGTCCTGGTATACTGTGGTCAATCAGTGACAGTGTCCTGGTGTGCTGTGGTCAATCAGTACCAGTGTCCTGGTGTACGGTGGTCAATCAGTAACAGTGTCCTGGTGTACTGTGGTCAATCAGTGACAGTGTCCTGGTGTACTGTGGTCAATCATTAAAAGTGTCCTGGTGTACTGTGGTCAATCAGTAACAGTGTCCTGGTGTACTGTGGTCAATCAGTAACAGTGTCCTGGTGTACTGTGGTTAATCAGTAACATTGTCCTGGTGTACTGTGGTCAATCAGTAACAGAGTCCTGGTGTACTGTGGTCAATCAGCAACAGTGTCCTGGTGTGCTGTGGTCAATCAGTAACAGTGTCCTGGTGTACTGGTGTCAATCAGTAACAGTGTCCTGGTGTACTGTGGTCAATCAGTAACAGTGTCCTGGTGTATTGTGGTCAATCAGTAACAGTGTCCTGGTGTACTGTGGTCAATCAGTGACAGTGCCCTGGTGTACTGTGGTCAATCAGTGACAGTGTCCTGGTGTACTGTGGTCAATCAATAACAGTGTCCTGGTGTACTGTGCTCAATCAGTGACAGTGTCCTGGTGTACTGTGGTCAATCAGTAACAGTGTCCTGGTGTACTGTGGTCAATCAATAACAGTGTCCTGGTGTACTGTGGTCAATCAGTAACATTGTCCTGGTGTACTGTGGTCAATCAGTAACAGTGCCCTAGTGTACTGTGGTCAATCAGTAACAGTGTCCTGGTGTATTGTGGTCCATCAGTAACAGTGTCCTGGTGTACTGGTGTCAATCAGTAACACTGTCCTGGTGTATTGTGGTCAATCACTAACAGTGTCCTGGTGTACTGTGGTCCAACAGTAACAGTGTCCTGGTGCACTGTGGTCAATCAGTGACAGTGTCCTGGTGTACTGTGGTCAATCAGTAACAGTGTCCTGGTGTACTGTGGTCAATCAGTAACAGTGTCCTCGTGTACTGTGGTCAATCAGTGACAGTGTCCTGGTGTACTGTGGTCAATCGGTAACAGTGTCCTGGTGTACTGTGGTCTATCAGTGACAGTGTCCTGGTGTACTGTGGTCCATCAGTAACAGTGCCCTGGTGTACTGTGGTCAATCAGTAACAGTGTCCAGGTGTACTGTGGTCAATCAGTAACAGTGTCCTGGTGTACTGTGGTCAATCAGTAACAGTGCCCTGGTGTACTGTGGTCAATCAGTAACAGTGCCCTGGTGTGCTGTGGTCAATCAGAAACAGTGTCCTGGTGTACTGTGGTCAATCAGTAACAGTGTCCTGGTGTACTGGGATCAATCAGTAACAGTGTCCTGGTATACTGTGGTCAATCAGTGACAGTGTCCTGGTGTGCTGTGGTCAATCAGTACCAGTGTCCTGGTGTACGGTGGTCAATCAGTAACAGTGTCCTGGTGTACTGTGGTCAATCAGTGACAGTGTCCTGGTGTACTGTGGTCAATCATTAAAAGTGTCCTGGTGTACTGTGGTCAATCAGTAACAGTGTCCTGGTGTACTGTGGTCAATCAGTAACAGTGTCCTGGTGTACTGTGGTTAATCAGTAACATTGTCCTGGTGTACTGTGGTCAATCAGTAACAGAGTCCTGGTGTACTGTGGTCAATCAGCAACAGTGTCCTGGTGTGCTGTGGTCAATCAGTAACAGTGTCCTGGTGTACTGGTGTCAATCAGTAACAGTGTCCTGGTGTACTGTGGTCAATCAGTAACAGTGTCCTGGTGTATTGTGGTCAATCAGTAACAGTGTCCTGGTGTACTGTGGTCAATCAGTGACAGTGCCCTGGTGTACTGTGGTCAATCAGTGACAGTGTCCTGGTGTACTGTGGTCAATCAATAACAGTGTCCTGGTGTACTGTGCTCAATCAGTGACAGTGTCCTGGTGTACTGTGGTCAATCAGTAACAGTGTCCTGGTGTACTGTGGTCAATCAATAACAGTGTCCTGGTGTACTGTGGTCAATCAGTAACATTGTCCTGGTGTACTGTGGTCAATCAGTAACAGTGCCCTAGTGTACTGTGGTCAATCAGTAACAGTGTCCTGGTGTATTGTGGTCAATCAGTAACAGTGTCCTGGTGTACTGTGGTCAATCAGTAACAGTGTCCTGGTGTACTGTGGTCAATCAGTAACAGTGTCCTGGTGTACTGTGGTCAATGAGTAACAGTGTCCTGGTGTACTGTGGTCAATGAGTAACAGTGTCCTGGTGTACTGTGGTCAATCTGTAACAGAGTCCTGGTGTACTGTGGTCAATCAGTAACAGTGTCCTGGTGTACTGTGGTCAATCAGTAAGTGTCCTGGTGTACTGTGGTCAATCAGTAACAGTGTCCTGGTGTACTGTGGTCAATCAGTAACAGTGTCCTGGTGTACTGTGGTCAATCAGTAACAGTGTCCTGTGTACTGTTGTCAATCAGTAAAAATGTCCTGGTGTACTGTGGTCAATCAGTAACAGTGTCCTGGTGTACTGTGGTCAATCAGTAACAGTGTCCTGGTGTATTGTGGTCAATCAGTAACAGTGTCCTGGTGTACTGTGGTCAATCAGTAACAGTGTCCTGGTGTACAGTGGTCAACCAGTAACAGTGTCCTGGTGTACTGTGGCCAATCAGTAACAGTGTCCTGGTGTACTGTGGTCAATCAGTAACAGTGTCCTGGTGTACTGTGGTCAATCCGTAACAGTGTCCTGGTGTACTGTGGTCAATCAGTGACAGTGTCCTGGTGTACTGTGGTCAATCAGTGACAGTGTGCTGGTTTACTGTGGTCAATCAGTAACAATGTGCTGGTGTACTGTGGTCAATCAGTAACAGTGTCCTGGTGTACTGTGGTCTATCAGTATCAGTGCCCTGGTGTACTGTGGTCTATCAGTAACAATGTCCTGGTGTATTGTGAACAATCAGTAACAGTGTCCTGGTGTACTGTGGTCCATCAGTAACAGTGTCCTGGAGTACTGTGGTCAATGAGTAACGGTGTCCTGGTGTACTGGTGTCAATCAGTAACAGTGTCCTGGTGTACTGTGGTCAATCAGTAACAGTGTCCTGGTGTATTGTGGTCAATCAGTAACAATGTCCTGGTGTACTGTGGTCCATCAGTAACAGTGTCCTGGTGTACTGTGGTCAATCAGTAACAGTGTCCTGGTGTACTGTGGTCCATCAGTAACAGTGTCCTGGCGTACTGTGGTCCATCAGTAACAGTGTCCTGGTGTACTGGTGTCAATCAGTAACACTGTCCTGGTGTATTGTGGTCAATCAGTAACAGTGTCCTGGTGTACTGTGGTCCAACAGTAACAGTGTCCTGGTGCATTGTGGTCAATCAGTGACAGTGTCCTGGTGTACTGTGGTCAATCAGTAACAGTGTCCTGGTGTACTGTGGTCAATCAGTAACAGTGTCCTCGTGTACTGTGGTCAATCAGTGACAGTGTCCTGGTGTACTGTGGTCAATCGGTAACAGTGTCCTGGTGTACTGTGGTCTATCAGTGACAGTGTCCTGGTGTACTGTGGTCCATCATTAACAGTGCCCTGGTGTACTGTGGTCAATCAGTAACAGTGTCCTGGTGTACTGTGGTCAATCAGTAACAGTGTCCTGGTGTGCTGTGGTCAATCAGTAACAGTGCCCTGGTGTACTGTGGTCAATCAGTAACAGTGCCCTGATGTGCTGTGGTCAATCAGAAACAGTGTCCTGGTGTACTGTGGTCAATCAGTAACAGTGTCCTGGTGTACTGGGGTCAATCAGTAACAGTGTCCTGGTATACTGTGGTCAATCTGTGACAGTGTCCTGGTGTGCTGTGGTCAATCAGTACCAGTGTCTTGGTGTACTGTGGTCAATCAGTAACAGTGTCCTGGTGTACTGTGGTCAATCAGTGACAGTGTCCTGGTGTACTGTGGTCAATCATTAACAGTGTCCTGGTGTGCTGTGGTCAATCAGTAACAGTGTCCTGGTGTACTGTGGTCAATCAGTAACAGTGTCCTGGTGTACTGTGGTTAATCAGTAACAGTGTCCTGGTGTACTGTGGTCAATCAGTAACAGTGTCCTGGTGTACTGTGGTTAATCAGTAACAGTGTCCTGGTGTACTGTGGTCAATCAGTAACAGAGTCCTGGTGTACTGTGGTCAATCATTAACAGTGTCCTGGTGTACTGTGGTCAATCAGTAACAGTGTCCTGGTGTACTGTGTTCAATCAGTGACAGTGTCCTGGTGTACTGTCGTCAATCAGTAACAGTGTCTTGGTGTACTGTGGTCAATCAGTAACAGTGTCCTGGTGTACTGTGGTCAATCAGTGACAGAGTCCTGGTGTACTGTGGTCAATCAGTAACAGTGTCCTGGTGCACTGTGGTCAATCAGTAACAGTGTCCTGGTGTACTGTGGTCAATCAGTAACAGTGTCCTGGTGTACTGTGGTCAATCATTAACAGTGTCCTGGTGTACTGTGGTCAATCAGTAACAGTGTCCTGGTGTACTGTGGTCAATCAGTAACAGTGTCCTGGTGTACTGTGGTTAATCAGTAACAGTGTCCTGGTGTACTGTGGTCAATCAGTAACAGTGTCCTGGTGTACTGTGGTTAATCAGTAACAGTGTCCTGGTGTACTGTGGTCAATCAGTAACAGAGTCCTGGTGTACTGTGGTCAATCATTAACAGTGTCCTGGTGTACTGTGGTCAATCAGTAACAGTGTCCTGGTGTACTGTGTTCAATCAGTGACAGTGTCCTGGTGTACTGTCGTCAATCAGTAACAGTGTCTTGGTGTACTGTGGTCAATCAGTAACAGTGTCCTGGTGTACTGTGGTCAATCAGTGACAGAGTCCTGGTGTACTGTGGTCAATCAGTAACAGTGTCCTGGTGCACTGTGGTCAATCAGTAACAGTGTCCTGGTGTACTGTGGTCAATCAGTAACAGTGTCCTGGTGTACTGTGGTCAATCATTAACAGTGTCCTGGTGTACTGTGGTCAATCAGTAACAGTGTCCTGGTGTACTGTGGTCAATCAGTAACAGTGTGCTGGTGTACTGTGGCCAATCAGTGACAGTGTCCTAGTGTACTGTGGTCAGACAGTAACAGTGTGCTGGTGTACTGTGGTCGATCAGTGACAGTGTCCTGATGTACTGTGGTCAATCAGTAACAGTGTGCTGGTGTACTGCGGTCAATCAGTACCAGTGTCCTGGTGTCATGTAGTCAATCAGTAACAGTGTCCTGGTGTACTGTGGTCAATCAGTAACAGTGTCCTGTTGTACTGTGGTCAATCAGTGACAGTGTCCTGGTGTACTGTGGTCAATCAGTAACAGTGTCCTGGTGTACTGTGGTCAATCAGTAACAGAGTCCTGGCGTACTGTGGTCAATCAGTGACAGTGTCCTGGTGTACTGTGGTCAATCAGTAACAGTGTCCTGGTCTACTCTGGGCAATCAGTAACAGTGTCCTGGTGTACTGTGGTCAATCATTAACAGTGTCCTGGTGTACTGTGGTCAATCTGTAACAGTGTCCTGGTGTACTGTGGTCAATCAGTAACAGTGTCCTGGTGTACTGTGCTCAATCAGTGACAGTGTCCTGGTGTGCTGTGGTCAATTAGTAACAGTGTGCTGGTGTACTGTGGTCAATCAGTGACAGTGTCCTGTTGTACTGTGGTCAATCAGTAACAGTGTCCTGGTGTACTGTGGTCAATCAGTAACAGTGTCCTGGTGTACTCTGGTCAATCAGTAAAAGTGTCCTGGTGTACTGTGGTCAATCAGTAACAGTGTCCTGGTGTTCTCTGGTCAATCAGTAACAGTGTCCTGGTGTACTGTGGTCAATCAGTAACAGTGTCCTGGTGTACTCTGGTCAATCATTAACAGTATCCTGGTGTACTGTGGTCAATCAGTAACAGTGTCCTGGTGTACTGTGCTCAATCAGTGACAGTGTCCTGGTGTACTGTGGTCAATCACTAAGAGTGTCCTGGTGTACTGTGGTCAATCAGTAACAGTGTCCTGGTGTACTGTGGTCAATCAGTAACAGTGTCCTGGTGTACTGTGGTCAATCAGTAACAGTGTCCTGGTGTACTGTGGTCAATCAGTAACAGTGTCCTGGTGTAATGTGGTCAATCAGTCACAGTGTCCTGGTGTACTGTAGTCAATCAGTAACAGAGTCCTGGTGTACTGTGGCCAATCAGTAACAGAGTCCTGGTGTACTGTGGTCAATCAGTAACAGTGTCCTGGTGTACTGTAGTCAATCAGTAACAGTGTCCTGGTGTATTGTGGTCAATCAGTAACAGTGTCCTGGTGTACTGTTGTCAATCAGTAACAGTGTCCTGGTGTACAGTGGTCAACCAGTAACAGTGTCCTGGTGTACTGTGGTCAATCAGTAACAGTATCCTGGTGTAAGAACAGAAAATGCTGGAAAAACTCAGCAGGTCAGGCAACATCCGTGGAGAGAAATTTGAGTTAACGTTTCGGGCTTGACCCTTCTTCAAAACTGGAGATAAAAGGAACTAGATCGAAGGCAGGGCTGCGATCGGACAAAAGAATAAAAGAACCAAAAGAAGTAAAAGAGATTAGAAGCTAGACGAGACGGTAATAGGCTGGGATTAGGTGTAAAGGGTACTGGCAGGGCAAAAGATAGCTGCCAGGTGTGAGAGAGAAACAAAAGGAAAGCGGGGGGGGGGGAAAGGAGTGGAAAAATATAAGTAAAAATGAAATGGGGGCCGAGGTTATGATCTGAAATTGTTGAACTCGATATTGAGACCGGAAGGCTGCAGAGTGCCTAATCGGAAGATGAGGTGCTGTTCCTCGAGTTTACGTTGAGCTTCCGTGGAACAGTACAAGAGGCCAAGGACGGTGAGGTCCGAGTGGGAATGGAGCGGTGAATTGAAATGACAGGCGACCGGAAGCTCGGGGTCACCCTTACGGACTGAACGGAGGTGTTCCGCAAAGCGGTCACCCAATCTGTGTTTGGTCTCCCCAATGTAGAGGAGACCGCATCGTGAGCAGCGAATACAGTATACTAGATTGCGAGAAGTACAAGTAAATCGCTGTTTCACCTGGAAGGGGTGTTTGGGGCCCTGGACAGTAGGGAGGGGGGAGGTATAGGGGCAGGTGTTGCATCTCCTCCGCTTGCACGGGAAGGTGCCAGGCGAAGGGGAAGGGCTGTTTGGGGTGATAGAGGAGTGGACTAGGGTGTCTCGGAGAGAGCGGTCCCTGCGGAATGCTGAAAGGGGAGGGGAGGGGAAGATACGTTTGGTGGTGGGATCACTTTGGAGGTAGCGGAAATGCCGGAGGATGATCCGTTGAATGTGGAGGCTGGTGGGGTGAAAGGTGAGGACAAGGGGAACCCTATCGTGGTTCCGACCAGTCCCGACCAGTCCCCATCCACCACGACCCTCCTCCGCCTGGCTGAACTTGTTCTCACATTGAACAACTTCTCCTTTAACTCCACTCATTTCCTCCAAATCAAAGGTGTTGCCATGGGTACCCGCATGGGTCCTAGCTATGCCTGCCTTTTCGTGGGCTATGTGGAACAATCTTTGTTCTAGTCCTACTCGGGTCCCCTCCCTCACCTCTTTTTCCGATACATTGATGACTGTATCGGTGCCATTTCCTGCTCTCGCCCCGAACTTGACAATTTCATTCACTTTGCCTCCAATTTCAACCCTTCCCTCACCTTCACATGGTCCATCTCTGACTCTTCCCTTCCCTTCCTCGACTTCTCCGTCTCCATCTCTGGGGATAGGTTATCGACCAATATTTACTACAAGCCCACTGACTCCCACAGCTACCTGGACTACACTTCCTCCCACCCCGCTTCCTGTAAGGACTCTATTCCATTCTCCCAGTTTCTCCGCCTCCGCCGTATCTGCTCCGACAATGCCACCTTCCACACCAGTGCTTCAGACATGTCTTCCTTTTTCCGCAACCGAGGATTCCCCTCTACCGTGGTTGACACTGCCCTCGGCCGTGTCAGTTCTATCTCCCGCACCTCTGCCCTCACCCCTGCCCCTCCCTCCCGGAACCACGATAGGGTTCCCCTTGTCCTCACCTTTCACCCCACCAGCCTCCACATTCAACGGATCATCCTCCGGCATTTCCGCTACCTCCAAAGTGATCCCACCACCAAACGTATCTTCCCCTCCCCTCCCCTTTCAGCATTCCGCAGGGACCGCTCTCTCCGAGACACCCTAGTCCACTCCTCTATCACCCCAAACAGCCCTTCCCCTTCGCCTGGCACCTTCCCGTGCAAGCGGAGGAGATGCAACACCTGCCCCTATACCTCCCCCCTCCCCACTGTCCAGGGCCCCAAACACCCCTTCCAGGTGAAACAGCGATTTACTTGTACTTCTCGCAATCTAGTATACTGTATTCGCTGCTCACGATGCGGTCTCCTCTACATTGGGGAGACCAAACGCAGATTGGGTGACCGCTTTGCGGAACACCTCCGTTCAGTCCGTAAGGGTGACCCCGAGCTTCCGGTCGCCTGTCATTTCAATTCACCGCTCCATTCCCACTCGGACCTCACCGTCCTTGGCCTCTTGTACTGTTCCACGGAAGCTCAACGTAAACTCGAGGAACAGCACCTCATCTTCCGATTAGGCAGTCTGCAGCCTTCCGGTCTCAATATCGAGTTCAACAATTTCAGATCATAACCTCGGCCCCCATTTCATTTTTACTTATATTTTTCCACTCCTTTCCCCCCCCCACCTTTCCATTTGTTTCTCTCTCACACCTGGCAGCTATCTTTTGCCCTGCCAGTACACTTTACACCTAATCCCAGCCTATTACCATCTCGTCTAGCTGCTAATCTCTTTTACTTCTTCTGGTTCTTTTATTCTTTTGTCCGATCGCAGCCCTGCCTTCGATCTAGTTCCTTTTCTCTCCAGTTTTGAAGAAGGGTCTAACCTGAAACGTCAACTCAAATTTCTCTCCACGGATGTTGCCTGACCTGCTGAGTTTTTCCAGCATTTTCTGTTGTTATTTCGGATTTCCAACATCTGCAGTATTTTGCTATCGTAACAGTGTCCTGGTGTACTGTGGTCAATCAGTAACAGTGTCCTGGTGTACTGTGGTCAATCAGTAACAGTGTCCTGGTGTACTGTGGTCCATCAGTAACAGTGTCCTGGAGTACTGTGGTCAATCAGTAACAGTGTCCTGGTGTACTGGTGTCAATCAGTAACAGTGTCCTGGTGTACTGTGGTCAATCAGTAACAGTGTCCTGGTGTATTGTGGTCAATCAGTAACAGTGTCCTGGTGTACTGTGGTCCATCAGTAACAGTGCCCTGGTGTACTGTGGTCAATCAGTAACAGTGTCCTGGTGTACTGTGGTCAATCAGTAACAGTGTCCTGGTGTACTGTGGTCAATCAGTAACAGTGCCCTGGTGTACTGTGGTCAATCAGTAACAGTGCCCTGGTGTATTGTAGTCAATCAGTAACAGTGTCCTGGTGTACTGTGGTCAATCAGAAACAGAGTCCTGGTGTACTCTGCTCAATCAGTAACAGTGCCCCGGTGTACTGTGGTCAATCAGTACCAGTGAGCTGGTGTACTGTTGTCAATCAGTAACAGTGTCCTGGTGTGCTGTGGTCAATCAGTAACAGTGTCCTGGTGTACTGTGGTCAATCAGTAACAGTGTCCTGGTGTACTCTGGTCAATCAGTAACAGTGTCCTGGTGTACTGTGGTCAATCAGTAACAGTGTCCTGGTGTACTGTGGTCAATCAGTGACAGTGTCCTGGTGTACTGTGGTCAATCAGTAACAGTGTCCTGGTGTACTGTGGTCTATCAGTAACAGTGTCCTGGTGTATTGCGGTCAATCAGTAACAGTGTCCTGGTGTACTGTGGTCAATCAGTGACAGTGTCCTGGTGTACTGTGGTCCATCAGTAACAGTGCCCTGGTGTACTGTGGTCAATAAGTAACAGTGTCCTGGTGTACTGTGGTCAATCAGTAACAGTGTCCTGGTGTACTGTGGTCAATCAGTAATAGTGCCCTGGTGTAATGTGGTCAATCAGTAACAGTGCCCTGGTGTATTGTGGTCAATCAGTAACAGTGTCCTGGTGTACTGTGGTCAATCAGCAACAGAGTCCTGGTGTACTCGGCTCAATCAGTAACAGTGCCCCGGTGTACTGTGGTCAATCAGTACCAGTGAGCTGGTGTACTGTTGTCAATCAGTAACAGTGTCCTGGTGTGCTGTGGTCAATCAGTAACAGTGTCCTGGTGTACTGTGGTCAATCAGTAACAGTGTCCTGGTGTACTCTGGTCAATCAGTAACAGTGTCCTGGTGTAGTGTGGTCTATCAGTAACACTGTCCTGGTGTACTGTGGTCAATCAGTAACAGTGTCCTGGTGTGCTGTGGTCAATCAGTAACAGTGTCCTGGTGTGCTGTGGTCAATCAGTAACAGTGCCCTGGTGTACTGTGGTCAATCACTAACAGTGTCCTGGTGTACTGTGGTCAATCAGTAACACTGTCCTGGTGTATTGTGGTCAATCAGTAACAGTGTCCTGGTGTACTGTGGTCCAACAGTAACAGTGTCCTGGTGTACTGTGGTCAATCAGTGACAATGTCCTGGTGTACTGTGGTCAATCAGTAACAGTGTCCTGGTGTACTGTGGTCAATCAGTAACAGTGTCCTGGGGTATTGTGGTCAATCAGTAACAGTGTCCTGGTGTACTGTGGTCAATCAGTGACAGTGTCCTGGTGTACTGTGGTCAATCAGTAACAGTGTCCTGGTGTACTGTGGTCAATCAGTGACAGTGTCTTGGTGTACTGTGGTCAATCAGTAACAGTGCCCTGGTGTACTGTGGTCAATCAGTAACAGTGCCCTGGTGTATTGTGGTCAATCTGTAACAGTGTCCTGGTGTACTGTGGTCAATCAGTAACAGTGTCCTGGTGTACTGGGGTCAATCAGTAACATTGTCCTGGTGTACTGTGGTCAATCAGTAACAGTGTCCTGGTGTACTGTGGTCAATCAGTAACAGTGTCCTGGTGTACTGTGGTCAATCAGTAACAGTGTCCTGGTGTACTGTGGTCAATCAGTAACAGTGTCCTGGTGTACTGTGGTCAATCAGTTACAGAGTCCTGGTGTATTGTGGTCAATCAGTAACAGTGTCCTGGTGTACTGTGGTCAATCAGTAACAGTGCCCTGGTGTACTGTGGTCAATCAGTAACAGTGCCCTGGTGCATTGTGGTCAATCAGTAACAGTGTCCTGGTGTACTGTGGTCAATCAGTAACAGAGTCCTGGTGTACTCTGCTCAATCAGTAACAGTGCCCCGGTGTACTGTGGTCAATCAGTACCAGTGAGCTGGTGTACTGTTGTCAATCAGTAACAGTGTCCTGGTGTGCTGCGGTCAATCAGTAACAGTGTCCTGGTGTACTGTGGTCAATCAGTAACAGTGCCCTGGTGTACTGTGGTCAATCAATAACAGTGTCCTGGTGTACTGTGGTCAATCAGTGACAGTGTCCTGGTGTACTGTGGTCAATCAGTAACAGTGTCCTGGTGTATGGTGGTCAATCAGTAACAGTGTCCTGGTGTACTGTGGTCAATCAGTGACAGTGTCCTGGTGTACTGTGGTCAATCAGTAACAGTGTCCTGGTGGACTGTGGTCAATCAGTAACAGAGTCCTGGTGTACTGTGGTCAATCAGTGACACTGTCCAGGTGTATTGTGGTCAATCAGTAACAGAGTCCTGGTGTACTGTGGTCAATCAGTAACAGAGTCCTGGTGTACTGTGGTCAATCAGTAACAGTGTCCTGGTGTACTGTGGTCAATCAGTAACAGTGTCCTGGTGTACTGTGGTCAATCAGTAACAGTGTCCTGGTGTACTGTGGTCAATCAATAACAGTGTCCTGGTGTACTGTGGTCAATCAGTGACAGTGTCCTGGTGTACTGTGGTCAATCAGTAACAGTGTCCTGGTGTATGGTGGTCAATCAGTAACAGTGTCCTGGTGTACTGTGGTCAATCAGTGACAGTGTCCTGGTGTACTGTGGTCAATCAGTAACAGTGTCCTGGTGGACTGTGGTCAATCAGTAACAGAGTCCTGGTGTACTGTGGTCAATCAGTGACACTGTCCAGGTGTACTGTGGTCAATCAGTAACAGAGTCCTGGTGTACTGTGGTCAATCAGTAACAGAGTCCTGGTGTACTGTGGTCAATCAGTAACAGTGTCCTGGTGTACTGTGGTCAATCAGTAACAGTGTCCTGGTGTACTGTGGTCAATCAGTAACAGTGTGCTGGTGTACTGTGGTCAATCAGTAACAGTGTCCTGGTGTGCTGTGGTCAAACAGTAACAGAGTCCTGGTGTACTGAGTTCAATCATTAACAGTGTCCTGGTGTACTGTGGTCAATCAGTAACAGTGTCCTGGTGTACTGTGGTCAATCAGTAACAGTGTCCTGGTGTACTGTGGTCAATCAGTAACAGTGTCCTGGTGTACTGTGGTCAATCAGTAACAGTGTCCTGGTGTACTGTGGTCAATCAGTAACAGTGTCCTGGTGTACTGTGGCCAATCAGTAACAGAGTCCTGGTGTACTGTGTTCAATCAGTAACAGTGTCCTGGTGTACTGTGGTCAATCAGTAACAGTGTCCTGGTGTACTGTGGTCAATCAGTGACAGTGTCCTCGTGTAATGTGGTCAATCAGTAACAGCGTCCTGCTGTACTGTGGTCAATCGTAACAGCGTCCTGGTGTACTGTGGTCAATCAGTAACAGTGTCCTGGTGTACTGTGGTCAATCACTAAGACTCTCCTGGTGTACTGTGGTCAATCAGTAACAGTGTCCTGGTGTACTCTGGTCAATCAGTAACAGTGTCCTGGTGTACTGTGGTCAATCAGTAACAGTGTCCTGGTGTACTGTGGTCAATCATTAACAGTGTCCTGGTGTACTGTGGTCAATCAGTAACAGTGTCCTGGTGTACTGTGGTCAATCAGTAACAATGTCCTGGTGTACTGTGGTCAATCAGTAACAGTGTCCTGGTGTAATGTGGTCAATCAGTCACAGTGTCCTGGTGTACTGTAGTCAATCAGTAACAGAGTCCTGGTGTACTGTGGTCAATCAGTAACAGAGTCCTGGTGTACTGTGGTCAATCAGTAACAGTGTCCTGGTGTACTGTAGTCAATCAGTAACAGAGTCCTGGTGTACTGTGGTCAATCAGTAACAGTGTCCTGGTGTATTGTGGTCAATCAGTAACAGTGTCCTGGTGTACTGTGGTCAATCAGTAACAGTGTCCTGGTGTACTGGTGTCAATCAGTAACAGTGTGCTGGTGTGCTGTGGTCAGTCAGTAACAGTGTGCTGGTGTACTGTGGTCAATCAGTAACAGTTTCCTGGTGTATGAGGTCAATCAGTAACAGTGTCCTGGTGTACTGTGGTCAATCAGTAACAGTATCCTGGTGTACTGTGGTCAGTCAGTAACAGTGTCCTGGTGTACTGTGGTCAATCAGTAACAGTGACCTGGTGTACTGTGGTCAATCAGTGACAGTGTCCTGGTGTACTCTGGTCAATCAGTAACAGTGTCCTGGTGTACTGTGGTCAATCAGTAACAGTGTCCTGGTGTACTGTGGTCATTCAGTAACAGTGTCCTGGTGTCCTGTGGTCAATCAGTAACAGTGTCCTGGTGTACTGTGGTCAATCAATGACAGTGTCCTGGTGTACTGTGGTCAATCAGTAACAGTGTCCTGGTGTACTGTGGTCAAGCAGTAACAGTGTCCTGGTGTACTGTGGTCAATCAGTAACAGAGTCCTGGTGCACTGTGGTCAATCAGTAACAGTGTCCTGGTGTACTGTGGTCAATCAGTGACACTGTCCTAGTGTACTGTGGTCAATCAGTAACAGTGTGCTGGTGTACTGTGGTCAATCAGTGACAGTGTCCTGGTGTACTGTGGTCAATCAGTGACAATGTCCTGGTGTACTGTGGTCAATCAGTGACAGTGTCCTGGTGTACTGTGGTCAATCAGTAACAGAGTCCTGGTGTACTGTGGTCAATCAGTAACAGTGTCCTGGTGTACTGTGGTCAATCAGTGACAGTGTTCTGATGTACTGTGGTCAATCAGTTACAGTGTCCTGGTGTACTGTGGTCAATCAGTAACGGTGTCCTGGTGTACTGTGGTCAATCAGTGACAGTGTCCTGGTGTACTGTGATCAATCAGTGACAGTGTCCTGGTGTACTGCATTCAATCAGTGACAGTGTCCTGGTGTACTGTGATCAATCAGTCACAGTGTCCTGGTGTACTGTGGTCAATCAGTCACAGTGTCCTGGTGTACGTGGTCAATCAGTAACAGTGTCCTGGTGTACTGTAGTCAATCAGTAACAGAGTCCTGGTGTATTGTGGTCAATCAGTAACAGTGTCCTGGTGTACTGTAGTCAATCAGTAACAGAGTCCTGGTGTACTGTGGTCAATCAGTAACAGAGTCCTGGTGTACTGTGGTCAATCAGTAACAGTGTCCTGGTGTACTGTCGTCAATCAGTAACAGAGTCCTGGTGTACTGTGGTCAATCAGTAACAGTGTCCTGGTGTATTGCGGTCAATCAGTGACAGTGTCCTGGTGTACTGCGGTCAATCAGTGACAGTGTCCTGGTGTACTGTGATCAATCAGTCACAGTGTCCTGGTGTACTGTGGTCAATCAGTCACAGTGTCCTGGTGTACTGTGGTCAATCAGTAACAGTGTCTTTTTGTACTGTGGTCAATCAGTAACAGAGTCCTGGTGTATTGTGGTCAATCAGTAACAGTGTCCTGGTGTACTGTGGTCAATCAGTAACAGAGTCCTGGTGTACTGTGGTCAATCAGTGACAGTGTCCTGGTGTTATGTGGTCAATCAGTAACAATGTCCTGGTGTACTGTGGTCAATCAGTAACAGTGTCCTGGTGTACTGTGGTCAATCAGTAACAGTGTCCTGGTGTACTGTGGTCAATCAGTAACAGAGTCCTGGTGTACTGAGTTCAATCATTAACAGTGTCCTGGTGTACTGTGGTCAATCAGTAACAGTGTCCTGGTGTACTGTGGTCAATCAGTAACAGTGTCCTGGTGTACTGTGGTCAATCAGTAACAGTGTCCTGGTGTACTGTGGTCAATCAGTAACAGTGTCCTGGTGTACTGTGGTCAATCAGTAACAGTGTCCTGGTGTACTGTGGCCAATCAGTAACAGAGTCCTGGTGTACTGTGTTCAATCAGTAACAGTGTCCTGGTGTACTGTGGTCAATCAGTAACAGTGTCCTGGTGTACTGTGGTCAATCAGTAACAGTGTGCTGGTGTACTGTGGTCAATCAGTAACAGAGTCCTGGTGTACTGTGGTCAATCAGTAACAGTGTCCTGGTGTACTGTGATCAATCAGTAACAGTGTCCTGGTTACTGTGGTCAATCAGTAACAGTGTCCTGGTGCACTGTGGTCAATCAGTAACAGTGTGCTGGTGTACTGTGATCAATCAGTGACAGTGTCCTGGTGTACTGTGGTCAATCAGTGACAGTGTCCTGGTGTACTGTGGTCAATCAGTAACAGAGTCCTGGTGTACTGTGGTCAATCAGTAACAGAGTCCTGGTGTACTGTGGTCAATCAGTAACAGTGTCCTGGTGTACTGTGGTCAATCAGTAACAGAGTCCTGGTGTACTGTGGTCAATCAGTAATAGTTTCCTGGTGTATTACGGACCTAGTTTGGATACCTTAATACCGAATCTACCATGGAGTGTTTGATTTTTTTTCTATTTTTGGAGAAAACCTTTGTTTTGATGTGATAGTGCGGACATTAGAGATTCGGTTTTAGAATCATAGAATCATACAGCACAAATGGGGGCCATTCGTCCCATCCCATCATGCTGTGCCAGCTTTCTGAAAGAGGTATCCAACTAGTCCTACTCCCCGCCTTTCCCCATAGCCTGCAGATTTCTCCTTTTCAACTTTTTGATCCAATTCCCTTTTGAAAGTGACTATTGAATCTGCTTCCACCACCCTTTCAGGCAGAGCATTCCTGATCATAATAATTCACTGCGTAAAAAGTTTCCTCCTCACTTCCACTCTGGTTCTCTGGCAGTTATCTTAAATCTGTGTTCTTTGGTTATCAACCCTCCTGCCAGTGGAAACGGTTTCTCTTGATTTACTCTATCAAAACCTTCATGATTTTAAACACCTCTATTAAATCTCTCCTTAACTGTCTCTGCTCTAAGGAAAACAATCCCAGCTTCTCCAGTCTCTCCACATAACTGAAGTCCCTCATCCCTGGTACCATTCCAGTAAATCTCCTCTGTACCCTCTCCAAGGCCCTGACATCCTTCCTAAAGTGTGGTGCCCAGAATTGGACTCTTCTTAAGGGTCAGCTTGGCTCAGTTGGCAGCACTCTCAGTTCTCAGGAGTGTTGTATTGTTAAAGCTGCTGTCTGTTCAAACGAGACATTAAACCGTGGTCCCATCTCTTTCATTCTGAGGTGGACGTTAATGATTTCATGCCAGTATTCGAAGAAGGGTAGAGGAGATCTCCTGATACAAGAGGCAAAATACTGCAGATGCTGGAAATCTGAAATATAAACAGAAAATGCTGAAAATACTCAGCTGGTCAGGCAGCATCTGTGGAGCAACAAACAAAGTTAATGTTTCAGGTTGATGGCCTTTCGTCAGAACTGGAAAATGTTAGAGATATAACAGGCTTTAAGCAAGTACAGAGGCAGGGAAAGTGGGGAGGGGAGGAAAGAACAAAAGGGAAGGTCTGTGATAGGATGGAAGGCAGGAGAGATTAAAAGACAACAGGGATGATTGTGCAAGGCAAAAATGGATGGTAATGGGACAAGTAAAGAAACAAAAGATGGATCTAGAGGAGCTGTAAGTGGGAACTATCAGAATCAATACCAGCAGCTGCTGTCTGAAGAAATGGGAGCGGTGGTTGTGATCTGAAATTGTTGAACTCGATGTCGAGTCCAGAAGACTGTAAAGTGCCTATTCGAAAGATGAGGTGCTGTTCGTTGAGCTTCATTGGAATACTGGAGGAGGGCGAGGAGAGAGAGGTTAGGGTGTGGGCGGGAGTGGGGCAAGCGACTGGAAGTTGAGGGTCACACTTGCGGACTGAGCTCCTGTGTGCTGGTCAACATTCCTCCCACATACAACACCACCAAAAACAGATTACCTGCTCACTCATTCAAATGCTGTTTGTGGGATCTTGCTGTCTACAAAAAAACAAATGGGTAGCTGCTTTTGCTCATATAGCAACAGTGACTGGACTTCCAAAGTAATCCATTGACTGTGAAGCACATTGGGATAGCCTGAGGATAGAATAAGGTGCTAACACCTTACACACGCTCACACAATGCAGGTAAATACACTTCACGTGTATATTTACTTAACATCTATCGTCATTTGATAACCAAGGAAGTAAAGCACTCACAGCGATTAAAAAAACACACATTTTGCTTTTCCTCTCACCAGTTCACCAACAAATGCACAAAAAGGTTAAAGTTCACATGCATACGCCGAGTATTGCGATCACCTGACCACCATCTTACTCATTTTTTATTTACTAATTAGAAATGCAATTGGTCCAATGTTGGATTCCCAATTAGCCACACGTGCCTGGTGGCTAACGTAATGGACAGCACTGCTATACATAAATGCAATTTTAATCTTTAGGACTCCCCATATTTTCACAGTTATTTGTCTTACTCATGAATGGAAAACAATGACAAAAATAAAAATCAGTATTGTTCACTCATCAAGAGAAGCATTAAATTATATATATTTTTTATTCATTTATGGGATGTGGGCATCGCTGGCAAGGCCAGCATTTATTGCCCGTCCCTAATTGCCCTTGAGAAGGTGCTGGCGAGTCGCCTTCTTGAACCGCTGCAGTCCGTGTGGTGAAGGTGCTCCCACAGTGCTGTTAGGGAGGGAGTGCCGGGATTTTGACCCAGCGACGATGAAGGATCGGCGATATACTGCCAAGTCAGGATGGTGTGTGACTTGGAGGGGAACTTGGAGGTGGTGGTGTTCCCATGCCCTTGTACTTCTAGGTGGAAGAGGTCGCGGGTTTGGGAGGTGCTGTCGAAGAAGCCTTGGTGAGTTGCTGCAGTGCATCTTGTAGATGGTACACACTGCAGACACGGCGCGCCGGTGGTGGAGGGAGTGGATGTTTAAGACGATCGATCAAGCACGCTGCTTTGTCCTGGATGGTGTCGAGCTTCTTGAGTGTTGTTGGAGCTGCACTCATCCAGGCAAGTGGAGAGTATTCCATCACACTCCTTACTTGTGCCTTGTAGATGGTGGAAAGACTTTTGGGAGTCAGGAGGTGAGTCACTCGCTGCAGAATACCCAGCCTCTGACCTGCTCTTGTAGCCACAGTATTTATGTGGCTGGCCCAGTTTCCTTTCTGGTCAATGGTGACCCCCAGGATGTTGATGGTGGGGGATTCGGCGATGGTAATGTAATATCCTCTCTCACACAAGCTCATTTAGCTCACCATCCAGCCAGAAAAAGAAGTTATTTTTATTTTGTTTTATTTTTCCATAAATTACAAATTAGAAAAGGAAACAGTTTAATAATTCATGTTACAGTTAAAAGGTGGTGTAGTAATTTATGGGATTAATGCGAGAGTAGGATCTTCGAAAGTACCAAATCTGGAACTAAATGTCCCCACTGAAGTGAAACAGGTGTAAACATCAGTCGTATATAATAAGGGCCTCCTGATGGGGAACTGGGAATATTTCATGCAGAATATTAACCTCACGAGTCCTGAACGGGGGAATATTTTCTTCCCAGTTCACCATTCATGTTAGTTACAATTAACAGCAAATTTCCACGATTTTCCCCTTAGAAAACGGTGCACTTCAGTTAACCCAGTCCACCTGTGGAGTCGTATGTCGCAGTCCCCCCTTGGGAGTCCTCAGATCTCTTGGTATCCAGGAGACAGGGACCAGAGCTTCATTGAAACCCTCAGCCGGAAACAGAAAGAGATCTGAGAACATTGAGACAACAGTTTACCTGCTGATTCTGTTTTTTTTCTTCTATTAATGTTAATTATCACAGTATTTTAGGGAGGGACGATGAGAAAGCACCTGGAATATTTTACAGTGCAGATGACAATGGCTGTCTTTATCGTGATGCCTATAACCTCTGGCAGAGCCCAGGAACATTTACTGGACACTTTAGTCACCAGTTCTGCTGTTAAACACAGCCTTGGTCCCGCAGCGAGCGGTGTGAAGTGTACAGCTGAAGAACAATGGGACTGCTAAGATCTGAATATTACAGCTAGCGGATGCAGCCTTGTGGTGGAATGAACACTTGGATTGTTCTGTGCGGAGCGATGAGGAGTCCCGTCAGTGCCTGGGGCAGGTCGCGGAATGGTGCGTACAGCTGCCTGCCTCTGCTGTCAGTGTTGGAGGGGGTAACAGGTTTCTTAATCACACCGTCTGACCATATCCCTGCTGCCAACCAGCCGCTCTCCGCCAGCACCACATTTCCCCCGGGGGAGGTGAGGATCGATCGAGGAATCCCGGATGCAATCGTCAGAGCAGGAAAGATATTTCATTACCCTGTACCGACGCTTGCTTTCTATGGTCCAGTCGATCAATACAAGGTGAGGATCACATAACTGTCACACAAGAGTGCTGTATAGATGGTGTTTTAACATACTCTACTGGGAGATGAACTATACAATCAATGAGAATCTGAGTTATCAACAGGAGCGGAAATAGTACCAGGATGTGTCTTCAGGGGTTTTATTTTAAGGTTCAGACACTTAATTTAACCCAGCTGGAAAGAGGTCAATTAGAATATTATTAGGAATTCCCTAGCTTCAAGTTTCCTCAGCCTTGTGGCTCACATGACCCCTAGTGCAGGTGCCGGAATATCAGTGAACTCCTCTTACATGCAATCCAAATACACAATGGTTTCATAAAATATATATCCATAGAATTACATTATGTAGAATCTACAGCACAGAAACAGGCCATTCGGCCCAACTGGCCTGTGCTGGTGTGTGTGCTCCACACGAGCCTCCTCCCACCCTGCTTCATCTCACCCTCTCAGCATAACCTTCTATTCCTTTCTCCCTCATGTACTTATCCAGCTTCCCCTTAAACGCACCTATACTATTCGCCTCAGCCACTCCTTGTGGTAGCGAGTTCCACAGTCTCACCACTCTCTGGGTAAAGAAGTTTTTCCTGAATTCCTTATTGGATTTATTAGTGACTATCCTATATTTATGGCCCCTAGTTTTGGACTCCCCACAAGTCGAAACATCTTCTCTACGTCTACCCTATCGCGCCCCTTCATAATTTTAAAGACCTCCATTTAGGTCACCCCACCCTCAGCTTTCTCTTTTCCAGACTGTTCAGTTATAACCTCAGTCCTGATATCGTCCTTGTAAATAGTTTTTGCACCTTCTCCAGTGCTTCTATCCTTTTTTTGCAACATGGAGACCAGAAATGCTCCAGACGAACAGATGTTTTGGAGAATACAATTTTAAAACCGGACCCTCCTCCCAACACTACCAATCCACATGGTCCCCCGACTCAGTGCTGCCACTTGCAGTTCGTACAGCCAGCCTCCTTGCAACCTTCTGCTGCTATGTGCTGGGCTTTAAAAACACAATAAAATTAACTACACAGAGTTAAGCCAACATTTAGTTAAGCAGGAAGGATGCTTATGAGCAGGGAGGATGTTCCCGATAGTGGTGGAGTCCAGAACCAGGGGTCATAGTCTAGGGATAAGGGGTAAGCCATTTAGGACTGAAATGAGGAGGAATTTCTTCACCCAGAGAGTGGTGAACCTGTGGAATTCTCTGCCACAGAGGGCGGTGGAGGCCAGTTCATTAAATATATTCAAAAAAGAGTTGGATATATTTCTTAAGGCTAAAGGGATCAAGGGATATGGGGAGAAGGCAGGGACAGGGTACTGAATTTGGATGATCAGCCATGATCTCATTGAATGGCAGAGCAAGCTCGAAGGGCCGAATGGCCTACTCCTGCTCCTATCTTCTATGTTTCTATGTTTCTATATTTAACAGTAATCAAGGCCACTGATTTAGTTTCCACACGAATATGCATAGAATCAGGAAGTTTGAGCCCTGAAGTATCACTAACGTTGCTACAAAATTCTGTAACAAAAACACAATTTGAGTTAGTCAATCACCATAAACCAGTAACTCTGATAATATATTGCATATTAGTTACAATGTATTATACATTGTATATTAGTTGCCAGCCTTGGCTCAGTGGTAGCGCTCTCCCCTCTGAGGCTGAAGGTCAAGTGGGTTCAAGTCCCACTCCAGAGACTTGAGCACGTAATCCGGGCTGACGCTCCAGTGCAGTGCTGAGGGAGCGCTGCACTGTCGGAGGTGACCTCTTCCCGATGAGATGTTAAACCGAGTCGTTGCCTGCCCTCTCTGATGGAGGTAAATGATCCCATGGTGCTATTTGAAGAAGAGCAGGGGTCCTGGCCAATATTTATCTTTCAACCAACATCAGTATAAACAGATTATCTGGTCATTTACCGCATTGCTGTTTGTGGAGCTTAGCTGTCTGCAAATTAGCTGCTGCGTTTTCCTAATTTACCCCAATGACTGATAAGATTTTGATCTTTCTACCCCAGTGAACACTAGCACCAAAGGAATTACAAGACTGAGACAAATCTCAAATATATAGTCTGATGTGAGAACCCATATTTAAGATCAGGCAAAATCAGACTAATAGAATTTGGAGAATGTGAGATATTATAGAAAGACTCGATGATTGTAAATAAAGATTTATATCCTGAAGCAATGATAAAAGAAGTATGATTTGCCAAGGAATTCACCTTTCAAATCAGACTACCGTAAATTATGTTGTGGTCAGGCCTGGAGATAATTAGTGGGACATAACTGATAGATTAATGGACAAAATATCATGGGGACAAAGAATGGAATCAGAGGCATAGGACTCGAATTTCCAAGCCCCGTGGAGGCGGGTTTGGAGGTGGGAGTGGTGGGAAAATTGCAGAATCGGGGGGCAGGAACCCATCCCGCCCCCAACCCGCCTCCGTGCCAATGTCCCACGAGGCGGGTATCCGACCTGTGCTGGGAGCCGCCTCCCCGAGGCGGGAAGGGGATTAGTGCCAACAGGTAGTTAACAGGCAGTTTTTTGCCTAATCCCTATTTATAGCCCTGAAGTGTGGGCTTCCCGACGGCTCCGAACCACGTCAAGTTAGCGAGGCGGACTGTTGGTCTGAAGGGGTTGGAGGGGTCGAGATGTCCATTGTGCAGGTGAGTGATGGGTGCATGTGTGCAGAGGTAAGTGTGTGAGGTAAATGTAAAGTATTTTAATGAGTTTTACTTACCTTTACTTTCTCCTGCAGGCTTCCTTCCTTCAGTTCTCGGGAGTTCCTCAGCTCACCGGCACAGAAAGCAGAATGGCCGCTGAACTGTCAAAAGCTGCAGCCTCTGCTTTCTGGTCTGGAGAGATCTCTAACTGAGTCTGAGTAGAAGGACTCAAGTTAGAAGACAGATTGTCAGTGTTTGACAGCTTCACAGAGCTGTCAAACGCTGATTCTTCATCTGTCAAAAGCTCTTGACAGATGAAATGTCAATCACTGACGTCACCAGTAACCAGGTGTCCCTTAATTGGCCTGCTGAGCCCGCTGGGCGGGCTTAACAAGGTCAATCAAGGGAAAATAGCACGGGTTGGCCACAAGTCGATGGAGGCGGGACTACAACCCAAAAAGTGGGAGTCCCGCCTCCATCACGTCCCCATTGATAAATTCGAGCCCATACAGTTTCTCGGCTCAAAATCAAGACTGGATGGAGCCCATTGGGAAGATGGTTTGCAACAGAAGAGCAGGAGGAAGAGCAGAGAGGCCGAGGGATCTGTCTGCGCTTAATCCAGGATATTGTTTGATGGCCACTTTTTCTATACCAAGATATATGCTGATGATATGAGGCACAAAGGGATGAATGTGGACATATGATTTTGGGAGTGCCTATTGATACAAAACATTAGCTATGTGGCAATGCTGCTTCTGGGGCTATAGAGAGATAAGATACAGCTATACCAAACCTTCCCAGAATATTACACATAATAGCTCCAGGGAAATATCACTGACTAATTGGGGCGTTGCAAAAGGCACCTACTGTCAAAGATCTAGGGGGAAAAATTTGGATGCTTCTCCCGTTAGGATGCTAACGGGCCGCAAAGCAACTAGCGCCCGGGCGCGGCGCCACCAACGCCTCCCACGAAATTCAGCGGGAGGTTAGCGGCAGTGGTAACCGTTAGCGCGCTGCGCCGCTGGCGAAGACGTCATCGCCGTGCGCGGCGCCCCGACGGCGATCTTTGGTAGCATCCCCTGACTTACCGCCGGACGCTATGTCCGACGGGGTGAGGGGGCCTATCTGCAGCCGGGACGGCGCTATTTAAAGGCGAGGTGCGGGGCGGCCATTTTTGTTGCTGGCTGACTGCCAGCACCTGCCTCCGCTGCCGTCCCCGGCCTATTGACCCGGCACTTCTCGAGTGCCGGGCTCTTTTGCCGGCACTCCGATCCCCGGTGGCCCAGCTGGGCCCCGGGTCACGCTGCACAAGGCCCCTCCCCTTTAAGAAGGGGAGGAAGGCCTGCAGTACCGCGGCACAACGTGCCGCAGCGCCATCGCCGTGCCGCGATATTCCCTCGCAGTGCTCCAAGAGGGAGGCGGGGCGCTTCCAGTAGCTTCCTTCTTGGGGCGCTACCACTCAATTTTGGCTGCGGGGGTGCTAATTTTTCCGGGGCGCTAATAGTAGGGCGCCAAAGGGGGCGCAACTCAATTTTTCCTCCCTATTCCTTAGTTCTGGAAGAAGCTGGGATATATAGGCCTAGAATTTCACTATCGCCGCGCCAGGTCTTTAGCGCCTGAAATTTAGCGCTCGCCCGGATTCCCGTAGCGCCCGCCTGAAATTCAGTTGCAGCGCCCCAAGAGGGAGGCGGGCGCTATTGCAGGATTTGGCCGCCTCGCTTGGGGCGCTGAAAGTCAGTTTCAGGCGTCCAGCTGCCGCTGCGCCACCCGATGCAGTGCGGCAGGCTGGGGTACTGCAGGCCTCCTCCTTTTCTTAAGGAGGAGCTGCCTGCAGCCGTGAGATCGCCGCTGGATTCCCCCGGCAAATGAGCCCGGCACCACGGACAAGTGCCGGGCTCGCGGGGGTCAGACACCAATGCCGCGGGGGGGTGGTGTGGGAGTCCGGGGAGGAAGGAGCGGCCAAGCGGCCGCCGGGAAAGCGGCCGGCCGCACCTCCACCTTTACGCCCCGGCCTTTCGGAGCTGCAAGGCCCCGTTTCACAAACGCTCCTTGCGCCCGCTACGGGTGAGGCGGCGGTAAGTGAATTTGGGCGTTGGGCCGGCATCGCGTTGGAACCGGGGCGCTGCGCACACCGATGACGTCATCGGTGCCGGCGCAGCGCTACCGGCTAACGCCACCATTTGCGCTACACTGAATTCCAGGCTACCAACAGCGCCGGCGCTAAAGACCTCTTTAGGCGCTAAGTGGGCGCTAACACCACTGAATTTCTAGGCCATAGTCTTTAAAAGTGGATCAATTGGATACTGTAATGGTAGAGTAAACAATAATAAGCTGGGGAGATAACAGAGATACAGCAAGGTATGGATGCCCATGTGGTGTAGGGTAAAGAGAGGAAGTGGCTGAATGATGGACAGCATCTTGGGAAAAGGAATGGGGTCAGCGAGATACAGCCACAGAGGTTTAGGAGTATGAAATGCATACGGTTTCGTAGAATGAAGCAATTTGATATCTATAGAAAATAGAGTTTTTGCATCAAGCGAGTTAACCATGTCTTAAAACATCATACCTGGATCATACATGGAAAGCACGTATCACACTTGCACATGATGGGTTTAAAGGTCATGGAGCAGACTTTCATCTTCATAGCACGGGTGGTAATCTGGCGGAGCGGATCCGATCGCCCACCTATTATAGAAGCCGTCCCAGTTCTCATTTCATTGATTCTATAAAGATGAGTGGAAGCTGCGTTTGCTCTGATGTTCCAACAAAGTGATGCCGACCGATCGAGAGAATGAAATTCCCAATCCATATTCCAGGTCACAGTTCCTTAGAGTTGGATTGCCCTGTAGTAGTGGGTAATGTTTGGGAGGCCGAGCAGGCCCCTGGAGATGTGCAGGCAATTGAGACATACTCATGGTTACTTGCCAGAACCGTGGAACATGGAAATTCAGGTCATGGAATTGTTAAGTACACTGATCAGCAGCATGTGGAACAGGTAAAAGAAATAGAAGATTGTGTTCATTTTCATTGAGTTTCCCCACTCCAGATGTGACACAATCACATTGTTCCATTTGTCTTGGACCCAGGACAGCCCACGTGAAAGTATAGCACCCCGCACCACCTCAGGACGCCCCAAAGCACTTTACAGCCAATGAAGTACTTTTGAAGTGTGGCCACTGTTGTAATGTAGGAAAAGTGGAAGCCAATTTGTGCACAGCAAGCTCCCACAAACAGCAATGAAATAAATGACCAGATAATCTGCTTTAGGTGTTGGTTGAGAGATAAATATTGGCCAGGACACCAGGGAGAGCTCCCCTGCTCTTCTCTGAAACAGTGCCATGGCATCATTCATGTCCACCTGAGAGGGCAGACAGGGCTTCGGTTTAACGTCTCATCTGAAAGACAGCACCTCGAACAGTGCAGCACTCCCTCAGCACTGCATTGGAGTGTCAGCCCAGATTATGTGCTCAAGTCTCTGGAGTGGGACTTGAACCCACGACCTTCTACTTTAGAGGCGAGAGAGCTACCCACTGAGCTAAGGCTGACACTTGTAAAGTGTCATGGCTGAAGCATGTGGTCCACATGCTTCCTATAAAGCATCAATAACCCAGTGTCCCAGTGATCTCCTCCCCTCACCTCGGATAATGGGCTATTCAGTTATCTACTGGGCAGTTACAATGAATGCAAGAGTTCTATAACATACGTTGCAATGAAGTCAGGGAACTGATCAGTGGAAGGATCAGTTGTCCAACATAATTTGCGTGTACAAAAAAACGTGTGCAGAGCAAAGTTCTTCGGCAGGGAGACATCAGGAGAAAAATCAAAATCTTGAGAGAGTTGCTGGTGGGAATTATTGAAGTGAAATCCATTTCCAGTTGTTCAGCTTACAGGGATGACTCAATGTTGTGCAACCACAATTAGGGCCCCTACTCTCAGGTTAACTCTGATCATTGACTTCTGACGGCTTAAACACAGCTTTATTTAAACCAATTAAGGATCTATGTGGTGGCTTAGATAATGATAGGATCGGTATGCTGGAATGCTTTAACAGAACCAAATACTGCGTGAGTAATAGAAACCAGTGAAATGAATGCTTCAACTTGGATCTATTCTGGTCAGGGGTGTCCAAGCTTTTTGTCTTGAAGGGTCACAAAGGTGTATATCATGGCGCCTCAGGAGTCATAGAGTCATAGAGTTATACAGCACAGAAAGAGGCCCTTCGGCCCATCGTGTTTGCGCCGTCCATCAAGCCCTGTCCAATCTAATCCCATTTTCCAGCATTTGGTCCATAGCCTTGTATGCAATGGCATTTCAAGTGCTCATCCACATGCTTCGTGAATGTTGTGAGGGTTCCTTCCTCTACCACCCTTTCAGGCAGTGAGTTCCAGACTCCAACCACCCTCTGGGTGAAAAAGTTCCTCCTCAAATCCCCTCTAAACCTCTTGCCCCTTACCTTGAATCTATGCCCCCTTGTTATTGACCCCCCTACTAAGGGGAAAAGTTCCTCTTTATCTACCCTATCTATGCCCCTCATCATTTTGTACACCTCAATCAGGTCCCCCCTCAGCCTTCTTTGCTCCAAGGAAAACAACCCCAGCCTGTTCAGTCTTTCTTCATAGCTGAGGCGCTCCATCCCAGGTAACATCCTGGTGAATCTTCTCTGCACCCTCTCCAAAGCAATCACATCCTTCCTATAGTGAGGCGACCAGAACTGCACACAGTACTCCAGCTGTGGCCTTACCAGCGTTTTGTACAGCTCCATCATAACCTCCCTGCTCTTATACTCTATGCCTCGGCTAATGAAGGCAAGTATCCCATATGCCTTTTTAACCACCTTATCTACCTGTTCCGCTTCCTTCAGGGATCTATGTACATGTACACCAAGGTCCCTCTGACCCTCTGTACTTCCTAGGGTCCTACCACTCATTGTGTATTCCCTTGCCTTATTTGTCCGTCCAAAATGCATCACCTCGCACTTTTCAGGGTTAAATTCCATTTGCCACTTTTCCGCCCATCTGACCAACCCGTTTATATCGTCCTGTAGCCTAAGGCTTTCCTCCTCGCAATTTACCACCCCACCAATTTTCGTGTCATCTGCGAACTTACTGATCATACCTTTTACATTCTCCTCCAAATCATTTATGTAGATCACAAACAGCAAGGGACCCAGCACCGATCCCTGAGGTACCCCACTGGACACAGGCTTCCAGTCACAAAAACAACCTTTGACCATCACCCTCTGCCTCCTGCCACTCAGCCAGTTTAGGATCCAACGTGCCAAGGCACCCTGGATCCCATGGGCTCTTACCTTCTTGACCAGTCTCCTATGCAGGACTTTGTCAAAAGCCTTACTGAAGTCCATGTATACCACATCCACAGCATTTCCTTCATCCACACACCTAGTCACCCCCTCGAAAAATTCAATCAGATTGGTCAGACATGATTTACCCTTGACAAAGCCATGCTGACTATCCCCGATTAATCCTTGCCTCTCCAAGTGGAGACTAATTTTGTCCCTCAGAATCTTTTCCAATAATTTCCCTACCACAGATGTTAGGCTCACTGGCCTGTAATTCCCTGGTTTATCCCTGCTACCCTTCTTGAATAATGGTACTACGTTAGCTGTTCTCCAGTCCTCTGGTACATCCCCTGTGGCCAGAGAGGTTCTGAAAATTTGTGTCAGAGCCATACAAAAACTTTAAATCTAAGCTCCTATTAATTTGCAGACATCGCAAGTTGCTGATACGTACAGATCTTGGTGTCCTGATTTAGGATTTACCTACCACTGAGGCAACAGGGCTAAGAATAAATGTTTCCAAATCTCCAAGCCCATAAAATTCAAACCACAGGGTAAGATATAGAAGTAGAAATAGGACAGAATTACCTGGGCTTCAAGGGTTAAACCGTAGGGGTTGAGTTCATACATGACCCACAGGCTGTAGTTTCAACACCCCTGATCAATGTGAGTTCTCCTCCTTTAAGACATTCCTTAAAACCTACCTCTTTGACCAAGCTCTTGGTCACCGGTCCTAATATTGGCCCAGAAATTCGGGTCGGGGGCTTCCCGCGGGTGCAAGCCTCCGACCTGCACTTACCTAGCGCGCCGGCCATTGTGCTGTGGGCCCGCGTGGGATTCTGATCCTGGGCCTGCTCCTTGGATAATGGGCTATTCAGTTATCTACTGGGCAGTTACAATGAATGCAAGAGTTTTATAACATATGTTGCAATGAAGTCAGGGAACAGTGCTTGCGTATCCCAGGGGCGCAGTTAGTTCGAAGCGTCCCCTGGGATCACGTGGGCCATGGGGAGCCAATGGTAGCAGGGCTTGCCCATTCATAAATTTGACAGGAAGAGCTGTCAAACCTATAAATACTATAAACCCCAAAACATAACTAAAACTTCAAGTAATTAATTTTTAAAATAACTATAAATTACATAAAATAACTATTTTAAACAATAATTTAAATTTTTGAAAAAATTAACTACAGTTTCTAACGGGGCTAAAAATAAACTTACCTTTCTTTAAAGTATTTAAAAATAATAAACCTGTGGAAAAAATGTTTTAATTTTACTTAATTCACCACTTACCTTGTTAAAAGCAGGCCTTGCGACTGCTTTTTAAAAGTGTAACTCCTGGAGACTTACCCACCTGGAGAAAGCTGCAAAAAAAACGTAAGTCCCAGGCGCACGCGCTGCCTCTCCGGCGCACGCATTCGACCTGTGAACCCCTTCCTTTAAGGGAACAGAAGTTCCGGTTTCCCGCACATGCGCAGTGCGTGCACCAAACCGGCACTTTCGTTGGGCCTACAGGTGAGTACCCAGCACGTACTCACCCGTGGAGACCCGAATTTCTGGCCCAATGTCTCTTTCTTTGGCTTGGTGTCAATTTTTTTGTGTGTGTCTGATTCCGCTCCTGTGAGGCACCTTGGGACATTTTACTGTGTTAAAGGCGCTATATTAATGCAAGTTGTTGTTGGAGAGGTAGATAATTCATTTTAAGAACTACTCCCATCACTAGTTATATTTCAAACCAGGTCTCATTAGTTGGCGCCACCATTCTACCCAAATGGCTGGAATACAACCCCAAAACAAGGACTATTCAAGGCCTTCCAACAAGCAATGATGCTGGAGGATACAATATAAAGGTGACAGCTCTGGGGAATATTCTGCACAAGTCAAGCCAAGTTTCTACAACTTTTCAACTGCTGGTTTTGAACGACGATGGATACCTCAACGAATGGAGCGCCACGACAGGCCAACGCTTTCCTGCACCGCACAAGTAGGATTTGGACATTTTCTTTTTACTTCAGTAATGAAAATATAAAACAGTTTTTAAACTAAAATCATTATGTACAAACTGTTCTTGATATGTTATTACCTTGATTGTACAAATAATACAGATGACACGAAAATTGGTGGGGTGGTAAATAGCGAGGAGGGAAGCCTCAGTCTGCAGGACGATATAGATGGGTTGGTCAGATGGGCGGAACAGTGGCAAATGGAATTTAACCCTGAAAAGTGTGAGGTGATGCATTTTGGACGGACTAACAAGGCAAGGGAATACACAATGAATGGTAAGACCCTAGGAAAGACAGAGGATCAGAGGGACCTTGGTGTGCATGTACATAGATCCTTGAAGGCAGCAGAACAGGTGGATAAGGTGGTTAAGAAGGCATATGGGATACTTGCCTTCATTAGCCGAGGCATAAAATATAAGAGCAGGGAGGTTATGATGGAGCTGTACAAAATGCTGGTTAGGCCACAGCTGGAATACTGTGTGCAGTTCTGGTCACCACACTATAGGAAGGATGTGATTGCTTTGGAGAGGGTGCAGAGGAGATTTACCAGGATGTTACCTGGGCTGGGGCGCTTCAGCTATGAAGAAAGACTGGACAGGCTGGGGTTGTTTTCATTGGAGCAGCGAAGGCTGAGGGGGGACCTGATTGAGGTGTACAAAATTATGAGGGGCATAGATAGGGTAGATAGAAAGGAACTTTTTCCCTTAGTAGAGGGGTCAATAACAAGGGGGCATAGATTCAAGGTAAGGGGCAGGAGGTTTAGAGGGGATTTGAGGAAGAACTTTTTCACCCAGAGGGTGGTTGGAATCTGGAACTCACTGCCTGAAAGGGTGGTAGAGGCAGGAACTCTCACAACATTCAAGAAGCATTTGGATGAGCACTTGAAATGCCATAGCATACAAGGCTACGGACCAAATGCTGGAAAATGGGATTAGATTAGACAGGGCCTGATGGCCGGCGCGGATGCGATGGGCCTCTTTCTGACTCTATGAGTCTATGAACTGATTTTTAGGATCACCTCCGTCTGACATTTATTTCTTGACAATTTCCTTGGGGATCCAACTGCGTTATAGGAACTTAGCAAAATCTGGTATTAGGTCTTAAATGTCAGTGTTAATCTTCAGTGAAAGTCACTGTACAGATAAATGATCAAGTTCCTTATGCTAATCAGTACAGAACTAGACAGTAATCTAGGGCATTCATCTTCGAGCAAAGAAAAGCACATTAATACCTTCAAATCAAATCAAATCAACTTTTATTGTAATTGTTAGTGCACAAGTGCAGTACAACGAAATGTAGGCTTGCGGCTCCCGAGAGTGTACATTTAGATTAAGACATTTAAACATTCAACATTCATTTGGCTTGTAATACATTAACATAAACATAATAAAGTGCTTTGGCAGATGTGCAGGCTTTAGAGTTTATTTGTGGAGTTCAGTAGGATGACAGCCCTGGGAAAGAAGCTGTTCCTAAATCTGGTCGTTCGGGTGCAAATGCATCTGTAGCGTCTCCCAGATGGCAGGGGGGTGAACAGACTGTGGCTGGGGTGGGTAGGGTCTTTGATGATGGACCGTGACCTCCGTAGACAGCGTTTCTGGTATATGTGCTCTATGGTCGGTAGCCGGTAATGCGTTGGGTAGTTTTGACTACCCGCTGCAGGGCTTTCCGGTCATAGTAGCTACAGCTGCCATACCATACTGTGATACAGTTTGTCAGGATGCTTTATACTCACTGTAGTTATATTTTATGAAACACAACTAAAATGTTATACTCACAGATCTAATTTGCTAAAGCTACTTTTTCCTGTCTTCAGCTTTCACTTACGAGGATGCACAGCAGACGGTCCCACTGTTTACACAGGTGTTATCCTCCAGGCTAAGGTCCACTCTTTAGGAGCGAGCAGTCGCATATCTCTCCTCGTATCCATGGCTGAGTATCTACGTACAGATCCCTTTTTATTAACACTGTGCCCATTCAGGGACATGACGAATCTTAAACTGAAGAAGATCCATATTTTGGCCTCTGAAACCGGCAACAGGAGCTCCACGGACCGAGACGCTGCAGAAATCTATTGGCCAATCAGCTGTGACAGCTTTGGCATGTTGCAGGAACTCATTCAGGTTTTGAATCATAATGTCTTCTCAGGTCATATTTCACAGTATTTAGGGTGGCATCTTTCAGGCTGGAGGGTATTTAGAAAAGGAGAGAAGATTATGCATCTTCAGAGGAACCGTCGGCAAGCTTTAATGGTTTCACCAACACCTGCAATGACACCGCCTAAACCGACCTATTTAATCAGGCCTGGGCCTACAGTACTTACCCAGATCGTTACCAAATCTTTCATGTCAAACAGAGACTATTCAAAACTTGATTCTGCAGCTGAGAGGGACGGGTCGGATGTACAAACTAGGGTGCCAGGCATTGCAACAAGCAATAGCATCCCAGCTACACCAGAAAGGCAACAAAGCTCCCTGTTCAGAACCTCATTCACTTCTGTTCAGCTCCAAGCATCCACTCATTTCACAGAGGTTTCCTTGAGCAGTTTCTCTGGCTTTGGGCTCTCATTCTCACCGCCAACCTCACTTGCAGTGAAGCCTGTTTTAGCGCCGACCCAACATTTGCCTATATTTATACTGCCATCCAAACCTGTGATGTCATTAGACACACAAGCGCCACACATCCTCTTAGCTAAATCAGAGATGGTGTCAACGTCCCCAAGCTTTTCTGTACTTCAACCCTCAAGTTATTTTCTACTCGGTACTTCATCGCTCAGAATTGCACACCTGTCACCTACTCCAACAATAGTTCCAGAGTTTGTAACAAAGGGGATTCACAGCATAATTCCAACAGTTCTCATTTCCGCTACCCTGACCTCCTCTATAGCCATCAAACAACCTTGGCTGACTGAACAATTTACAGATACTTCCAGCCCAAACACACTATCTTCATCAATGTCATCACTACTTGATGAAACCACCCTACTGACCGCACTCAACATGTTTAGTATACCCACCTTGGATAAAATGGTACCGACAGCCTCGGCCATCACCACTAGCACTAACCAAGATCACAAGGCAGAGACTTCGTCAGTTAAAGCTCTGCATAGTTTTAGCATGACAGCTAGTCCCAAGTACTTACTTCCATCTCCAGTTCTCTACAGTCAGTTATCAGTCATCAGTCCAAAACTAACTTCTCCGTTACACGCTCCTCCCATTCATTCCTCGATATTTGCAGATACCACGACAGCACTTATGGTAAATTCATTAGTATCGGGTGATCATGCACTCAGATCTCTACTATTTCTATCGAGTATCTATGCTTCTGCTCTAAAAATGACCAAATCCCAGGATATTAACGATGCCTTTAGCTCTCTAGCAACAATTCATCTGAACACAAGTTTACCAGGTAAGTCATTTTGTTTAATGTCTTAGCCACTAACTGAGAAATCACTTTAGTAGTACCGGTTTCCGGTTGTATTAGGTTATTTATTGCTGGTTACAAAACAGTCACTTAATTGCCTCACTAGTGCCTGTCATATCTGGTAATTCAGTCTGAGGCATCCCGCTTAAACCGCAGCAACTAGCTTGGTATTTAGTTGCAGCCACAAGCACAATTGATGCTGTTTCTTATTCAGTCACTAGCTAGTGCCGTGGTCATCTGGGTAGGTTCTTCCTCTCGCTCCCTTTTGTGACAGTCCTTGTCGATAGAGGGCTGGATGGTTTGCCCACCTCCATGTGACGGGCAACTTTCCTCTGAGGGACGATCAGTAATAGGCTGGGACTTGAACGCGGGTCTCAATTCTTGACATATTACCAGAAATGCTGTCCCCTTTAAGAGTTTACGTGCAAGTCATGAGATCCTCCATCTTTACTGCAGACACAGCCTTGTTCTGGAATCATACCAGTTTCCTTTGAGGGAGAGTACAGTAGAAAACACCAAGCATATGCAGTGAAGCATTGCACAGGGAAATATTAATTACAAAGCAAAACAGCGCTGGTTTCAAATCTTATCAGCAGCATCAAAACGATTTGATAGCCTTAGATACTAAAAAATAGGGCCAAGGTTCTCAAGAAAACCCCTAATGGCTAATAGATTTAATCGTTTTGTTTTATTTTTGAACACAGCAATTGAAACATGATCGTTGGGTCTATACCGAAAATCTTTGTAAAAATTTATCCCCGAGATTAAAACCCAATGTCAACTATACAACTCCCCAAAACAAAATGAAGAGAACCTGTGAGAACTGGATAAGTGATGTTACCATCAGCCGAACCAACATTGTTTATCCGCAATATAATCAGAAAATGCTGGAAATACTCAGGAGGTCAGGCAGCATCTGTGGAGAGAGAAAATGTTCTGACGAAAGGTCATCGAGCTGAAACGTTAACTCTGTTCCTCTCTCCACAGATGTTGCCTGACCTGCTGAGTGAGTATTTCTAGCATTTTCTGTTTTTATTTCAGATTTCCAGCATCCGCAGTATTTTGCGTTTGTTTTGGTTATCTGCACTTTGACAACTTGGGTTAGATTAGAAACAAATTGTGAAATTTGTAAATGCCATTATATAATGTGGCCTGAGGGATTCTTAACTCCAAGGTATCACAGCCTTGGCTCAGTGGTAGCACTCTCACCTGCAAGTCAGAAGATAATGGATTCAAGCCCCACTCCAGAAACTTAACTACATAATCTGGGCTGATACTTCGATGCAGTAGTTGGAGGTGCCACCTTTTGAATGGAACATTAAAGCACTCTTGGTTGGGTGTAAAGACCCAGTGGTACTACTCAAGGAGAGCATGGGAGGTGTCCTGGCCCCAACATTAATCCCTAACCATATGCCACTAAAAACAGATTAACTGGCCATTCATCTCATTGTTGTTTGAGCGACCTTGCAAATGAGCTTGCTTGTCACGTTTCCCTACAACAGTGACTACACTTCAAAAGTACTTCATTGGCTGTGAAGCGCTTGAGGTTGCCTAGAGGTTGGGAAAGGCGCTATAGAAATGCAAATTCTTTCTTTCCTTTTGAATTATCCCTGCGGTCACTAAGAGCATTACACTAGGATGGATCAAGCGCGATATTCAGTGCGCATTTCTTGAGCAAGTGAAACTTAATTTTGGACAAATACTTTGGACGTGGCCTTGTGAGTGCTGCCTACAGGCATTAATTGTGACAAGATTTATCCACCGCATCAAGGTTATTTACCTTATGTACTCAGGAAAAGCAAGTATACTGGGCTAGATTTTCAGTTGCTTGCGCCAGCAGTTAGCGCCTTAAGAGAAGTGATTTTCGGGCGCTATGCGTGTAGCGCCTGGGCGCAGCGCAGTTTGCGCCCCGCCCCAAATTAAGTTGCTCGTTAGCGCCGGCGCAAAGTTTAGCGGCCGCCCGGATGCGCGCGCAGAAAATGACGTCACATCCTCGTGCAACGCCCTTTGGCCGCCCCGAATCCAAACTTCAGTCGGACCGCCCCATTGTGCGGCTGGCGTCCAGAGCGTTTGTAAAATGGAACGCAACACACCCTGGGGAGCGCAAATTAAAGGGCACTCCTCCTGCACTATATACGGCACTCTGCATGTGTTGTGTGGAAGGATCCAGTGTGTGGTTGTGAACGGTGTATTTATGTTTCCGGCCACCACCACCACCGCCACCACCACCACCACCACCACCACCACCACCACCACCAACACCACCACCACCACCACCACCTCCTCCTCCTCCTCCTCATCCTCATCATCATCATCATCATCTTTTCCCCCCCAGACTCTGCCTTTGAAAAAAACACATGCACCCTTCCCCTTTAAGAGCTCACTGGCACCAGAGTGTCTGCCGTGCGCTGCGCCCGAGCTCGGGTGTTGCGCTCTGCACCGCCGGCTTAGCGCCTAAAGATAGTAGTGGAACGCCTCTTTTAGCGCTCCACCAACCTCTTAGGGCGAAGCCACTGAATTTCCGGCAACGGGGCGCTACTTTGGGGCGGGCGCTAACTTCGGGCGGGCGCTAAGGTTAGCGCCCCAAAACTGTCTATACTGAAAATCTAGGCCATAGTCTTTAAAATTGGCAACTTATCACACAAGGCACAGACACGATGGGCCGAATGGTCTCCTTCTGTGTCGTAATTTTTCTATGATTCTAAGAGCATGCCAATTTTCAAGACTAAATCGGTTACTGATGTCACAATGTGCTCCCACTATACCATCCCAACCGCTCTATAATTGTATGTAGTTTCTGCTTTCCCGCTAGGTCTCACCATGTTGTTAAGGACTCCTGTAGCAGAAGTTCAATTGAATCTGACTTGGTGAGGTGTGGTGAGTCTAAGATATGGAACAAGACATCTTGCACCAATCTTTCAGCAGCCAGTGCAACAGTAGTCGAGTTTCAAGCTGCCACTGTTGGGTGGTCAGGTAACATCAAAGTAATAATAGGGGTGGGAAAGTGTGCGATGATGGGATCCTAAATAAGTAACATTTGATTGTGACTTAGCTCTTGACCTGGTGCAGGAGTATTCTCACTGTGCTAGGCCAACCCTGTTCCTTTCTCCAAAATGTACAGAACTGAACATTTAAAATCACAACTTAAAATTAGAGCTACGAGTGAAATCAGGAAGGGGAGTGGAAATCTGGAACTCTCCCCTAAAAGGCTGTGGATGTTGGCACAAACGAACTTTTCAGTTTATATTTTTGTTGGGTAAAGGCATCAACAGCTATGGTGCAAAAGCAGGAAAGTAGGGTTGAGGTACAGATCAGCCATGAACAAATTGAGAGGCTGAACGGCTGATTCCTGTTTGTTTTTTCTAAGTATGTCATCTTGAAAGTTGCCAATTTTGAAAACTGTCTACTTGCTTTTCCTGAGTATGTAAAGTAAATAATCTCATCACAATTAATGCTTGGATGAAGCAGTCACAAGGTCATGTCCAAAGTATTTGTCCAAAATTAAGTTTCACTTGCCTAAGTCTGGTACTTAAATATTATCTACCACCACGGTCTCCTCTTCATTTATATTTCTAGAATCTTGCCTTTCCATACAGGCAGGACTTCAACCTGTCTGGGCTGTTACCCTGTGCTCGCTGACCTACATTGGCTCCCGGTCCAGCAACACCTTGTAGGAATTAACGAATTCCTACGAATAACGGAGATCGACACAAGAGAACAATCAAACAGGTCTTTACTCAAAGGAGATGCCATGAGGACTGACTGGGCAGTCCCGTGTTTTGCGACGTGACGTCATCGCGTTTGCCCGCATTTTCCCGCGCTCTTAAAGGGGCCACGCCCTGTACATGCAAACTCTATATACAAAACACAGTAATGCCTAACACAATGGTACAGGTTTAGGCTGGTGTTAGAACATCGTTAAAGAGAATTATATACAGTTAGCCAGAGTCATTCAGTGGTTCTGCAACAACCTCAATTTTAAAATTCTCATCCTTGTTTTGAAATCCGTCCATGGCCTCGCCCCTCCCTTTCTCTGTAACCTCCTCCAGCCCTACAACCCCGAGATCTCTGCGCTTTTTCAATTCTGGCCTCGTGCGCATCCCTGATTTTAATCACTCCACCATTGGTGGCCGTGCCTTCAGCTGCCTGGGCCCTAAACTCTGGAATTCTCTCTGAGCTTCTCTACCTCTCTTTCCTCCTTTAAGACGCTCCTTAAAACCTACCTCTGACCAACCTTTTGGTCATCTGCCCTAATACATACAATTATGTGGAATATACAGCACAGAAACAGGCCATTCGGCCCAACCAGTCCATGCCAGCGTTTATGCTCCACTCGAGTCTCCTCCCGTCTTCCCTCATCTAACTCTATCAGCGTAACCCTCGATTCCCTTCTCCCTCATCTGCTTGTCTATCCTCCCCTTAAATGCATCTATACTATTCGCCTCAACTACTCCCTGTGGTAGCGAGTTTCACATTCTCGCCACTCTCTGGGTAAAGCAGTTCCTTCTGAATTCCCGATTTGATTTCTTGGTGACTATCTTACATTGATGGCCTCCAGTTTTGCTCGGTGGCTCGGTCTCAAGTTTTGTTTGATAACACTCCTGTGAAGCGCCTTGGGATGTTTTACTATGTTAAAGGTGCTATATAAATACAAGTTGTTGTAGTTTTAGGTCAATCCATTTCCAAATAATAGGTGGAAAACAGGATAACAGAATAAGGATCCATCAGTTAAGCTTGTGTTGATTGAGAGAACACATGAGGGTTACCAATTCCTTTCTGCATTACTATGAGGTGTTGACGGGAAAGGATTGTCTGGGTCCAAATGTGCATTGCACCTTTGCAGAGAGATCAGGAGCAAGTTGATATAGTCAGAAGGAAGCCTCACTGAATATTCGTGGATTAGGCCCTTGTAGAACAGTCCCATCTATACTCTTTGAATCTCAATCCTGTCTGTCCACTCAGCGGTGTTTGGTTGAATCAATGCACGGGCCTGAGTCTTACCAATCTAAGAAATTGTGGAGGTGCCCATAAAGGTAACTTGCCTCAAACATTCATCAAGACCATCTTACGCCAATGGCTACATCCTACTGTTTCCTGAGAAAATAGCACTTGATTCATGGACTTTTGCGCAGGAGGGTTCAAGTACAAATGGTCTCCTTTATAGTCTTTGCTTCTGATATAACCATCAGCCCGAGACCCATAAGCAGCATGTGGCATGATCCACGGACATGCTGCAAAACTCAAATTAATTTTCTGTCTGATCTGAAACATGCCCCCATTCTTGCTGTGGAAGTTCAAGGCCAAACTCTTAAGCAATTGTTACACTATAGCAAGTTACATAGAATTTTACAGCACAGAAACAGGCCATTCGGCCTAACTGGTCTGTGCCAGTGTTTATGCTCCACATGAGCCTCCTCCCGCCCTACTTCATCTCATCCCTATCAACATAGCCTTCCAATCCTTTCTTTGCATTTAAGAGGAAGCTAGATAATTACATCTATGCTATCCACCTCAACCACCTCTCTGAGTAAAGAAGTTTCTCCTGAATTCCTCATTGGATTTATTAGTGATTATCTTATATTTATGGCCCCTAGTTTTGGACCCCTCGTAGAAACATCTTTATCACTACCCCCCATCAAACCCCTTCATAATTTTAAAGACCTCTATCAGGTCACCTCTGAGCTCTGATGAAAGGTCATTGACCTGAGCTCTGTTTCTCTCTCCACTGATGCTACCTGACCGGCTGAGTATTTCCAGCATTTTCTGATTTTATTTTAGATTTTCAGCAACCGCAGTATTATGTTTTTGTTACGCCTCTCAGTCTTCCCTTTTCTAGAGAAAAGAGCCCCAGCCTGTTCAGTTCTGGTGACATCCTAGTAAATCTTTTTTGCACTTTCCCCAGTGCTTCTATATCGGTTTTGTAGTATGGAGACCAGAACTGTGCACAGTGCTCCAAGGTTCTATACAAGTTTAACATAACTTCGTTGCTTTTGAATCATATTCCTCTCTAGAAATGAAACCCAGTGCTTTGTTTGCACTTTTTATGACTTTGTTAACCTGCTTTGCAGCTTTGTGAATCTGTACCCCTAAATCCCTTTGCTCTACCCTATTTTGACTGTTCTTTTCCAAGGATAGGTGGCCTCCTTATTCCTCCCACCAAAATGCACCACCTTACACTTACCTATATTGAAAATAATTTGCCATTTGCACGCCCATTCATATTTGGTATTTTGTTGCCATCTTCCTCAGTATTAACTACACCCCCCAATTTGGGGTCATCTGCAAATTTTGATACCGTACTTCCAATTCCCGAGTCCAAATCATTTATGTAAATGGTGAACAGCAGTGGACCCAGCACCGATCCCTGTGGAACACCACTTCCCACCTTCTGCCAGTCTGAGTAACTACCTTTAACCTCTACTCGCTGCTTCCGAGCCAATTTTCATCCATTCTGCTACTTGTCTCCCAACTCCACATGCTCTGACCATCGTCATGAGTCTACTATGTGGTACCTTATCGAAGGCCTTTTGAAAGTGTGTGTAGATTACAGTTGTGTAAGTTGTGCAAGCATTGTTTGTGGCAGCAGTCACTGGAACAGTCAAGCGGCAGCTTTTGAAGTGAAGCGAGAGAGTTGAGCCCACCAACCACAAAACAGCAAATAAACATAAAACAGCTTCAATTGCAGGTGAATCTCAACAAAAACTGAAGCAGGAACATGCAAAAATGGTAATGCCTGGAAGAACTTATTCCTGGCATGTAGATTTGCTGCCAATTCAGGTTAAAAAGAAATGGGTTAAATCTGGAATGATGACTTGCATGTAACATGGGCTGAATGTAAATTCTTAAAGGGACATCATCCTTATGACATCACCTGGTAGATTGACAAACCTTTTCACAGAAATCACAGAAACCCCACAGTGCAGATAGAGGCCATTTCGGCCCATCGAGCCTGCACCGACACATATCCCACCCGATCCCCGTAACCCCTACACCAACACATATCCCACCCTATCCCCGTAACCCCACGCATTTAATCCCCCTAACACTAAGGGTCAATTTATCATAGCCAATCAACCTAACCCGCACATCTTTGGACTGTGGGAGGAAACCGGAGCACCCGGAGGAAACCCACGCAAACACGGGGAGAATGTGCAAACTCCACACAGACAGTCACCCGAGGCCGGATTCGAACCCGGGTCTCTGGCGCTGTGAGGCAACTGTGCTAACCACTGTGCCACCGTGCTTTTGTTTGTATGTTGGAAGTTGAACAAATCACAGGGAACTGGGGGCTTTGAACATTTTTCCACTGAAGTTTATTCACAGAGCAGGGAATTCTCCCAGTGTCCTTACCAATATTACTCCTGGAAAAGAGCTCATTGGTCTCATTACTGTTTGAGTGATTTTGTAATGGGCACGTGGTTCCTTTACGTAACAGCAGAACCTGCGCAACAGAGTAACGCAGGGTGTGTGCATCACTCTGGAACAGCAGAACCTGCGCATCAGAGTAACTCGGTGTGTGCATCACTCTGGAACAGCAGAACCTGTGCAGCAGAGTAACTCAGGGCGTGTGCATCACTCTGGAACAGCAGAACCTGTGCAACAGAGTAACTCGGTGTGTGCATCACTCTGGAACAGCAGAACCTGTGCAGCAGAGTGACTCAGGGTGTGTGCATCACTCTGGAACAGCAGAACCTGCGCAACAGAGTGACTCAGGGTGTGTGCATCACTCTGGAACAGCAGAACCTGCGCAACAGAGTGACTCAGGGCATGTGCATCACTCTGGAACAGCAGAACCTGCGCAACAGAGTGACTCAGGGCGTGTGCATCACTCTGGAACAGCAGAACCTGTGCAACAGAGTAACTCGGTGTGTGCATCACTCTGGAACAGCAGAACCTGCGCAACAGAGTGACTCAGGGTGTGTGCATCACTCTGGAACAGCAGAACCTGCGCATCAGAGTGACTCAGGGTGTGTGCATCACTCTGGAACAGCAGAACCTGCGCAACAGAGTGACTCAGGGTGTGTGCATCACTCTGGAACAGCAGAACCTGCGCAACAGAGTGACTCAGGGTGTGTGCATCACTCTGGAACAGCAGAACCTGCGCAGCAGAGTAACTCGGTGTGTGCATCACTCTGGAACAGCAGAACCTGCGCATCAGAGTAACTCAGGGTGTGTGCATCACTCTGGAACAGCAGAACATGCGCAGCAGAGTAACTCGGTGTGTGCATCACTCTGGAACAGCAGAACCTGCGCATCAGAGTAACTCAGGGTGTGTGCATCACTCTGGAACAGCAGAACCTGCGCAGCAGAGTAACTCAGGGTGTGTGCATCACGCTGGAACAGCAGAACCTGCGCATCAGAGTAACTCAGGGTGTGTGCATCACTCTGGAACAGCAGAACCTGTGCAGCAGAGTAACTCGGTGTGTGCATCACTCTGGAACAGCAGAACCTGCGCAACAGAGTGGCTCAGGGTGTGTGCATCACTCTGGAACAGCAGAACCTGCGCAGCAGAGTAACTCAGGGTGTGTGCATCACTCTGGAACAGCAGAACCTGCGCAGCAGAGTAACTCGGTGTGTGCATCACTCTGGAACAGCAGAACCTGCGCATCAGAGTAACTCAGGGTGTGTGCATCACTCTGGAACAGCAGAACCTGCGCAGCAGAGTAACTCAGGGTGTGTGCATCACGCTGGAACAGCAGAACCTGCGCATCAGAGTAACTCAGGGTGTGTGCATCACTCTGGAACAGCAGAACCTGTGCAGCAGAGTAACTCGGTGTGTGCATCACTCTGGAACAGCAGAACCTGCGCATCAGAGTAACTCAGGGTGTGTGCATCACTCTGGAACAGCAGAACCTGCGCAGCAGAGTAACTCAGGGTGTGTGCATCACTCTGGAACAGCAGAACCTGCGCAGCAGAGTAACTCAGGGTGTGTGCATCACTCTGGAACAGCAGAACCTGTGCAGCAGAGTAACTCAGGGTGTGTGCATCACTCTGGAACAGCAGAACCTGCAGCAGAGTAACTCAGGGTGTGTGCATTACTCTGGAACAGCAGAACCTGCGCAACAGAGTGACTCAGGGTGTGTGCATCACTCTGGAACAGCAGAACCTGCGCAACAGAGTGACTCAGGGTGTGTGCATCACTCTGGAACAGCAGAACCTGCAGCAGAGTGACTCAGGGTGTGTGCATCACTCTGGAACATTTCCGAGAAATGTGATAAGGTGCAAGACAAACGCAAACCCTTTTCTTTGTGTAGGAAAATAAATCTTTTCCCTTTTTGCAAATTACAATCAAGAGATTAACATTACGTACCGTACTTAGTTGATGTTATAGATTTTTCCTTATTTCCTTTTTGTCTTAAAACAGAGATGTATACAGCAACTGAAGACAGCCCCGGTCTCATCAATTCCACTATAGATGACGAAAGATACAGTTCTGAATCAGATACCAAGGTTGAAACAAGTCTCAATCTGGTCAGTCCTTTATACCTATTGTCAGAACTCACCCAGCCGTACTCCGATGTTTCACTTTTACCAAGTAGCCTTATGCCAATTTCCGAGCTGACCAATGTGGAGGAATCACATTCTACAGGGTTGCTCATCACAGATGCCTCATCGAGCATGATTGTAACCAATGAAGACTTGTCTTTCCACTCAATGGACAGTACGCTTTGGTCAACAGAGCTAGCTTCAACAGACGTGGAAAGTTTATTTTACGTGACACAGAAAATTGACCCGTCGCCAATCCTACCTTTTGCATTTAGCACTATAAGCGATATTCAAACTACTTTGTTATCTACTAGAAGCAGTGATGAAATTACTAGCACAAGTTATCTATTGGCACCCAACATTTTTACTATCTCACCTAGCACACCAGTACACTTACAAGGCTCATCAGAACCCATTCCAGTACATACCATCAAACCTGAATTAATGACTACAAATATTTCAGTACTTAGTTCAGACAGGAGGCTTTCAGAGTCTACCTTATATTCTGTCAAATCAGACACTATAGCTTCTCCTCAATCACAATCTTTTTCTCATAATGAAGTCCTTTTGTCCTCTTTCGATGCACAAACAGCTGACTTACTCACTACCACATACATCACACATCAGCTGATTCTCACCCCAATTTTCTTTTACTCTTTTGAAACAGTATCTTCTCTGTCAATTGGAGAAATTGTAAAGCAATCGATCATCAAACAATCACACATTCCTTCGGTTTCTTTTCAAGAACATCCAACGCTGTTGACCCATTCAATGATTCCCATGTATTCACTCTCACTCCAAGAAAATCAATCTAGCTGGGACTCTGTTACTCCTTTAAACTCATCCATCGATGGCCTTGTACTATTACAGCACTCTCCTCTCACATCGGTGGATCACACGCCATATTCTCACTTAGTCACCAAACTCGCCCAGTCTTCTCCTGCGTCTGTTACATCCTACTCATCAGTCGGAAAGGATCTTGTGCTATCCACCTTCCCAATGTCTCCTCCTACTTCTCCAGCACCTGAATTTTCTTTTCTGTCCACAGTCCAAGATCCTCTTACCAATTTACAGTCATTCAGGCCAGTTACAAATCAGTTCAGCCAGGATGATTCCATCAGTTTTCCACCTTCATTTAGAGATCTTATGCCATCAATTAATTTCACAGAGGTTCTCAGCTCTTCAGTTCCATCCAATGAGCTAAAGCCATCTTTTGGTGTATTTGAAGCATATAGTGACAACGTAACAATGCCCATTACTACCTCAGTGACACATGATAACCTACCATCTCTCATGCAATCATTCTCATCGGAGGTGGACTTAAGATATCCCACTTCACAGCCATTTTTTAGCCATTATATTGTATCTACAGAGTTGCCGTACTTTACCTCATCTCTGCTGCAGACAAAACCATTACCTGAAAGTTTGTTTCATTCCTTTGGGTCAGATTTAGTCTATTCCATAATATCCTCTACTAACACACATCAAATCAGTCAGTATTCAATGAATGCAATGTCAGTCAACACCATGGGTGTTTGGCAAGACATTTATAACCACACAGGACCGTTTCAAGTATCCAGCATTTCAAACATCTTAATGCCCAGCCAGTCAAGCCTCAGCATCCCTACTTTTAGTTTTGACGAAAGTCCAGTATTCCCGCACTGGTTGAGCCAAACGATTACAGCGCCTATTCACTCCGTATTAATACAAGAAACATATGCCATCAAAAGTTGGACTGCTCAGGATACGTTCACAAAGATTCCAATTTCCTCTGAAACAACTGTGATTGAAAGTCTGAGCCCCAAAGACACATCCACGAAGATTTCATCCACCCTCCAAGTGCCTGCCTCGGAGTATAATGGTAAGCTACAACGCAAATTGCCTTTTCATGCATCAATTTTCTATCGCTCTACTTAATGCAATTTCCAGCATTGCAATGAATGCGATTCATTACGCTCCATCTTATCTTTTACAGTTGGCTGTTACCTCACAATCTTTTGCACACCATTATTCTGTTATGTAGTGACTCTGCATCAAGTAATTAATTCTGGAATAACAAGTCTTGAATTCTAAGCCCTTTTGCGTTTTGGAAGGCTTATCATAAACCTAAATTGAACTGGCTGTCTCAGGTACCAAACGGTGAAATCTATGTCTATTATTAATAGTCTTGTGAATGTGTGTGTGATGTAGTGCTATATTGTTGTAGTGTCTTTAACCAGTGTGCAGAACCAGACACCATTATCCCTTCATTCAGTCACTCACTCTTCAGCTTCCTAGGCCCTAAGCTCTGGAATTCCCTTCCTAAACCTCTCCATCTCACTCTCTCTCCTTTAAGACATTCCTTAAAACCTACCACTTTGAACAAGCTTTTGGTCATCTGTCCTAATACCTCACGTGGCTCTGTGTCAAATTTTGTTTGATAAGGCTGCTGTATTGGTTTCATTGTTACCATTTTCTTCTCTGATGCAAGTAGCTGTTTCCATGGAAACGTCCGTCTCCGTAACCTATAGAGAAACTGCCGGTACAGTTATAGTTCATATGAAGGCAGCAGAATACACAATTAATGGCTGGAAGTAAACCATATTTTGCCCTGTTGCTTTCTAATACTGATTAGCCATTCTTTTTGCTCTTTTACCTGTCTCTTCCCCTTCTCACACCCTACACCATTCCCCAGCCAATAGGCAAAGAGCAACATACTCCCAAGGCTTTGGCCCAACTAGGAAGGAGGCATTGCTGGATCTGGTGCTGGGGAATGAGGTGGGCCAAGTGGACCAAGTGTCTGTGGGAGAACACTTGGGTATGAGTGATCATCGTATCATAAGATTTAGATTAGCAATGGAGAGGAGCAAGGAACAATCTAGAGTGGAACTTCTAAACTGGAATAGGGCTAACTTCAATGGGATGCGAAAGGATCTAGCCAGAGTAAAATGGAACCAAAGACTGACAGGAAAACTGTAATGGAACAATGGGTGATCTTTAAGGCGGAGATGTTCCAAGTACAGGTTTGGTAAATTCCATCAAGAGGGAAGGGTAAGGGAACCAAAGCAAGGGCTCCTTGGATGACGAGGGAGATAGAGAAGATGATGAAACAAAAAAAAGGGGTGTTTGATGAATGTCAGGTGAATTCTTTAAGGGAGAACCAGACCAAATACAAAGTTGAGAGGGGAAGTGAAGATGAAAATAAGATTGGCAAAGAGAGAATATGAGAGTAGAATGGCGGTTAACATAAAAGGGAACCCAAAAATCCTCTACCGGCATGTAAACAGTTAGCAGGTAGTAAGAGGTGGGGCGGGGCCTATTAGAGACAAAAGGTGATATATGCTTAGAGGCACAGGGCAAAGCTAGAATACTCAATGAGTACTTTGTATCGGTGTTTACTAAGGAGGTGGATGCTGACAAAATATCAGTAGAAGTGGAAAAGGTAGAAGCAATGGAAGGGGTGAAACTTGATAGACAGGATGTACTAGAAAGGCTGGGTATGCTTAGAGTGGACAAGTCGCCTGGTCCAGATGGCTTGCATCCCAGGTTGCTAAGAGAATTGGGGGAGGAGATAGTGGAAGGGCTTGCCATAATTTTCCAATCTTCCCTAGATGTGGGGGAGGTGCCTGAGGATTGGAAAGTGGCAAATGTGACACCATTGTTCAAGAAAAGGTGTAAGGACAATCCTAGTAACTACAGGCCGGTCAGCTTAACATCAGTGGTGGGTAAAGTTTTAGAAACATAATCAAGGAAAAAATTAACGGGCACTTGGAGAGGTTTAAGCTAATTAAGGAGAGCCAACATGGATTTGTAAAAGGCAGATCGCGTTTGACTTTTGATGAAGTAACAGGGAGGATTGATGAAAGGAATGCAATGGATTTTGTCTACATGGATTTTAGGAAGGTGTTTGACAAAGTACCACATCGAAGGCTGGTTAACAAAATTGAAGCTCATGGAATAGGTGGGGTCAGTGGCAGCTTGGATAAGGAATTGGTTTAAGGACAGAAAACAGCGAGCTATGATAAATGGCTATTTTTCAGACTGGAGGATGGTAGACAGTGGTGTTCCCCAAGGGTCAGTGCTGGGGCCACTGCTTTTTTTGATATATATATAGTGTGGATAAGTCGCCTGGTCCAGATGGTTTGCATCCCAGGTTGCTAAGGGAATTGGGGGAGGAGATAGCGGAAAGGCTTGCCATAATTTTCCAATCTTCCCTAGATGTGGGGGAGGTGCCTGAGGATTGGAAAGTGGCAAATGTGACACCATTGTGCATCCAGGAGAGCTTTTTGAGCCAACATGTAGAAAGTCCTACAAGAGAGGGGGCGGTACTGGACCTAATTCTAGGGAATGTAGCCGGGCAAGTGGTGGAAGTGTCAGTAGGAGAGCATTTTGGCGACAGTAACCATAATTCGGTGAGATTTAAGGTGGTCATGGAAAAAGACAAAGACGGCCCGGAAATAAGGGTTCTAAATTGGGGGAAGGCCGATTTTAATATGATAAGGCAGGATCTGGCCAAAGTGGACTGGGAGCAGCTACTTATAGGAAAATCCACATCAAAACAGTGGGAGACTTTCAGAAGGGAAATAGAGAGAGTACAACGCCAACATGTTCCTGTAAAGGTCAAGGGTGGGACCAACAAGCAAAGGGAACCTTGGATGACAAGGGATATACAAAAATGCATTAGGAAAAAAAGGGGGGCTTTTGGCAGTTACAAAAGACTAAAGACGGAGGAAGCCCTAGAGGAGTATAAAAAGTGCAGGGGCATACTTAAAAAAGAAATTAGGAGGGCGAGGAGGGGCCATGAAATAACACTGGCGAGCAAAATAAAGGAAAATCCTAAGATGTTTTATAAGTATATTAAGGGCAAGAGGATAACCAGGGAAAGGGTAGGGCCCATTAGGGACCAAAGTGGCAATCTGTGTGTAGAGCCAGATGATGTAGGCGGGGTTTTAAATGAATTTTTTGCATCTGTGTTCACTATGGAGAAAGACGATGTAGACATAGAAATCGGGCAAGGGGACTGTGACATATTGAACATATTAGCATCGAGAGGGAGGAGGTACTAGCGGTTTTAGCAGGCCAAAAAGTGGATAAATCCCCAGGCCCGGACGAGATGTATCCCAGGCTGTTGTATGAGGCAAAGGAGGAGATTGCAGGGGCTCTGACACAAATTTTCAGAACCTCTCTGGCCACAGGGGATGTACCAGAGGACTGGAAAACAGCTAACGTAGTACCATTATACAAGAAGGGTAGCAGGGATAAACCAGGGAATTACAGGCCAGTGAGCCGAACATCTGTGGTAGGGAAATTATTGGAAAAAATTCTGAGGGCCAAAATTAGTCTCCACTTGGAGAGGCAAGGATTAATCGGGGATAGTCAGCATGGCTTTGTCAAGGGTAAATCATGTCTGACAAATCTGATTGAATTTTTCGAGGGGGTGACTAGGTGTGTGGATGAGGGAAATGCTGTGGATGTGGTTTACATGGACTTCAGCAAAGCTTTTGACAAAGTCCCGCATAGGAGACTGGTCAAGAAGGTAAGAGCCCATGGGATCCAGGGTGCCTTGGCGCGTTGGATCCTAAACTGGCTGAATGGCAGGAGGCAGAGGGTGATGGTCGAAGGTTGCTTTTGTGACTAGAAGCCTGTGTCCAGTGGGGTACCTCAGGGATCGGTGCTGGGTCCCTTGCTGTTTGTGATCTACATAAATGATTTGGATGAGAATGTAAAAGGTATGGTCAGTAAGTTCGCAGATGACACGAAAGTTGGTGGGGTGGTAAATTGCGAGGAGGAAAGTCTCAGGCTACAGGACGATATAAACGGGTTGGTCAGATGGGCGGAAAAGTGGCAAATGGAATTTAACCCTGAAAAGTGTGAGGTGATGCATTTTGGACGGACAAATAAGGCAAGGGAATACACAATGAGTGGTAGGACCCTAGGAAGTACAGAGGGTCAGAGGGACCTTGGTGTACATGTACATAGATCCCTGAAGGGATGATGGAGCTGTACAAAACGCTGGTGAGGCCACAGCTGGAGTACTGTGTGCAGTTCTGGTCGCCTCACTATAGGAAGGATGTGATTGCTTTGGAGAGGGTGCAGAGAAGATTCACCAGAATGTTACCTGGGATGGAGCGCCTCAGCTATGAAGAAAGACTAAACAGGCTGGGGTTGTTTTCCTTGGAGCAAAGAAGGCTGAGGGGGGACCTGATTGAGGTGTACAAAATGATGAGGGGCGTAGATAAAGAGGAACTTTTCCCCTTAGTAGGGGGGTCAATAACAAGGGGGCATAGATTCAGGGTAAGGGGCAGGAGATTTAGAGGGGATTTGAGGAGGAACTTTTTCACCCAGAGGGTGGTTGGAGTCTGGAACTCACTGCCTGAAAGGGTGGTAGAGGCAGGAACCCTCACAACATTCAAGAAGCATTTGGATGAGCACTTGAAATGCCACTGCATACAAGGCTATGGACCAAATGCTGGAAAATGGGATTAGACTGGACAGGGATTGATGGACGGCGCAGACACGATGGGCCGAAGGGCCTCTTTCTGTGCTGTGTAACTCTATGATATATAAATGACCTGGATATTGGAATAGAGTAGAATTTCTAAATTTGCTGATGACACCAAACTCGGGGGTGTGGCAAACAGTGAGGATGATACCAATCGATTGCAACAGGACATAGAAAGGCGAGCAGAATGGGCAGACACGTGGCAGATGGAATTTAACAGAGAAGTGTGAGGTGATGTATTTTGGCAGAAGGAACAGGGAGAGGCAATATACACTTAATGGCAGAGTTTTAAAAAGTGTGCAGGGACAGAGGGACCTGGGAGTTAATGTGCATAGGTCCCTGAAGGTGGCAGGACATATTGAGAGAGTGGTTAGCAAAGCATATGGGATCTTGGGCTTCATAAATAGAGGTATTGAGTACAAAAGTAGAGAAGTTATGCTGAACCTTTATAAAGTGGTTAGGCCACAACTGGAGTATTGCATCCAGTTCTGGTCACCACACTTTAGGAAGGATGTGAAGGCCCTCGAGAGGGTGCAGAGGAGATTTACCAGAATGGTTCCGGGGATGGGGGATCTTAGCTACAAGGACAGGTTGGAGAAGCTGGATTTGTTTTCATTAGAGCAAAGGGGTTGAGGGGTGATTTGATAGAGGTGTACAAGATTATGACAGGATTGGATAAGCTAGATGGGGAAAGGCTGTTCCCACTAGTTAATGGTAGAAGGACTAGGGGACACAGATTTAAGGTTTTGGGCACGAGATGTGAGGAAAAACCTTTTTACGCAGTGAGTGGTGAGAACCTGGAATTCGCTGCTGACGGAAGTGGTGGAAGCGGAGACACTCAATGTTTTCAAGGGAAGACTGGATAGGCATTTGAGGGAAATAAACTCGCAGGGCTACGGGGATAGAGCGGGGGAATGGGACTGACTGGATTGCTCTACAGAGAGCTGGCACGGACTTGATGTGCCGAATGGCCTCCTTCTGTGCCGTTATGACTGCTCTGGAGTAGATTTTCAGAATTTTCAAGAAACCAACCGAAAGTGACTAAGCATGGCGTTAGATATTGGTTTACGATCTGTACATCGAGGTCCACAGGTGGCAGACCCAAGCGACGCTACCGGCTGCTCCTACCTGTGCACAGGAGGTGTACTGCCAATGCTCCCCTCCTGGTTGGCTCATTTTAAATGCTAGGAGAAAGCTAGTGAGAGCAGCAGCCCTTAAAAGTAATTCACAAGTGCCCAGGCAGTCTATTGGGACACTTTTCAAACTTGGCTTTACACGCGGCTGGAGTGATTCTACACCTGGTGTAAAGCCTAGCTGGTAGGGCAATATCCGCTAGAGGTGACCTTGCAACTTTCAGCTTCAACACACTCAGGGGGTCAGATTGCTTTCCGAGTTACACTTCCATTCTTGCGCCAACATACACCAGACACTACTTGGCACCAATACAAAAATCAGTGTATAATGACACTGCAAGTCTCCGACTTTACTTTCCTATTTGCAGTGAAAACCACTAGCGCTCCCCTCAGCCAAGATGAGGAGCGGTGTAAAGAATATCAGGCACTCGCTCGTGACATAATACTCTGTGGCACAATAAATGGAAACAGTAAGAATGGTTAATTACAGAACAGCATTTGCAATGCTAATCACTTTTTTTTTGGCAATGTCCATTTAGGTCAGACTAACAAGTCTCCAACTGTAGTCAACCCAATTGAATTCATCTTGGCAACAGTAGGACAAAGATTTCATTATTCAATACCTGCAGACACATTTTTTGATCAAGAAGATGGAAATGCCAGAAACCTAACTCTGACAGTCGCTTCAGTCGATGGATCCCCTTCAGGAAGAGAGTCCTGGGTGAGATTTAATCAGTCACGGAGTACTCTGTTTGGATATCCACTGGAGACGGACTATCAGTATTCACCACAAGAGTTTGTCTTAACTGCTACTGATTCAGGTGGACTTATTGTTCAAGAAGGCTTTGTGATCGAACTCCGGCTATCAGATTACACACCCTGCCACTTGTACACAGTCAGAACAAAAAACAGTTACCATTCTTTTCTTCGAGATCGAGGGAGAGTAGTCTACTTCCTAGAAAAACTTGCCAAGTATCTGAACAACTCCAGTAGTGAGGACATTGTCCTCTTCTCCATAAAACCAGGTTCCACACTAGTATCGTGGTACAACAATTCCTTGTGCTCAGCTAGCAAAGGCATTTTAAAGGAATGCCCAGTAAGGACCATTCAAAGGTTGCTCAAACTAATCCGCTTGCCAGATGGCTGTGCACGTCCATCTTTTGTTGAGGCGATGTTACCAGAGTACAGAATTCAAACAGTTGAGAATGTCACTTATGGTGGAGCCTGCCTGCCTATAATGCCCACAGCAGGTCTGAATACGACGATTATTCAACCTCGCAGCTCTTACTTGCTGACGACCGTCTGGCCCGCCATTCTCACAGTCTTGCTTGTTATTCTTCTAATTGCCCTGTTAGTTACGATCTATTGCTTCTGCAGATACTCAGAGAAGGTCCTCCCATCCGAGGAAATGAGCTTTCAAGAAAACCGGCCAACTGCACGCAGTCAGCACTTCGAGATGGACGCACTGAGACCGAGAAAGCCACCCATGTTCATTCCTGAGGCACCCCCGCCATCACAACTGTGGGCAAAACTTCCTTCACCTCCACCATATCAGCAAGTACACTTAACACCCAGTAACATACAACACAATACACCATCCCGCATCAGAGTGCCTAGATTACAACCTGAGCCACCAAGATATCAATTGCCTCCTCCTTATGAGCTGCAATCCAAAAAACCACCATCTCAAAAAATGCACATGAATAAAATCTAATTTAGTAAGTTTTAAATTATTTTGAAACTGCATAATGTGATACCCGTCAGGACAGAAAACATATATATTTAAAAATTAATCTTAAATGTGCAATGCTAGAACAGAATGTGTGGGTTTTCACATAAAACAAACTTGTAGCACAAGCCAAAAGTCAATGAATGTTCGCAAACCAAATGGTGTAAAATTACTGCTGATTGGCTGATCCGTTCCTCTGTATTGGAGACAAAAGGATTCTTGTGTCAAATTGCCCTAGAACAAATTCAACCGTCATGTTTTTAACCAGCCTAACATGACTGTATTACCATCCTGCGGACAGCTAAAGAACTGGCTTTCTTCTAAGAGTGCAGAAAAGTCTCGTCGGTGTTTAACAGACTTGTGCGAGGTACGGCAGTGTAGTTATAGCACTGGGCTAGCAATCTACAGGTTGCGAGTTCAAATCCCACCATGGCAAGTGAGACCGAATGTGGTCATTTGTGGGAAAACCACGACAGCTGCCGGATTTTCATAAAAATTAATGTCCTTCACACGACGCCAGTCCTACCCCAATGTGGCTGGCTCGTAATGCCCTCGGAAGGGGCCGAGCAAGCCCCTCAAGCTGCAAGTCACCATCTCAGATGATCAATAAATGCACCACCCTTATCCCAAGAACAAAATGATAAATAACAAAGTGGTAAGTTAGATACAGTAGAGCAGTGAACCATGCTCTGTGACAAGTTGTGTGGATGTGGATAGAGCACTCAGGAATAGCATTTTTAATAAGTAGAGCACTGAAATGTGTGTAGAGGCATAACTTTTATTTTTGAACAATGTAACCTTTATGTAAATACTGTCTAAAATTGTCAATGTATTTTGCAGTAGAAAATGCCAACTTTAATAAAGAGTAAAATTCTTCTTGATCTTCGTACACAGCACAAACTTGTAATCTGTGTACAATTTGTTACAAGTCATTTCAACAGCAGCATTTTGGGAGACTGAGGTTGATTTCCTTAAAAGGTTTCAGGTCTTTTGTGGGAATTATTAATTTACAAACAGCATGACAGCTGACCTGGCTCTTCTGAAAGTCCTTGCGTTGAAGCATCTCTTCATTGCCTGCTGGCTTTACCGTTTTCATGTGTATCCGTTCTGTAACACAAAAAAACTTGCCAATATAGAGACACTATACTACAAAGTAATGTCTTACTAGTATTACTGCGCCACAAACATCTTACAAATACAGGAAACTTTCGTTTATCCGGAGGTTAAATGTCCGGAAAGCTCTATCTACCGGCAAAATTCAGGAGTCGGTTCAGATAATTGTTTTTCTTTTCGTTGCTTCTTTTCTCCAGTCCTGGCTCTGCAAGCGTCTCTGTAGCTAAGCAACAGCTTCAGCTAGACGCTTGCAAGCTGCGCCGACAGTTTTGTAGCTGTTGCTAAGCAACAGGGTTTGTTGCTTCACACGGAGCTCTGAGCTCCGTATGTTTTAACATTAGCGCTGGTTTCTACGGCAGTTTTGATCTAACGGCACCAGCTCGGTCCCGTCGGTGCCGGATACCAGAAAGTTTCCTGTATTTGAACTACAAAGCAACGTTATACAAATATTACATAGAATTACAGTAACACGAATCAAAATAAGACTAATCGTAAAAACCAGCCTTCAAAGAGAATGACTGGCGTTTATCTAACTTTTTACCATGCAATGAATAGCCTAGACTTACTAAGCATATGCAGAGATACACAAAAACACGAGATGACTACTGACCCATTTTCTTCCTTAAGATGCTGGTACAACTCAGCCTTGTTGTTAACAGAACTCAAGCGGCCAGCAAATTCTTGATGCTTTCTTGAATTTGCTGTATTGATCCTATTAGTCCACATAGTGAGCAAGGAAACTGGGCCTGGAGATTGTTGAGAGACAGGGGTAAAAAGTCAGTGCCTATGTAAAACAATACAAATATATTACAGCTCCCTATCTGCATCTATAAACATGTAACACATGGCATGGCCTAAAACCAGAGCCCCTCGTATTCTGCGAACTGTTCCAATGAATTTTAATCTCAGCAGCTATACTTCACAATTTTCCCGTGGACGACAGGGCGAGCGGGACAGACAGAGACATTTTTCTTATGTCAATTGCTCATCGCCACCGAGTCCAATTTCTGTTCAATACATCACAAATTGCCAGAAACCCTTTCTAATGTTGTATCTATATTAATCTTACATCTGTGTACTTCCTGTCTAGAAAACCCTACTTCCTGTTATCACATTTTTGTCACACTTGAGTTAACCGTTTACCATTATATATTCCTGTCCACATTGTAACAGAAATTGTCAATCTGAACTGGTCATACAACATTTACACCCTCCCTCCAGTAGTGGCGCTATAGCACGTCAGTTTTGCATCTCCCAGCTCCTCAGCCTGTACTGCAGAGAAACTCACTATTGCCCCATTTGGGGCGCTAATTTTTTAAAGTTTGAAAATTAGTGCCAGGCGCTAACAATTTCAAACTTTTGAAAAATTCACCGTTTGCGCTCCAAGAAGGAAGTGGCGCGCTAAATCACGCTCTGCACTTCCTTCTTGGGGCGCAATCGGCAGCAGGCGGGGCGGAGACTTCAACAGCGCCGCACACTGGGTAAGTTTTGTTTTACTTATCTCGGCCACCTCGCCTTTAATCATCACCCCCGAAGTGGTTGGCCACCCGATACACGCCTCCTGCAGCGGTCGGTGTTTTCAACCGGCGCTGCTGCGGGGGGGCGGAAGTCAATTTCGGGTCCGGGGCGCTACTGGGGCGACGATGTCACGATCTCCGGGCGAAGGAGATCGGGGCGCAATGCCGTGGCGCCACCGCAAAACTCCCACCGAATATGGCGGGAGTCGATGTCAGCGCCGCGCCCGGTCGCCAATCCATTTGCGCCCCCTACACTCCAAGCAACGCTACTTCTCGGCTTTCCAAATTGCTGCAAGTTTTGTTATTTCATTTTATATATTTTTTTATAGTTAAACTCCTACATAAAAATAATAGGTACGACTGTCACATGGGGAGCGAATTACATCTACGCACCCTGGCCTCATCATCCTCCATCCTCCACGTAGTCTAAATCCGTCCCTCACCATGTGCAACGCCCCAAAAGGTTATATTATAAAGAACAAATTCGTAGGACTATTTTTTACACCAGTAGGATGTCACAGGTTCAGATGACATTTTGAAACATGCTAGATTAATTTACTGCTTTGAGCGCACACTGTATAGAACATGGAATAATAGGTACCTAGTGGCAACAACACAATCACCTTTAACTTTCTCGAGAGGCTGTATCTCTCCTATGCTGACCCGGGGTTTTTTGTTCAGTGGTTCAGGCGAGTCGGGAGAGTCCTTGATTATCTCAGCTTCAGCCAGCTCCTCCTTCTCCCGTTCCAGCGCTCCTTTTAACCTTTACAAACAAGTTCCAAATCTCCATCATTTGTGGCCGTGCACAGATAGCATCAAATCACGCTAACGTTCACAAGATAACTCACGTTGGCGTAACATCAAACCTCAAAACAAAGGGGTGCAGCATTTCGGAGCACCATCATGTTACACTAGAGCAGTGGGTGCTGGGCCAAACGCCAGCGTTGTTGTCGGGAGGGGTCGAGCAGAGGTTGTGTGACCATCTCTCCTCCATGAAGATAATAGAGAGTGTCACCCCCGAGTTTATTTTATATATTTGTTCTTAGGATGTGGGTGTAACCAACAAGGCAGGATTTATTCCCCATTCCTAGTTCCCATGAGGCCATTAAAAGTCAACCGCATAGTGTGGGACTGGAGGCCGGACCGGGTAGGGCATCAGTGAACCAGCTGGGTTTTTACAACTAAACAGCAGCTTTCGTGGTCAGTTTTCTCTAGTGCTAGTCCATAAATTACCAGATTAATTGAATTCAATTTCACAACTTGCCATGGTAGGATTTAAACTCATGACCTCTGGGTTCCCAGTCCAGTACCAGAACCAGAACCACTAGGTTATGGCACCCTCGACATGTCTCCAGGCAAGCAGCTCACACTGGCACTAGAGGATACCTTGATGGAGGTTACCTGCCCACCCTCGATAGCGCCATAGCTGGCGGAGACCAGTGAGAGTGGGGGTGCAAGGAGGAAAGTAAAATCTATACAGCATGATCAATTTGCTTTTGGCCATTTAGATTTCACAGCATAACATTTATTTTCATAAACATACTAATAGCATAATGCAATTTGCCAGCTCTACACGTTGGATGGTTTATACTTCAAAGTGCTCCGTTTAAAGTTCGCTAATCTCCCGTCGCTGACCAGGCTGGAACTATCCTGCACCAATTAGGTACATGGGAAGTGCTGCTGGAACTCAGCGCTCTATAATTCTGACCCACCCATACTTTTCTCTGAAGCAACGTACACCATAGTTATTGTGTAATGTATTGCACAAATTATTACACTGACGGGACGTGGCACTTCCATACCGAGACTGTCCACAGAGATCAGTCAGCTTTGCCCAGCTTCTCTCCTGCTGAATTTCCCGTCTGGAACCGTAACCGAGAAGTGTAATAGGTAACTGCACCGTAAGGAAGTGCAAACTACTCACTGAACACCTCTTCCTGTCCGAAATACCCCGGCACGCTTAGTTAACACGCTGGTAATTGACACTAACGCTGATGGCAAATGGTTTGCGCTACTTGCCCAATTTAAACCATTGCCTGATTTAAATGTGGGCTGTTTACGTAGCGGGGACTGCATTTACAAACTCAAAATCGTGAACTCAGCGCACCCTGGAAGTCCTGCCTTTCTGACCAAGAGCAGTGTAAAACTGTTATTGCATGGTGTGAGTGTAAGTAACAGGCCAGGTATATATCCTGCTGTGTTTTTATCTGTAAGCAAATTTTGTCGTTAATAAGGGTAAGGGATGCTCTTAAATGGAGGAAACAACCTTTTTGTCTTTAGCACTCTCCCGATCAGCGGCGCCACAGGTTCGCTACAGCACAGGCGATCTCCCGATCAGCCATACCATGCAAGATCTGTCTATACTTAGTTCCAGCTTCCAGAGAGTGCCCCTAGAGTAAAACCATGACATTTTCTTCTCCCATAGCGTCCTTATGTGAGCGGTATTGCCCAATCGGTGGTGAATTATGAGTAGCCCTGTACTAGGGAACACTTCATTCTGTGCATGCGCGAAGTCTGCACTCCCAGCCTGTAGCGCGGGTTACTGGCACCCTTCAGTTGATGTAGCGGGAGTGGTTAAGCAAGGAGGGACATCCTAATCGGAGGCCTTTATGTCAGCAATAAAATGGAGGCCTTTAAAAAAAAATAATTGATGCCTTTTAAAAGATTTATTTTCTTCATTGAAGAGGAGTTATTTAAAACAAAAATATCCTCCCCTTTTAAGCAAAGCATTACTTAATTGGCACCCATGGCCTCTTCATTTTGATGATACTGTACTCACCGCTCAGAATCTTGCCAGGCTTTGTCAGGCTCGTAGTCTTTCACTACCTTTTCCGATTTATCTTCTTTATCTTCTCTCTTCCTCCGGGTCTTCTTGCGTTCCTCCTCTTCAGGAGGCTTGCTCCGGCAAGCCAGCAGACATTCCAGCACTCGCTGGTGCTTCTCAGAGTTGTTTAAGTGCGCTCTGACCAGGGTTTCCAACTCGTTCCACATTATCCGGTACTGTTCATCTCTGCAAGGGAAAGAATTAGAAGCACACTAGTTATTACTGGCCAAAAAGAAAAAAAATCAAAATGCCACCATTTAATTCTGGCAGTGCACTGTGGTGTCATGACCCACTATCAATGTATTTTCACTTTACAGTTGAACATTTGTAACCCAGCAAAGACTCCACGTGCACGGCCTTTCAGCAGCTCTCTCTGCAGAGGTGCTGCTGAATGTATAATCCATGTCGCGGCGTATAACACCACTTCTAACAGCACCATATACCTCTATAATGCTTTAGGGGTCACCATTTTTTGTAACTTTTATTTTAGAAAGGTTGCATATAGTGGCACCAAAAATCCCAGACAGAATGGCGATGATTAGGTAATTCCCCCATCAATCACACCTCGAGACGGCACTGTTGTAAGTGACTGGGATTGATTTTGCACACATAATTTGTATTATGTAACTATCCTCACTGAATTGTGCTGGAGAAATTGTTCTGCTTTTAATCGGGAGACTCTCTGTTCGCTGCAAGTCCTGCCATAAGTCCCGCCCCACCTCCAGCTCATTGGCTGACACAGTGGCGCCAATACTCACTCCAATTTTTCAAACAAATATTAAAAGTATACATCTAGCATCTTCAAAAAACCCACTAAAATAGAGAGACACAATAAGTTTGAAGATAATTGCAGAGGTTTAAAGCAGGTTAAACGAAGCACAAAAGCTTAATCCAAAGCTATATGATGGGAGAGCCGAGCCCTGGTAAGAATGGGTCCATTGTGACATACAAGCTCCGAGCTACCAAAGGTAACTGAGCCAGTAAAAACAGAGTCAACCAAGCTGGACTGAATTGAAGACAGTCGCCTCACAAGAAATAGCAACTGACAGAAGCCAAAGGAAAATCCTACCGCAGAAAACAGTAGCAACATGTAGAATAAAGGGGGTGCAACTGAACAACGGTTGGCATGGGGGAGAAAGATTACAACAACCCCCATATTCCTGCTTTATCAACAAGTGGAGTTAATAACCCCCTAGAAAGTCACTTGTACAGAAACAAATTTAAGTAACAGTTCAAGTCCAACCCTTCTCACGCTGAAAGCTCACACCACTAAATAGACGTCAGTGCGTACATCCCCACGAGACAGCTCACAGTTTGGCCTTGTTTATGCTCAAGTAACTAAGACAGAGTCCAGCCCTCAGCTCATCTTCCCACACGACGTGTACATCATCATTTGTGTTTACCAGTGTCTGAGCAAATGGTGATGTTATAGATTGAATCCATACTGCACATGACACTGACTGAACTGTCAGTCAGCACCGTCACAAGCTCACAACTTACAACATATTCTAAGAGACAACTAGCTTGTTGAGAGACCATTGGAAAAGGAGGATAAGCTGCAGGGATCACATGAAGACATTAACTATCAATCCCAAGGAGTTCAGTTTACTAGGATCTGGATACCTTGTAATCCCTTGTGACAAGGACCCATAGACGCTCTGGTGGGAGAGGTACTAAGATCAGGGTCCCAGTTTACTGGCAAATTAAGCTTGAAAAGGCTGAGGGGTTAGAGAGCTTTCTCGGGATAGGTGCCATTCACACAGGGTAGATTATTCCGGTGTTAGAGCTGCGCTTTAACCACAACCACCAACAACCACTTTGAGCAGACGCTGGGCGCTGATCAGTCCAAAGGGAATTGCCTTGTATTGGTAACTATGTCTCTGGGTGTGGAACCTCAAACTGTGGAAAATATACACCTTTGATACCGGTGACGACTAGCCACAGGCATACTGCCTCCATGATGTGCGGCTGTTTGAGCACTCTGGCGAATGGTGCTAGCTGGAGATAATTCAAGCACGGCTGTTAGGAAAAGCTTCCGTCAGCGCAGTAAAGTAATATCTGGCACGGATCAAGTTCAAATTGGAATGAAACTGGACTCGAGTTGACTGCGCAAGTTTAGTGTTTTTTTAAAGAAATTTTGAACTACTCCGTCGCTGTAAGGAAAATTACAGGCTTGTGTAGATTTTTAACATTTGAAAAGTCATTGGACCCAGTTGTGTGACTTAATTATAGTAACTGTAGCTCTGCCAATACCCTCTCTAGTTATTTCCTTATATAGCAATACCTGAAGACTTTTATCCAACTAAGAAATGCTGATGTGCCACATACAGAAGTTTCAGCTTCGCTCTTAGAAGCACTTTCACCAAGGTGTGGGAAGTGCAAGCCTCACCCTGGACCCGGGCACATTAACTAGGCTAAATGCTGCAGTACACCAGAGAGAGAGTATTGGATTCTTAAGAAGCTGCCTTTTGGAAGGAATGCCCCCTGTCACACTGGACATTAATGATCCCATGGTACTATTCAAAGAGCAGGTAATCTCTCCAGGTATCCTGGTCCTCCCTCAACTACCACCACTGTTTATGGGATCCCGCTGTACGCAAAAATAGGCACCATGTTATTTACACAAGTCAAGTTGCACTTCAAATTAATTTGAATACATCAGAGAAATGTGATAAGGCGCTACATAAATACAAACTTTACATAAGTTACAAAAATAGTAAGCAAAAGAAAAGGTGCCATATTCAGACACTGAACGCATGCCCATCAAAGCTTTGACTGACTGCAATACTTCTGTACAGGAAACTTTGTGTTATCCGGAGGCTAAGTGTCCGGCAAGCTCGAGCCACCGGCAAAAATCAGGAGCCGTTTTGTTAGGTTTTTTTCTTCTTGTGGCTTTTTTTTCCAACAGTCAGGCTCTGGAAAGTCTCTCTGAAGCTGTTGCGAAGCTACAGACGCTTCCAAGGTACGGGCCGACTGTTTAGAAGCTGTTGTTAAGCAACAGTGTTTGTTGCCAGATACGGAGATGAAAAGCTCCGTATGCTTCAACATTAGCGCTGGAGTGTCCGGCAGTTTTGAGGGAACGGCAACAGCTCGGTCCCGTCGGTGCCGGATAGCACAAAGTTTCCTGTATTTAACAATTAAGTTAATTCTTAAGGAAACATTTTACCTTTTGGATCCTTTGCCTCTGGTGCCAACTGTTGAAATGGGTAAGTGATCATTTTTTCTCTCCATATCTACTAAGTTGTAGATAGTTTTTTGACAGTTGAGGACGTCGTCATCGGTTAGGCTCTCCTTCACAATTAGACTAGCTAAAGGAACAACCTGGGCATCAAGTAAAACAGGAAGAGGAAGTGAGTAAATTGAACAACCAGCAGCAGGCACTTGGCAGCTTTGGACATACCAAGGAGCAATACTGGAAGTAATATTTCCTTTATCGGCTCCCCACAACTTCTTAAGTTACTTTAGCCTGGAACCTGTTGTGGATCACTGATCACGCTGCCTTAGAAGCTTGCAAAGGAGAGACCATAAAACAGGATGGCCATGCGCTGAAAGGGTCAGGAATCTGAAAGAGATCCACTTCGGAGCTACGCTGTCTTCAACGGCCAATTTCCCTGTGGTCATGTTCAAAGTGTTAGCAAACATGCAACGCAACGCTAGAACCTACAGATTGTGCTTGTGCCAGCTGGGCTCAGTTGGTAGCATTCAGTTCACCAAGTTAAAAATTCCAAGTTCAAGTCCTTCTACAAAATCTAAGCTGACACTCCACTGTAGGACTGAGTGCACTGCATTGTCGATCTCAACCGAGGCTTCATTCCACCTCTTCCAGTGGATCAGGCGGGTGTTAAAATTCAATTGCACTATTCGAAGAGGAGCAGGGAGATCCCCCAGTGTACTGAGCAACTTTCCTCCAACCTCACCAAAATCCCATCAACTGGTCATTCATTCATTCATCTCATTACTAGCCTTTGAGAAATGTGACCGAATGCTGTAAATGTAAGTCTATCTTTCTTCTTGATGTTGGCACATTTTGTGTTCATACCTAAATAACCTCTTTGCCAAAGGTTTATGATGTTTAAGAGAGACACCTGCTCCGTTAGTTTTAGCTTGTGATAACTGAAATTGCTGGAGGTTTGGTGTGCTCCGATAGCTGCACCCATCATACTGCAGAGCTGGTGCAACAGGTGCGATTTTATTTTAAAGAAGAACCTTACAGTCGCGATTAATAACCCCGAGTCCCAACAGAATCTACCCTATGACATAGTGACTGACGAGATCTGGAAAACAAAACCGTTCAAAGCAAGAAGTCGCAGAATATTGCAAGGAAATGCTCTCGGCTTGATCAACATTTGACAACTTTAGCTTCCAACAGTGTGAAGATGCTGTAACAGTGTGGCATAAAACTACAGCTGAAGGAAGACAAAAGTTTACTTTTTGTTCTGAAGTTATGGGCTTTGTATTTACTGAAAAGAATGCCTCACACACTGAAATTGTGAATGTTAGACAACAACCAGAGTAAGACAGCATTGTTACCCATGCTTTGAAAGATGCACAAGGCGAGCATTAATCCCATCACCTGAGGATGAACTCCCGTGTGCACCCTCAACTTGTGAAAAGTTACACTGCCGTGTGAATCAACGCCAACAGAAATTTCCTTACAGCCTGCATGTTGAAGATTGTGGTTTGAGATATAATCATCGGCCAATAGCGTGTATGTCTCTCAAGCTGGGACTTGGCCCTCTCCAATGGCACTTCCATATTCCCATCCATCATGTATCGCGTTTCCAGTACAGGAGCTAATCGGTTTTCCCTCATGAACTCACCAAAGTCCTAAAAAAAAAACAATGCTGTGAACCCAAAACACTGGGTGTGCCGCAGGTCTTAACTGTTTATTGGAGGTACATGTTCTTGAACTGTAAGATGATGAGTAATTATTTTTATATCCCCCACTTTGTGATAAAGGAGGATAGGCAGATGATATCAAATCTTACTGAGACCGACAATTGCTTCGATTTAAGTCATTCAAAACAGTAATATTAGAAGTCCAGAAAGAGCAACGTACAATTAATAACATTTAAAAACTAATTCGCGATGTGAAATAGTAATAATAAATTGATCTGTCTGGATTCTCCTTGTACAATTTATACTGTATGTTACTTATTTCTTAGACAAGGAGTATCTTACACAGAATCAAATATAAGAATGAGTGAGGGGAGCTAACCTGTTGGCTCAGTTGGCAACGGTGAGGTGCAACAGAGCCATACAAGTCAGGAGGTCCATAGAGCACATATACCAGAAACGCTGTCTACGGAGGTCACGGTCGATCATCAAAGACCCTACCCACCCCAGCCACAGTCTGTTCGCCCTCCTGCCATCTGGGAGACGCTCCAGATGCATTCGCACCCGTACGACCAGATTTAGGAACAGCTTCTTTCCCAGGGCTGTCATCCTACTGAACTCCACAAATAAACACTAAAGCCTGCACATCTGCCAATGCACTTTATTATGGTTATGTTTATGTTAATATACTACAAGCCAAATGTATGTTGAATGTTTAAATGTCTTAATCTAATTGTACACTCTCGGGAGCCGCAAGCCTACATTTCGTTGTACTGCACTTGTGCACTAACAATGACAATAAAAGTTGATTTGATTTTGATTTGATTTTGAGGTCCGGGTCCGATTCTTGGTCTGTGCTGAGTTGGCTGGAAGAGCAGGGGGGGGGGCGCGACAATTGGCCACACTGCTACCGAGCGAGGGCCGGTGGGGGTGGGGATCAGTCAGGGTACCTATTCCTGATCACTACCTGGGAAGTCCAATGTCTAGGGAGTCAGGCAAAGAGAGGAATGATTGGGAACAGAATCAAATAGCCCACCAACACTCAACGTCTGAGCTCACACACACACACGAGAAGAATGGCTGTTTCGGCCAGGCACCAGAAAGTACCCGTGGAGCCATAACCCAGCCACAGTCTATACCTCAGCTCAGGAGGAGCAAACTGGTAACCAAAATTAGCAAAGGTGCTTTAGTATACTTGAGATAACGTATCCTGTAATGTCAATCAAGGCCAATGTGAATTCCTGGACTAGTTTTGATTGCCTAAGGGGGTCAGAGAGGAATTTTCTAGTTTCCCGCTCCCCCGCCGAATCAGCCTGTTTCTTGATGACGTGTTTGGTGGATGGGGAGTGTGTGTACTGTGATGCATAAGGCATCAGATCTGTGTGGGACAGGCTGGACGAGGCCTGTTCCTGTCTGTCATTTTTGTATGTTCGTATGGATCGAGGTAAAACTGCCAAATAAAACTTTCTAGTTTAAAAGGAGCCTCAAGTAAACCTCAGGTTATCAGTGTGCAGACACAAGCCAAAAATGCAGAACCAAATGAAGTGATGGCAAATATTATTCAGCATCCATATTCCTATTAGCTAATGCAACAACCATTTTTTGAGGATTACTGCATTTGAAGACAAGTCCTCCACCATCAGTGAATACAATCCAGGATTCGATTTTCTGGCACAAAGCATCAATCAGTGCTGATCTAGAATTTGCTTACAAGAAACGGGTAGTCAGCTTCAAAGTAAAAAAGTTTTGAAGACTTTTAGAAAGTAATACTTAAGGCTATTGCTGTGAAAGAATGCATATACGTTTGTTCAGGTGTTGATTTTCTCATTGTACACTGCTGATTTAGCTTCTAAGCAGGCAGTCCACACTGTCACTATCATTTGACATCAGGACATGAAAACAAATCAATTATAAAAATATATATTTTTGCAAAGTGACTAACCGTAATCCTGTAATCAGTAACCCTTCCTCCACACCCTTCACTAATCGATGGGGGGTCCTCCAGAATGGAGCGAACACTGCTTAAAACATGCAGGAAAATCTCACCACCGTGGCTGCAAAGCATGTGACTAATCACTTTGGAACCTGACTTACGAGGCTGTTCCAACAAAACTGATCGACCTGATGTATACAAAAGGACATAAACATCAGTTTTTTTGTAAATAGAACATTAGTTTCCTACATTGCTACATTTCAACAGTGATGACACTTTAAAAGTACTTCATTGGCTGTAAAGCGCTTTGGGACGTCCGGAGGTGGTGAAAGGTGCTATAGAAATGCAAGCCTTTCTTTTTAGAAGTAGTGCAGGGAGACAAAGCTGAAGTTGGTTTACAAAGGGGAAGACTGTATACTGAACAGATTGCGTATGCAGTTGATGATGCGATAAAAATTTTTCATACATTCTACAAGCAGTGCCAGACGTACAACACAGGAGGAGAACCTGGCTGTAGTCTGACAACAACTTACATCAGTTTGATTTATCTAGTGATTGAAGTGCAGGCTCATCATACAGATACGTTTGGACTTGAATTCCCAGAGCTGGCCACAACTCAAACTGGAAGACCTCACAAAGTAAGAAAGTAAGTGGTGGAAATACACCACAGTTCTGGTAACCGTGAGGATTAGTAGGACTTACTTATAAATTTTGGAACAAACAGGATCGGTTGTATCTGTGGCTTTTAAGACAGTTTTATTGCATTGTAAATGTATTTGTTCATAAGAATATTTCCTATTATTTCCTCTGGTTTCTTCTCTCTCCCTCAATGCACACATGCACCAAATAAGTCTAACAGTTGGAGGGAAGAATTTGAAAAAATGACGTCATAGTCAACGCAGAGGGAGGAATGGCAGAGCCCGAGGAATAAAAGCTAAGGGCTGGATTTTGCCAGCCCTGGGGAGGCGGGACTGCCGGGAAAATAGCAGAATCTGGGGGAAGGTACCCGTCCCGCCCCCAAGCCATCGGCCCCGGAGGTGGGTACTCGACCAGCGCCAGGTCCCATCTCCTCGAGGCGGGAAGGGGATTACAGCCACTTAACTGCCTGTTAACAGGTAGTTAACAGGCAGTTAAGAGGATTATCCCTATTTTTCCACCAGAGGTGCGGGCTTCCCGACGTCAGGAAACCCCGCCAAGGTCACCGAGGCGAGCAGTGGGTCGGAGGGGTGCAAAAGTGCACTGTGGAGGTGAGTGACGGGTGCAAGTATGTCAGGTGAGTGAAAAGTGATAGAAAATGTTTACTTACCTTTGTTTCTTCCTGCAGGCTTCAACAGTTGGGGATGCGGAGAGTCTCGCATCTCACCAGCAGAGATGACAGATGGCTGCTGCATTCTCCTATGCAACAACCATCTAATTTCTGCTCACAAGAGGGGTTTGGTGAGTCTTGAATACAAGGACTCATCAAACTACAGAGAATGTCAGTGTTTGACAGCTTCACAGAGCTGTCAAACAATGACAATTCATCTGTCAACATTTTTAGATAGATGAAACGTCATTTAAAAAAAAAAAATTCATTGATGGGATGTGGATGTCGCTGGCTAGGCCTGCATTTAGTGCCCATCCCTAATTGCCCTTGAGAAGATGGTGGTGAGCCGCCTTCTTGAACCGTTGCAGTCCATGTGGTGTCGGTACACCCACAATGCTGTTAGGAAGGGAGTTCCAGGAATTTGGCCCAGCGACGGTGAATGAACGGCGATACAGGTCCAAGTCAGGATGGTGTGGGGCTTGGAGGGGAACTTGTTGGTGGTGATGTTCCCATGCGTCTGCTGCCCTTGTCCTTCTAAGTGGTAGAGGTCGCGGGTTTGGAAGGTGCTGTTGAAGGAGCTTTGGCGAGTTGCTGCAGTGCATCTTGTAGATGGTACACACTGCAGCCACAGTGCGCCGGTGGTGGAGGGAGTGAATGTTGAAGGTGGTGGATGGGGTGCCAATCAAGTGGGCTGTTTTATCCTGAATGGTGTCGAGCTTCTTGAGTGTTGTTGGAGCTGCACTCATCCAGGCAAGTGGAGAGTATTCCATCACACTCCTGACTTGTCGATGGTGGAAAGGCTTTGGGGAGTCAGGAAGTGAGACACTCGCCGCAGAATTCCCAGCCTCTGGCCTGCTCTTGTAGCCACAGTATTTATATGGCTGGTCCAGTTCAGTTTCTGATCAATGGTAACCCCCAGGATGTTGATAGTGGGGGATTCAGCTGACGTTCTCTGTCACCGGCTTTCCCTTAATTGGCCTGCTAAACCTGCTGGGCGGGCTTAACAAGGTCGATCAAGGGAAAATAGCGTGGGTTGGCCACAAGTCAATGGAGGCGGGACTAAAACCCGACAAGCAGCAGTCCCGCCTCCAACGCACCCCCATTGGCAAAATCACCCCCTAAGTGTTCAATTATTTACCCACACTCTAATTCTAACTATAGAGGGGATAAAGGAGCTAAGCAACTTTAAAAAAAATACATAAGAGGCAAATTTAAATAAATAAATAGATGTAATAGGCTAAATATACTAAACTAAGCAATAGAAGTAACTCATTTCGCATTAAAGGCGATTGAGTTAGCACTGGAGACAAATAAATAACTGCCGTACAAACAATAAAATAAATAAATATAGAATAGATTAGCAGGCAACATTAAATTGAACCCGAAAACATTTTGGCCTAGAAATTCAGTAGCGCCCCGTTTGGGGCGCCAGCCTCGCCAGGGCACTAAAAGTAGCGCCCCGGAAGTAGTCGCGGCCGCCCGCTGGAAATTCACTTTGCGCGTCCCAGAGGGAAGCGCGGCGCTACTCGAGGCGCCCTGCATCCCTCTTGGGGCGCTGCAGCTGAAGATCGCGGCGCAACGTGCCGCAGTGCCACATGCTGCGGCAAGGCGCGCTGCGGTCCTGCAGGCCTTCCTCCCCTTCTTAAAGGCCTTCTGCAGCGCGATCTGGGGCCCAGCTGGGCCCCCGAGGATCGTGACTGCCGGCAAAAGAGCCCGGCATTGAGGAGAAGTGCCGGGCTCTTGGAACGCAGTCGGCACTCCACCGGAGGGGGGGGGGGGGGGGGCTCAGGAGGCCGGGGACGGGCTCAGGAGGCCGGGGACGGCAGCGCGGAGAGGTGCTGGCAGGCGGCCAGCAAAAAAATGGCCGCCCTGCACCTCTCCTTTAATTAGCGCCTCTACCGCCGCAGGTAGGCCCCCCTGAACCAGTCGCACATAGCGTCCGACGTTAAAGCAGGGGGCGCAACTAAATATCGCGATCGGGGCGGTAGCGGGGCGCTGCGCACACCGATGACATCATCGGTAACGGCGCAGCGCTAACGGCTAGCGCCGCCATTAGCGTTCCGCTAAATTTAGCGGGAGGCGTGGCCAGTGGCTTCCGACCCACTTAGCGCCCTCTTAAGGCGCTAACGGGTGGCGCAGCCCACTGAATTTCTAGGCCTTTATAAACATATAAAATGTAAGCGGTGAGCTCGGGAAAACGTTGGGCATATTAGGGACCCAAAGGGAAATCTTCATGTCGGGGCAGAGAACATGGCTGATGTATTAAATGGGTACTTTGCTTCTGTCTCCGCAAAGGAAGCAGGGGATGTGAAGGTTGCACTAAAAGAGGAGAGGGACATTACGGACAGGATAGTAATAGATAAGAGAAGATGTACTAAAAAGATTAGCATTATTGAACTGAAAGCTGGTAAGTCACCTGGTCCAGATGGAATGAATCCTCGGCTGCTGAAAGAAGCAAACGTAGAAATAGCAGAGGCATCAGTCACAATCTTTCAATCCTCATTGGCTAGAGCAGTGCCAGAGGACTGGAGGGTTGCTAATGTTAAACCACTATTCAAGAAAGGAGGGATAAACCAGGAAACTACAGGCCAGTCAGCATAACATCGGTGGTGGAGAAGTTATTGGAAACCATTATCAGGGACAAAATAAACTTTCATTTGGAAAGGCATGGGTTAATCGAGGAGAGCCAGCATGAATTTGTTAAAGACAAATCATGCCTGACTAACTTGACTGAATTATTTCACGAGGTAACAGAGAAGGTTGATCAAGGTAGTGCAGTAGATGTTGTGTATATATGGACTTCCGGAAGGCATTCCACAAAGTGCCACACAGGAGGCTAGTTAGTTAAGAAGATAGAAGCCCATGGAATTAGGGGACAAGTGGTGGTCTGGATACGGAATTGGCTCAGTGACAGGAAGCAGAGGGTGGTAAGTCTATGGATGTTTTTCAGACTGGGAGGTGGTTTGCAGTGGTGTTCCCCAAGGGTCAGTTTTGGGTCCATTGCTCTATTCAATTTTTATAAACGACCTAGACTCGGGTGTAGGGAGCAGGAGCTGCATTATAAAGTTTGCAGATGATATGAAACTTGGAAAAGTAGTAGATAGTGATGAGGATAGTTGTAGACTTCAGGATGACACAGACAGGATGGTGAAATGGGCAGAAGCACGGCAGATGGAGTTCAATACGGAGAAGTGTGAAGTGATGCACTTTGGGAGAACTAATATGGAAAGACAGTGAACTATAAATAGCACGATTTTGAAAAGTGTAGATGAGCAGAGAGACCTTGGTGTCCATATACTCAAACCCTTAAAGGTGGCAGGACACGTTGATAAGGTGGTTAAAAAAGCATGTGGGTTACTTGGGTTTATAAAGAGGAATAGAATATAAAAACAAAGTGATCAGGCTGGAACTTTATAATTCACGGGTTAGGCCTCAGCTGGAGTATTGTGGACATTCTGGGCCCCACACTTCACAAAGATGTCAAGGCCTTAGAAAGGGCAGAGAGGAGGTTTACCAGGATGTTACCAGGGATCAGGGACTTCAGTTATGAGGAGAGGTTGGAAAAGTTCGGACTGTTCTCCTTGGAACAGAGAAGGTTAAGAGGTGACCTCATAGAGGTTTACAAGGTGATGAGGTTTTGATGGAGTAGATTGAGAAAAACTATTCCCTCTGGTGAGTGGGTCAATAACCAGAGGTCACAGATTCAAAATCATTGGTGAAAGATCTAGAGGGGGATGAGGAGAATTCTTTTCCATTCAGAGTTGTTGGGATCGGGATCGCTCGACCTGAACAGGTGGTGGAAGCTGATTCCATCAATAATTTTAAAAGGGAGTTGGACGGTTCTGGAGGATGAGGAACTCACAGGATTACGGACACAAAGCGGGGGGTGGGACTGAGCACGACGGCTCTTTCAAAGAGCCAGCACAGGCACAACGGGCCGAACGGCCTCCTTCTGTGCTGTAAGGTTCTATGATAACTGTAACACAGGCAGTGCGTCGGGACTGCAGAATGTGGGAATTTGTGGACAATGAGACTGTACCGGGTAACCACACTTACAGGAAACGTCCCTACCTTGAGACACCCCGGGTCAGAATCGTTGAGCTGGACTGCAAGTTAGAAACACTCTGACACATAAAGCAGGGGGAGCAATAGTTAGATATTTTATTCCAGAACACAGTCGCACCATTTGGAGGGATACAGGTACAGGAATGTGTAGGGCTTTTCCATTTCACGGGACACTGGTACCAGTACTGGGACAGGAAGGAGCTGTACTGCGGGGACGAGCTGCACCTGAACCAGGCTGGAATCAAGATCCTAGTGGAAAGGATAAATAGGGCTGTAGAAAGGACTTTAAATCAGTACGGGGTGCCGACGGGATTGAGTACAAATACTAGCACCCTAAAGAGAAGAAAAATAGAGGCAAAGAGCAAAGGTCTGAGTATAAAAAGTGAGAGACAATAAAGACAGTCAGCAGGGTAGGGGAAACCTAGCAGAGGCAGGGAAGGAGGAACTGCGGAATCTGGTCCTGTCCAACAGGTACAACAAGGGTATTCGCTGCAATTACGATTGAGAGTCCTGAAGGGTGTGTCACCGACACGGAGCCAAGGTGAGGGATATCTCAAAGTAGTTGGAAACGAACTTGGAAAAAGAGGGGGGGGAAGAACCAGTTATCATGATTCATGTCGGAATCAATGACATCGGAAGGAATGGGGAGGAGGCCCTGCAGGACCTCGAGAGTGGGGTAATCTCCGGATTACTACCCGAGCCACATGTTAATTGACATAGGGGCAAACAGATCAGGAAGTAAATGTGCAGGGCGTTTCTTCTTCATAGGACACTGGTACCAGTACTGGGGCAGGAAGGAGCTGTACCGTGAGGGCGAGCTGCATCTGAACCAGGCTGGAATCAAGATCCTAGTGGAAAGGATAAATAGGGCTGTAGAAAATACTTTAAACCAGTATGGGAGACAGAGAGGATTGAGCAGAAAAACTAGTACCCTAAAGTTATGAAAAATAGAGGATGAGAGCAAAGGTCAGAGTATAAAACGTGAGATAATATAGGAGATCGTCAAATTGCTCCCTTCAAATGTGCTCCTTTTGTCACCATATAGCAAGATGGTTCGGCCCACAGCATCAACTTTCTAGTCGGAGGGGTCATTCAAGTGGGGCAAGTCAAACAGTGCTAGGTTTTCTTCACCTGGAAAGTTTAACCAATAGTTTCATTTGGATAACCTGGAAGATAACTTATCGAATGAATTAAAAAGAATGGGAAAAATGTAACATAAGAACATAAGAAATAGGAGCAGGAGTAGGCCAATCGGCCCCTCGAGCCTGCTCCGCCATTCAATAAGATCATGGCTGATCTGATCCTAACCGCCAATCCACTATCACAGAACCATCTCCTGAATCTAACAGAATTAGACACACGAAATAGGAGCAGGATCAGGCTACACGGCCCCTGGGCCCGCTCCGCTACCCACAGGGCCATGACCGATCCGAACCTAGACTCATGTCCAAATTCCTGCCCGCTCCCCGTAACCCTTAATTCCTTTTACTTCTAGGAAACTGTCTATTTCTGTTTTAAATTTATGTAATGATGTAGCTTCTACAGCTTTTTGGGGCAGCATATTCCATGGACCTACCACCCTCTGAGTGAAGTAGTTCCTCCTCAGCTCAGTTTTGAAAGAGCAGCCCCTTATTCTAAGACTATGCCCCCTAGTTCTAGTTTCACCCATCATCGGGAACATCTTCCCCGCATCCACCCGATCCAACCCCTTCACAATCTTATATGTTTCAATAAGATCGCCTCTCATTCTTCTGAACTCCAATGAGTAGAGTCCCAATCTACTCAACCTCTCCTCATATGTCCATCCCCTCATCCCCGGGATTAACCGAGTGAACCTTCTTTGTACTGACTCCAGAGCAAGTATGTCCTTTCTTAAGTATGGACACCAAAACTGTACGCAGTATTCCAGGTGCGGTCTCACCAATACCTTGTACAACTGAAGCAATACCTCCCTATTTTTATATTCTATCCCCCGAGCAATGAAAGCCAACATTCCATTGGCCTTCTTAATCACTTGCTGCACCTGCATACTAACCTTTTGAGTTTCGTGCACCAGGACCCCCAGATCCCTTTGTACTTCAGTACTTTCCAGTTTCTTGCCATTAAGATAATAACTTGCTCTACGATTTTTCCTGCCAAAGTGCATAACCTCACACTTTCCAGTATTGTATTCCATCTGCCAAATCTCTGCCCACTTACTTAGCCTGTCTATGTCCCCTTGCAGGTTTTTTATGTCCTCCTCACTCACTACTTTCCCTCCCATCTTAGTATCATCTGCGAACTTTGATATGTTACACTCGGTCCCCTCCTCCAAATCGTTAATATAGATTGTAAAGAGTTGGGGACCCAGCACTGACCCCTGCGGAACACCACTAGTTACTGATTGCCAGTCTGAGAATGAACCATTTATCCCAACTCTCTGCCTTCTGTTAGATAGTCAATCCTCTATCCATGCCAGAATATTACCCCCAATCCCGTGATTTTTTATCTTAAGCAATAATCTTTTGTGTGGCACCTTGTCAAATGCCTTTTGGAAGTCTAAATACATTACGTCCACTGGTTCCCCTTTATCTACCCTATATGTTACTTCCTCAAAGAACTCCAGAAAATTTGTCAAACATGACTTCCCCTTCATAAAACCATGCTGACTTTGTCCTATTAAATTATTATCCAAATGTCCTGTTACTGTCTCCTTAATAATGGACTCCAAAATTTTACCTACCACAGATGTTAGGCTAACCGGTCTATAGTTTCCAGCCTTCTGTCTACTGCCCTTTTTAAATAAGGGTGTTACATTAGCAGTTTTCCAGTCTGCCAGGACCTTTGCCGAGTCCAGGGAGTTTTGGAAAATTATTACCAATGCATCCACAATCCCTACCGCCACTTCCCTCAAGACCCTAGGATGTAAGCCATCAGGTCCAGGTGATTTATCCGCCTTGAGTCCCATTATTTTACCGAGTACCACTTCCTTAGTGATTTTGATCGTGTTTAGCTCCTCCCCCCTTTAGCTCCCGGTTTGTCCAGTGTTGGGATATTCTTAGTGTCTTCTACTGTAAAGACTGATACAAAATATTCATTCAGTGTTTTTGCCATCTCCATATTTCCCACCATTAATTTCCCGGTCTCATCCTCTAAGGGACCAACATTTACTTTAGCCACCCTTTTTCTTTTTATATAACTATAAAAACTCTTACTATCTGTTTTTATACTTTTTGCTAATTTACTTTCATAATCTATCTTCCCTTTCTTAATCAATCTTTTTGTTATTTTTTGCTGTCTTTTAAAGTTTTCCCAATCCTCTATCCTCCCACTAGATTTGGCTACCTTATATGCCCTTGTTTTTAGTCGAATACTATCCTTAATTTCTTTACTTAGCCACGGATGGCTGTCTTTTCTTTTACACCCTTTTCTTCTCAGTGGAATATATTTTTTTTGGAAGTTGTAAAATAACTCCTTAAATGTACACCACTGATCATGTATCGTCTTACCCTTTAATCTATTTTCCCAATCCACTCTACTCAATTCCGCTCTCATACCTTCATAGTCTCCTTTATTCAAGCTTAGCACGCTTGTTTGAGATCCAACCTGCTCACCCTCTAATTGAATATGGAATTCAACCATGTTATGGTCACTCATTCCAAGGGGATCCTTTACTAGGACATTTTTAATTAATCCTGTCTCATTACACAGGACCAGATCTAAGGTTGCTTGCCCCCTGGTCGGTTCAGTTACATACTGCTCAAGAAACCCATCCCTAATACACTCAATGAACTCATCCTCAAGGCAGCCCTGCCCAATTTGATTTGTCCAATTAATGTGATAGTTAAAATCCCCCATAATTATAGATGTTCCCTTATTACAAGCCTCAATTATTTCCTGATTGATACTCCGTCCAACAGAGTTGCCACTGTTCGGAGGTCTATAGACTACGCCCACTAGTGTTTTTTTCCCCTTATTATTCCTTACCTCCACCCAAACTGTTTCATTATCCTGATCTTTTGACCCAATATCATTTCTCTGTATTACAGTGATTCCTTCCTTTATTAACATAGCCACCCCACCTCCCCTTCCTTCCTGCCTGTCCTTCCTGATCGTTAAATAACCTGGTATGTTTAATTCCCAGGCATTGTCACCCTGCAGCCATGTTTCTGTAATGGCCACAAGATCATACCCATATGTAGTTATTTGTGCCATTAACTCGTCTATTTTGTTACGAATGCTACGTGCATTCAGATAGAGAACTTTCAAAGATGTTTTGTGACACGTAGTTCCTGCTTTTGCCCTTTTTATTACTTTACCTTTTACTCCATACCTTCTGCCCCTTCCTGACACGCTCTGGTTTTTAATTTCCCCACTGCTACCTAAGTCTATGACCTTCTCTGTTGTCATTTGTATTATTTGCTCTCTAGGAACCTCCCCCCCCACTAGTTAGTTTAAAGCCCTCTCTACAGCCCTAGTTATATGATCCGCCAGGACTCTAGTCCCAGCATTGGCCAAGTGAAGCCCATCCCAACGGAACAGCTCCCTCCTGCCCCAGTACTGGTGCCAGTGTCCCAGGAAGCAAAACCCATTTCTCCCACACCAGTCTTTGAGCCACGCATTTAACTCTCTAATTTTATTTGTCCTAGCCAAATTCGCTCGTGGCTCAGGTAATTATTACCCTTGTGGTTCTGCTTTTTAATTTGGCCCCTAGCTGCTCAAACTCCCTCAGCAGAACCTCCTTCCTTGTCCTATCTATGTCGTTGGTACCAACATGGACCACGACAACTGGATCCTCCCCCTCCCACTCCAAGTTTCTCTCCAGTCCAGAGGAGATGTCCTTAACCCTGGCACCGGGCAGGCAACACAGCCTTCGGGACTCTCGCTCTCGGCTGCAAAGAACTCTATCTATCCCCCTAATGATACTATCCCCTACCACTACAACATTTCTTTTAACTCCCCCCACTTGAATGGCCCCCCGCTCCACGGTGCTGTGGCCAGGTTGCTCATCCTCCCCGCAGTCCCTGTTCCCATCCTCACAGGGAGTAAGAGCCTCGAACCTGTTGGACAAGTGCAAGGGCTGCGGCTCCTCCAACACTACCTCCTGGATCCCCGTACCTGCCTCACTTCTAGTCACACCATCCTGACCCTGGCCACGGACTACATCTGAATTAATTAATCTAATTGGTGTGAATACCTCGTGATACACAGAGTCCAGGTAACTCTCCCCCTCCCTGATGTGTCTCAGTGTTTGAAGCTCGGACTCCAACTCTTCAACACGGAGCCGGAATTCCTCGAGCAGCCAACACTTACTGCAAATGTGATCACCGTGAGCATCAATGGTGTCCACCAGCTCCCACATATTGCAGCAGCAACACATCACCTGATCTCCCATTCTATGTAATTAATTAAATTTATTAATATTATTCTTAAATACCCTCTGCCCCGATTCTAGATGGTGAATATCATCATGTGATATCGTAAAACTAGTCTTACAAATGGTGGTTTTAACTACCCTGCTGAACTCTAAACACTCGGAGAAGGTCAGACTCTCGGAACAAACAGCTCTTACAGCTGGCTCTAATCAATGCCTGGAACTGGTAGACCAAGGTTGTCAAAGTTAAAAGTTCAGAGTTAATGGAGGAGTTACAATGTCTGGGTAAGATCAGGGAGCGACCTACAGGAAAGCCAAACTTCTGGTCTATCGTGATTTAAGGCTGGGAAAGGAAAAGGAATTTATCAGCGAACGAGCCTGTTCATTATCCAATAGCAAAAATCTGCTCCTAAGTCCTTGAGGTATGTCTGTTTAAGGTGATTGAGACCTCAACGGAAATACTTGCAATGAGTCATCTTGATTGGTCAGGCACTGGAATAGGTGAGGAAAAGGGCCTTAGTTTGTGAAATTAAGTGTAAAGGTTGTGCTTTTAACACCCAAGAAAGAGAGGGGAAAGTTTTGGGAAAACCAGACAAGGGCCGAGGAGGAGCATTACAGGCTTAACAAAAAAGCCTTTTAAACTGAGAAAGTGTTAAGTCAAAGCTCAAATGTTAAAGAAGTTTAGTCAGATATAGGCAAATGCTTTAAGTACATCAGCAATATGTAACAGTTGCATGTGTGAGAATAAAGGGGGAAAGTTAGCACCGGATACGCCTGTATATGTATAGGCACGGACGGGGTTAGATCCACCAGGAAGTGAAGCAGAAGGAAGGATTACCAACCCCAAGTGAGGCATGCTTATACCATGCAGAGGTACCTGTTAGTGGATCGCGAGACCTGGGGTTAGTAGGTGACCATTCATTAAAGAAGTGCAAGGTGGCCATCGGGATCAGAAAATAATTTTAGGTTGCATTGCTCAGACCATCAAGCACAAACTGAAGCAAGAAAGAAAGACTTGCATTTATATAGCGCCATTCCCGACCCCAGGATGTCCCAAAACGCTTTACAGCCAATGAAGTACTTTTTGAAGTGTAGTCACTGTTGTAATGTAGGAAAAGCTGCAGCCAATTTGCACACAGCAAGCTCCCACAAACAGCAATAGAATGACCAGGTACAGGAAACTTTCTTTTATCCGGCACGGACGGGACCGACGTGGTGCCGGTTCATCAAAAATTCCGGATAACCGAACGCTATAGTAAAAGATACGGAGCTGAGAGCTCCGTATAAAGCAACAAACCCACAACTTCAAAACAATGGCCACAAGTTGCAAGCGTCTCTGTAGCTTAGCAACAGCTGCAGCCACACCCTTGCACAGCAACACATGGAGCAAGGCAAGTAATAAAACTTACCTGAACCTACTCCTGAATTTTGCCGGTTAACCGACATTTCCGGTTATTTAGGTGCTGGTTAATCGAAAGTTTCCTGTAATCAGTTTTTTTTTTTTTTTTTTAAAGTGATGTTGGTTGAGGGATAAATATTGGCCAGGACACCGGGGAGAACGCCCCTGCTCTTCTTCAAAATAGTGCCATGGGATCTTTTACGTCCACCTGAGGGAGCAGATGGGGCCTCGGTTTAAAGTGTCATCCGAAAGGCGGCACCTCCGACAGTGCAGAACTCCCTCAGTACTGCACTGGATTGTCAGCCTGGATTGTGTGCTCAGGTCTGGAGTAGGACTTGAACCCACAACCTTCTGACTCAGAGGCACGAATGCTACCCACTGAGCCACAGCTTGGAGTATTAGTATTCAGTTCCAGTCAGCGCACATGAAGGATATCAAGGCTCTATAGAAAGTGTAGAACAACCAGAAAGATATCTAACCTCAGTAATGAGGACAGGCTTCAAGCCTTTGGGCCATGTCCTTTAGAGAAATGCAGGCTAAGAAGGGACAGGATTGAAGTGCTTCAAATGATGAAGGGATTGGACTTAGATTGGTTACTTGAGGTGGAGAGGGATGATCGGACTAGAAGGCATCCTATAAAATCCATAGATTGTCACGAAGTACTTCACAGAGAGTCACTGCCTTCTGAACAAACTGCTGAAACACACGGTGGCAGGGAATTGCTACAGTCCTTTTAAAAAGAGACATGTTGCTGAGAGACAAAGATATTTCCAGTTATAGAGGGCTAGTTGGTTGTGATGATGACAAGTTAAAAGGTACCACAGTATTCCGGAGCGGAACTTTTCCGGAATTTGTCAAATTTTTTCCTTTGGTTTGCTCACTCTCCCACAAGATTGTGGGGTAGTTTTTTTTTTATTAGGCATCACTGGCAAGGCCAGCAATTATTGAGACGGTGGTGGTGAGCCGCCATCAGAGTCAACCACATTGCTGGAGTCACATATAGGCCAGACCAGGTAAGGATGGCAGACTTCCAATCCTAAAAGGACATTAGTGAACCAGATGGGTTTGTATGACAATTACTGATACTAGCTTTTTTTAAATTCCAGATTTAACTGAATTTAAATTCCCCAGCTGCCGAGGTGGGATTTGAGCTCACGTCTCTGGATCCAGTCCAGATCTCTGGATTACGAATACAATAGCAAAACACTGCGGATGCTGGAAATCCGAAATAACAACAGAAAACGCTGACCGCTTTGCGGAACACCTCCGTTCAGTCCGTAAGGGGGACCCCGAGCTCCCGGTGGCCTGTCACTTTAATTCACCGCCCCATTCCCACTCAGACCTCACCGTCCGCGGCCTCTTGCATTGTTCCAATGAAGCTCAGCGTAAGCTCGAGAAACAGCACCTCATCTTTCGATTAGGCACTTTATAGCCCTCTGGACTTAACACAGAGTTCAACAATTTCAGATCATAACCTCGGCCCCTATCACATATATATATAAAAATATATATATATATTTTTTTTAATCCAATTTTTGTTTGGCCTTTTTTCTTCCCTCCCACATGGCAGCTGTCCTTCACTCTGCCAGCGCAATTCACACTTCATCTAGAGCCATCCTTTGTTCCTTAACCTGTCCCATTACCACCTCCTCTCGCCTTGAATATCTTTATGTCTCTCAATGTCTCTTAATCTCTCCTGCTTTCTATCCTATCACTGACCTTCCCTTTTGTTCTTTCATCCCCTCCCCCTTTTCCCAGCCCCTAAACTTGCTTTAAAATCTGTTCCATTTCCTGCTTTTTTCCAGTCCTGACGAAAGGTCTTCGACCTGAAACGTTTCTCTGTTTCTCTCGCCATGGATGCTGCCTGGCCTGCTGAGTTTTGTCAGCGTTTTCTGTCATCATCTCTGGATTACTAGTCCAGTAACATAATCACTATGCTACTGTAGTCCTGTGTACAAGGGCTCACTGTTGTCTGGCTGAGGTGGGCTTGATGAGCTTTCCTTGTCCTTTTTTTTCCATGGGTTAACATTCCGACTACATTTGTGAACCTTGAGCATTGTCAGCACAAAATCATTAAGATGTGCAACAGTCGCAAATTGCTGCAATACATAAATATGGGCAAAGGACGTGCGATGCAATGGAACAACAGAACCAAAATAGACGTTCTATTAGCCACAAATATCTCCAGGGTCTGGGACTGAATCTATGCACACAAATGGGAAAAAAAATCTCCTCTAAAATGGACAGTAAATAGAAACATCCAAAACACAGTAAGTCCTAGCGTTTAGCATTAGAATTTAGCACTGCTGCTTTCAGAAGAGCTGGCTTCTTTATAGTAACAGGAGTAAGGCCATTCAGCCCCTCGAGCCTGCTCCATCATTTAATTAGATCGTGGCTGATCTATATCTCAACTCCATTTACTCGTCTTAGCTTCATATCCCTTGATACCCTTAGCTAACAAAGATCTATCCACCTCAGTCTTCAAAGCACCAACTGAGCCTCAGCATCCACGGCCCTTTGGGGAGGGAGCTCCAGATTTCCACTACCCTTTGCATGAAAAAGTGCTTGCTGATTTGACTCCCGAATCGCCTGGCTCTAATTTTACGATTATGTCCCCTCATTCTTGATTCCCCCACCAGAGGAAATAGTTTCTCTGTATCTATCCTATCAAATCCCGCTATCATTTTAAACATCTCGAACAGATCGCCCCTCAACCTTCTATACTGTTGGGCAACTTTACTCGGAGGGAAAAAAAAGTCCGCACATGCTTGCATTCCCTTCATGAGTTCATCCGCCACTTCATCTGTGCTCAAAGTTTGATTACCTGGCACTTGTTTTTTTTCCACTCTTGAATGTAATCCTAGCTCCACATGCAAACAAATAAATCTTACCAGATAGAGTAGGGGTGAAGGGGGGGGGGGGGGAGACATTTGGGCTGGAACTTGGTTCAGTGCAGGTAAGCAGAATGATTCTAGGGCTTAAGGAACTCGTTTACAAAGGACTCAAATGATTAAACTAATTTTCATTGGTGAAAAGGCCAAAGGGAGACATGATAAAGGTTCTGACGAAGGGGCTATACCTGAAATATTAACCTGTCGGTTCTCTTTTCAGGTGCCAATGGACTTTGTGCGTATTTCCAGTATTTGCAGTTTTTAAAAAAAAATTCAAGGTCCCTGTTGAATACTTGCCCTTCTCTTTAAGTTCCTTGTGCAGTTTCCCAACTCAGTGGGGCTGGCAGGAGCTCTGACATCTGCATAACCAGATGCCTGTTTCATTGTTAAACACACAACAGCAACATGCACTCGAATACTAATCATGTTTGGTCACTTGTACTGGAAGAAACAGCAAGGTAAAGTAAATAGAAATGAAAGTGGTGCTGCTTTTAATCTGGACACGTAGCTTGGCCCCTGTCCAAAAGAAATGCAGTAACGCCGAGATACAGTCCCATTCATTACTGTTTAATTAGACAAGGTTAAAGCCAGGGTTTATTTAACCAACCTTCAGGAGGCAGTTCTACAAAAGGGCATGACCTCATCTCACCACTGGTTTCTGTAATACATTTACAACTTAAACACTATGTTTTCCGATTGTAATGGTAACTCGTTCATTTTAAATGGGTTACATTACGTTCCAGTTGGAAAATCTGGGCCTTTACGTAGAATTCATGAACAAAACTAAGTAACTAGTACATAGACAGCAGGGAGCAGCTATGGGAACAATGGCTGCAGTAAGCTAGCTATATATACACACACACGCATACATACTTCTCACTTAATTGGCCATTAAATCCTACCGTTGTCACAAGTATCAACTCTCTAGCCAATTAGAGTCTTGCTGCAAGAGCTGCTTACACAGAAATATTAAAATTACACTTAGTAAATCACAGCATCACCCTGATATTTGGCAGAAGGTGATGCTGAGGGTGAAAGGAGTTTTTAATGCAACACAGTGTGTCATTCTGTTTAGCACGCAATTTAATACATAGCACATTGTACTCTGCCATTATACTTCCACAAAGACACTTCAGCTATCAAATATGACAAAATTACCCACCATTTAGTAAAAAGTTTGTTAGGCAGGAGGAGGGTCTGCTGTTTACATCTACAGGTGATATTCTGTAAGCGCCTGTGCAATAGTGCAACTCTGAAAGAAATATTTATATTACACATTTTAATATAGTAGTGTTATCATATCACATAAAAAAGGATAAGAGAAACCTACATTCTTCTACATAAATGAAAGTAATCATTCTGAACTGTTGTTTAGAAGTAACATGATGCACTCTCTCACTGAGGCAAAACATTCCACCTCCACCTGGCAAAACATGCTCAATGCTGCCGAGCACAGGAGAAATTATAATTGCAGTACCAAGGCAAAGTGGTACAAATACCACAGGAACTGGTCGCACGAGCACATGAACTTGTTTAAGTTCAGGGACGTGCACCCAAACGTGCCACAGCAGCTTCCAGTTCCTTAAAATGGGACTATGGAAAATTTAAAAAATAGAATGTAGCAACAGCCAAAAACGGATACATGCTTTACAGCAGAACATGCCAAGCTGGTTCATGCACTCCAAATTCCTTCTCCTTTACTCCAAAGATGTGTTTTTTTTTAATTCATTCTCAGGATGTGGGCACCACTGGCAAGACCAGCATTTGTTGACCATTTCTCACTGCCTGAGAAGGTGTTCCAGTCAGTGTGGTGAAAGTACTCCTACAATTCAGTTAGGTCAGGAGTTCCAGGATTTTGATCCAGTGACAATGAAGAAATGGCAATAAGTGTCCAAGTCAGGATGGCGTGTGACTAAGAGGGGAACTTGGAGGTGGTGGTATTCCCATTTAACGTTGCCCTCGTCATTCTAGATGGTGAACTTTGCAGATTTGGAGATGCTGCCGAACGCGGTCAACTCGTTACTTTTGCGATCTGGCAAATAAAAACTAGGATTTCGCCCCTAATACTCGCAATGCTGTTAAAAAGATTACGGATGGAATTTTAACCCCCCAACCACGGGCAGAAGAGGGTTGAGGGTGGGGGTGCTAAATTGGCAAATTCAGGAAACCCAACCTCAGCCCCCCATGAACACGCCCGTTTTAGTTTTAACCGTGGTGGAGATAAGGGCGGCCGAGTAACCCACTTTCGAGAGGTGGGTCCATAAGAACACAGGAATTAGGAGCAGGAATCGGCCATACGGCCCCTCGAGCCTGCTCCGCCATTCAATATCATGGCTGATCTTCGACCTCAACTCCACTTTCCCATCCGATCTCCATATCCCTCGATTCCCCTAGAGTCCAAAAATCTATCGATCTCAGCCTTGAATATACTCAACGACTCAGCATTCACAGCCCTCTGGGGCAGAGAATTACAAAGATTCACAACCCTGAGTGAAGAAATTCCTCCTCATCTTTGTGTTAAATGGCTGACCCCTTATCCTGAGACTATGCCCCCTAGTTCTAGACTCTCCAGCCAGGGGGAAACAGCCTCTCAGCATCTACCCTGTCAATCCCCCTCAGAATCTTATATGTTTCAATGAGAACATCTTTCATTCTTCTAAACACCAGATTAGAGGCCCAATCTACTCAATCTCTTGTCATAGGCCAACCCTCTCATCCCATCGTCATAATATTTAAATGAGACTCTTTTCATGAGATTTTGTCAGCAATTTAAAATTAGCGCTCCCTGCATCAGGCCGTGGAGGCGGGATTGGAGGTGTGCGGGGGGTTAAAATCCCGAAATCGGGGGTCCCGACCCCATCCCGCCTCCATGCCAGTTTCAAAGGAGGCTCATGCCCGCCCCGCACTGGGACCCACCACCCCGAGGCGGGAAGGGATTAGTGCCAATTAACTGCCTGTTAACAGGCAGTTTTTAGCCTAATCCCTATTTTTAATGTTGAAGTGTGGAATTCCCGACGGCTCCAAACCACGCCAAGTTAGCGAGGCGGGCCGTCGGTCTGAAGGGCTTGGAGGGGTCGAGATGTCCGGTGTTCAGGTGAGTGATGGGTGCATGAGTACAAAGGTAAGTGTGTTTGGTGTGTGTAAAGTGTTTAAAGGAGTTTTACATACCTTTACTTACCTTTCTTCCTTCAGGTCTCGGGAGTCCCTCATCTCACCAGCACAGAAAGCAGAATGGCCGTGATCTGTCAAAAATTGCAGCATTCAGCTTTCTGCTCCGGGGAGATCTCTAAATCATCCTGAGAGGAAGGAATTAACCTGGAGTACAGATTGTCAGTGTTTGACAGCTTCAAACAGCTGTCAAACGCTGATATTTCATCTGAGGATGAAAAGGCCCTGAGAATCATCAAAGACGCGAGCCACCCCAGCCACAACCTCTTCGCCCTGCTCCCGTCCGGTAAGAGATACCGAAGCATATGGTCTCGTACCAGCAGGTTTCGAAACAGCTTCTACCCCCAGGCCATAAGACTCATGAACGAATAATTTATTATTATTTATTACTGTTGTTTTATTTATTATTACTGTATTTCTATTAGTATTTTATCATTGTTATGCCATATTTATTCCAATGTTGGGAGGACTCGTAAAAATCAACATTTCATATATGCAGCAACGTGTGTACTGCACAATGACAAAATTGAATTGAATTGTCAAAAGGTCTTGACAGGTGAAATATTAATCTGTGACGTCACCTGTTGCCAGGTGGCCCTTAATTGGCGGGCTCAACTAAGTCAATCAAGTCTAAATCGCGTGGGTTGGCTAGAACTCGATGGAGGCGGGACTACAACCCCGAAAGTTGTAGTCCCGCCTCCTACCCGACTTCTCAATGAAAATCCAGCCCATAGAGTTAAACAGCACAGAAAGAGGCCCTTCAGCCCATCGTGTCCGTGCCGGCCATCAAGCCCTGTCTATTCTAATCCCATTTTCCAGCACTTGGTCCGTAGCCTTGTATGCTATGGCGTTTCAAGTGCTCATCTAAATGCTTCTTGAATGTTGTGAGGGTTCCTGCCTCTACCACCCTTTCAGGCAGTGAGTTCCAGATTCCAACCACCCTCTGGGTGAAAAAGTTTTCCCTCAATTCCCCTCTAAACCTCCTGCCCCTTACCTTGAAACTATGCCCCCTGGTTATTGACCCCTCTACTAAGGGGAAAAGTTCCTTTCTATCTACCCTATCTATGTCCCTCATAATTTTGTACACCTCAATCAGGTCCCCCCTCAGGCTTCTCTGCTCCAAGGAAAACAACCCCAGCCTGTCCAGTCTCTCTTCATAGCTGAAGCGTTCCAGCCCAGGTAACATCCTGGTGAATCTCCTCTGCACCCCTCCAATGCAATCACATCCTTCCTATAGTGTGGCGACCAGAACTGCACACAGTATTCCAGCTGTGGCCTAACTAGCGTTTTGTACAGCTCCATCATAACCTCCCTGCTCTTATATTCTATGCCTCGGCTAATGAAAGCAAGTATCCCATATGCCTTTTTAACCACCTTATCTACCTGTCCTGCTGCCTTCAGGGATCTATGTACATGCACACCAAGGTCCCTCTGATCCTCTGTCCTTCCTAGGGTCCTACCATTCATTGTGTATTCCCTTGCCTTGTATTCCCTTGGTGTGGAGATGCTCCGGAGTTGGACTGGGGTGGACAAATGTAAGAAGTCACACAACACCAGGTTATAGTCCAACAGCTTTATTTGAAACCACAAGCTTTCGGAGCGCTGCTCCTTCGTCAGGTGAAGTGGAGAAATGCACAAAAACACAGCTTATATAGTCAGAGAATCATGTCAGATGTTTACAGGTAACCTTTCCAACTGCCATTTATCACACCTCGGCAGAGAGATAATCACAGCAATCAAAGGTATGAATGGTGTCCAAACAGGTCAGTCAGGGAAACATTACATCAAAGAACAATGAGGTGGGGTCACAAGGGGTCAAATATTGCAGATGCTGGGGTCTATGAAAAACAAAAAAAGACAAAAAACATTTTTTTTTGCTGGAAATCACAGCAGGTCCGGCCGCATCTGTGTAGAGAGAACAAGCCAATGTCGACTCGAGTCTGGATGACCCTGCGTCAGGTGGGGTTACATGTAGCGTGACATGAACCCAAGATCTCGGTTGAGGCCATCCTCATGGGTGCGGAACTTGGCTATCAGTTTCTGCTCGATGATTTTGCGTTGTCGTGTGTCTCGAAGGCCGCCTTGGAGAATGCTTACCTGAAGATCGGAGGCTGAATGTCCTTGACTGCTGAAGTGTTCCCCGACTGGGAGGGAACACTCCTGCCTGGTGATTGTTGCGTGGTGTCCGCTCATCCGTTGTCGCAGTGTCTGCATGGTCTCGCCGATGTACCATGCTTCGGGGCATCCTTTCCTGCAACGTATGAGGTAGACAACGTTGGCCGAGTCACATGAGTATGTACCATGTACCTGGTGGGTGGTGTCCTCACGTGTGATGATGGTATCTGTGTTGATGATCTGGCAGGTCTTGCAGAGGTTGCTGTGGCAGGGTTGTGTGGTGTCGTGGTCGCTGTTCTCCTGAAAGCTGGGTAATTTGCTGCGAACGATGGTCTGTTTGAGGTTAGGCGGCTGTTTGAAAGCGAGTAGTGGAGGCGTGGGGATGGCCTTAGCGAGGTGTTCGTCGTCATCGATGACATGTTGAAGGCTGCGAAGAACATGGCATAGTTTCTCCGCTCCGGGGAAGTACTGGACGACGAAGGGTACTCTGTTGGTTGTGTCCCGTGTTTGTCTTCTGAGGAGGTCTATGCGATTTTTCGCTGTGGCCCGTCGGAACTGTCGATCGACGAGTCGAGCGTCGTATCCCGTTCTTACAAGGGCGTCTTTCAGTGTCTGTAGGTGTCCATCGCGTTCCTCCTCGTCTGAGCAGATCCTGCGTATTCGCAGGGCTTGTCCATAGGGGATGGCTTCTTTAATGTGGTTAGGGTGGAAGCTGGAGAAGTGAAGCATCGTGAGGTTGTCCGTGGGCTTGCGGTAGAGTGAAGTGCTGAGGTGTCCGTCTTTGATGGAGATTCGTGTGTCCAGGAATGAGACCGATTCTGAGGAGTAGTCCATGGTGAGTTTGATGGTGGGATGGAACTTGTTGATGTTATTGTGTAGTCTTTTCAGTGATTCTTCGTCGTGGGTCCATAGGAAGAAAATGTCGTCGATGTATCTGGTGTATAGCGTTGGTTGGAGATCCTGTGCAGCGAAGAAGTCTTGCTCGAACTTGTGCATGAAGATGTTTGCGTATTGGGGTGCGAATTTGGTCCCCATGGCTGTTCCGTGTGTTTGGGTAAAGAACTGGTTGTCGAAGGTGAAGACATTGTGGTCAAGGATGAAGCGGATGAGTTGTAGGATGGCGTCTGGAGATTGGCTGTTGTTGGTGTCGAGTACTGAGGCTGTCGCAGCGATGCCGTCATCGTGGGGGATACTGGTGTAGAGTGCCGAGACGTCCATCGTGGCGAGGAGTGTTCCTGGTTCAACTGGTCCGTGGGTGCTGAGTTTCTGTAAGAAGTCTGTAGTGTCGCGACAGAAGCTGATAGCGTCACACGACAACGCAAAATCGTCGAGCAGAAACTGATAGCCAAGTTCCGCACCCATGAGGACGGCCTCAACCGAGATCTTGGGTTCATGTCACGCTACATGTAACCCCACCTGACGCAGGGTCATCCAGACTCGAGTCGACATTGGCTTGTTCTCTCTACACAGATGCGGCCGGACCTGCTGTGATTTCCAGCAAAAAAAATGTTTTTTGTCTGTTTTTTTGTTTTTCATAGACCCCAGCATCTGCAATATTTGACCCCTTGTGACCCCACCTCATTGTTCTTTGATGTAATGTTTCCCTGACTGACCTGTTTGGACACCATTCACACCTTTGATTGCTGTGATTATTCTCTCTGCCGAGGTGTGATAAATGGCAGTTGGAAAGGTTACCTGTAAACATCTGACATGATTCTGACTATATTTCTCCACTTCACCTGACGAAGGAGCAGCGCTCCGAAAGCTTGTGATTTCAAATAAAGCTGTTGGACTATAACCTGGTGTTGTGTGACTTCTTGTATTCCCTTGCCTTGTTAGTCCTCCCAAAATGCATTACCTCACACTTTTCAGGGTTAAATTCCATTTGCCACTGTTCTGCCCATCTATCCAACTTGTCTATATTGTCCTGTAGCCTGAGGCTTCCCTCCGCGCTATTTACCACTCCACCAATTTTCGTGTCATCTGCGAACTTACTGATATCTTACTCATATCTAAATCATTAAATGTACACAACAAACAGCAAAGGACCCAGCTCCGATCCCTGCGGTACACCACTGGACACAGGCTTCCAGTCACAAAAACAACCTTCGACCATCACCCTCTGCCTCCTGCCACTAAGCCAATTTTGGATCCAATGTGCCAAATTGCCCTGGATCCCATGGGCTCTTACCTTCTTGACCAGTCTCCCATGCAGGACTTTGTCAAAAGCCTTACTGAAGTCCATGTAGACTACATCAACTGCACTACCCTCATCCACACACCTAGTCATCCCCTCGAAAAATTCAATCAAATTGGTCAGACATGATCTCCCCGACAAAGCCATGCTGACTATCCTTGATTAATCCTTGCCTCTCCAAGTGGAGACTAATTCTGTCCCTCAGAATTTTTTCCAATAATTTCCCTACCACTGATGTTAGGCTCACTGGCCTGTAATTCCCTGGTTTATCCCTACAACCCTTCTTGAATAATAGTACTACGTTAGCTGTCTTCCAGTCCTCTGGCACCTCCCCTGCGGCCAGAGAGGTTCTGAAAATTTGTGTCAGAGCCCCTGCAATCTCCTCCCTTGCCTCACACAGCAGCCTGGGATACATCTCTTCTGGGCCTGTGGATTTATCCACTTTTAAGCCTGCTAAAACTGCTAGTACCTCCTCCCTCTCAATGCTAATTTGTTCAAGTATATCACAATCCCCCTGCCTGATTTCTATGCCTACATCGTCCTTCTCTTAAATAGTCATTTAAAACCTCACCTACATCTTCCGGCTCTACACACAGATCGCCACTTTGGTCCCTAATGGGCCCTACTCTTTCCCTGGTTATCCTCTTGCCCTTAATATACTTATAAAACACCTTAGGATTTTCCTTTATTTTGCCTGCCAGTGTTTGTTCATGCCCCTCTTCGCTCTCCTAATTTATTTTTTAAGTACCCCCCTGCACTTTCTATACTCCTCTAGGGCTTCCACTGTTTTTAGTCCTTTGTATCTGCCAAAAGCCTCCCTTTTTTTCCTAATCCATTCTTGTATATCCCTTGACATCCAGGGTTCCTTGGGCTTGTTGGTCCCACCCTTGACCTTTACGGGAACATGTTGGCGTTGTACTCTCACTATTTCCTTTCTGAAAGACTCCCACTGCTCTGATGTGGATTTTCCTAAAAGTAGCTGATCCCAGTCCACTTTGGCCAGATCCTGCCTTATCATATTAAAATCAGCCTTCCCCCAATTTAGAACCTTTATTTCCAGTCCATCTTTGTCCTTTTCCATGACCACCTTAAATCTCACCGAATTATGGTCACTGTCACCAAAATGCTCTCCTACTGACACTTCTACCACCGGGGTTTGGGAAACTCGTCAGTGAAACTGAATCGAGATTGAGCGGCACTTCATGGGGATGGTTAAAGTTCAGGAGTCCCGATATAAATAAAGGTTCAGTGCTCACAGCCGCTTTCTCAGTTCCCTCTGGCAAATGGTTTGGTGAGGTTACTTTAGTTGTGAGAGATTTACTTTGCTCAGTTTGGAGATTCTCAGAGAACACCACGATGGGCGGTGCCAGGGCTGCTATTGATTGGACTTCAGATGAGGAAGACAATCAGCAGTCACAGCAGCAAGGGCTGTGGGGGGAGCTGCAGGGGGACAACAGAAAGGGGAGCGACAGAGGGGCCGAGGTCGCAGGAGGCACTACCCACTTAACAGGATCTACAGAGGCTCAGCTTCTTTGACCTCTTGGAAGAGCAGTGCTTCCGAAGGCTGAGATTGTCACGTCAGGTGGTGGCAGACATCTGCAGCCTCCTAGAAGACAACCCGCTCCCTGCTGGTCCTGGTGGCCACGCATTGCCAGTTGCTGTGAAAGTCTCCACCGCCCTCAATTTTGTCACCTCGGGTTCCTTACAGGGCACTACAGGAGATAGATATAGGGTCTCGCAGCCAGCTGCACATAAATGCACAAGGCAGGTGACTGGTGGATTGTTTGCCAGGGCCGGCAATTCTGTAAATTTCCTGTGATGACAACAGCCAGAACGCGCGAGCACTCGGATTTGCTTCTCTGGTTGGCTTCCCACAGGTGCAGGGTGCCATGGTAACACACGTGGTATTCCGAGCACCACCGGATCAACCAAAGAGCATTCATCAACTGCAAGGGAAATCATTCCATCGATGTTCAGCTGTTGTGCAACCACAAGAAAAGGTTTATGCATGCCAGATTCCCTGGGAGCTGCCATGATGGTTTCATACTGCGGCAGTCCAACATCACCGACCTGTTCAAACCTGGAAATACCCTTAAGGGGTGACTGCCAGACGACAAAGGATACCCCCTTCAAACCTGGCTGATGACACCTCTGAGGAACCTCACCATTGAACACCAAGAGCGCTATAACCTGAGCCATATGACAACCGGTCACATTCTCCCCGTGTTTGCGTGGGTTTTCTCCGGGTGCTCCGGTTTCCTCCCACAGTCCAAAGATGTGCGGGTTAGGTTGATTGGCTATGATAAATTGACCCTTAGTGTTAGGGGGATTAAATACGTGGGGTTACGGGGATAGGGTGGGATATGTGTTGGTGTAGGGATTACAGGGATCGGGTGGGATATGTGTCGGTGCAGGCTCGATGGGCCGAAATGGCCTCTATCTGCACTGTGGGGTTTCTGTGATTCTGTGATGAGCCATATGACAACCAGATGTTGTAGTCCCCAGCAGGAAAGGTGGCTCCTGGGCTGGCAGCCCCTTCCTGAACTGCTCTTCTCTTCAACTGTATCCATGGTCATCCATTGCCATCTTTTGCCCTTTCTTCCCCCAATCTCCTTTCTTCCATTGCTTGAGATACCCTGCCTCTGATAGTGAAGGCATTTCAGCACAAACTGCAAGTTTAAAGCTCCCCCTGCAGAGTCCACTGCCCATCCCCCGGTGTGTCTTTGTTCTCACTGAGCTCCTTCAACTGCTGGAACTCTGGGAAACTTGCCCTCTATCACTGGATTCCTCGCGGACAGGACCTCGTTGACTGCACGGTTTGACACAGCGGCTGTGGTGCTGCTCTGCTTTTCAGTCACTTCAAGTCTTAAGCTGCGGAATTCTTTTGTCAAATTGGTTTCCGATCTTCTCCGGACATCTAGACTACGTTTCTGCTTTGAACTACACTGGATTACACTACGTTTCTGTACTGGATTACACTGCAAGACTTAACTGCTGTGTCTCTATCTCTGCTGCAAAATGATTTTTACCTTTAAACTTCCGGCTGGGTCTCTGCTGAACTGGTTCTACTGTTTTTTCAGCTCTGCTGGCTTGTAGCTAGCAGCTGCTGCTCACTTGCTGTCCAGTGACTCGTTCTACCGGTTTTCAGCTTTGCTGGTCGCTGGCTTGTGGTTTTACTTTCTCTCCGCTGCTTTGATCTACGGTGGCCTCCAACTTGCGCCAATTTAGCCATCTTTCTGCACCGCTACCGACTCTCATTCCTACAGCAACAACCTCCATCCTCGAACTCTCTACCCTTCAAATAGCTTCTGGACTTCACTCACCTGCTCTGGACAGCAGTTCATCGATGCTCCGTACCGGCCCCATCCTGCTTACGTTGGCTTGTCCTTCCATGGGATCTCTGACTCGGGCCCTGGTCTCCCTACTATTGTCCCCAACCTAGTCCCTGCTACCAGGAAATATGCATTCCATTTAACCAGGCCTATGTAAGCTGAGCTTTTCCCGTGTCCATTCGCGTGCGCACTTTGGCTGCCGCTCCGGACCCAAGCCATTCCACTTTCCCCCCCTATTTTCCTTTTATCTCTATCCCTCCCTGAATGCTCTCTCCTGTCGTCATGCCTCCTTTCATCTCTCCTCTCTCAGATACACTGCCCTCCCAAATCCCTACCCCAATCCTTCATTACTCTTCGACCTTCCTATTCTCCTGCCGCCGTCCCAGGCTTGACTCGCTCTTAGATAAGTTCACAGCTTCCCTCTGTGCCTCTCTTGGCATCCTACGAAGGGCCTATTGAGGCACTCGTCGCTGCCGCCTTATGAGCAGCAACCCCAGCTGTCCCATCCTACTCTCTCGCCGACCTTCCCACCCAGCGCGCCCACTGGGGGCAAATCTTGCCAATCTCCTCCCCATCCAACTCATCCCCCCCAGCGTTGACCTTGTGGATGCTGGCAGTGGGGCAGCCACCACTGACCCTCTCCGCATCTCCCTCCAAAATGTCCGTTCACTTGTGAACAAGGCCCTTGCCATCCATGAGCTTATCGTGAATGATTGCATCGACATCATGGCTCTGACGGAAACTTGGCTGAGGAGTGATGACACCTTACCCTTAAATGAAGCCTCCCCGCCTGGCTATACCTTCCACTACTTGCCCCGCTCAGACCGCCGTGGTGGCGGTGTGACTCTCATCACCAAATCACACCTTGGTCTGTCCCCCTACTCCTCCGGCAGTTTCTCCTCCTTTGAGCATCTCACCTTATTCCACCCCTCTCACCTCTCATTTAAAATTCTCGTTCTCTACCGCCCGCCCAAGTACCATAAAAATGTTATTACTGAGATATCTTCACCGTTCTCCTCCCTCAGTCTCTGCACCGAACGACTTCTCATCCTTGGTGATTTCAACCTCCATCTCAATTCATCATGCTCTCTCTCCTCTGAGTTCACTAGCCTCCTATCCTCCCTTAATCTCTCCCTCCATGTAAACTCCCCAACCCATATTCACGGCCACCCCCTCGACCTTGCCATCTCTCGTGGCCTCGCTGCTCCCATCATGTCAATTGCAGATAAGGCCATCTCTGACCACTTCCTCGTATCGCTCTCCACCCACAACCCCCTTCCACCCCCTCCCCCCACCACCAACCCTACTACCTTCTGTGTCCGCCCCTGGAAAAAACTTTCTTCCAACTGCATTTATGAAATCCCAACTGTCCAGCCTCTGGCCCTCCATTCACCATGACATTTCTGCAGCTACTGATCTGCTCAACCACACCCTCACCACCACCTTTGATGCCCTAGTCCCTACTAAAACAATCACTCTCTCTCACCCTGGCCGTTCCCCCTGGTACAGCCCTCATCTTCGCTCCCTTAAGTCCAAGGGACGCAGACTCGAACGGATGTGGCGGACAACTGGTTTGGCCATTCACCGCCAGAGCTGGCTGGACCACATAAAGCATTATCGGGCCCTGCTCTCGTCTGCCAAAATTGCTCACTATTCCAGAATCATTCTGGAATGCAAAGATAAGCCCCGGCTTCTATTCTCTACTGCTAACCGTCTTCTTAAACCCCTCTCCTCTGCCTCCTCCACCCTCACTTCCGGTAACAGGTGTGAGGTGCTCATGGACTTCTTTGTCTCCAAGATTGAGACCATCCGTTCAGCTGCCTCTGTCACTTCCCTTCTTTCCCCCAGCCCACCGGGCCAAACTTCCTCTAAGGTTCCTCCCAGCCCTAGCCCTGAACTCACATCTTTCTTCAGTTTCTCTCCGATCTCCCCTCCTGACCTCTCCGTGCTCATCTTGTCCCCCGAGACCCTATTCCCACCAAACTACTGGCCACCAAACTTCCTTTTCTGGCTCCCATTTTAGCTGATATTGTTAACAGTTCTCTCTCCTGAGGTAGTCCCCCCTCCCTCAAATCTGCCGTCACCACCCCCTCCTTAAAAAACAACCCTTGATCCCTCCATCCTCGCAAACTACCGCCCCATCTCCAACCTCCCTTTCCTCTCCAAAGTCCTTAAACATGTTGTCGCCTCCCAAATCCGTGTCCATCTTTCCCGCAATTCCATGTTTGAATCCCTCCAATTAGGTTTCTGCCCTTGCCACAGTACCGAAATGGCTCTCAAAGTCACAAATGACATCCTTTGTGGCTGTGACAAAGGTAAACTATCCCTCCTCGTCCATGACTTGTCTGCAGCCTTTGACACGGTTGACCACTACATCCTTCTCCAACGCCTCTCCACCGTTGTCCAGCTGGGTGGGACTGCACACGCCTGGTTCCATTCTTATCTATCTAATCATAGCCAGAGGATCACCTGCAACGACTTCTCTTCCCGCTCCCGCATCGTTACCTCTGGTGTCCCCCAAGGATCTATCCTGGGCCCCCTCCTATTTCCCATCTACATGTTGCCCCTTGGCGACATCATCCGAAAACACAGCGTCAGTTTCCACATGTACGCTGACGACACCCAGCTCTACCTCACTACCTCTTCTCTCGACCCCTCCGCGGTCTCTAAATTGTCAGACTGCTTGTCCAACATACAGTTCTGGATGAGCAGAAATTTTCTCCAATTAAATATTCTGATCCCTGCTGACTTCTGTGATGCTCGCAGTCGACACTCTCTGGGTGTTGGAGCCCGCAAGGGCCTGTCCAAGGGCAGACTCGGCCATCGGGAGAGGAGGCAGCATGTCAGATACTGACTGGGGGGGGAGGGGGGGCGGGGTGCAACAGGCAAGACGTGGAAACACTTTGGCTGGAGTTCCCACTTCCATGTCCCCATTTGCCATCATCCCTAGCATGAGTCAGCGGCACATCAATAGTACCTCTGTGCGGAAGATTTGAATCATAGAATGGTTACAGCACAGGAGGAGGCCATTCGGCCTGTTGAGCCCATGCTGGCTCTCTGCAAGAGCACTTCAGCTAATCCCACACCCTTTCCCCGTAGCCCTGCAAATTTTTTCCTTCAGGTATTTATCTAATTCCCCTTTGAAAGCTACGATTGAATCTGTCTCCACCACCCTTTCAGGCAGTGCATTCCAGATCCTAACCACTCGCTGCGTAAGAAAGTTTTCCTCATAACGCCTTTGGTTCTTTTGCCAATCATCTTGAATCTGTGTCCTCTGGTTCTCGACCCTTCTGCCACTGGGAACAGTTTCTCTCTATCTACTCTGTCTAGACCCCTCCTGATTTTGAACACCTCTATCAAATCTCCTCTCAACCTTCTCTGCTCCAAGAAGAACAACCCCAGCTTCTCCAGTCTGTCCATGTAACTAAAGTCCCTCATTCCTGGAATCATTCTCGTAAATCTTTTCTGCGCCCTCTCTAAGGCCTTCACATCCTTCCTAAAGTGCGGTGCCCAGAATTGGACACAATACTCCAGTTGAGGCCGAACCAGTGTTTTATAAAGATTCATCATAATTTCCTTGCTTTTGTACTCTGTACCTCTATTTATGAAGCCCAGGATCCCGTATGCTTTTTTAATTGCTTTCTCAACCTGCCCTGCCACCTTCAACAATTTGTACACATATACCCCCAGGTATCTCTGTTTATGCACCCCCTTTAGGATTGTACCCTTTAGTTTATATTGCCGCTCCTCATTCCTCCTACCAAAATGTATCACTTTGCACTTTTCTGCGTTAAATTTCATCTGCCATGTGTCTGCCCATTTCACCAGCCTGTCTATGTCTTCTTGAAGTCTATCACTATCCTCCTCACTGTTCATTATACCTCCAAGTTTTGTGTCATCTGCAAATTTTGAAATTGTACCCTGTACTCCCAAGTCCAAGTCATTAATATACATCAAGAAAAGCAGTGGTCCTAGTACTGACCCCTGGGGAACACCACTGTATAACTTCCTCCAGTCTGAAAAACAACCATTCACCACTACTCTCTGTTTCCTGTCACTTAGCCAATTTCGTATCCATGCTGCCACTGTCTCTTTTATTCCATGGGCTTCAACTTTTCTGGTAAGCCTATTATATGGCACTTTATCAAACGCCTTTTGGAAGTCCATATACACCACGTCAACCGCAATGTCCTCATCAACCAACTCGGTTACCTCATCAAAAAACTTGATCAAGTTAGTTAAACACGATCTGCCTTTAACAAATCCGTGCTGGCTTTTCTTAATTAATCCACACTTGTCCAAGTGACTGTTAATTTTGTCCCTGATTATCATTTCCAAAAGCTTCCCCACTACCGAGGTTAAACTGACTGGTCTGTAGTTGCTGGGTTTATCCTTAAATCCCTTTTTGAACAAGGGGGTAACATTTGCAATTCTCCAGTCCTCTGGCACCACCCCCTTATCTAAGGAGGATTGGAAGATTATGGCGAGTACCTCCGCGATTTCCCTCAGCGTCCTAGAATGCATCCCATCCAGGCCTGGTGACTTATCTACTTTAAGTACAGCCAGCCTTTCTAGTACCTCCTCTTTATCAATTTTTATTCCATCCAGTATCTCAACTACCTCCTCTTTCACTATGAATTTGGCAGCATCTTCCTCCTTGGTGAAGACAGATGCAAAGTACCTCAGCCATGCCCTCTGCCTCCATGCGTAGGTCTCCTTTTTGGTCCCACCCCTCCTCTTTCTACCCATTTACTATTTATATGCCTATAGAAGACTTTTGAATTCCCTTTTATGTTAACTGCCAATCTATTCTCATACTCTCTCTTTGCCCCTCTTATTTTCTTTTTCACTTTCCCTCTGAACTTTCTATATTCAGCCTGATTCTCACCTGTATTCTCAACCTGACATCTATCATACGCGCCCTTTTCCTGCTTCATCTTACTCCCAATCTCTCTCGCCATCCAGGGAGCTTTGGTTTTAGTTGCCCTACATTTGCCCTTTGTGGGAACATACCTCGACTGTACCCGAACCATTTCCTCTTTAAAGGCAGCCCATTGTTCGATTACAGTTTGGGATTACAGGAAGGATATACTTGCCATAGAGGGAGTGCAACGAAGGTTCACCAGGCTGGTTCCTGGGATGGGGGGATTGTCCTATGAGGAGAGATTGAGTAGACTAGGCCTATATTCTCTAGAGTTTAGAAGAATGAGAGGTGATCTCATTGAAACATACAAAATTCTTAGTGCTTGACAGGGTAGATGCAGGGAGGATGTTTCCCCAGGCTGGGGAGTCTAGAACCAGGGGTCACAGTCTCAGAATAAGGGGTCGGCCATTTAGGACTGAGATGAGGAGAAATTTCTTCACTCGAGAGGGTGGTGAATCTTTGGAATTCTCTACCCCAGAGGGCTGTGGAGGCTCAGTCGTTGAGTATATTCAAGACAGAGAGCGATAGATTTTTGAATATTAAAGGAATCAAGGGATATGGGGATAGCACGGGAAAGCGGAGATGAGGTAGAAGATCAGCTCATTGAATGGCGGAGCAGGCTCGAAGGGCCGAATGGCCTACTCTTGCTCCTATTTCTTATGTTCTTATGTTTGTGCACCTTGTTTCTCCTTTCCAATGCTACATCCTGGTGCCCATCCCCCTGCCAAATTAGTTTAAGCCCTCCCCAGCAGCATGAGCAAACTCCTTCGCGAGTACACTGGTCCCAGCTCTGTTGAGATGCAATCCGTCCGGACTGTACAGGTCCCACCTCCCCCAGAACTGGTCCCAATGTCCCAGGAATCTGAAGCCCTCCCTCCTGCACCATCTCTCCAGCCACGCATTCATCTGCTCTATCCTCCTATTTCTATACTCACTAGCTCATGGCACAGGGAGTAATCTAGAGATTACTACCTTTGAGGTCCTGCTTCTTAATCTCTTTCCCAGCTGCCTAAAATCTGCCTGCAGGACCTCATCCCCTTTTCTAACGATGTCGTTGGTACTGATATGGACCACAACCTCTGGCTGTTCACCCTCACCCCTCAGAATGTTCAGCAGCCGCTCAGTGACATCTTTGACCCTGGCACCAGGGAGGCAACATACCATCCTGGAAAAATTTGCACCACTTTCCCGTGTTCACCATTCTCGCCTTGAGCGTGCCAACTCGTATTTGCAATTGCTTGGTGATGAATGCTCCCAGGTCCTCCAAATTCCAACTTTGTACTGGCCTTTTAAACAGTCACGGTGAAATCACATCATACAGGTGTGCATCACGCCCGCTCAGACTTATTGGAGACGCGAAACACAAAAGTAAAATGATGAGGCATCCCTGCTGAAATCGGACATTCCCACGCGCCACACAAGCCTCTGCGTCTCGCACCCATTATCCCCACTCCCCTCAACTCAGGTCCCACCTGTGTGTTAATATCGACCCATAAATGTCTAGAAGACTCAGACAAAATTGCAGACTTTGTTGTGCAATAATTATACCACTTAGGGAACAGTTTTATTCTAATTTGATAAATTGACCAAAATATCCCAAAATGAAACCTATGGTTTAGCAGACTAAAAAACTGGATTTAAGTGGCAACAGCTGAGAGTTTTTAAAAAAAAATAATTCACTGGATGAAATGTATAGCAGCATCAATTTCACCGGCTAGTTTAATCTTACTTCATACTTACCAACATTATTGGTTCGTGGGGTACACCACTTTAATGTCACAGTGTCTTTGGCAGCACCCTCTCTATTGCCACTGCATAGATGTGGATCAACTGCAAGATAAAACCAAACAGAAGATAGCATTTTGCTTGAACAAGGAAAATTCAAAACATTTAAAGCAAACTAAAATTCAATCTCAATGTTCTAGAAGAGAGGAGGTATCAAAAAAATAGAAAAGTAGATCCTAAAAACTTAAACAATATAGTTCAACACTTACACAGATCAATTTCATTAGAATTCAATCCAAACTGACTTGGGTAACTTAACCACATAATTATTGCAGCCAAACTGGATTTCAGACATAGTTTAAATGAAGTGTTTTGGTACATAATAATCACAGCTTCAGCCAGGTGAACAGGGCATGTGTTCCACAGCTTTCTCTATGGCTTCCATCAACACTGCTCTGTGATTAGTGAACAGGAGGTGTGAATCAAGTGACCATGACCAGGTTTTGCCCGTCTGTTGACACATGGCACTCCATCTAGTGAACCAGGAGAGAGCTGATGAAACCCAGCCAAGTCATTGGGAGTGAGCAGGAGTGCTAACTATTCCTTCCTATTGAGAGTAAGCATTCAATGTTTTGCATTTCTGACACAATTTAACATAAATCTTAACCTGCAACTTCCAAATAAAATCCATGCAAGAATATAAAATACTTGACTTTAAAATCGATGGCCATTCTGGTGATGGTGGTTGCATTAAGTCATAGAATGTAACAGCACAGAAAGAGGCAATTCGGCCCTGTGCCGGCTCTCTGAAAGATTCCTCCACTTAAACCCATTCCCCTGCCCTTACCCCGTACTCTTAAGTTTTTCTTTTTCAAATATTTATCCACTTCCATTTTAAAAGCTATGATGAATTCTGTTTCTGGTAGAGTATTCAATGTCCTAACAACCCGCTGTGTAAATAACCATCTCCTAACCTCTCCCTTTGTTCTTCTGATGGTGCCCTTGGTTTTATGCCTTCTAGTTACTGGCGCACCAACCAGTGGAAAGAGATTTTCTGATTTCTTTTATTATTGAGATGCCCGATAGTTTTGAATACCTCTATTAAATCTCTTCTCAACCTTCTCTGTTCTAATGAAAGGAGCTCCATTTTCTTTAGTCTCTCCTCATAACTAAAGGCTCTCATTTCTGGTATCATCTTAATGAAACTCTGCTGCACTCTCTCCATGGCCTAGACATCTGTTAAAGTAAGGTACCCAAAAGGTCAAAATTAAATAATTACATAGATTGTTCAAGGTTGATTTAATTATATATTTATTAACTATATAAATTGATTCATGTGCTGTACTATACACAGCTGCAGTAGAAATTTGCACCAACATTTTGATATATACATCACTGACTCACTAGTGTGGATAAATAACTTTCAGGGGCACTCCTGGTCAGTACTAAACTTGAGCCATACCATTCCATACCCTCCATCAATCACTTTGGAAGAAATTCTAAACCTGTTAAGTGAAACGCTAAGTTACACCACCAGTTACCTTTCTTTCCTTTGAAGTGGTCACCTACAAATATTAGAAGAAGTGATATTAAGATTTTTCTTCTAATAGGAAGAGGAATTCAAGCAACAGAAATCCAAACTTATGCTGCAACTGTTGCACTGCAGGCATTGGAAATCCAAACTCAATGTAGAAATGTGATAGGAATATTTACACACTAACTGGGGAGACTGAGCCATTTTCTGTTATGGAGGATTTCGGCATGTCTGAATCACATGTTTGTGTATTATTACAACCACGGAGACAAACGCTTGAAAGAACATGTGCTTTGTACAATATGTTAACATTCCTGCAGCACTTGAGTCTTCTGTTCAATAGATTCTTAAAATTTAACTACATGAGTGCACTTAAATATATTCAAATTAAATTCGAGCCCCATCATTTATCTTTCTCAAAATGGATAAAATGTGCTACTGTTTCACCATGGAAACCACCTTGCTGCTGTGACTAGTTATTAACTTCATATTCGCAACAGTTGAAGGGAAGGAAGGAGGAAAGAAAGAAAAAGTGCTTCACTGCAAGGTCCGACAAACAGCAATGAGATAAGTGACCAGGTGACTTGTTTTGGTGGTGTTGGTCAAGGGGTAAATGTTGGCCTCTGGGAGAACTCCCTTACTCTTCTTCATACAAGCCACGGGATCTTGTACATCCATTTGAACAGGCAGACAGGACCTCAATTTTAACAGCTCATCTGAAAGGCAGCAATTCTGACAATGCAGCACGTTCCAACGACCATCTGGCTCAGATGAGAGTGCTTCCACTGAATGGTGCGATGCCAATGTATCTGCAGATGATTACATTTCAACTGGAATTCATATTTTAACATGTTCAAAATTGTGTGCCATTACGGAAAAGGTATAATCAAGACAGTAGCCCAATCTGATTTAATCATCATTTAAAAATACAAGTAGCGAGCAACTTAAAATTTTAATCCACCAAAATCAAAACTCATTACAAAATTATGCCGATTTAAAATTAGCAAATTCTTCAAAATGATCAGCAACACTCGGGATTGGGGGGGGGGGGGGAGCGGAGTTGAGGTCGAAGATCAGCCATGATCTTATCAAACGGCGGAGCAGGCTCGAGGGGCCGACTCCTACTCCTAACTCTTATGTTCTTCTGTGCTGCTTAATTTAACTTTACTAAAACTGTGCACAAAACAAATACACAACTACCGAATGGAGGATCTTATCTCCCCCACCACTCCACTGATTTCTTAGTCCATCACACTGCCACTAAAAGGTGCCCAACGGGGGAAAAAAAAATTGGGAGACAACTCGGAAAAGCCTCATTATCATACCACTGCATTGAGCCTCCAATGGATAGCTGAATGGCTGCACTGGTGGAAGCCTGGAGACAGGTCTCTTGGTGGCAAGAGGTTTGTGACCCAGTGAGAAAATAAACACTCAGTTTAAAAAAAAAATAATATTTTGAACATCTTAATGATTGATGCTCTAAACTTAAATCACAAAGGTTTCACATTCAGAACAGCTGTCCTGCTAACTCTACACCAAGTCTCCTACAGTCGTAGGCCCCAGTTCAAATGTATTTAGATTTGAATTTAGATTTCTATGATGGGAAAAGTTTTGCTTAGAGGTCTGTTGGAGAACTAGACCGGGTGAGTTCAGTCGGATCCCCATCTCAACAGGTTGGCAAATTATTGGAGCCCATCACCGCACAAAGTTCACCTCCTGTTATCTGATCAAGAGTGGCTTTGACTGCAACCCACAGCCCAATTGCAAATATCATGCCTTCTGTCTAAAGGAGGAAGCATGGAAAGAAAGGGAAAACAGAACACATAAAAGCTGGAGCTTTTTCTATAAAAGGTCATGTGCAGCAGAATCAGAACGTCCTAACTTTTCAAACGTCATCTTATTCCAGGGGCCATATTTTCTTATCCCACCCTACAGCAGTTGCTAGGTGAGCTGGCTAACACAATATAGAAGTTAATATCTGTATAATTTTACCAACATCTATTAATTCAAATGATAATAAAATTTGGCATACATGTTATCGGTGTCATGTTCCTCCCTTCTGTGAAAAAAAAACAAAATATGTCAGTCACTACAAAAATAAATACCACAGATGTCACAATATATACTTCAGCATGCTAATATCCTTAAATACTTTATTTCTTGGGCTGGATATGGATTTCTTTTATTGGGTTCTCAAGAACTTTCATGTTTTATGAAGTTACTATACCTGCATTCACATATTCTATAAAGCCATTGTATAAAACATATTATATATATTACATAAAATATATATGTGACTTAAGAACTTGTAATTACATAGCACCAATCACAACCTCAGGATGTCCCAAGGCACTTTACTGCCAATGAGATACTTCTGAAGATTGGTCGCTGTTGTAAATGTAGGAAACACAGCAGCCAATTTGCACACAGCAAGCTCCCACAAACAGCAATGTGATAACGACCAGATTATCCGTTTTAGTGACGTCAGTTCAGGGATAAACATTGACCAGGACACTGGAAGAATTCCCCTGCTCTTTGAATAGTCCCATGGGATCTTTTAAGTCCAACCGAGAGGGCAGACGAGGCCCCGGTTTAACGTCTCTATAAACTTTAGCTCATCTAAAACTCTGCTGCCTGTATTGTAACTCGCACCAAGTCCAGTTCACGCATCACCCCTGTGCTCGCTGACCTACATTGGTTCACGATCCAACAACACCTCAAGTTTAAAATTCTCATCCTTGTGTTTAAATCCCTCCATGGTCTCGTCCCTCCCTATCTCTGTAACTTCCTATAGCCCTACAACCGTCCCTCCCTATCTCTGTAACTTCCTGTAGCCCTACAACCATCCCTCCCTATCTCTGTAACCTCCTGCAGCCCTACAACCATCCCTCCCTATCTCTGTAACCTCCTGTAGCCCTACAACCATCCCTCCCTATCTCTGTAACCTCCTGTAGCCCTACAACCATCCCTCCCTATCTCTGTAACCTCCTGTAGCCCTACAACCATCCCTCCCTATCTCTGTAACCTCCTGTAGCCCTACAACCATCCCTCCCTATCTCTGTAACCTCCTGTAGCCCTACAACCATCCCTCCCTATCTCTGTAACCTCCTGCAGCCCTACAACCATCCCTCCCTATCTCTGTAACCTCCTGTAGCCCTACAACCGTCCCTCCCTATCTCTGTAACCTCCTGTAGCCCTACAACCGTCCCTCCCTATCTCTGTAACTTCCTGTAGCCCTACAACCGTCCCTCCCTAGCTCTGTAACATCCTGTAGCCCTACAACCATCCCTCCCTATCTCTGTAACCTCCTGTAGCCCTACAACCGTCCCTCCCTATCTCTGTAACCTCCTGTAGCCCTACAACCGTCCCTCCCTATCTCTGTAACCTCGTGTAGCCCTACAACCGTCCCTCCCTATCTCTGTAACCTCCTGTAGCCCTACAACCGTCCCTCCCTATCTCTGTAACTTCCTGCAGCCCTACAACCGTCCCTCCCTATCTCTGTAACCTCCTGTAGCCCTACAACCATCCCTCCCTATCTCTGTAACCTCCTGCAGCCCTACAACCGTCCCTCCCTATCTCTGTAACCTCCTGTAGCCCTACAACCGTCCCTCCCTATCTCTGTAACTTCCTGTAGCCCTACAACCGTCCCTCCCTATCTCTGTAACCTCCTGTAGCCCTACAACCGTCCCTCCCCATCTCTGTAACCTCCTGTAGCCCTACAACCGTCCCTCCCTATCTCTGTAACCTCCTGTAGCCCTACAACCGTCCCTCCCTATCTCTGTAACCTCCTGTAGCCCTACAACCGTCCCTCCCTATCTCTAACTTCCTGTAACCCTACAACCCTCAGAGAACTCTACGTCTTCCAGCTCAGGCCTCTTGTGCATCCCCCACTTTGTTTGGATCAGCTCAAGTTTACAGAGGGTGCAAGGTGGGAGGCCGGTCAGGAGAGGGTTGGAATTCAGTCCCCAGTTAGCAAAGAAAAACTGGCTAAAAACTGCTTTTGGAACCAGAGGAATGAACACTTAAAGGGGAGGGTTAATCGGCTTTTTTGTTCCGAGCACTCGCCAATTTTATAGAAGCTGATGGCACTTGTGTCAAGTATTGACAAAGCAAAGTCTAAACTGTGACTTACCACTTCTGAGTAGTTCGGTATGAGCATCTTTTTGATGGAGGAGCTCCACATCATAATTTGCAGAAGTGTTTGCATGTTGTTCTTCCTTTAAATGAAAGAGTCAGAATGTAATCGCAATATGGATTGGTTTGTAGTCGATGAACAAACATTATATCTAAGCTGCCGTAAACCGGCAGGGGTTGCAATTCCTCTTTGACTTGCTTTTATCTTTTGCGTCCATTGATTGGGTCCAGTTTTAACTTTGTTAAAAGCATTACTTTTAAGATCAGAAGGAAAAAAAAGGTTTTAAAATCTGTTCTATGATCACCTGAAGACTTACCTATATTAGGATTGATGTCGGGGTCTAGTTTACTTGCAAAACACATTGCACCGTATGGCTCAACAGTTGCACCATATCAGCGCACACCACATTCAGCACCATCCTTCAACTCAATTATGCACTGGACAAGCCTGAACATCTTGTGTTAGCTCTGCACATGAATAGGTATAAATAATATGTTCCTCATTAGCAGCAAGACCACCAACATGGTAGTTTTATATGCAACTGCAAAATTTAGGCGGCTCACAGGGGATTTTCAAGAACAGTACTGGAGTAAAATTTCACTGTGTATGTTACTATAAATGCCTACATGATATCTGGTGTACGAGATGATGCAAGAGGTTTGGAAATTGCTAAAACACTTTGCAACTTTCAATCGAAGAGTTCGATAATTTTGCTGCAGAATCAGCTATCATTCCTCTGCTGAAAGATTTTGTCACGACTTTGAAAAGGTGGTATTATACGATGGATATCCACCCAACGTGTTATGTACATAGAAAGCCTAAAACAATTTAAGTTTTAATTTCCCCACCACAGATCAATGGGCCTGATCCGGTTTGTGTGCAAGTGATAACACAGCCATTAAGGTTTGAAACTAATTTCTAGTTTTTGTTTCTCGCAATATAGCTCTTGATCTCCATTACTGTGGTCCTATTTTTTTTGCAGGATTGACACAAGTATTGATGGAGGAGCCCATTTGGCCCATTTGTTCATTCTTCTACAGAAACCTATGAATCCCCAATTATAGCACCTCCAGAGTTTCTTCCTCCTCTACTTTATTCAGAAGGCCATTCCCAGTATTAATCATTAAGCTGAAGTGATTCCCGACACCAGTTCTGAACTTCCCTTTACCCACGGGTGGGTATCCATGTCTTTGTCCTGCACTGATTTAACTTTAATACTGCTCCCGATTCACTTTTGCTATTTGTAATTTATTTTTTCTGGGTGTCACTGGCAATGCTGGCATTTACTGCCCACCTCTCGTGGGCCACCTTCTTGAACCGCCACAGACCGTGCTGGTCGCAAGTTGATACAATTGAGTGACTAGTTAGTCCACTTCAGAGGGCAGTCAAGAGTTAGTTAACCACGTTGGTGTGGGACTGGAGTCACATATAGACCAGATCGGGTTAAGACGGCAGGTTTCCTTCCCTGAAGGACATTGATGTTGGGTTTTTACAACAATCCGACAGCTTCATCTTCGCTTTTTACTGATACCAGCTTTTAATGTCCAAGTTTTTAAAACGGAATTAAATCCTTAAACTGGCACGGTGGGCTGTGAACTCAAGTTCTCCGGATTATTAGTCTAGTACCAATACCGTAACCTCCACCTGACACCAAGGATCTGCCTCACAGCCTTACTCTGCACCGTACCTATAGACATAAACGATCAGTGATCAAAGCTGAACACAGTGCTCACGATGTGTCCTTCCAGCGCACTGCGCGGTTTCAGCATGACTGCTTCAGGCCCAAGACTCTGATGTGGCAGCACAGCTTGGCTTTGTTAGTATATTCAGTCACTGTAGAACAACAAAGCTAATTCTACCGTCCACCGTCATTCCCAGGTCCCCTTCACTTCTCTCCTAGTTAGTTCAGTACCATTCATTTAAGTAAGTGTGTCAATGGGCAATTCCCTGCACTTATCTCTACTGAAGTTCATCTGCCATATTTCTGCACACGCGCAAATTCTGCCCGGGTCCTTCCGCAGCTCCACAGCAGCCTCATCAGGTCATTTAGTATCATTTACAAACTTGACAAAACTGCATCGAGCCCCTGAATTCTGACAGTTTATGTAGATTAACGATATTCATCAAGATTTCGAATTTATTTTTAAATGCATTAATCTGCATTTTTCATGACCCTTCCTTTTGGTGATGGGCAGAGCATCAATTCCAGTTTCCCTTTACCACTCTTAAAACTACGTACAGTACAGTATTTTGATTAGATTAGTGTGCCACCTTGTGGCAACATTGCACCAGCTAGCTTGACAGCACATTCAACCAAATCTGGGAGTACTGGCACAACTTGATGCAGTAAAACCCTCGCCACATAAACAGTTGTACTAACACACTGACAATCTCATTGTACTCAGAATAGTACAGTCAAGAAACCCTGAACCTTATAAAAGCTAATCTGCACTGTTAAAAGACTACTTTGGAAAGAACAATGTATAAATATTTTACACTTATTTTAAAAACATTTCCGTAAAGCACTCTACCCCCCTCCCCGCCCCACAAATCAGTGTGCAGAAAGTGTTCAACAATAAACAAACTGCAGCAGGTACATTATCATCGCATGCCACACAAATACTATACAGGGTAGATACATAAAAACACATACAATGGAAAAAACAATACGGATGTAAGGGAGCAATTTTTGTGACAGTATCGTACAAAGGGTCATAAGGTAATGTTACTACAAGAGCAGACAGTTTGAGAGTGACTGCAAAATTGAAAAGGAAAACTATTAAAACAAAAAAAATTGATTATATTGCACACCGCCATGTGTCACATGCAATATAACCGACTGATCAGTTTTCATGATCTTATTTTCTATTTTAAATTCAAATTTACTAACCTGTTCACTGACACTGAATGTGGGCTAGCAAACAGAAATATGATGTGGAGAAAAAAATAATTTGAAAATTACTTTGAAAAATGTTAATTTTCACAAACTGAAAATAAGAAATAAAAAACAATTAGATGCTGCACTCTACTTCAACCAAAAAAACTCAAGGGATTAGACCCACCTTCATGGGGATGTTAGTAATAGTAGTGCAGGCAAGGTCGAAGTGCTGCTGGACAAGCGTGGTGAGTTTTGCAGGCAGTTGCCTTCCTGCGCGGACACTGTGCACTTCACTCGTTAGAACCAGAGAGATCTGTGGGAAACAATATGGACGCCGACCGACGACATGTTTTATTAGACACCAAAAAGTTAAATTAGGGCTGAATTAACATTGTTGCTACAACACACACATTTGGTATATACAGGAAACTTTGTGTTATCCGGAGGCTAAATGTCCAGCAAGCTCGAGCCACCGGCAAAAATCAGGAGCCGTTTTGTTAGGTTTTTTTTCTTCTCGTGGCTTTTTTTTTCAACAGTCAGGCTCTGCAAAGTCTCTCTGAAGCTGTTGCTAAGCGACAGAGACGCTTCCAAGGTACGGCCGACTGTTTAGAAGCTGTGGCTAAGCAACAGTGTTTGTTGCCAGATACGGAGCTGAGCTCCGTATGCTTCAACATTAGCGCTGGTGTGTCCGGCAGTTTTGAGGGAACGGCAACAGCTCGGTCCCGTCGGTGCCGGATAGCACAAAGTTTCCTGTACACCACTTTTTCATTTAAAGCGTGACCTAGGTAATTTGTCCTAAACGTCTCGTTAAAAAAAAAAAAATTTCAGGCTGGATGTTTAATTGGGACTACAGGAAACTTTTTTTTTATCTAGCACGGACGGGACCAACGTGGTGCCGGTTCTTCAAAAATTCCGGATAACCGAATGCTATAGTAAAAGATACGGAGCTGAAAGCTCCGTATAAAGCAACAAACCCAGCTTCAGAACAATGGCCACAAGTTGCAAGCGTCTCTGTAGCTTAGCAACAGCTGCAGCCACACCCTTGCACAGCAACAAATGGAGGAAGGCAAGTAATAAAAGTTACCTGAACCTACTCCTGAATTTTGCCGGTTAACCGAGATTTCCGGTTATTTAGGTGCCGGTAAATCGAAAGATTCCTGTAATTTTACAAAAACTTGCATTTATTTAGCACCTGTAACGTAGCAAAACGTGCCACGGCCGCTTCACAGGAGTATTATAAGACAAAAATGGACACTGAGCCAAAGAAGGAGATATTAGGACAAGTGACCAAAAGCTTGGTCGAAGAGGTAGGTTTTAAGGAGCGTCTTAAAAGGAGTGGGAAGAGGTGGTGAGGTTTAGGGAGGGAATTCCAGAGCCTCGGACCTAGATTTTAAAATATAAAATTAGTCATCCATTATACACCACGCTGGAGTTTTCTTTCATTGAAGTCAATGGAAGGGGAAATCGGGAGCTGTATAATGGGCAGCCAATTCAGTATCGCCCAAAGTTAAAATCACCCCCGCTACTTTTAAAGCACTCCCTTAAACACCCCAAACTTGGCGGAAAAAGTAGTTTCCAGTTCTCCTGGGAAGTCATCACGCTGCAACTGCACAGTTCTCTGGTAACAACACATCTTGAATGCTGCATTGGCACAGGAACGGCCTTCTTCTGTGCGGCAAGAGTCTATGAATGCTTTTTTTTGCAACAATTGAAGGGCATGGGGGTGGAAGAGGGGCTTTTGTTCAAATGAGTCTCATTTTGGGAATCCAATCACATAAAATTATAGAAAATCAATGGAAACAGCTTTACCACTGAAAAATGTATTCACCCAAACCAGTGCATTTTATCAAAAAGAACAGGAAATGTTAGTATTTTCCATTCTAATGTGTTCTATTTCCAACAGAAATGCAAGATCATGCAACACAAAACAAAGAATGGTGCAAAGCTCCATTTCAGAGTCATTTAGTGTTGGCACAAATCACGTGAATAAAACAGATTTGCAAATGCACAACTTGTTTACTGTTGTACTGTCGCCCTACTGCTGTACGAGAGCAAACAACTAGTCAAGGACTCCAACTTCAGCTCCTTTCATTTTAAGCTGCTTTCATGTCATAGAAACATAGAAGATAGGAGCAGGAGGAGGCCATTCGGCCCCTCGAGCCTGCTCCGCCATTTAATCTACATCCCAGGGTACTTAAGGAAGTGGCCCTAGAAATAGTAGATGCATTGATGGTCATCTTCCAGAACTCGATAGACTCTGGAACGGTACCCATGGATTGGAGGGTAGCTAATGTTACCCCACTATTCAAAAAAGGTGGTAGAGAAAAAGCGGAGAATTATAGACCGGTAAGCCCGACATCGGTAGTGGGGAAAATGCTAGAGTCCATTATAAAAGATGTAATAGCAGAGCACTTGGAAAGCAGTGACAGGATCGGACAAAGTCAACATGGATTTACAAAAGGTAAATCATGCTTGACTAATCTACTGGAATTTTTTGAGGATGTAACTGGTAAAATAGATACGGGAGAACCAGTGGATGTGGTGTATTTGGACTTTCAGAAGGCTTTCAATAAGGTCCCGCGTAAGAGATTAGCGTGCAAAATTAAGGCACATGGGATTGGGGGCAAGGTATTGACTTGGATAGAGAACTGGTTGGCGGACAGAAAGCAAAGAGTTGGAATAAACGGGTCGTTTTCCGAGTGGCAGGCAGTGACTAGTGGGGTACCGCAAGGATCGGTCCTAGGACCCCAGCTGTTCACAATATATATTAATGATCTGGACGAGGGAATTGGATGTAATATCTCCAAATTTGCAGACGACACAAAGCTGGGTGGGAGGGTATGCTGTGAGGAGGATGTCGTGAAACTCCAGTACAATTTGGACAGGTTGGGTGATTGGGCAGAAACATGGCAAATGCACTATAATGTGGATAAATGTGAGGTTATCCACTTTGGTGGCAAAAACAGGAAGGCAGATTATTATTTGAATGGCATAGATTGGGAGAAGGGGAAGTGCAAAGAGACCTGGGTGTTCTTGTGCACCAGTCGCTGAAGGTAAGCATGCAGGTGCAGCAGGCGGTTAAGGCGGCAAATGGTATGTTGGCCTTCGTAGCAAGAGGGTTCGAGTACAGGAACAAGGATGTCTTGCTACAGTTGTACAGGGCCTTGGTGAGACCGCACCTTGAGTATTGTGTGCAGTTTTGGTCGCCTTACCTGAGGAAGGACGTTCTTGCCATGGAAGGAGTGCAGCGAAGATTCACCAGGCTGATACCTGGGATGGCAGGAATGACATATGAGGAGGGATTGTGTCGATTGGGCTTATACTCACTGGAGTTTAGAAGATTGAGAGGGGATCTCATCGAAACCTATAAAATTCTGTCAGGCCTGGACAGACTAGATGCAGGAAGGATGTTTCTGATGGCCGGGGAGTCCAGAACCAGGGGTCATAGTCTAAGGATAAGGGGTAAGCCATTTAGGACTGAAATGAGGAGGAATTTCTTCACCCAGAGAGTGGTGAACCTGTGGAATTCTCTGCCACAGAGGGCGGTGGAGGCCAGTTCATTAAATATATTCAAGAAAGAGTTGGATATATTTCTTAAGGCTAAAGGGATCAAGGGATATGGGGAGAAGGCAGAGACAGGGTACTGAATTTGGATGATCAGCCATGAGCTCATTGAATGGCGGAGCAGGCTCGAAGGGCCGAAGGGCCTACTCCTGCTCCTATCTTCTATGTTTCTATGTTAATGAGATCATGGCTGATCATCCAAATTCAGTACCCTGTCCCTGCTTTCTCTCCATATCCCTTGATCCCTAAGAAATATATCTAACTCCTTCTTGAATATATTTAATGAATTGGCCTCCACTGCCTTCTGTGGTAGAGAATTCCACAGGTTCACCACTCTCTGGGTGAAGAAATTCCTCCTCATCTCTGTCCTAAATGGCTTACCCCTTATCTTTAGACTGTGACCCCTGGTTCTGGACTCCACCACCATCGGGAATATCCTTCCTGCATCTAGTCTGTCTAGTCCTGTTAGAATTTTATAAATTTCAATGAGATCCTCTCTCATTCTTCTAAACTCCAGCGAGTATAAGCCCAATCGACCCAATCTGTCCTCATACGTCATTCCTGCCATCCCAGGTATCAGTCTGGTGAATCTTCGCTGCACTCCCTCCATGTTCCTCCTTTCTGTGAATAAGATCCAGACTGCAGTTACATTACGCGACCGGCCCGAGACGGGCGGCCACTGAGTGCCGCTCACAGCCAGGAAAAGCTGAGTTTTGCCACAAACTGTGAATCACACTACAGCGACCAGGCGAGAGGTCTGTGCAAACCTGCTTACGCACACGCGCGGAGCTCCACGCCCAGCTAGTGGATTTAAACTGTTTCGAGAACGGGAGCACCTGCTGTCTCAAAACTCTGCTTTACTTTGATAAGTACCCAGAGAATGTGACAGGCCACTTGTTCTTATGCAGTGTCAAGCCCAAGTGGTCTGAAACACCTTCCCCAAGCTGGTCTCTCACTGCTACATTTGAGAGTCCAATTGGGATGTGAATGATACCATCCTTTGTGCATCATTATCGTATGAGTCACTCTGCAATGCTTCACAGCAATGCAGAAGTGGCTATTTGTGCAGCTCATGTCCCATCAGTCCAGAGTTTAAAATGACGCTAAATTGCAATGGTATGCTGTGTTCCAATTCTGTACAGAAAATAAGACTCACATCTTTCTTTGGACGATCTGAAACTAGGCTGTCTTCACCCGCTGTGTAGGTGTGAATTAAGACCAGTTCACAATGCTGAATTTGCATCAAGCTGAAAGGAAACAATAGACATTTAGCAAACCATCTGCTGTTAAAAGAAAATGCCACACTTGTCTATTTTCAAATGTAGTCGCTGTAAGCTGGTAGGCTGTCCACAGCATCTCACTGAGATAAGAAGCCGCCGTTTGGCATATTTGTCCTTCAGCTTTGATAAATAAGAATTTTAAAAACAAGGTCTATTCACTTCAACAAAAACATATTCCATGCTAAGTAGTTAAGTGGGTAGGAGATCTTTAAGAAGACCTTGCACTACAATAGAATCTTTTTCTGTTCTCTTTGTCCACCTTCTGACAACTTGGGAATACTTTTAAGCGGCCAACTGAGAAAAGTGGGCACTTTGAAACTGCTCTCGTGTCATTCAAGGTGGGGCAACTGGCCCAGGATACCAATCAAAAGTGACGCAACACTGAAGAACCATTTTTTAATACGACGGATAGATCTGAATAAAGTTTTCAAAAAAAGTACATTTGCTGCATTGAAAAACAGGCTCAAACTTACTTATCAGAGCTCGCTGCTAACTTGTTGTGCTCATGGATTGTCTCTTGGACACAGTCTTCTAACATTCGCACATGGCTGTCACTGCAAAACAAATTATTAAAAAAGAGCAATAGAAGGGAATCAGAACAAGCTTGTCAAAAGCAGTGCCTAGTCCACAGCAGAGAGAGACTGCTAATGTAGAAATCACTAACTCAAAGCTTAAAGCAGCCTCGTCAATCACCACAGTCTGGTCCATTATCAGCAATACATTCCAAGTATAAGAAACAACACCATGGCAAAAGCTATTTTATTATGACATTATTTAACACTGATCCAAATATTTTGAGGTTTTAATCTACAGGGTTGTCTTTTTAATAGCATCAGTTACGGGTCAGTCCTGCATCTCTAAAAATGACGCTGCTAGCAGCTTGCATTTTTATAGCACCTTTAACACAGAAAAATGTCCCAAAGCGTTTCACAGAGGCCTAGTCAAAAAAAAGGGCGTTGTGTAAAAGGAGATATTAAAAGCTTGGTCAAAGAGGGTTATAAGGAGAGTCTTAAAGGAGAGGGAAATGGGAATGCACACGAGGCCAGAGTCAGAGGAAGGGAGAGTTTGGGGAGGCGGCGGAGGTGTGGTTCAGGGCTGAAGGAGGTTCGAGATGGGGAGAAGCGAGACCATAAAGGGATTTGAACGCAAGCATGAGCATTTTAAATTTGCGGCACTGGGGGACCAGGTGCCAACGTAGGTTAGCAAGCAGAGGGCAGATGGGTGAGCAGAGTTTTGCAATGAGCTGAAGTCTAGGGGATGGAGGATGGGAGGCTGCCCACGAGTGCTTCGGAATAGACGAGTCTGGTGTCATTGTAGAATACTGGATCCTTACTCAGTGCCAAGAATTCAAATAAGCTGAACAGATATTTAATCCCATGTGGCCTCATTAGCTGAATTTTGCGAGATCATACCAAGGTGCGAGATGAATGGTGCTCATGCTGACAAAGCACTGCCTGTGCAAGAAGGGAGAGTCAGAACAAAAGTCTAGAATGCTCAATGGTTTGAATAAGATGCGGAGTCTTGTACCCAGATCACATCACATCCTATTCTAATTTTGACATGCTTTTCCTATCTGAATTGATATTCACATCATTATAAAGTTTTTAAAAATATTGAGAAGTTAGGTTCCAAAGAACTACATTCTCACACACAATAGGCCATTACCATCACTGGAACTAGCCCACAACTGCATAGAACACCCCATTAAACACAGCTAAAGTACAAATGTTAAAATGACTATGTATAACAGACTAGCGTGTGAAGAACCATGAAATAGGATTCATACCCCCCTAAATGTAACTCATAAATGACTATTGCAAGCAGTTATTCCATTTGAGGGAGATCAATAATATTTTGTATGTATTCATAATGCATTTTGTTCTGATACAATTGACATGCTGGAGTGCAAACAGCAAAGAAATGAAAAGCAATCATTTTAATTCAATTCAGCCCAACTTAACATTTTAATAGCTCAAACAGAATGGAATTAAAATGACAATATTTGCTCAGACGGTTGATCAGTAATTATTGCGGGGGATGCACGGAAAGCGAATCACCGCACCTTTTGGCGTTGGTTATACAGATGATCCGACCCCTGTTGCTGACACGGTCTGCGTTCTCCATTAACGTGGTCCGGGCTTCGTGCTGATAATCCGTACATTTGCACAGGACCTCCACTGCTTCGACTAGGCCGTGCAGCACGCTGCAGCATTCTGGGTCCATGCGTGGGTTGGGAGGCCCAACAGCTGCCAAGGCCGCCATCAACTGTTACAGAAATAGGATTGATCATTGCTGGCTTGTTGACACAATCGGAAACACTCTGTTGGATTAAGATTTTCCACAGTTCGCGTGGAGTCGATCAAGAACAGAAATGGTTATTTCCGAAAAATGTGAAGTAAATTCTGAAACCAAGTCATAGAATCTTACGGCAGAGAGTGGCCATTCGGCCCATCGTGCCTGTGCTTTGGTAGAGTTATCCAACTAGTCCCACTCCCCTGCACTTTCCCCAGAGCCCTGCAATTTGTTCCCCTTCAAGTTATTTATCCAATTCCCTTTTGAAAGTTACTATTGAATCTGCTTCCTCCGCCCGTTCAGGCAGCGCAATCCAGGTCACAGCAACTCGCTGCGTAAAAAAAAATGTTTCCTCATGTCGCCTCTGGTTCGTTTGTCAATTATCTTAAATCTGTGTCCTCTGGTTACCGACCCTTCTGCCAGTGAAAACAGTTTCTCCTTATTTACTCTATCGAAACTGTCATGATTTTGAACACCTCTATCAAATCTCCTCTTAACCTTCTCTGCTCCAAGGAGAACAATCCCAGTTTCTCCACATAACTGAAGTCCCTCATCCCTGGTAACATTCTGATCAACCTCCTCTGCACCCTCGCCAAGGCCTTGACATCCTTCCTAAAAAGTGCGGTGCCCAGAATTGAACACAATACTCCAGCTGAGGCCTAACTAGTGGTTTATAAAGGGTTAGCACAACTTCCTTGCTGTTGTACTCTATTCCTCTCCATATGCTTTTTTAACAGCCTTCTCAACTTGTCCTGCCACCTTCAAAGATTTGTGTACATTCACCTCCCACTCCTCCCCGGGGTCTCCTTTTAAAATTGTACCATTTAGTTTATATTGCCTCTCCTCATTCTTCCGACTAAAATGTATCACTTCACACTTGTCTGCGTTAAGTTTCATCTGCCACGTGTCTGCCCATTTCACCAGTCTGTCTGTGTCCTGAAGTCTGTTACTATCCTCCTCACTGTTTGCTACATTTCCGAGTTTCGTATCATCTGCAAACTTTGAAATTATGCCCCGTATACCCAAGTCCAGATCATTAATATATATCAAAAAGAGCAGCGGTCCTAATACCGATCCCCGGGGAGCACCACGGTATACCTCCCTCCAGTCTGAAAAACAACCATTCACCATTACTCTGCTTTCTGTTCCTTAGCCAATTTCATACCCACACTGCCAGTGTTCCTATCATCCCATTGGATTTAATTTTGCTAACAAATCTATTACAGGAAACTTTCGATTTACCGGCACCTAAATAACCGGAAATCTCGGTTAACCGGCAAAATTCAGGAGTAGGTTCAGGTAACTTTTATTACTTGCCTTCCTCCATTTGTTGCTGTGCAAGGGTGTGGCTGCAGCTGTTGCTAAGCTACAGAGATGCTTGCAACTTGTGGCCATTGTTCTGAAGCTATTGCTAAGCAACAGGGTTTGTTGCTTTATACGGAGCTCTCAGCTCTCCGTATCTTTTACTATAGCTTTCAGTTATCCGGAATTTTTGATGAACCGGCACCACGTCGGTCCCGGATAAAAAAAAGTTTCCTGTATGTGGTGTTTTGTCGAAGGCCTTTTCAAAGTCCATATACAAAACATCAACCATATGAGCATCATCAAACCTTCCCTTAATTCATCAAAGAACTCAATCAAGTTAGTCAAACACGATTTGCCTTTAACAAATCCATGCTAACTTGCATTCTTTTCCAAATATCAATTAATTTTGTCTCGGATTATTGTTTCAAAGTTTCCCCACGTTCAGCTGACTGGCCTGTGGTTGCCGGGTTTATCCTTATCCCCTTTTTTAAACAGGGGTGTAACAGTACTGCAACTACATCAAGATAATGAGCACAGTTTGCAGACATGGTGCAGACTGGGTTTAAGACCTTTTAAGTCCCTGAATGACTGTATTTTTTGAAGATTTCAAAATGTGCAAAGGTTTACTACAAATAGAATGTTAGCTGTACAAAGCAGAATTATAAAAAGAGAAAAGGTTTCTTCTGACTGGCTGCAGCAACCGGATGGTGCTAAAATAGAATGTTAACCCCAGAACCCATCTTCATCGGTTCTACAGGAAACTCTTTTTTAACCGGCACCGAAATATCCGGACAACTCTCTTAACCGGCAAAATGCAGGAGTAGGTTCAGGTAAGTTTTACTATACATTAGTGGCCGTGTAACCGGGGTTCCTGGATCTGTGGCCATGTAACCGGGGTGCCTGCACCTGTGGCCGTGCACGGGGCTCTCGTACCTTAGTAAGTAGACCTCTCTGTAATCCGGACTTTTTGATCAACCGGCACCACGCCGGTCCCGTCGGTGTCGGATAAAAAAGAGTTTCCTGTACTTCAAATTAAAGCAAAATACATAAAGGCTTACAAAAACAGTGGCCTGTGCATATTAGTTAGAACTGAAACAAATCACCCTGAACATTTCACATTTCTATTAGGTATGCCTTTTAAAAAAAAAAAGATACAAAATCTGTCAAAGCTGAAATCGATAGATTCTTGGACTTTAGGGGAATCGAGGGATATGGGGAATCGGGCGGGAAAGTGAAGTTGAGGTCAAAGATCAGCCATGATCTTACTGAATGGTGGAACAGTGGCAAGTAACATTCGCACCACACAAGTGCCAGGCAATGACCATCTCCAACAAGCGAGACTCTAACCATCTCCCCTTGACATTCAATGGCATTACCATCGCTGAATCCCCCACTATCAACATCCTGGGGGTTACCATTGATCAGAAACTGAACTGGACCAGCCATATAAATACTGTAGCTACAAGGGCAGGCCAGAGGCTGGGAATTCTGCGGCGAGTGTCTCACCTCCTGACTCCCCAAAGCCTTTCCACCATCTACAAGGCACAAGTCAGGAGTGTGATGGAATACTCTCCACTTGCCTGCATCATTCAGGATAAAGCAGCCCGCTTGATTGGCACTCCATCCACCACCTTCAACATTCACTCCCTCCACCACCGGCGCACTGTGGCTGCAGTGTGTACCATCTACAAGATGCACTGCAGCAACTCGCCAAAGCTCCTTCAACAGCACCTTCCAAACCCGCGACCTCTACCACTTAGAAGGACAAGGGCAGCAGACGCATGGGAACATCACCACCTACAAGTTCCCCTCCAAGCCACACACCATCCTGACTTGGACCTGTATCGCCGTTCCTTCACTGTCGCTGGGCCAAAATCCTGGAACTCCCTTCCTAACAGCATTGTGGGTGTACCTACACCATATGGACTGCAGCGGTTCAAGACGGCGGCTCACCACCATCTTCTCAAGGGCAATTAGGGATGGGCACTAAATGCAGGCCTAGCCAGTGCCGCCCACATCCCATCAATGAATTTTTGAAAAACAGGCTCAAGGGTCCGTATAGCCGACTCCTGCTCCTAATTCTTGTGTTCTTATGCTAAACTAAGGTTCCAATCTTTGCGATTTTTTTCCCTCACCATCAGCAACCATGAAGTAATTCAGTCCCGACTCAAAGCTGCTCCGATGGCAAAATAAACCCTTCTGCCGCAATCCAGTCCTCGCCACTTAGAGCGCCCATGTTTAAATCAGGCAATCGTTTAAAATGACCAGAGACAATTACAAAGTTGACGCTTAGAGTGTTAAGCCTGCCGGATAGTTCAGGCAGAAACAGGTGTTCCGTGAGCAGTTTGGTACCTGGTATGCTTAACAACGTTCTCGCTTAACACAGCCGCGCAGCTCTCTGCCGGTCCCACGCAACCCAGGACCGGCTTTTCCAATGTTAACGTTGGCACATGCGCGAAACAGTGAATGGGCCGTGCAGCCCCTTAAAGGGGCAGCGTACTCAAAAAACTTAGGGGGAACATTGATGCTTAATCACCCCTGGCGTTGGGTTACAGCATGCACTACTCAGCACTGACTGCAATAACAAGGTAAAGAGCATCTGGTCAAGATCCAAAGGACAAAGTAGCCGGCAGATAATCTTTCATCTCTGTCTGAGGCTGAACCACACTGTTCGCAACCTTGGTGTCATATTTGACCCTGAATGAGCTTCCGACCACATATCCGCACCATAACTATGACTGCCTATTTCCAAATCCGTAACATCGCCTGTCTCCGCCCTTGCCACAGCTCATCCGCTGCTGAAACCTTCATCCGTGACTTTGTTACCTCTAGACTTGACTATTCCAACGCACTCCAGGCTCGCCTCCCACATTCTACCCTACGTAAACTTGAGGTCATCCAAAACTCGGCTGCCCGTGTCCTAACTCGCACCAAGTCCCGTTCACCCATCACCCTCTGTGCTCGCTGACCTACATTGGCTCCCAGTTAAGCAGCGCCTTGATTCAAAATCCTCATCCTTGTTTTCAAATCCCTCCATGGCCTCGCCCCTTCCGATCCCTAATCTCCTTCAGCCCCACAACCCCCCCCCCCACCGCCCGGGAGATATCTGCACTCCTCAAATTCTGCCCTCGAGCAGCCCTGATTATAAATCGGTGGCCGTGCCTTCAGCTGCCTAGGCCCTAAGCTCTGGAACTCCCTCCTTAAACCTCTCCGCCCCTCCACATCTCTTTCCTCCTTTAAGATGCTCCTTAAAACGTACCACTTTAACCAAGTTTTTGGTCACCTGCCCTAATTTATCCTTATGTGGATCGGTGTCAAATTTTTTGGTCTTAAAAAACTCCTGTGCAGCACCTTGGGACGTTTTACTACGTTAAAGGCGCTATATAAATACAACTTGTTGTTGTGGTATGGCCAGCATGGTACTTTATGTTTCAGCTTTCACGACTACACCTACCAAAGGAATATTCTAAAATATCCAAAACCGTTACGTATTTCTACAAAGGAATAGCTGAATCTTGATCAATTTATTTTTTTAATGCATAGCTGTTAACACAATGGCATTAAATCTATTACACTGATATGTTGGTGCTTTCTTCTGAACACCAGGAGTTTTGCAGATGATGGGGCTAAACCGTCCAATGAATACAGCGGACAAATCACTTTAGCACCAACGCACCTGCTATAAGCAGTGGCGACTGTACTAGATTAAACAGGGATACTTTTCACACATTTCCTTCTTTTAATATCCGATAACCTTTAAAAACAAGTTCTCACCACTCTTCTCTAATTACCAGTTATTTCACACGACTGACCACGAGTGCCTCACTCCAGGTTTCTTTAGAAGAGCACCTCCACTAACTAGCAGTGAAGGAGACGCGACAATAAGAGAGGCCTTTGTATAGAGCTGCTTAGGTTAAGAAGCTACAGGACGATATGAGGGGCATCAGCTTTGAACAGGTGGTTCTGGAGCGAGACTGAAAGGTGGACATTCAGCCACAGATAGGAGAGGTGGGCAGACTGGAAAACAGTGTCAGATGTGTGCACCATATATCACCATGAAGCTTTACAAAGGACCATTTCATCTGAAATTCAAGACGATCATCAACCTGTACAAGAAATATGTTCAAGAAGGGCATTTTATCCCAATTCTGATGAAAGGTCATCGCCCTGAAATATTAACTCTGTTTCTCTCTCCACAGATGATGCCTGATCTGCTAGGTAGTTCCAGCATTCTGTTTTTATTTTATCTCCCCTGTTGGTGGATTCCATCTTGGTTTTAAATATTGTACTTTTACTATCTTGCTGTGTCCTACTGCTTCTATCTACTATTTGGTTTATACAAAACCCATTGGTTTTAGCGCCTTTATAAGACAGGAGAGTTTGGTGGGGAGCTCACACGACCTCTGGGAACGCACATCACAACAAAGTTTCAGCCGATAGGAAACTCGCGCTGCTTATAGAAACTGCATTTTCGCTGTGAACCCCCAAGAAATTGGGATGAAAAGTCGAACTGTATCCATGGGAAATGGAAAGATTCATTGCTGGGAAATGTTGGGACAGAGTAGACCGAGCTTTACTCTGCACCTGGTCATTCCATCCTAACCTGAAAGTGTTCGATGCAGGTATTAAGTACCCATAGTGGGAAAGGACTCCATTTCCAAGCGCAAATATTGTTTATCTTGATCCACACAAAAAAAATGATTTAAAAAAAATGATTACTGTCACATCAGAAACCAAAATACAAACACTAACAAAGCCAATTTAAATAACACTTAGATTGTGTTTGAAAAATGAAAAGAAAGCTCAAGTCTCACTTGACCTCCCCCCTCCAGCACCCACACAAGATGAAGAATGCCCTTCAGCCCATTTGATCTTATCCTTCCAGAGAATCAACTTCACCTTCTGTCGATTAGAGCGCCTATAGCTGTTCCTCGAATTACACCAATGCCCTGGTCTCGACCAAGGTACTTAAACCCGTCCCAGCTGTTCATCCTGTGCAAAAAATTCTTCCTAGCTCCTGTTCTAAGCTTCCATCTCATAACTCTCAATTTGTGCCACCTTCTCCTGCTGCCTTGGCATATCTGAAAGTATTAGAAGCTAAAATTCTCCAGTCCTGGCAACATCCCCGCAAATCTCCTCGGTACCCTCTCTCGTGCAATCACATCCTTCCTGTAATGTGGTGACCAGATATTCTTTCAGGTTTTCTCTCTTCAATTAAGTTTTTTGTTTGACTATATAAGGCCCCTTCAGAAGCAACCCATTTCAGACTGAAGATCCCTACTAAATCGCCTCAGATTCACTCTCCTGTTTTTTGACATCCCTATTGTGTATTTATTAGTTTCCTTTCGCAGTTTTTCAGTTCGAGGTTCACTCTGGTTATTTTCAACACCTCATTTGGCTGAGCTACTGATCAAGTGCCAGAGTCTAAAATAAATGGGTAAAAAATTTGTATCTGTATTAGAGTGCTTTAAAGAAGTTGCTTGAAAATTGACCATAAAAATTGAAGAATATTAGGTACCATGAAGTGGATCACACCAAGGGGCATTTACTCCCCACTCCAAGATCAAAAAGGTATGCTTTACCTCCTGCAGGTTCTGATCATCTTGTCCCCAGGAGTTCAGGGTATGTGCTCTTGAGTCACTTACAATGAAATTCACCTAAAAATAAGAATCACAACTAGAAATGAAAGAACTAAACACAAATAGCTGAAGTGCTTTAAAATGGGTGAATAAAATACACAAAATTCCCTACAGGACATGTACACTGTTATAATTCAAACTTTATTTTTTTAACAAAGTACATCACCAAATGATTGCGAGAACGGTCTGCAACATGTTTCACCCAAACTAAGTGGGCAGATTTACCAAAGCAATATTGTTTCCCACAATTAGTGAGCAATGCAATGCGACACACATTGCACTATCCCAATGATGAGTGGGAAGCACATGCCCAATCGTTTACAAAATGGCTTCATTCACATTTTGTAAAGAAATCATTTTAATAACTGAGCCTAGTCTGTTGACCACCTGTTCTTTCTATTTGGGTAAATATTCCATTAAATGCAGAGAAACTCCAGTATGATTTGGACAGGTTGGGTGATTGGGCAAATGCAGTATAATGTGGATAAATGCGAGGTTATCCACTTTGGTGGCAAAAACAGGAAGGCAGATTATTATCTGAACGGCAATAGGTTGGGAGAAGGGGAAGTGCAAAGAGACCTGGGTGTTCTTGTGCACCAGTCGCTGAAGGTAAGCATGCAGGTGCAGCAGGCGGTTAAGAAGGCAAATGGTATGTTGGCCTTAATAGCGAGAGGATTCGAGTACAGGAACAAGGATGTCTTGCTGCAGTTGTACAGGGCCTTGGTGAGACCGCACCTTGAGTATTGTGTGCAGTTTTGGTCGCCTTATCTGAGGAAGGATGTTCTTGCCATGGAGGGAGTGCAGCGAAGATTCACCAAACTGATACCTGGGATGGCAGGCATGATGTATGAGGAGAGATTGGGTCGATTGGGCTTATATTCGCTGGAGTTTAGAAGAATGAGAGGGGATCTCATTGAAACTTATAAAATTCTAACAGGACTAGACAGACTAGATGCAGGAAGGATGTTCCCGATGACGGGGGAGTCCAGAACCAAGGGTCACAGTCTAAGGATAAGGGGTAAGCCATTTAGGACAGAGATGAGGAGGAATTTCTTCACCCAGAGAGTGGTGAACCTGTGGAATTCTCTACCACAGAAGACAGTTGAGGCCAATTCATTAAATATATTCAAGAAGGAGTTAGATATATTTCTTAAGGCTAAAGGGATCAAGAGATATGGAGAGAAAGCAGGGACAGGGTACTGAATTTGGATGATCAGCCATGATCGCATTGAATGGCGGAGCAGGCTCGAGGGGCCGAATGGCCTACTCCTGCTCCTATCTTCTATGTTTCTATGTTTTAAGTAGATACCCCTCCCTCAACTGAAAATGCTTAAGCGAGAAGAAGAGATCATAACCCATCCCAGATCAAGCAGTCTTGAATTCTGATTGTTTGCTGGTTGCAGTTGACTTCTGTAGTTTGCAGTGACATTATGATTAAAATGTGAGGGCCACACAACAGTATGCAGACTTTGAAAATATTTGTGGGTATTAAGGTGCTTTTTTTTTTTAAAGATACCACAAATACTCGGAGTAGAGACTACTGCATTAAAAAAAAACTGGATCAATATTTGAAGCCGAGGAAGATGGGGAAGTGCAGGACAGCGAGATTAGTTTTGGATTGCTCGAGCAAAGAGCCAGTACAGGCACGATGGGCCAAAAGGCCTCCTTCGGTGCTGGAGCCTTTGATGGTTGTATAAAGTACAGGCAAGGAAAAGGAGATAATTGGGGATCGATTTATAGAGGATTCCTAAGCTAGTTTCCACTAACTAAACAAAATGTTTCAATTATAAGAGAGACAAATGTTATTAATACTTAGATTTGGGACATGGTTCAGCAAACTTTGGGATAAAGGGAATGGAATGGAGATGATCCTTAAAATTAGAATTTGAACAAGTAATATCCAATATGAATATGAATAGAATGGCAAGCTGGTATCTATAATATATATGCTAGTTTGGGAGAAAATGAAAAATATTTAATGATAAATGGAGCTGGGAAGATGAGTTGAAGAGAAAGGCCAACGAAGGGTGTGGAGCAACCAGGCAATAGCAGAATTAAGGGATCGCAGTTAAAGATAAGCCCGGGGGCGGGGGAGGAGGGGAGAGAAGGAAAATTCTTGAAAAGCAGGAGGAAAAAAATGAAGGTTTAAAACAGGAGATACCGAACGATTCTCAGCAGCTGAATAAGATTGGAGAGGTGGGGATGGTGTAGAGTGCATTTACTGAACTATCTGTCAGCCAGTCAGGGAGGGGGGGGGGGGGGGGGGGGGAATGGACACGACCGGAATGATTTTTTTTTACATGACAAAAGAAATACTAAAACATACCGCTTTGGCGGTTCGGCGATCTACAGAATCAACTCGATTAGGAAGCAATGAATGGTTATTTCTGCCCAATCACAGATCTTGCTATGAAAGGACATTTTGTCTGGTTATGCCTTCCAAACATTGATGGATAGAATTAACCATAAATACAGGAAACTTTTGATTAACCGGCCCCTAAATAACCGGAACGCTCTATCCACCGGCAAAATTCAGGAGTCAGTTCAGGTAACTTTTATTACTTTTTTTACTCCATTTGTTGCTGTGCAAGGGTGTAGCTGAAGCTGTTGCTAAGCTAGAGACACTTGCAACTTGTGCCGATTGTTTTGAAGCTGTAACAGGGTTTGTTGCTTTATACGGAGCTCTGAGCTCCGTATCTTTTACTATAGCGTTCGGTTATCCGGAATTGTTGATGAACCGGCACCACGTCGGTCCCGTCCGTGCCGGATACCAGAAAGTTTCCTGTACCAAACAGGTTCGGTCAACATCAGAAGCATCCTAAAGCTTTCTTTTGATAGTAACACCTACTTACAGAAGAAACCATTAAGAAGTAGCAAGGATTTTCTTTCAAACAAGTGTGAGCAGCATACAGGGCAAGACATCAGAGGCACTCCTCCAAATCAGTTACAGATACAATTACAACAAACCCATTTAATTGCCAGTTTGTCCATTATTGTTATTGTCACTGGGCAATTAAAAACTGTCCTTGATTGTTCCAATTTTGAGTAAACAATGAATTAAAAGAAAACGGCAATTCTGTTGGAATTTTGAGAAATGCTTGCATTGCATCTATACTTGTTGATTATGAAACCAACCATTCTGCGACAACCATCACCCTAAACTGCAGCTGGCCAAGCAATCTGTTACTAGACATAATTAGTAGCTGATCTTCATGGCACGGCTCACAAGAAAACAGAACATTTGTCCTTCACTTTTAAGTGAAGAATTGGTTGGAGACAGCACCAACACACATTGAGTTGCGCTCTGAATCGCCCAACCATCCCGTTTCTCTAAAGGACCAGATCCTGTGCATCGACTTATCAAAATTCAGTTTAAAAAAAGCCATTTTAATACAATTAAATCTTTCTCTGCACTCAATAATCACTCCTGGCCTTCTGGAAGACTTGAGAAGGATAATATGCACATTTTGCTTTAAAAAGTGACTTTGAAGCTGCTCTGTGATGCTTTCCATAGCAACGTTAAGAGTTACTTCCACAGTAGCTGATGCAAGTGGTAGCCAATGAGCTTACTAGAAAGCAATACAGTACTCACAGCCAATCATCTGGCTCAAAAGTCACTTTTTCTAAAAAGAAAAAGGAAAAACAAAATTAACAAAAAAGCAATTACACAATGAAAATGCTATTGTCTTCATAGGGCTTTTGTTCCATCATGACATTTGCCTGTCATTTGCAGAAAGACCTTGGGGGTGAAAATGGACATGGGCGGAATTGCACTGGTCGCCAGTTACACTCCCCGCCTGATATTCAATTCCATGGACATCAGACCTGAGTATCGGGCAGATCGTATCACGGGCAGCTAATGCGATTCCGCCAGTTCTCCGTCCCACTTCACCCCCAATAATCCTTCCTTCGGAGAACTCCCGATTCCAAATTACAAACAAAATACTGGACTCTCCTCCAGGGCCTAGACCCTCCTCTAAGGTCCAGACCCTTGTTTTTCCATTGTCCGTTCATCTATTTCAATTCCAGTACACAGCAACAAAAGAAGTATCTCAATGGACATTTATTTTCACTTACCCTGGTTGCACCCATTAATTGCTTTGGAGCAACTGTTAGCAGCCTTTGGTCACCAGATGTTGACGTCATGCTGCTTAGTGTTGCTGGCTGAGGTACACGGGGAAATTAAATAGAACATATTTTATACACGATTTGTAATATATATTCAAAATGGAATGTCAACACTCCAGGAACCACACTTTGTCCAATGCATATTTCAGTATCATAGAAAGACTTACATTTCTATAGCGCCTTTCACGACCACCGGACGTCTCAAAGCGCTTTACAGCCAATGAAGTACTTTTTGAAGTGTAGTCACTGTTGTACTGTGGGAAATGTGGCAGCCAATTTGTGCACAGCAAGCTCCCACAGACAGCAATGTGACGATGACCAGATCATCTGTTTTTATTATGTTGATTGAGCGATGAATATTGGCCAGGACACCGGGGAGAACTCCCCTGTTATTCTCTGAAATAGTGCCGTGGGATCTTTTACATCCACCTGAGAGAGCAGACGGGGCCTCGGTTTAACGTCTCATCGGAAAGACGGCACCTCCGACAGTGCAGCACTCCCTCAGCACTGCACTGGAGCGTCAGCCTAGCTTTGTGTGCTCAAGTCCCTGGAGTGGAACTTGAACCCACGACCTTCTGACTCAGAAGTGTGCTGCCCACTGAGCCACAGCTGAGCACAGAAGACCACCATTCGGCCCACCGTGCCTGTGCCGGCTCTTTGAATGACCTAGCCAATTAGTCCAACTCCCCCGCTCTTTCCCTGTAGCCCTGCAATTTTTTTCTTTTCAAGTATTTATCAAAATTCCTTTTCAAAGTTATATTGAATCTGCTTCCACCACCCTTTCAGACACTGCATTCCAGATCATTATAACTCACTGCGTAAAAAAAATTCTCATCTCCTATTCCCCCAGGGTTCTTCTGCCAATTATCTTAAATCTGCGTCCTCTGGTTACCGACCCTCCTGCCAATGGAAACAGTTTCTCATTATTTATTCTATGAGAACCCCTCATAATAACAACCACCTTTATATTAAATCTCCCCTAAACCTTCTCTGCTCCAAGGAGATCAATCCCAGCTTCTTTAGTCTCTCCACTTAACAGTTAAAACCAGAGCCAAAAGATCGGCAGCTTCTTTTAAGTGAGCCTCCCGCCAGAGCCAGTGTTCTGAGCCCCCAACCAGACTTGAAACTGAGCAGAGCATTCAATTTCAACACTGCACAGCAACTACACCTTGTAGCCTTATACACACAGGAGAACAACACAGGAGGTTTAGCATTGTATAAATGATCCTGTCTTTATAAAAACATGCATCTTTGACTTATCATCAGCATTGCCACAGGAGGATGAGGAACCTATTTTAACTTTTTTTTTTAGGAAGGTTTACAAAACTGTTTTATTCATTAAAAGGGAAAAACAGTTTTTCAGCCGGTACATAACTGACCTAAACTGTTTTGAACGCAAAAAGAAATGAAATGTACAGAATTATACATCACCTATTTTATCCAGAAGCAAGTACTATTATTCTGTATTAAATGCTGCAAACTCTCTCTCTCTAGTGTTAATTGTTGTTCAGCTCTTAAACTACCTTCTACTTCCCAGTTTTCCAATCATCAGACACTTATGCACCCATAAGTAAGGAAGATTAGTTAACAGCTTCAACATCTAACCTAACATTAGTACCAAACTACTGACTGCAATATATGGTTATAAGTAGGGTGATTATTTCTCAGTAAGTATCAGCTACTTATTTTTTATTACATCCATTAAACATTCACTGCAAGCCCCAGCCCAGCGGGGAACTCATTATATGAATCCTACCCAGAGTTAACTATTTACCCCACCCAGAGTTCACCATTTACCCCCAGTCCTGCTACTGAGGACCTCAGTCCTTACCCCGTTTCCTGCTCTGCGGCTCAGCTCATTGCCCACTGCCCCAATTAGTACCTGCCCTTTCCCCAGAGCTTAGTCAATGTCGACTGCCCCCGGGACCTGCCCGTACTCTGGCACCCAGCCAGCAAACTCATCTCTGCTCGTACTCTGGTGCCCAGTACTGCCATGGTGCCCTGCTCCAGGGTCCAGCCCCCTGCCCCAATACCAGCCCTCAGTGTCAGCCCCAGCCCCCAGGGCCCAGCCCCCAATGCCCAGCTCCCAGGATCCTGCCCCCAGTGCCCAGGCCCAGCCCCAACCCCCTGTGCCCGGCCCAGCCCCCTGTGCCCAACCCCCAGTGCCCAGCCCTCTGGGCCCTGCCCCCTGTGCCCAGCCCCCAGGGCCCTGCCCCCTGTGCCCAGCCCCCACCCCAAGGGCCCTGCCCCCTGTGCCCAGCCCCCACCCCAAGGGCCCTGCCCCCTGGGCCCAGCCCTCTGTGCCCTGCCCCCAGGGCCCAGCCCCCTGTGCCCAGCCCCCAGGGCCCTGCCCCCTGTGCCCAGCCCCCACCCCAAGGGCCCTGCCCCCTGTGCCCTGCCCCCTGTGCCCAGCCCCCAGGGCCCTGCCCCCTGTGCCCAGCCCCCACCCCAAGGGCCCTGCCCCCTGGGCCCAGCCCCCACCCCAAGGACCCTGCCCCCTGGGCCCAGCCCTCTGTGCCCTGCCCCCAGGGCCCAGCCCTCTGTGCCCAGCCCTCTGTGCCCTGCCCCCAGGGCCCAGCCCCGGGTTCTCACCAGTTTCCGGGCCGGGAAGATGTCGTACATGATGCGGCAGTACTCCATGGCCGACTCCACGGCGCAGGTCCACAGCGACTTGGCGATGGGTGCGAGCGGGATGATGCCCGGGGCCCGGTTCTTGGTGAACATGTCGAACTCCACCGTCTGCCGGCAGGACTCGGACATGTAGGGGCAGTGATCCACCACGAACACCGTCTTGTGGGCCTCGGAGAACAGCTTCATCCTGACTGGCAGCGCGCCGGGGGGGGAGGCAGCGGGCGGGCGGCGCCGTCAAACCAAACAACAAACTGCTGCCGCGCCCGACCGAGCGGAGCGGGAGGGGGAAGGGAGGGAAAACAATAAAACAAAACACCGCGGGGGGGGCGGGGCTCAGCCCCCTCCCGAGCCGCAGTGGTCACCCGGCAACCGACATCCCAGAACCTGCAGCATCACGTGAGCGGCGGCCCCGGGGGATTCAAGATGGCGGCCGGGCGCCTAGCGCGTCAGCCCCGGGCCGCGGGCCTTCTGACGTCACCGCGCCGCCTGCAGCGCAACGTGACTGGCAAGGTCAACTCAAATTTCTCTCCACGGATGTTGCCTGACCTGTTGAGTTTTTCCAGCATTTTCTGTTGTTATTTCGGATTTCCAACATCTGCAGTATTTTGCTATCCTACTAGCGTTTGCTTCAATTGCCCCAGTTGTCATCAACTCTGGGCACTGCACTTTCTTCTTCTTAGCCATGATGTGGAGATGCCGGTCGGTGTTGGACTGGGGTGGACAAATGTAAGAAGTCACACAACACCAGGTTATAGTCCAACAGCTTTATTTGAAATCACTTGAAATCGCTTTTATTTCAAATAAAGCTGTTGGACTATAACCTGGTGTTGTGTGACTTCTTACATTCTTCTTCTTAGGCAGTCCCTCGGGACCGAGGATGACTTGCTTCCACATTAAAAATGAGTTCTCAGGTGACTGATGAGTCCAATGCGGGACCTACAGTCTCTGTCACAGGTGGGGCAGACGGTGGTTGAAGGGGCGGGTGGGTGGGGTGCTTGGGTTGACGTGCGCCCCTTGCGCTGTTTGTGCTTGGCTTCCGCTTGCTCCCGGCGAAGAGACTCGAGGTGTTCGGCGCCTTCCCGGATGCTTCTCCTCCACTTTGTGCGGTCTTGGGCCAGGGATTCCCAGGTGTCGGTGGGGATGTTACACTTTTTCCAAGGAAGCTTTGAGGGTGTCCTTGAAGCGTTTCCTCTGCCCACCTGGGGCTCTCTTGCCGTGCCGGAGCTCCGAGTAGAGCGCTTGTTTTGGGAGTCTCGTATCGGGCATGCGGACAATGTGACCCGCCCATCGGAGCTGATTGAGTGTGGTCAGAGCTTCAATGCTGGGGATGTTGGACTGCGCAAGAACCGCACTTTAGGAAGGATGTGAAGGCCTGACGGAGAGCGCAGAAAAGATTTACCAGAATGGTTCCAAGGATGCGCTCCTCTACACTCCAGAGAGTGCAGGGGAGATTTACCAGGATGTTCGAAATAACAACAAAAAATGCTGGAAAAACTCAGCAGGCCAGGCAACATCCGTGGAGAGAAATACAGTCAACGTCAGTCCTGATGAAGGGTTTCGACCCGAAGCGTTGACTCTGTTTCTCTCTCCACGGATGTTGCCTGGCCTGCTGAGTTTTTCCAGCGTTTTCTGTTGTTATTTCGGATTTCCAGCATCCGCAGTATTTTGCTATCGTTTACGAAGATGTTGCCTGGGCTGGGGAATTTTAGCTACCAGGAAAGATTGGAGAGGCTGGGGTTGTTTTCTTTGGAACGGAGCAGGCTGAGGGAAGACTTGGTTGAGCTGTATAAAATTACGAGGGGCCCAGATAGAGTGGATAGGAAGCACCTATTTCCCTTAGCAGAGGGGTCGATAACCAGGGGGCATAGATTTAAATGAATTGGTAGGAGGATTAGAGGGGAGTTGAGGAGAAATCTTTTCTCCCAGAGGATGGTGGGGGTCTGGAACTCACTGCCCGAAAAGGTGGTAGAGACAGAAACCCTCATCACATGTTTTTTTATTTGTTTATGGGATGTGGGCGTCGCTGGCAATGCCAGCATTTATTGCCCATCCCTAGTTGCCCTCGTGAAAGTGCTGGTGAGCCGCCTTCTTGAACCGCTGCAGTCCGTGTGGTGAAGGTACTCCCACAGCGCTGTTAGGGAGGGAGTTCTAGGATTTTGACCCAGCGACGATGAAGGAACGGCGATATACTTCCAAGTCAGGATGGTGTGTGACTTGGAGGGGGAACTTGGAGGTGGTGGTGTTCCCACAGTCCTGCTGCCCTTGTCCTTCTAGGTGGTGGAGGTCGCGTGTTTGGGAGGTGCTGCCGAAGAAGCCTTGGCGAATTGCTGCAGTGCATCTTGTACTGTAGAGATGGCACTGCAGAGGGTGCAGGAAAGATTGACAAGAATGGTTCCAGGGATGAGGGGCTTCAGTTACGTGGATGGACTGGAGAAGCTGGGGTTGTTCTCCTTGGAGCAGAGAAGGTTGAGAGGAGATTTGATAGAGGTGTTCAAAATCATGAGGGGTCTAGACAGAGAGAAACTGTTCCCACTGGCGGAAGGGTCGAAAACCAGTGGACACAGATTTAAGGTGATTGGCAAAAGAAACAAAGGCGACATGAGAAAAACCTTTTTAATGCAGCGAGTGGTTAAGATCAGGGATGCACTGCCTGAAAGGGTGGTGGGGGTAGATTCAATCTTGTCTTTCAAAAGCGAGTCGGATAAGTACCTGAAGGAAAAAAAATTGCAGGGCTACGGGGGAAAGGGCAGGGGAGTGGGACTAGCAGAGAGTCGGCATGGACTCGAATGGCCTCCTTCCGTGCTGGAACCATTCTATGATTCTATCCTTTGCATCGCACTAGAAAGTCAAGACTCATTCATTTTGCAAATAAAAAAGTACAGGAAACTTTCGATTTACCGGCACCTAAATAACCGGAAATGTCGGTTAACCGGCAAAATTCAGGAGTAGGTTTTACTTCATATTGTATTTGCCTTCTTCCATCTGTTGCTGTGCAAGGGTGTGGCTGCAGCTGTTGCTAAGCTACAGAGACGCTTGAAACTTGTGTTCATTGTTCTACTGTTGTTGCTAAGCAACAGGGTTTGTTGCTTTATACGGAGCTGTCAGCTCTCCCTATCTTTTACTATAGCGTTCGGTTATCCGGAATCTTTGATGAACCGGCACCACGTCGGTCCCGTCCGTGCTGGATAAAAGAAAGTTTCCTGTATATATACATAGAACTCTGCAGTCCTCCAATTCAGGCCTCTTGCGCATTCCCCGGTTTCCTTCGCTCCACTTATTGAAAGAAAGGCCTGCATTTCTGTAGCGCCTTTCACGGCCGCCGGACGTCCCAAAGTGCTTTATAGCCAATGAAGTACTTTTTGAAGTGTAGTCACTGTTGCAATGTGGGCAACGCAGCAGCCAATTTGCGCAATGCACTCACTCGGAGCTATCGACTGGAGCAGAGGCCATGTCAACATTTCAGAGTAGGTTAGATCAATGGTTGACAGAAAAGAGGATAAAGGGATATGAAACATAGAAACATAGAAGATAGGAGCAGGAGTAGGCCATTCGGACCCTCGAGCCTGCTCCGCCATTCAATGCGATCATGGCTGATCATCCAAATTCAGTACCCGGTCCCTGCTTTCTCCCCATACCCCTTGATCCCTTTAGCCTTAAGAAATATATCCAACTCCTTCTTGAATATATTTAATGAACTGGCCTCCACCACCTTCTGTGGTAGAGAGTTCCACAGGTTCACCACTCTCTGGGTGAAGAAATTCCTCCTCATTTCTGTCCTAAATGGCCTACCCTTTATCCTTAGACTGTGTCCCCTGGTTCTGGACTCCCCGACCATCGGGAACATCCTTCCTGCATCTAGAATGTCCAGTCCTGTCAGAATTTCATAAGTTTCAATGAGATCACCTCTCATTCTTCTAAACTCCAGCGAGTACAAGCCCAATCGACCCAATCTCTCCTCATAACGTCATTCCTGCCTGGTGAATCTTCGCTGAACTCCTTCCATGGCAAGAACATCCTTCCTCAGATAAGGCGACCAAAACTGCACACAATACTCAAGGCCCTGAGTGGTCTCACCAAGGCCCTGTACAACTGCAGCAAGGCATCCTTGTTCCTGTACTGGAACCCTCTCGCTACGAAGGCCAGCATACCATTTGCCTTCTTAACTGCCTGCTGCACCTGCATGCTTACCTTCAGCAACTGGTGCACAAGGACACCCAGGTCTCGTTACACTCCCCTTTTCCCAAACTATTGCCATTTAGATAATAATCTGCCTTCCTGTTTTTGCCACCAAAGTGGATAACCTCACATTTATCCACGTTATATTGCATCTGCCATGTTTCTGCCCAATCACCCAACATGTCCAAATCATCCTGGAGTTTCTCGACATCCTCCTCACAGCACACACGCCCACCCAGCTTTGTGTCGTCTGCAAATTTGGAGATATTACATCTAGTTCCCTTGTCTAGATCATTAATATATATTGTGAATAGCTGGGGCCCAAGGACCGATCCCTGCGGTACCCCACTAGTCACTGCCTGCCACTCGGAAAAAGACCCGTTTATTCCAACTCTTTGCTTTCTATCTGCCAACCAGTTCTCTATTCAAGTCAATACCTTGCCCCCAATCCCATGTGCCTTAACTTTACACGCTAATCTCTTATGCGGGACCTTATCGAATGCCTTCTGAAAGTCCAGATACACCACATCCACTGGTTCTCCCTTATCTATTTTACCAGTTACATCCTCAAAAAATTCCAGTAGATTCGTCAAGCACGATTTACCTTTTGTGAATCCATGTTGACTTTGTCCGATCCTGTCACTGTTTTCCAAGTGCTCTGCTATTACATCTTTTATAATGGACTCTAGCATTTTCCCCACTACCGATGTCAGGCTTACCGGTCTGTAATTCCCCGTTTTCTCTCTACCACCTTTTTTGAATAGTGGGGTAACATTAGCTACCCTCCAATCCATGGGTACTGTTCCAGATTCCATCGAATGTTGGAAGATGATCAGCAATGCATCTACTATTTCTAGGGCCACTTCCTTAAGTACCCTAGGATGTAGATTATCAGGCCCTGGGGATTTATCGGCCTTCAATCCCATCAATTTCCCTAACACCCTTTCCCTACAAATACTGATTTCTTTCAGTTCCTCCCTTTCATCAGACCCTATGTTCCCCGGCATCTCTGGGAGGTTATATGTGTCCTCCTTTGTGAAGACAGAACCAAAATATGTATTTAGTTGGTCTGCCATTTCTTTGCTCCCCATTATAAATTCCCCTGATTCTGACTGCAAGGGACCCACGCTTGACTTCACCAATCTTTTTCTCTTCACATATGTATAAAAGCTTTTACAGTCAGTTTTTATGTTCCCTGCAAGCTTACTCTCATATTCTATTTTCCCCTTCTTAATTAATCCCTTTGTCCTCCTTTGTTGAATCCTAAACTGCTCCCAATCCTCAGGATTATTGCTTTTTCTGGCCAATTTATATGTCCTCTCCTTGGATCTTATGCTATCCCTAATTTCCCTTGTTAGCCACGGTTGAGTCACCTTTTTTGTTTTATTTTTATGCCAAACTGGGATGAACAAATTCTGTAGTTCATCCATGCGGTCTTTGAATGTTTGCCATTGCCTATCCACCGTCAACCCTTTGAGTGACGTTCCCCAATCAATCCTACCCAACTTGCGCCTCAGACCATCGTAGTTTCCTTTATTTAAATTTAGGACCCTAGTCTCTGACTCAACTATTTCATTCTCCATCTTAATGAAGAATTCGATCATATTATGATCGCTCTGACCCAAGGGGTCTCGTACAACAAGATTGCCAATTAATCCTTTCTCGTTACATAATACCCAGTCTAAGATGGCCTGATCTCTAGTTGGTTCCTCGACATATTGGTCCAGGAAACCATCCCGTAAACACTCCAGGAATTCCTCCTCCACAGTATTGTTACTAATTTGGTTAGCCAAATCTATATGTAGATTAAAGTCACCCATGATGACTGCTGTGCCCTTATTGCATGCTTCTTTAATTTCCCTTTTAATGCCATCCCCAACCTCCGCCTTACTGTTTGGAGGTCTATATACCACTCCCACTAACGTTTTCTGCCCCTTGGTATTTCTCAATTCTACCCATACAGATTCCACATCATCAGAGTTAATATCCTTCCTTACAATTGTGTTAATCCTTTCTTTAACCAGTAATGCTACCCCACCTCCCTTTCCTTTTTGCCTATCTTTCCTTAATATCGAATACCCCTGGATGTTGAGTTCCCAGCCTTGGCCATCCTTGAGCCATGTTTCCGTAATCCCAACCAAATCATATTCGTTTACCTCTATTTGCGCAGCCAATTCATCCACCTTATTACGAATGCTCCTCGCATTAAGACACAAAGCCTTCAGGCTTGTTTTTTTGGGAACAGAGCAGGCACATGGGACTAGAACGACTGCTTGTGTGAAGCATAGGGTTGCCAACTCTGATTGGAGACGTTCCTGGAGGTTTGATCACGTGATATTCTGACCACATGATGTCAATCACATGACATCTGATCACAACGTCTGCACATCTTATTGCATTTACCTTGAGATAAAAGATCAGGGCCTAGAAATTCATTGTAGCCACTTTTGGGGCGTTAAAGTCGGGCGGCCGCTAAAGTTTGCGCCCGCCGCCAAACCGAGGCCACTTCTCCGATATTCATTAGCTTCGCCCTAAGAGTTTGCTCGAGCGCTAAAACTGGCGTTGGACGCCTCTCTTTAGGCGCTAAGCCGGAGGTGCTGAGCGAGAGCGCCCAGGCCAGGCGCAGCGCAGGTGCGGCCATCTCGTGATTGACAGCAGACACCCTGGCGCCGGCCAGCTCTTAAGGGGGAAGGGTCGACTTTGTCTGCTGCCACGCCCTGGATAGTGGAGCCCTCCAGCTAGGCCTGAACACTGCTGCTGGACCCAAATAGCGCCTGAAGCCATGCAGAGGGCCCGTGAACGAGCACAGCGCTTCTCAGAGCGTGATCTGAGTGTGCTGGTTGGTGGTGTGGAGAAGAGGCGCCATATTTTGTACCCGGACAATGGCAGGAAGGCGCCGGTCCGCGCCTACCGGAGAGCCTGGAGGCATGTCGCCAGCAAGATGTCAGCCAACAGCGAGGTCCCCAGGACCGGTGTCCAATGCCGCAAAAAGTTTAATGACCTCACGCGGATTGTCAGGGTGAGTACCCTTTCCAATGACCTCCTCATCCTTGCATGTGCACCTCACATTATGGGCAAAGGGACCTGAAAGCCCTAATGGCCAGCCCTCATCCAGCAGCTGTGGAACAGGCATGAACATCAATTGCACATTCTGCACTTAACACACTGGCCAAGCTATTCCACCATGGGAGGCAGTGCACACAAGATCAGGGCGACACACTGGCCAGGCTATTCCACCATGGGAGGCAGTGCACACAAGATCAGGGCGACACACTGGCCAGGCTATTCCACCATGGGAGGCAGTGCACACAAGATCAGGGCGACACACTGGCCAGGCTATTCCACCATGGGAGGCAGTGCACACAAGATCAGGGCTACACACTGTACTTAGAGGCCGTCCTTTCTCTTGCAGGCCAAGCTGGCCAATAACAAGAAGAGCCGGACTGCGACCGGGGGAGGCCGACCCCAGATCCAGCCGCTCACCGAGCTGCAACATCGCGTGGCGCGCATCATGGGTGGCCGGGTGATTGGCCCCGTTGCATGTGGAGATGCCGACCCTGTTCTGGGCACCAATGGTAAGGACATCAACGTTTGGACCTCTCTCGTCCCAGTTGCGCATCAGATCTACATCCTTTGCCACTGTCCGACCAATGCGCTGAATGCCACCACTCATGCATCCCTCGCTGACGCCCTCTCCTCACTCTAAAGCTACTCTTGTGCCTTCCTGCTTTCAGATGGTGAGGAGGAGGTCCCTGAACTTGCCAGTGACAGCCCCTCAGAGGAGGAGGAGGAGGAGGAGGAGCAAGAGGAAGGCGGCCCATCAGGGGAACCCTCAGCCGTGGCAACCCATGCCAATGTAGGGGACACGTCTTCCCTGGAGGGGAGCGTCGCGGAAGTGTCGGAGGGGAGGGGAGCTCATGGGACCTGCGGCCTGCAGAAACGCGGGAGGGGGGTGCCAGCTCGGCGGCCTTCTCCCCAGAGGGGGGAAGGGTCGGAGGGGAGTCCAATTGCTGGGCCCAGCAGCGACCAGCAACGCAGGAAGGGTCGGCCAGCTCGGCGGCCTTCTCCCCAGAGGGAGAGTCCGGCCTCCAGTCCGGAGATGGTCTTCGCCGAGGAGATGGAACGCCTCGAGGACTTGTCCGCGGACTCGGAGCGCCGGCACACGGAGCTCATGGGGGTAGTGGCACGGTTGCCTGAGGCCATCGAGTCCCTCTCTCGGAGTGTCACCGACGTCGGGGCCTCACAGGCCATCAGTTTGGCGGAATTCGGGGCAGAGCAGGCAGCGAGTCGGGCGGCATTCGGGGCAGATTAGGCAGCGAGTCGGGAGGCATTCGGGGCAGCTCAGGCAGCGAGTGGGCAGCTGATCAGTGGTGCCGTCCAGTCACTGGGTGCTCTGATGAGGTCACTGAACAGGTCAACACGGACACTCACTGCTGCCACACTCGCTGTGTCAGCCAGGCATCGCCAGGGCACCCGGCGTGCTGCAGCAGCACAGCGGTCTGTCCCTCGGCAGATTGGTGCGCGTGCTGCAGTGCTGGCCCGGGCGAGTGCCAGTGTCTCAGGCGACCAGCGAGCGCCTGCCATCCGCCAGCTTGCCCCCATTCCTCCAGCCGCCACTGCCACTCCCCCAGCGGAGCTGCCAGGAGCTGCTGCAGCGACTGATGCTGGCCAGCCACAGCTGCAGCATTCAACAGCCGCCCGCTCGATGGCCAGACCTCGACTAGGCCGACCCCCAAGGGCATCTGCCGTCACGACATGTGCCCCTCTGGAGCCTGCCCCCAGCCTTGCAGCAGCCAATGGCCTTACTTTGAGGAGGAGCAGCAGGGCGGGCAGGGGCCACACAAAGATGGCCAAGGCATCCCCCTAGCGGGCCAAAAAGTCGAATGTGTGGCCAGTTGTGTTTTTTGAGGCCGAGAATTGGATGTTTGTTTTTTGAGGCCAAGAATTGGATGTCTGTTTTTTGAGGCCGAGAATTGGATGTTTGTTTTTTGAAGGCCGAGGATGTGATGTTTGTTTTTTGAAGGCCGAGGATGTGATGTTTGTATTTTACGAAGTCCGAGGATGACGGCCATTTTAGTTGCACTGTTTTGTTAATCCTCTCCAGGTTGTGGGAGCGAGTAATGTGTTTGAGTGTTTTTTGGGGGTTTCGCCTGTTTTTGGTTTTCATGTGGGAAGGGCCCTGAGTTTGTACAATAAAGCTTTTTATTTATTAACATTGTCCATGTTTGCTCTTTGAAGTGTTTGTTGCCTTAACTGGCTGAGGGCTTGCGGAGCGGCTGCAATCATGTTCTTTCATTGGCACAAGCCATTCCCTGACAGGGGGCCTAGAAGTGACGTTCAATAAGCCGCCGACGGGCGGCCCTTGGACCTTGTGCCTCCCTCCTGGGCTGGTACTCCTCGTCCTCCTCCTCCTCATGCTCCTCCTGCTCCTCCTCCTGAGGTGGGGGTCCAACGTGAGGTGGCAGTGCCTGAGTCCTGCGGATAGCCAGGTTGTGCAGCATGCAGCAAACGACGACGAATTGGGAGACTCACTCCTGCGAATACTGGAGGGCTCCCCCGGAGCGATCGAGACAGCGGAACCGTTGCTTGAGGACGCCGATTGTTTGTTCTATGATGTTCCTAGTCGCTTGATGGCTCTCGTTGTATGCCTCTTCAGCAGGGGTCGTGGGCGCGCGGAGCGGGGTCATGAGCCAGGTACACAAGGGATAGCCTTTGTCCCCGATAAGCCATCCTCTTGGGGGAGGCTGTGCCTGGAACATGTCAGCCACAGTTGTCTGTCGCAGGATAAAGGCATCGTGGCTGCTGCCTGGAAAGCGGGCATTGACAGCTAGGATGCGCTGCCTGTGGTCACACACCAGCTGTACGTTGAGGGAATGGTAGCCCTTCCGGTTGCGGTAATCCTCGGCATGCTCCAGAGGTGCCCGCAAAGCCACATGCGTGCAGTCAATGGCGCCCTGCACCATGGGGAAGCCCGCTATTCTTGCAAATCCCACTGCACGCTGCTGCTGCTTGCCCAGGGTCATGGGGAAGGAGATGAATTGATGTCTCCTTCTGAAAAGGGCTTCGGTCACCTGGCGGATGCAGCAATGCACGGCGAACTGGGAGATGTTAGCGATGTCCCCAGCAGCGGATTGGAAGGAGCCAGTGGCATAGAAGTTGAGAGCCACCGTCACCTTCACTGCCACCGACAGAGACATCCTGCGCATCAGCTGTGGCTGCAGATCTCTCTGAAGCAGCTGGCAGATGTCTGCAACCACCTCCCTTCTGAATCGCAGCCTCCTTACACACATCGCGGCAGACATGGTCAGATAGGAGGACTGCTGGCGGTATACCCTGGGTGGGTAAGGCCTCAGTTGGCGATGCCTGTTGCCCCCTCTGCGTCTAGCCAGGGCTGCCACTCTCTCACGGCGCCTGTAAGCCCTTCTGGCATAAGGCTGAAAGTCAGCGTTGGCACCCAATGCAGCCCCCATTATATGCTGGCAAACACTGAGCTCTCAATGAAGGCAAAGATAATTGCTAAGCTCTGGGCTGAGCCAAAAATACCTGTCCTAGTGTTGGTCCAAACCAGTAAGCTCTCCTCCTTGGTCTCTCTCCAAAAAACCGTTGCACAAGAGTGAATGCTGCAAAATGGCTGGCCTTTATAGTGCAGGGTAAGTGCCCTTTAATTAGCGCTCCCCACGGCCCGCCTCGGCTGTGTACCGTACCACTTCACAGTCGTTAGGGCCGCCCGGCGCACAATGGCCCGGCGCGAGTGAAGTTCCGGTTCGGGGCGCACAAAGGGCGTTGCACTAGTAAATGACGTCATGATCTGCGCGCGCAGCAGGGCGCGCGCTAAGACTTTGCGCCGGCGCTAAATGTGTACTGAAGTTGGGGCGAGGCGCAGATCGCGCTGCGCCCGGGCGCTAAGCGCCTAGCGCTCGAGATCTACTCCTCCTAAGGCGCTAACGGCTGGTGCGCCCAACTGAATTTCTAGGCCCAGGTCCCTTGTAGTTGAGTATTTTTGCTCGTGCTTTCGTGCTCGCAGCTGTTGTGCGAGAAGTTCCAAGAACGAGGAAGAAGGGAAACCAAGGGCAGGGAAGAGGGGAAACCGAAGATGGGGGAGCTGGATTCGCAGAGGGGAAACCAGAGGTGGGAGGAAAAAAAGTAGAAAGACTTGCATTTCTATAGCGCCTTTCATGCCCCCAGGACATCCCAAAGCGCTTTACAGCCAATGAAGTATTTTTGATCTGTAGTCACTGTTGTAATGTCTGTGGGACCTTGCGCTCAGCAAGCTCCCACAAACAGCAACGTGATAATGACCAGTTAATCTGTTTTAGTGATGTTGATTGTGAGATAAATGTTGGCCAGGACACCGAGGAGAACTCCCCCTGCTCTTTTTCCAACAGTGCCGTGGGATCTTTTTACACCCACTCCAGACAGCACCTCTGACAAAGTGTCAACATCTGCTCAAATCTCTGGATTGGGGCTTGAGCCCACAACCTGCTGACATCAGAGGCAAGGCTGACACCTAGAAGGGAAAAAGGCCAATTGCAAAAAAAAAATGGCACTGCTGGAGAGACAGCCATTACTGCAACAAACCTTTCCCTGGTGGTGAGCATACAGGAGAACGAGACCTGCCCGAAACCCCCCCCCCCCCAGCTTGGTGATTTAACTCTTGTGTATGTTCTTTGTTTTATCTCTAGGTGGCGGTATAACATTTGATCATACTTTCTGAGGTAAAGAAATTAACATTACCGTTGGGGGCACTGTGTTCAATTTTAATATCTCTGAAATAAATAATAAAAATACTTCACATTGACACAAACCTACCAGAATATCTGGACCCAGGAGATTAACCTCTGCAAGCTGTACCTATTTGGAAGCTGTGCATCTGTAATTTATAGGAACATTTGGAACAGGAGGAGGCCATTCAAGATTCAAGATTATTTTACTGCCATATGTAACTGGTACAATGGAATGCTTACTCCCCACTCACTCCCACAATATAAGTATAAATATAAAAAGCAAAAGTAAAAACAAGTATATATAAATATAGAAACAATAAGCAAATAAGTATAGCAATGACAGTCCAAGTTGCAGGATATAATGAATAGTGCAAAAAGCCTCTATTACCACTGGAAGTAATAGTAATATAATATGTTAAGTATATGGTAGTATAAGTATAATATATATATATTTAAATAAGTATAAGTTAAAATGCAGTGTGCAATATACAAATGAGTTATAAGTTATATAAGTTAAGGTTGAGGTACAAGAGTCCTATGTGCACACAGTCCAGTGATCAAAAATGTTCTTGTGCGCTCACGGTTCATGTGATATACAGTTCCAGGGTGGGGGGGAGAATGTGACTATGATATGTGGGGCAGTGCGGTTAGCAGCCCCTCGGGCCTGCTCCACCATTCAGTTAGATCAGGGCTGATCTGCACCTCAGTTCCATTTACCCGCCTTTTCTCCATATGCCTCGATGCCCTTACCCAACACAAATCTATCGATCGCAGTCTTGTAAATTTCAATTGTCCCAGCTTTTTGGGGGAGAGGGTTCTAGATTTCTACCACCCTCCGTGTGAAATAGTGCTTCCTGATTTCACTCCTGAATGGGCTGGCTCTCATTTTTAAGATTATGCCCCCCTGTTCTGGACTCCCCCCAACAGAGGAAATAGTTTCTCCGTATCTACTCTATCGAACCCTTTTAGCATTTTAAACACCTCGATTAGAACACCCCTCACTCTTCCTAAACTCGAGGGAATACAGGCCAAGTTGATGCAAACTTAAATACACCTGAGAGCTCTAAATGTCTCAACAATGATGCCACCTGCTTTTTTTAAAGGTAAGTTTGACCTGAATTTGTAAAAAGCTATGTGTCAACTCTGCTTTAGCAGCTAAACCCATAAAATAGCACTTTTGATGAAAATCTTCAGTTGGGGTTTGGAGATCAAAAATAATACTTTATAGCTGATAACTCCTATCTTCAATAGACACATTCAGATTTACGCTCAAATGCCAGTCATTTTATCTTACTCAGTATGATAAAAAAAAGTACCTATTTTACCATATCATCTTTCTAATTTACCAACAAGTATTTGTTTTTTTTTAAATAGGATCTGTGGTGCCAAGATTTTTTAAAAATACAATTGACAACCATTTCCCCAGAAATCGACTGGAGTTTGTTTAAAGAGTCCCCACAGGGCACTTAACTCCGCTTAGAGGCACTCTGCGGATGGCTTAAGTGCTTGAGTCTTGCGGCTCAGTTCCACCCTAGAGATCGTTAATCAGGTTAGAAAAGCAGGTGGTTCAGTGACCAGAAGTCATTAGTCAAAGTTAGATTGAAAAGTAGACAGACTCATTGTGAAAATGTGGTTTGAATCATCATTAGTTCGATGGATGGAAGTGGACTGTACCTAATAACTCGTCAGCAAATGTATTTCAGCTTTCTGTTTGTCCTTTCCTCCTTTAAGCTCTTATACACCCCTTTGGTTGCTTAGCATTTCATTATGCACATTGATTTGGTGTTATACACATATTCATTTTGTTCACCTGTTCATTTATCTCTGGGAAATAACCAGAGCTCCGGGCACGTTTTATTTTCAAACAAGGTATTTTAAACAAGAAAACTCGACAACTCAGATGAACACCTACTTGTGACAGACCTGACGACTTATTAGTTATATTTGCAAATTCTTAACAACGCACTGCTGTCCACCTTGTTCAATGTTGTAATATTGACCTCATAAAGTATCGTCCACTTAACCCGAAGGTGTTAGGCGTGACTCAGCGGTAGCACTCTCGCCTCTGGTTGTGGGTTCAAAGTCCCACTCCAGAGGTTAGAGCACATAAAGCTAGGCTGACACTCCAGTGCAGTGCTGAGGGAGTGCTGCACTGTCAGAGGTGCTGTCTTTCTGGATGAGGCGTTAAACCGAGACCCCGTCTGACTTCTCAGGTGGATGTAAAAGATCCTGCGGCACTATTTCGAAGACGAGCAGGAGCGTGTTCCCCGGTGTCCCGGCCAATATTTATCCCTCAATCAAATCACTAAAGCAGATTATCTGGTCATTATCACATTGCTGTTTGTGGGAGCTTGCTGTGTGCAAAGTGGCTGCCGCGTTTCCTACATTACAACAGTGACTACACTTCAAAACTACTTCCTTGGCTGTGAAGTGCTTTGGGACATCCTGAGGTCATGAAAGGAGCTAGTTAAATGCAAGACTTTCTTTCTTTCTATTGTTGAGGTGGATTATTTATCTCTCTTGGAGGATGCTACGCTACTTAACCGTATTTGCTTCTATGAATGTAAGTATTCTATTATTTTTAATTGGGATTGCTGCTGTACATTTCTGATCTAATTTCAGAGAGAGGATTAATTTTCCATTGTTCAGTCTCCTTGGGAAAACAATTAGTAAAGCAAAGACTTTAAGACTTTATTATGATCTTGAAATACTCCATCTCTTAAAATATATGCTTTTCCCAAAGCATTACATTCTATGCATCCTGCAGTTGCTACTTCGAGAATGCTGTCAACAGCTGATCAAAGCAGGTCTTTTGGTGAAGACTACCATGTATGCAGAAACCTAGAGAAACTGGAGAAAGTAGCTGGCATATTGGCAGGAGGTGGAAATAAAACAAATATTTCAAAATTGCATCATTTTATGGGGGGGGGGGAACTATTCTTAAGCCATTTGGAAGAAGAAAAAGCCCATCTCTATGAAGAGTCTGGTGTAAATTTGTATTCACAATAGGATGACCCATTATTAACAGATGTAAAACTTAATGCAGTCAGAAAAACCACTACACTACTGATAAGAACACAAGAATTAGGAGCTGGAGTCAGCCATACGGCCCCTCGAGCCTGCTCCACCATTCAGTAAGATCATGGCTGATCTTCGACCTCAACTCCACTTACCCGCCCGATTTCCATATCCCTTGATTCCCCTAGAGTCCAAAAATCTATCTATCTGAGCCTTGAATATACTCAACAATTCAGTATCCATAGTCCTTCTGGGTAGAGAATTCCAAAGATTTACAACCCTCTGAGTGAAGAAATTCCTCGCCGTCTCAGTCTTAAATGGCCGGCCCCTTATCCTGAGACTATGCCCCCTAGTTCTAGACTCTCCAGCCAGGGGAAACAACCTCTGAGCATCTACTCTGTCAGGCCCTCACAGAATCTTAAACGTTTCAATGAGATCACCTCTCATTCTTCTAAACTTCAGAGAGTATAGGCCCAATCCACTCAATCTCTCCTCATAGGACAACCCTCTCATCCCAGGGTCAATCTAGTGAACCTTCGTTGCACCGCCGCTAAGGCAAGGAGATCCTTCCTTAGATAAGGAGACCAAAACTGTGCCCAGTACTCCAGGTGTGGTCTCACCAAGGCCCTGTACAATTGTAGTAAGTCTTCCTTACTCTTATACTCCAACCCCCTTGCAATAAAGGCCAACATGCCATTTGCCTTCCTAACTGCTTGCTGTACCTGCATGCTAGCTTCCTGTGTTTCTTGCACGAGGACACGTAAATCTCTCTGAACACCAACATTTAATAGTTTCTCACCATTTAAAAAAGATTCTGTTTTTCTATTCTTCCTACCAAAGTGAATAACCTCACGTTTCCCTACATTATACTCCATCTGCCACATTACTGCCCACTCACTTAAGCTGTCTATATCCCTTTGCAGACTGTTTGTGTCCTCCTCACAGCTTATTTTCCCACCCAGCTTTGTATTGTTAGCAATCCTGGATACATTGTACTCGGTCCCTTCATCTAGGTCATTAATATAGATTGTAAATAGCTGAGGCCCCAACACTGATCCTTGCGGCACCCCACTAGTTACAGCTTGCCAACCGAAAAATGACCTGTTTATCCCTACTCTCTGTTTTCTGTTCGTTAGCCAATCCTCTATCCATGCTACTATATTACCCCCAACCCCATGAGCCCTTATCTTGAGTAGTAACCTTTTATATTGCACCTTATCGAATGCCTTTTGGAAATCCAAATATACTACATCCACTGATACCCCTTTATCTACCATGTTAGTTACATCCTCAAAAAACTCTAATAAATTTGTCAAACATGATTTCCCTTTTATAAAACCATGTTGACTCTGCCTAATCATATTATGATTTTCTAAATGCCCTGTTACCACTTCCTTAATAATGGATTCCAGCATTTTTCCGACAATCGATGTCAGGGTAACTGACCTGTAGTTCCCCGTTTTCTCTCGCCCTCCTTTCTTGAATAGTGGTACAATACAGACTCTCAAACATACTGAATGTCTTTGACAAAACTTGAGCTTAGAAGGTTAAGATCTGTCTGAGGTGTTTAAAATGATAAACAGATGCAATAGGGTAGATACAGAGAAACGATTTCCTCTGGTGGGGAATCCAGAACAAGAGGACATAATCTTAAAATTAGAGCCAGGCCGTTTAGGAGTGAAATTAGGAAGCACTTTTTCACGAAACGGGTAGTAGAAATCTGGAACTCTCTCCCAGAAATTTTCAAGATTGAAGGTTCTTTGGGCTCTCACAACCCATACGATGAGAGGGGCCACCCACACCCACTGGACACGGGTATCTTGCAGGATGTTAACCAAGAATTCAGAGCCGGAGCTCTGATCTCCACTTGCCGGAACTGTGAAGCATCAGAGGTGAGCCACATGCTGCAGCCTACCCAGCCTCTGTCCTGTACTTGTAACCACAAAGTTGATATGGTTGGTTCCGTTAAGCCTGTGGTCAGTAATGACCCCTAAACATAGAAACATAGAAGATAGGAGCAGGAGTAGGCCATTCAGCCCCTCGAGCCTGCTCAACCATTCAATGCGATCATGGCTGATCATCCAAATTCAGTACCCTGTCCCTGCTTTCTCCCCATATCCCTTGATCCCTTAAGAAATATATCCAACTCCTTCTTGAATATATTTAATGAATTGGCCTCTACCGCCTTCTGTGGTCGAGAATTCCATAGGTTCACCACTCTCTGGGTGAAGAAATTCCTCCTCATTTCTGTCCTAAATGGCCTACCCCTTATCCTTAGACTGCGACCCCTGGTTCTGGACTCCCCCGCCATCGGGAACATCCTTCCTGCATCTCGTCTGTCCAGTCCTGTCAGAATTTTATAAGTTTCAATGAGATCCCCTCTCATTCTTCTAAACTCCAGCGAGTATAAGCCCAATCGACACAATCTCTCCTCATACGTCATTCCTGCCATCCCAGGTATCAGCCTGGTGAATCTTCGCTGAACTCCTTCCATGGCAAGAACATCCTTCCTCAGATAAGGCGACCAAAACTGCACACAGTACTCAAGATGTGGTCTCACCAAGGCCCTGTACAACTGCAACAAGGCATCCTTGTTCCTGTACTCAAACCCTCTCGCTACGAAGGCCAACATACCATTTGCCTTCTTAACCGCCTGTTGCACCTGCATGCTTACCTTCAGCGACTGGTGCACAAGGACACCCAGGTCTCGTTGCACTTCCCCTTCTCCCAATCTATTGCCATTCAGATAATAATCGGCCTCTACTGTTTTTGCCACCAAAGTGGATAACTTCACATTTATCCACATTATATTGCATCTGCCATGTTTCTGCCCAATCACCCAACCTGTCCAAATCATCCTGGAGTTTCTCGGCATCCTCCTGGAGTTTCTCGGCATCCTCCTAAGCTAAGATGTTGATGGTGGGGACTTAGGGACATAGGAACAGGAGTAAGCCACTCAGCCCCTCGGGCCTGTTCTGCCATTCAATTAGATCATGGCTGATCGGTATCTTAACTCCATTTACCCACCTTGGTTCCGTAACCCTTAATACCCTTGCCTAACAAAAACACTTGATGCTGAGAGTGCCACTGAAGGTCAGGCGGAAGTGACTGGGTTTGTTCTTGTTTGTGATGCTCATTGCCTGGCACTTATTTGGTGCAAATGTTACCAGCTCCCTGTGAGCTTAAGCCTTGATATTGTCTATAGTCCTGCTGTGAGTTGGCATGGCTTGCATTATTGGAGCAGATGTGAATGGACCCAAACACTATGGAATCAGCAGTGGACAGTTCTTCACAGGAGAATTACGCGTGGCCCGATCTCACTACAGTGTTCATCAGTCCACCTTCCAGAAGATAAGAGAAATGCACACGGGGGCAAGTGAGAGGTTATAGTATCCATTTCACACAACGAGTGACTTTGTTATAACACTGGTCATGCTATCATACATCTAGATACTGAGCAGTAAAGGTACACTCATATGCTTACTGAAGAGGCCGAAGCCAAAAGACTATCTAGTGCAGACCCCAAATTTGTAACAATATTATTCAATCCATTTGCTTATTACCATCTTATAGATGAGACGTTAAATGGAGGCCCCGTCTGCTTGCTCAGGTGGATGTAAAAGATCCCATGGCACTATTCAAAGAAGAGCAGGGGAGTTATCCCCGGTGTCCTGGCCAATATTTATCCCTCAATCAACATCACTAACACAGATTATCTGGTCAATTATTTCATCGCTGTTTGCTGTGCAAATATTGACTGCCACTTTCACCTACATTCGTTGGAAGAATTTCATTGGCTTTGAGACGTCCTGAGGATGTTAAAGGCACTTTGTAAAATGTCTTCTTTCTTACCAGTGGCCAATTTAAAATTATACAAAGCATAACAATAATAGTGAAAGAAAGAGGAAGGTAGACATCAGCTAAGATTTGCCTGTAACACTGGAATAAAAATAAACTCTAACTCTGCCTGTGGACACCTCATGGCAGAGAGAGGAGTTGGCAGCTGAAAAAGAAAGACTTGTATATCATAGAAACATCGAAACATAGATAGGAGCAGGAGTAGGCCATTCGGCCCCTCGAGCCTGCTCCACCATTCAATGAGATCATGGCTGATCATCCAAATTCGGTACCCTGTCCCTGCTTTCTCCCCATATCCCTTGATCCCTTTAGCCTTAAGAAATATATCTAACTCCTTCTTGAATATATTTAATGAATTGGCCTCAACTGCCTTGTGTGGTAGAGAATTCCACAGGTTCACCACTCTCTGGGTGAAGAAATTCCTCCTCATCTCAGTCCTAAATGGCTTACCCCTTATCCTTAGACTGTGACCCCCTGGTTCTGGACTCCCCCGCCATCGGGAACATCCTTCCTGCATCTAGTCTGTCTAGTCCTGTTAGAATTTTATAAGTTTCAATGAGATCCCCTCTCATTCTTCTCAACTCCAGCGAGTATAATCCCAATCGACCCAATCTCTCCTCATACGTCATTCCTGCCATCCCAGGTATCAGTCTGGTGAATCTTCGCTGCACTCCCTCCATGGCAAGAACATCCTTCCTCAGATAAGGCGACCAAAACTGCACACAATACTCAAGGTGTGGTCTCACCAAGGCCCTGTATAACTGCAGCAAGACATCCTTGCTCCTGTACTCGAACCCTCTCATTACGAAGGCCAACATACCATTTGCCTTCTTAACCGCCTGCTGCAGCTGCATGCTTACCTTCAGCGACTGGTGCACAAGGGCACCCAGGTCTCGTTGCACTTCCCCTTCTCCCAATCTATTGCCGTTCAGATAATAATCTGCCTTCCTGTTTTTGCCACCAAAGTGGATAACCTCGCATTTATCCACATTATATTGCATCTGCCATGCATCTGCCCAATCACCCAAACTGTCCAAATCATACTGGAGTTTCTCGGCATCCTCCTCACAGCACACACACCCACCCAGCTTTGTGCCGTCTATAGTGTCTTTCACGACCTCGGGACGTCCCAAAGCGTTTTACAGCCAATGAAGTACTTTTAAAATGTAGTCACTGTTGTAATGTAGGAAACACAGCAGCCAATTTGTGCACAGCAAGCTCCCACAAACAGCGATGAGATAAATTTGAAGTAGTGAATCAGTTCTAACATCAGCGGCCAGACTGCTTTTAGTGTGTGGGTGTTTGCCCCACCCTCCTGATGTTTCGAAACGATTATTTCTGAATTGTAAGAGACTTTGTAGTTTTTCTGGTTTAGATGTTAATCTTGCAAACCGCGCCCCCCCCTTCTCAAGGAATAAAGGTTGAGGAAGATAGAAGGCAAATCAAGCTAGCGCTTCAAGTCACAATGTCAGGATTGCTTCGTAAAGATTTGTATTCTTTTAAAAAAGCTGTCTTTCTAATAAGTGCTGAGTGAGAATGGGTTGCCATAGTCACAAGACAGTCAAAGGGGGAGATCAGCAGGAACTTGGAGTGGTTAGGTTATGAACACAGGAACAGGAAGAGGCCATTCAGCCCCTCGAGCCTGTTCCACCATTCAATTAGATCATGGCTGAACTGCACCTCAATCCCATTTACCCGTCTTTGCTCCTTATCCCTTAATAACCCTTCCGTAACAAAAATCTGTCAATCGCAGACATGAAATTGTCAATTCCCCCAGCATCCGTGTGAGAAAGGGCTGGCTGATTTCACTTCTAAGTGGCCTAGCTCTCATTTTAAAAGAATGCCCCCTTGTTCCAGATACCCCCACCAGAGGATTTAAAAAGCTTAATTAAAAGCTTAAAAACATGATTAAACACAGTGCAACACTGTTCATGTGTAATCTACAAATAATATTTGTTTAAGTATTTTGACATGTAAATGACAGGTTACAACTTAATATGAACTCTGTCACCATGCAGTGTTCACAGTGACCCTTGGAACTTAGAGCTGAGCCCACTTATCAATGATTTAAGAGGCACAAGTATGAAACTGGATAGTTTTTACTATCTAAATATTCATATTGCTTGCGATTGAAAAACCTGAATGAAGAAGTGATTCTGTTTGGAGGGACCACAACATAAATGTTAACCTTAACAGCACAAGCAGGGTGGTGTCTGTGGAAAGAGAAGCAGATTACAATGGAACAAAGGTTAAACTGAGACTGCTGTTCAACAGCAGCTGTACATATTATGACCAGGGAATGAGATTGTGCCAAATGCAAATTAAAAGATAAAATAAAAAAACGAGAAGTAGTGTATTACAAATGGGCATTTTGGAACTCATACTTGTGTTCCATAAGGCTAAAGGGATCAAGGGATATGGGGAGAAAGCAGGGACCGGGTACTGAATTTGGATGATCAGCCATGATCGCATTGAATGGCGGAGCAGGCTCGAGGGGCCGAATGGCCTACTCCTGCTCCTATCTTCTATGTTTCTATGTATCCTGTTTTTGGAAAGGAGGAAATGAAAAATATTATCAATCTCAGATAGTGAAAGGTATATTGGATCATTTGAGTGCAATATAAGTAATGCATGATTGCAGATAGACACAGGGGCTGTTATTACAATCGGGAGGCTCCAGGCAGCCTTGTTGCTGTGTACCTGCTGAGCTGGACACAGGGACTGAGCAGGAGAGCGTTACCTGGGGAGCTCACAGCAAGCAGTTCTCCACCAAAGCTCTTGTTCCTGCCCCTTAGAGCCGGCAAATCCTCCCTCCCTGGCTCCGCCCCACAGCCGAGCCTTGGGTCACCCCCCTTCCCTTCCCTCCTCTCCTCTCCTCCCCTTCCCTCCCTGCTGGGAGGCAGCGCTGGATCGGAGCCGGAGTCAGGGCCAGCGGCAACATCCCTCTCGGAGCACAGGGCAGGAGCGGACCCAGGGCTAAACTTTGTGGATCTCACTCTCAACGACCTGCTGAGCCTCCCAGTCCGAAGCTGCTTTTTTTTAAAAAAAAAGAATCTTCAACACAGACAGGTTAGGGAGCTGCTGGATAATGTTTTATGCTTTGTTTATTCTTGTCACTTGAGGGTTTACTTAAAAGGCAGCCGTGCTATAAAGATTGACAATTGTATCCGAGCAGGGAGCAGAGATTGGAGCAGGTGTCAGCTGGAACAGCGGGGATGGGGAATGGTGGAGAGCTTCACTCTTCATGTGGTGCTATCCAGGGTTGAGAGGATCAGTCTGCCCCAAGCAGGGTTCACGCTGGTCCCCAGAACACTCCTGAACTGTCCCAGGTGTCAGCGGTGGCTCACTCTGGCCCCTGAGTCAGAAGGTGGTGGGTTTAAGTCCCAGTCCAGAGACTTGAGCACAAGATCTAGGCTGACACTCCCAGAGCAGTAGTGAGGGAGCGCTGCACTGTCGGATGAGAAGTTAAACTGAGGCCCCGTCTGCCCTCTCTAGTGGACGTAAAAGGTCCCACGGCACTATTTCGAAAAAGAGCAGGGGGAGTCCTCCCCGGTGTTCTGGCCAATATTTATCCCTCAACCAACATCACTAAAAACAGATTCTCTGGTCATTATCACAATACACAATGAATGGAAAGACCCTAGGCAAGACGGAGGGTCAGAGGGATCTGGGTGTGCAAGTACACAGATCCCTGAAGGCGGCGGAACAGGTGGATAAGGTGGTAAAAAAGGCATATGGGATACTTGCCTTCATTAGCCGAGGCATTGAATATAAGAGCAAGGAGGTTATGATGGAGCTGTATAAAACACTGGTTAGGCCACAGCTGGAATATTGTGTGCAGTTCTGGTCGCCACACTACAGGAAGGATGTGATCGCGTTAGAGAGGGTGCAGAGGAGGTTCACCAGGATGTTACCAGGGCTGGAGCGCTTCAGCTATGAAGAGAGACTGGGCAGGTTGGGTTTGTTTTCCTTGGAGCTGAGGAGGCTGAGGGGGGACATGATTGAGGTGTACAAAATTATGAGGGGCATAGATAGGATGGATGCTGAGGAGCTTTTTCCCTTAGTAGAGGGGTCGATAACTAGGGGGCATAGATTCAAGGTAAAGGGCGGGAGGTTTAGAGGGGATTTGAGAAAGAACTTTTTCACCCAGAGGGTGGTTGGAGTCTGGAACTCACTGCCTGAAAGGGTTGTGGAGGCAGAAACCCTCACAACATTTAAGAAGCATTTGGATGTGCACTTGAAATGCCATAGCATACAAGGCTACGGGCCAAATGCTGGAATATGGGATTAGATTAGACAGGGCTTGATGGCCGGCGCGGACACGATGGGCCGAAGGGCCTCTATCCGTGCTGTATTACTCTATGACTCTATGACTCTATGACTCTATGCTGTTTCTGGGACCTTTGCTGTGTGCAAATTGGCTGCTGCGTTTCCTACATTACAACAGTGACTACACTTCAAAAGTACTTAATTGGCTGTAAAGCGTTTTGGGACGTCCTGATGTTGTGAAAGACGCTGTAGAAATACAAGCCTTTCTTTTAAGAGTAAAGGGAAGGGCCTCTGAAGGAATCCTTCCCCAGTGACCATTCGATTGATTTCTTGTGCCTTTGCACGCTAGCTTTCTGTGAAGACACCATCCTGGCACAGCCTGGTAAAGGATACGGTAAATGCAAAAAATATCTAACGTTATCAGAATGGTGCTTTTAACTTCCCCTCACATATACCTTTGGTCCCTGGGGCATTGCACCAAACAAGCCAGAGTGGTTCCTATCCAAGACAAAAGATACAAAAAAGGAACTTGGTAAAAGTTCAGCTGCTGTTCCAAGGGTAGTTTTACCAGAAACCAGTCTCACCGGTATAAGGGACATTCAAGTGGTTTTGAAACAACTTTCATTCATCATACAATATGTGGTCATATTTCCCTATTAAGTACATGATTCATTTGAGCTTGTAAAGAAAATATAATAGCAGCGATGAATTGGTCGTACAGAGTGTGTTTACACTGTATCAGTGTGAGGAGGTTTTGAACTGATGCTAAGGTTGTAGTTTCCAAGTGTACACCGGTGGCCAGCAAGCTCACTCGCAATGTTCCCGTCTGCACTGGTGCTTGCTACGGTTTCTTGCTGTCCTCTTGCGCACTTGGAACATTTAAGCTGCAGTGTTGTGTATTAAATCCGTGAATCTTAAGGTATGGTGTTCTTCAATAAATAGACGGAGACTGCAGATCAACAATCAACAGGTGTTTACTGGATGAGGGTAGTCTAATAACTAACAGTACAGATGCCTGCTCAGGGCTTATATACAGGTGTGGTCACTGCCGGTACTACAGTATACAGGAGCTGTAAAAGTAGTTCTCTCTTAAAGGTACATACACGACAATTCCTCCCTTTTTAGATTAACAGTACCACAACATTCAAATAACAGTTAACACTTTTAACATGCACAGTAACTGAAATAGTCCATTTATAGATTCAGTCTTTGGGGCGGCTTCCTGATCCTTTCTGGATAGCGCCTTTCCTGAGTGTCTTGTTCTTGGTGCGGAGGCGATTCTGGCCCCCTGTCGTCGGTTAGTTCATCAGTTTCTGATGCTACTGTTTCTGGGGTAGATGCTACCGGTGTGTCGGGTTCATCACCAGGTACGCGAGACATGGGGTTGACTCGTTCCTGTGACGTTAGGATCTGGTCGACGTGGCGTCTCACAATGTTCTCCCCGACATCCACTGTGTACATTAGTGGCCCCTGCCGTGTGCATATCGTTCCAGGTTGCCATTTCTCTGTTCGGTAGTCGCGGGCCAAGACTGGTTGTCCTACATTGAAGCTCCTTGTCGGCTTCTCATTGATGTGCTGGAATTGCTTATTCTCAACATTTCTTCGCACATTTGGTCTGAGCAAATCCAGACGAGATCTCAACCTTCGGTTAAAGAACATCATGGCCGGGGTCTGGTTGGTAACTGCATGTGTCGCATTTCTGTAGGCTAACAGGAAATTGCCCACCTTATGCTGCAGTGGAATGTCGTCATCGCACATGGCCCTTACTGCCTTTTTAAAGGTTTGTACGAACCTCTCAGCCAATCCATTTGTGGCTGGATGATACGGGGCGGATGTGTAATGCCTTACCCCATTCCTTCTCATAAATTTCCAAAACTCTTCGGACACAAACTGTGTCCGTTATCAGAGCAAATCTGCTCTGGCAAGCCGTTCCTGGCAAATATGGTCCGTAGGACTGCAATCGTTTTCTCCGTAGTGCTGGAGGACATTTTGATCACCTCAGGCCATTTCGAGTGCACATCCACTGCTATTAAGAACATTGAGTCCATGAATGGACCAACAAAATCAATATGCACCCATTGCCATGGAGAGGAGGGCCACTCCCATGGGTGTAGAGGGGCATGTGGTGGTGCATTTTGGACCTTCTGGCATCCTGAGCAGCTCTTTGTTAGGTCCTCGATTTGTTGATCGATTCCCGGCCACCACACATAAGCCCTAGCAAGGCTTTTCATTTTCACCCCTCCCAGATGGCCTTCGTGAAGCTCATTGAGCACTCTCTCCCTTAACTTGGGTGGAATTACCACTCGGGATCCACACATCACTGTCCCCTGGCATACTGACAGCTGTTCTCTTCTGGATGAGAATGCTGGCAACAGTGAGTCGCCATGTGTTGGCCATCCCTTCACCGTCAAATCATATACCCGAGACAGTGTCGGATCATTTCGGGTCTCCTTCTCTATATCCGCGTTAGTTACTGGCAAGCGTTCAATTATCGACGAATAAAATATTTCAACAGGGTCCACTGCTGGTGCTTCCTCCGCAGTAGGCAGTGGCAGGCGTGATAGCCCATCAGCGTTTCCATGCTGTTTCGTGCCCTTATACTCTATTTCATATTGGTTCGCCCCTAGAAAAAGGGACCATCTTTGTAGCCGTTGCGCAGTCATCACCGGAACGCCCTTCTTTGGATTAAAGATGGAGACAAGTGGTTGGTGGTCAGTCAACAAGGTGAACTTCTGCCCGTGCAGATAGTGGTTGAACTTTTTTACTCCCCATACTAGGCTGAGGGCCTCCCTGTCAATCTGGGCGTAGTTGCGCTCGGCTGAGGTTAGTGACCGAGACGCAAAGGCTACTGGCCTCTCCAACCCGTCTGGGAATTTGTGCGACAGCACCGCTCCAATACCATAGGGTGATGCATCACACGCCAACAGAATTGGTAGTGCTGGGTTGAAATGGGCCAACACCTCTTTTGATGTGATCAATTCTTTGCACTTCTGGAAAGCTCGTTTACATTCGTCATTCCACTTCCATGGTACCCCCGTCTGCAGTAGGGTGTTCAGTGGGTGTAATACTGTAGACAAATTTGGTAAGAACTTATGGTAATAGTTCACCAGCCCGAGGAACGACCTCAGTTGTGACACATTTTCTGGTGCTGGAGCCTTGACTACTGCCTCAATCTTCTCAGGGGACTTACGTAACCCCTCTTCATCAATAACGTGGCCACAATACGAGATCTGCTTCTGGAAAAACTCGCATTTGTGGCGATTAGCTCGTAGCCCATATTCCTTCAATCTAGTGAGCACCTGCTCCAGGTTGGCGAGGTGATCACTGTCATTTTTGCCCGTGACCAGGATGTCGTCCAAATAACACTGGGTCCCTGGAATCCCTTGCAGGACTTGATCCATTGCCCTTTGCCAAATAGCCGGAGCTGATGCTACCCTGAACACCAGCCGGTTGTATTGGTAGAGACCTTTGTGAGTGTTGATCGTGAGGTATTGTTTCGAGGCTTCTTCTACCTCCATTTGCAGGTACGCCTGGGCCAGATCAATCTTAGTGAAGCGTTTTCCTCCAGATAGCGAGGCGAAAATATCTTCAATCCACGGAAGCGGATATTGTACCGTGTGAAGGATTGGGTTCACTGTCACCTTAAAGTCCCCACAGATGCGAACCTTCTTTGGTTCCCCAGGCGTATTACTCAACAACCTCTTCATTACAGGAACGATGGGTGTAGCCTACTCGCTCCAGTCCACTTTAGACAGTACTCCTGAACGTTCCAAACCTTCCAGCTCTGCTTCGACGGCTGGGCGGATCGCATAAGGCACCGGTCTGGCCTTAAATAACTTTGGGCTTGCATTTTCCTCTATTTTAATCGTCGCTGTTATGCCTTTTAGTGTTCCGAGTCACTGCTGGAACACTTCTTGTGCGTCAGTTAGCATTTTTGACAGTCGTCCAGGTGTGATGTCGTCATCCTTTTTGGCCTCTGCCGTCAGTGCCTGTATGGAATGCCAATCTAATTGTATCTTCCGGATCCATTCACGTCCTAGTAGTGGTGGTCCTCCATCTGACAATACATATAGGTCCATTTTTGGTATTTCCTGACCGTTGTATATCACGTTCACCCTTATGTTTCCTTTGGGGTAGACTTTTTGCCCCGTGTACGTCTTCAAGACAATCTCTGTAGCTCTCAAGGGTATATGTGAGAATAGCCGCTTGTAGTCCCTTCGGTTTATGACTGTTAGGGCTGATCCTTTGTCCAATTCCATTTTCACTTGGACTCCGTCTATCTTGAGCGTGTGGCGTTGCCACATTGGGGAAACACTGTGTGTATATAGATAAACCTGTATAATCCCCTTTTAACTGCTGTATTCCCCTCCCCCCGCAAGACAGTTGCAAGCTGAGAGGAATAAGGCATGTTCAGACTTGTCTGCTGCTGAGAGAAGGAAAACCAATCAGGTTCCAGCAGGTGACCAATCCGTGAGTCATCACAGGTTCGCGGGCTTTACGAATTCAGTACTGTATTGTGAGAGTTGGAGTAAAGACCTATTTCTTGTAGCTCGCTGTGTTGCCTATTTCTTTACGCGGAAGACCCTAGTCCCCCACATTGGTGACCCCGAATGTCGGCGGCCGAAGCCCCCGACTCACGCAGCCCTACAGAGGCCATCAACGACCCGACGGCAACCAGCAGCAGCCCGATGTCGGCCGGCGCCGCGTCCTTGAAGCTCCCCACCTTCTGGGAACACCAAGCACCAGCTTGGTTCGCGCACTCGGAGGCCCAATTCACCCTTCGCAGGGTTCAAGACGATGAAGAAAGGTACCTCCACGTAGTCTCAGCACTAGCAAGCTCCACCGCCGCCGAAATTCTCGACCTGCTGGGGAATCCACCATAGACCGGCAAGTACTCAACCATTAAGGGCCGCTTGCTGCAGGCTTACGGCCTGTCCAGGGAGGAGAGGGCCCGCAGGCTTCTCTCACTACCAGGCCTCGGCGACTCTACCCCGACCCAGTTGATGAGCCGGATGCTTGCGCTCCTGGGCTCTGAACCGCAGTGCTTCTTGTTTCGGGCCCTTTTCCTCAGCCTGCTTCCTCAGCAGGTACAGATTGCCCTCGCGGGGTCCCCGATCACGGACTGCGTACAACTGGAACTGGCAGCCACCGCGGACAAAGTCTTCACCGTCGCCCAACTCGGCTGTGCAGCCGCGAGGCTCCCCGACACCACCGAGCGCGCGCCGCCACGCCAGGCCGCAGAACTATGCTACTACCACGCGCGTTTCGGCCACAAGGCCCAACGCTGCAGAGCACCCTGCTATTTCGATCAAACCAAGATGGCCGCCCGGCCCAACGCACCAGCCCCGCGCCGCCGCCTAGGCCCGCTCAACCGCACCCCCGCCGCCACGATGGCCATCGGCACCGCAGGTAAACTGCTGTACATAACCGACTCCCTTTCAGGGCGCAGATTCCTTTGCGACACCGGAGCCCAATGCAGCATAATTCCTGCCTCCCAGCTCGACATCCAGGCAGGCCGCAGCGGCCCACCCCCCGTGGCGGCAAATGGCGCAGCCATCGCTACTTTAGGAAAGCGACGGGCCGAAGTTTGTTTCAACGGCCAGTGATTTACGTGGGATTTCGTGACGGCCTCGGTGGCACATCCCTTGCTGGGCGCCGATTTTCTTTGCGCCCACGGACTCCTGGTCGACGTCCGCGACAGGCGCCTGATCGACACAGCAACTTTCACTTCACTGGCCTGCCAGCAGAGCAACAGCCCGGCTCTCGTCGGGTCCTGCTCCGCCCCGGCGCATGACGACTATGCCCGCCTACTCGCAGATTTCCCGAGGCTCACACAACCGACCTTCTCAGCCGCAGCAGTCAAGCATGGGGTCGAGCACCACATCGCCACTACGGGACCACCAGTGTTCGCCCGAGCCAGACGCCTGGACCCAGCCAAGATGGCGGTGGCCAAGGAAGAATTCGCCACGATGGAGAAACTCGGCATCATCCGCCGCTCGAACAGCCCCTGGTCGTCCCCCCTCCACATTGTGCCCAAGCCAGGCGGTGGCTGGCACCCCTGCGGCGACTACAGACGGCTCAATGACGCCACCACGCCCGATAGATACCCCATTCCGCACATCCAAGACTTCTCGGCACACCTAGCAGGAAAGTCCGTCTTTTCCAAGGTCGACCTGACTCGCGGCTACCATCAGGTCCCCGTCCACCACGCAGACGTCCAGAAGACGGCGGTCATCACCCCCTTCAGGCTGTTCGAGTTTCTGCGCATGCCCTTCGGGCTCAAGAACGCCGCACAGGCCTTCCAACGGCTCATGGACTCTGTCCTGTGGGACCTGAGCTTCCTGTTCGTCTATCTGGACGATATCCTCGTGGCCAGCACCAGCAAGGCCGAGCACATCGCGCATTTGCGCTCCCTTTTCCAGCGCCTCAGCCAACACGGGCTAATCGTCAACCCGGCCAAATGCCAGTTCGGAGCAGCCCAAATTGACTTTCTCGGCCACAGAATCTCGCCAAGGGGAGCCATTCCCCTACCTTCCAAGGTGCAGGTGGTGGCGGACTTTCCCCAGCCCACCTCGGTGAAGGCGCTGCAGGAATTTTTGGGGATGGTCAATTTCTATCACCGTTTCGTGCCCAAGGCCGCCTCACTCATGCACCCCCCTCTACGAAGCCACCAGGGACAAAATGGGCAAAGAGCAACTCACCTGGTCCAGCGAGATGGCGACAGCCTTCCACCAGACCAAAAGCGCTTTGGCCAACGCCACACTACTGGCCCACCCCATCCTGGGCGCCAAGACCGCCCTCACCACGGACGCCTCGGATTACGCCGTCGGCGCCGTCCAGCAACAGTGGGTCGAAGGCGCGTGGCAGCCACTGGCATTTTTCAGCCGACAGCTGCGCAAGAACGAGCAGGCCTACAGCACGTTCGACAGAGAGCTCCTGGCCCTGTTCCTGGCAATCTGGCACTTCCGTTTCCTCCTGGAAGGCCGGCCGTTCACCGCATTCGTGGACCACAAGCCGCTCACTTTCACCATGGCCAAAGTAACCGAACCCTGGTCCGCGCGCCAACAGCGCCAACTCAACTTCATCTCGGAGTTCACCACGGACATCCGCCACGTCGCCGGCAAGGACAATTTGGTGGCCGACTGCCTCTCAAGACCCTCGCTCCACGCAGTGCACCTGGGCGTCGACTACGCCAGCATGGCGAGAGACCAGGCCGCCGACGCGGAGATCCAGGCCCTCAGGACATCAACCACCAGCCTCACCCTGGCCGACATCCACTTCCACGCAGCCGGCACAACCCTCCTGTGCGACGTCTCAGTCCCCTCGCCTAGGCCGGTCGTCCCATCCGCCTGGCGCAAGCGAGATTTCGACATCATCCACGGCCTCTCACATCCAGGGATGCGTGCGTCTCAGAAACTCATGTCCGCCAAGTTCGTCTGGCCTGGACTCCACAAGGATGTGAGAGACTGGACCAACACATGCGTGGCGTGTCAGCGCGCTAAGGTCCAGCAGCACACCAAAGCGCCATTGGAGTGTTTCCCGGTGCCCGAGAGGCGTTTCGACCACGTCCACGTCGATCTGGTAGGCCCCTTGCCGCCATCGCACGGTTTCACACACCTGCTCACGATCGTCGACCGCACGACCAGATGGCCCGAGGCGGTTCCCCTCGCCTCCACCACCACGACCGACGTCGCGCGAGCATTCGTCTCAACATGGGTGGCCCGGTTCAGCGTGCCGACCGACATATCCTCGGACAGAGGCCCCCAGTTCACCTCCCACTTGTGGAATGCCATCACCGCCGGCCTCGGCATCAAGTTGCACAGGACAACAGCCTACCACCCGCAGGCCAACGGGCTCTGCGAGCGCTTTCATCGTTCCTTGAAAGCCTCCCTCCGCGCCAGCCTGGCCGACACCAGCTGGATCGACAAACTACCCTGGGTCCTCCTGGGATTGCGCACCACGCCCAAAGAGGACCTCCGCGCCTCCGCGGCCGAGATGGTCTACGGCCAACCGCTCAGAGTACCAGGCAACTTCCTCCCCCTGACAACGGAGCCGTGGTCGGCCGCCAGACAGCTTTCCCTGCACCAGGACGCAGCCCAGCAATTCCGTCCAGTGCCCACTTCGCAACACGGCCCGCAGCCGTCCTACGTGCCTCGAGACTTACGACATGCGGAGTTCATCTTCGTGCGCCGAGACGCGCACAGAGGCCCACTGCAGGCACCATACACCGGCCCCTTCCCAGTATTGGAGACGGGGGACAAAGCTTTTCTTATCGACGTCGGCGGGAAGCCGGACCTTATTTCAGTAGACCGCCTCAAACCGGCGCACCTGGACCTCAGCGTCCCGTTTTGGCCGGCTCTTCCCCCCACGGCGGGGCAGACCTCCCGCGTTGGTGGCGGCCCCACAAGCGGACCAAGACACGCCAGAACCTTACTTCCCGGCCGCCGCCCCACCTTCGCCGGCAGCCTGTCCAGCCAGTCCACCGGCAGACCAGCCGCCAGACCAGCCGACGAACCAACCGACCGACCTCCCAGACAGCCCTCCTCACACGCCAGATGGCTACTACAGCCGCTACGGCCGCTTGGTCAAACCTCCGCAGAGACTGACTTTTACAGTTAATGAGGATTCTGGGGGGGCGTATGTGGCGTTGCCACATTGGGGAAACACTGTGTGTATATAGATAAACCTGTATAATCCCCTTTTAACTGCTGTATTCCCCTCCCCCCGCAAGACAGTTGCAAGCTGAGAGGAATAAGGCATGTTCAGACTTGCCTGCTGCTGAGAGAAGGAAAACCAATCAGGTTCCAGCAGGTGACCAATCCGTGAGTCATCACAGGTTCGCGGGCTTTACGAATTCAGTACTGTATTGTGAGAGTTGGAGTAAAGACCTATTTCTTGTAGCTCGCTGTGTTGCCTAGTTCTTTACGCGGGAGACCCTAGTCCCCCACAAGCGTGACCCAGATAGTCTGGTGATCCTCCATTTTGATTACATTATGTAGTTTCAGACAACCCAGCTCCTTGCTTCCGGAGTCTGTATCACTTTTTTCTTCGTCTGAACTACTCTCCGTCACCTTATGTACCTTTTTGTACTTCTCCTGTGGAGATTTCTTGCTGCTGGTTTTCTGCCCCGACCTGCAGACTCTTGCTATGTGTCCTGCTTTTCCACACTGTCTGCACACTTGGTCCTTGAACCAACAATCCTTCTGGTCGTGTGTTATTCTGCCGCAGCGATAACACTTCCCTGCTCCATATGACATTTCATTGGTGCCATATTCTTGCGGTCTCCATTGTATCTCTGCAGCGCCCCGTGCGGCTGCTTCATGTGATACTGCCATGCTGAAAGCCTTGTCCAGCGTAAGATCCTTTTCTGATAGAAGCCGTTTCTGAGTTCCTTCACTTTGAAGCCCACACACAAACTTGTCCCTTAACGTATCTGCTAGTCCCATTCCAAACTGGCAGTGTTTCGATAGCTTGCGCAGTTCCGTTAAATACTCAGCATTACTTTCGTCTTTATGCTGGTTCCTTTTGTGAAACTTAAATCTTTCTGCTATCAGCAGCGGTGTGGGGTTTAAGTGGTCCTGTAGGATTTTCACTCTGTTTTCGAAATCCTTATCCACTGGCTTCTCTGGGGTTATTAGGTTTCGCAGTAAGCCATACATTTTTGCACCCATTGAATTCAACAAAACCAGTGCTTTCCTGGCATCTGGCACTTCATTCGCCTTGCAGTACACCTCAATGCGTTCCACATATGTCGCCCAATCTTCGACTTCATTGTCGAACGCTGTGACACTGCCACTCTTCGGCATCCCTGGGTGTGGTTAGACTGGCTAAAATGGCGTCTCCCGCGCTCTCCCTTCTTCTCCGCTGGCTCAAAATGGTGTCTCCCACGCTTCCCTTTCTTCCTGCGCTCGCCCTTCTTCTCCGCTGCGGCTTCAAAAATGGCGTCTCCCGCGCTCTCCCTTCTTCTCCGCGGCTCAAATGGCGTCTCCCGCGCTTCCTTTCTTCCCCCGCGGACGCTGCTCAGCCCTTGAGCCCTGGCTGCGCTCTGCGCGTTTTCCTGTGCGCCTCTCTCGTTGCCGCCGCTCGGTCCTGAACCCCGGCTGTGCTTTACCCTCTCTCTCTTTTTGTTTTCCATCGACGCCGCTCGGTCTTCAACCCCCGGCTGCACCCTGTGCGCTTTACCCTCTCTCTTACTCCGTCGATGCTGCTCGGCCTTTTCTGTGCCGTCGGTCGGCTCCAGCCGCCGCTGTCCGGGAAGGGTCTGCGCTGTACCTGTTGCCAGCCTGTTGCTGGATTGCCATGGCTGGAGAACCAAGCCCAGCTCTCAACAGCCTCCCCTGCGATGCTCACTCTCTGCCGGATGACTGGGCGGTTGCTCGTGGTCGACGCCCGTGCTTCTGGCCTCGACTTTCTTCCACTGTCCTCCAGGAGCGAATCCTTGGGAGGAAATGCAGAGTTGCAGGTAGGTTCGAATTGACCTCGTCGCCACTATTAAATCCGTGAATCTCAAGGTATGGTGTTCTTCAATAAATAGACGGAGACTGCAGATCAACAATCAACAGGTGTTTACTGGATGAGGGTAGTCTAATAACTAACAGTACAGATGCCTGCTCAGGGCTTATATACAGGTGTGGTCACTGCCGGTACTACAGTATACAGGAGCTGTAAAAGTAGTTCTCTCTTAAAGGTACATACACTACATTGTGGTTGCCACCCCTCTCGGATTGGCCTGGAGTCTCCAGGAATGAAAGATTAACCTCCGCAAGCAAACCCGGGAGAAAAATATCGGAGGTGGGAAAAAAAAGGCTGTTTGACCGACAGTCAAGAATAATGCAATCAGGTAACAAAGAGTCTATTTGCTTTGCAATTGGCTGGGAAGGCAGTGGGTCGCGAGGATTGACATGTCAGGTGACCAGTGGCGGGAGCCGGGGTGGTTGGAGGTGGGAGGTCATGTGATGAAACCTCCCAGAACGTATCCAACCAGTCAGGGCCTGAGCAAAGAGGAGTAAGACACCGTGGAGGAACTTGTGTTACACCGCTTCCGTCCAACACTGCGTGAAGTATAACTCCCAGTGTGGTATCAAACTTCATTTTAATTCACCGCCCCATTCCCACTCAGACCTCACCATCCTCGGCCTCTTGCATCGTTCCACGGAAGCTCAGCGTAAACTCGAGGAACAGCGCCTCATCTTCCGATTAGGCCCTCGACAGCCCTCTGGACTCAACATAGAGTTCAACAATTTCAGATCATAACCTCGGCCCCCATCACATACATATATATATATTTTTTTCATCCACACTTTCGTCTGGGCTTTTTTCTTCCCTCCCACATGGCAGCTGTCCTTCACTCTGCCAGCGCCATTCACACTTCATCTAGAGCCATCCTTTGTTCCTTGAATATCTCTTAATGTCTCTCAATGTCTCTTAATCTCTCCTGCTTTCTATCCCATCTCTGACCTTCCCTTTTGTTCTTCCATCCCCTCCCCCTTTTCCCAGCCCCCACTTGCTTTAAAATCTATCCCTTTTCCTGCTTTTTTTCCAGTTCTGACGAAAGGTCTTCGACCTGAAACGTTGACTCTCTTTCTCTCTCCACGGATGCTGCCCTGGCCTGCTGAGTTTTTCCGGCGTTTTCTGTTGTTATGTGGTATAAACTGGTTGTAAAAAGTGCCCTGAGATCCATGGAACCATCCTGAACACTTTTTGAACCAACCTGCAATTAAGTTGAATACGTACCATTGGGAAGTCCGAAGCCATTGCCTTTGGCCCCCACCACAAACTAGCCACTGACTCCATCCCCCTCCCTGTCTGAGGCTGAACCAGACCGTTCGCAACCTTGTCGTCCTACTTGACCGTGAGCTGTGGTTCCGACCACATATCCTCTCCATCACCAACACCAACACCACCTCCGTAACATCACCCGTCCCCCCCCCTGCCTCAGCCCATAGAATCATTGAATCATAAAAATTTGTGGCATAGAAGGAGGTCACTTGGCCTATTGTGTCTGTGCCGGCCGAAAAAAAAGCTATCCTGTCTAATCCCACTTTCCAGCTCTTGGTCTGTAGCCCTGTAGGTTACAGCACTTCGAGTGCATATCCTGTAACTGTTCCTGTAACCCTCATCCATGTTTTTGTTACCTCCAGACTCGACTATTCCAAAGCTCTCCTGGCCAGCCCCCCATCTCCCACCCTCCATAAACTTCAGCTCACCCAAAACCCTGCTACCCGTATCCTCCCCAAGCCCCGTTCACCCATCACCCCTGTGCTCGCTGACCTACATTGCCTCCAGTCCGGCAGCGCCTCGATTTTAAAATTCTCATTCTTGTTTTCAAATCTCTCTGTGGTCTCGCCCCTCCTTATCTCTGTAATCTCCTCCAGCCCTACAACCCTCCAAGAACTCTGGCCTCTTGTCCATCCCCCTCTTCCTTGGCCCGACCATTGGTGGCCGTGCTTTCAGGTGTCTAGGCCCTAAGCTCTGGAATGCCCTCCCTAAACTTCCGCACCTCTCCACCTCTCCTCCTTTAAGACCCTCCTTAAAACCTACCTTCCTGAACAAGCTTTTGGTCACCTATTCTTATGTCTCCTTCTGTGGCTCGGTGTCAACTTTTGTCTGAGAACGCTCCAATGAAGTGTTTTCTACATTAAAGGTGCTCTATAAAGGCAAGTGGTTGTTGTTGTTGTTGGAGACAATGTGGATTCTGCCGTGTGCACTTTCTAAACATTTAAGTCCTGAGGAAGCAGCGTTTTTTATTTCCATGGAACCACAGGCAGTTCCTGCCTGGGCAGCGGAAATGAAGTTTGAACCAGTTGGTATAACCAGGACAGTGTCTGACTGGAGTGCCTACTGTAGCTCCTGGTCTGGGACGGGCAGTTGCAGTCTAAATGCGCCCGAGGACTCGAAGGTAGATTAGGTCGCTAGTCAAGGTGGAGTGCAGCGTCAAGTAGGGAAAGATATGGGGGGGGAAAAAATTCGGTATCGCCCATTTTGGGGCGCTAATATCGGCCGGGCGCAAAGTTTAGCGCCCACCGCTAATTATCGCCTCCGACTGCAAAATTCACCTCTATCTCCCCTGGAGGTGATTTGAGCGCTAAATCAGGCGCAACACACCTCTCTTAAGGCGCAAATGTCGGGGAGCGAGGCGCTACCTCAGAACGCTACCGAAGCTCAGGCGATGACCGTTACCATGGAAGCCAGACAGACTGGCGCCGTCCAGTTCTTAAAGGGGAGGGGCCATCTTGCTGGCCAGCCGCTCCCTGCTCATTGCAGCCTTGAATCTTGGCCTGGAGCGACCTCAAAAGCAATTGTGTTGGAAGCACTAATGGATGGGCCCAGGGAAAGAGCTCGGTGCTTAGGAACCTCAAAAGTGGTGCTTAGGGCCAAAACTCCTTAGGACAGCGTTAAAACTAAAAATTTTGCTGACAAGAAAAGGCAGGAAGCACCCGCCTTTAAATAGCGCTCCCCCAGCCCCTTCCTGACTTGAAAACGTTCCCCTCTACCTGTCGTTGCTAGCAGCAGACGCTAAGGCAGGGAGCGCGACTCAATATCTGGTCTGGGGCGCTACCGGGGCGTTGCACACTTGACTGACGTCACGATCTGCAAGCGCAGGAGATCGTTATGGTAGTGTATAGTGCCGCTGCAAAATGACTGGTCAATTTCACGAGCGGCGCTAAAATCGCCGCGCTCGGGCGCTAAATTCCTAGCGCCCCCTCAGAGGCACTAACGGGAGGCGCTAACCAACCAAATTTTTCCCCCCATGGAGTTTCCAGTGCGGAAATTGGTTGAAACTTGTTGGCCTCAGGATGGTAGCAAAGAAACAGTTAGAAGCATAATTTTAGGAATGAAAGGCCTGTTACTTAGCACTAAAGTGGCAAAAAAACTGTTACTGTGCAGATAATTATAACAGAAGCTGTTTATGAGCATCTATGACAGAAACGTAATGTTTGCCTGTATTAAATTTTTTATTTGGATTCTTTATTGCTAAAAACAGTATGTGAGGGGTTAAAAGCCAGGGTCACACCAGGTCATGGACAGCTATTTTCTGCAAAATGGGAAGAATTTATATTATGGCCTGGGATGCAAAAGGGGTCACATCAGGCGCATTGTTCCTAAGGAGTGAGTACCGCTCAACACCTTGGGGGTAACTTTGACTTTGAGCGATAATGTAAAACGGGTGATAGCGAATCAGCAGCGATTATTGGCTTCAGTGGAAAGAAAAGTCGAGGGAGATGTAAAGTGGGCTGCTGACCAGGGCTCCCCTGAAGGTCTGCGCACCAGTCGGGAGGTCCCGCGCGGGCCGCTGCTGGAAAAGATGCCGCACCAGTGCCGCCGCAACAAATTTTAAATTAGAGGGAACATTGCTGCTGACTCACTATCACTCATTTTACACCATTGCATGAAGTCACAATTACCCCCCCGTTGTTACGTGCTATTCTATTTAATTTGCACAGCGTGACATTTTGGGGAAAGATTGTCAAGCTACACAACATCTCCTTGGATGACCGGAAATGGAAATTGTATTTGGGTGGACAAACATTCCAAGTAAGCTTTGAATGGCTTTTTATCTAATGTAATTATAAGAGACAGACTTGTCTTGCCTTTTGCTTCAGTATATACGCACAGGATGTTGAATATGGCGTATCTGGTCTGACTTTATGTTAGTGGGCAGACCGTCATCAGGAGGTAGTCTCTTCTTCTTAGGCAGTTCTTCGGAACCGAGGATGACTTACTTCCACGTTAAAAATGAGTTCTCAGGTGACTGATGAGTTCAATGCGGGACCTGCAGTCTCTGTCACAGGTGGGGCAGACAGTGGTTGAAGGGGCGAGTGGGTGGGGTGCTTGGGTTGACGTGCGCTCCTTCCGCTGTTTGCGCTTGGCATACGCTTGCTCCCGGCGAAGAGACTCGAGGTGTTCGACGCCATCCCGGATGCTTCTCCTCCACTTTGAGTGGTCTTGGCCCAGGTGTCGGTGGGGATGTTGCACTTTTTCAAGGAGGCTTTGAGGGTGTCCTTGAAGCGTTTCCTCTGCCCACCTGGGGCTCTCGTATCGGGCATGCGGACGATGTGGCCCGTCCATCGGAGCTGATCGAGCGTGGTCAAAGCTTCGATGCTGGGGATGTTGGCCTGAGCGAGAACACTGACGTTGGTGCGCCTATCCTGCCAATGGATTTGCAGGATCTTGCGGAGGCAGCGTTGGTGGCACCTCTCCAGTGCTTTGAGGTGCCTGCTGTACATGGTCCATGTCTCTGAAGCATACAGGAGGGCAGGAATCACTACTGCTCTGTAGACCATGAGCTTGGTGCCGGGTTTGAGGTCCTGGTCTTCAAACACTCTCTTCCTCAGGCGACCGAAGGCTGCACTGGCACACTGAAGGCGGTGTTGGACTTCGTCTACTTTTCAGTCGGCAGAACAGTTGTGTGTTTCATATTGTGCCTGCTAGCAAAGAAGCTAGGTCAGTTTTAGAAACTGCAGGTTTCACAGCCTACGCACAGAGAGAAAGTGAGTGGCATCTTTACTATTTTATATTTTGAGGAGAATAGTGAAAGTCCACTGTTTTATACTGTTCATTTACTCATTTTATTTAAATAAGGCTGGATTTGAGCCCAAGTCTCAATCTGATAAAGTAAGGGTTCTCTGTTGCAATCACTATCTCTGGTTATTTACCTGGATATTGGGCTGGAAAAGGTACACTCCAGATCATAGGGGACACAAGGTCTGCTTACAGGAATGATCAGTGACACTGACCCAGAGAAAATATCTAGTGTTAAAAATTCAAAAATATGACAATAGGTATAAAATGTAAGGCAACCTGGGTTTGCAAAAGATAAGTTTACTAGAAATCTTTGAAGATGAGCATTGTTTGTGGTTGAGAGTCAACAGTCAACAGTGGACAATCAGAAAGTGTCGCCCAAACAAAGTTCAGGAGTGGAGTGAAATTTGAAAAATGAAGTTGTAAAATGGGATATCAGGCTACATTTACACAACTAATGGAGAGACTAGAGAAGCTGGGATTGTTCTCCTTAGACAAAGATTGAGGGGAGATTTAACAGAAGCATTCAAAATCATGAAGGGTTCCACTGGCAGAAGGGATGGTAGCCAGAGGAAACAGATTTAAGAACATAAGAAACAGGAGCAGGAGTCGGCCATACGGCCCCTCGAGCCTGCTCCGCCATTCAATAAGATCATGGCTGATCGTCGACCTCAACTCCACTTTCCCGCCCGATCTCCCTATTCCTTGCTTCCCCCAGAGTCCAAAAATCTGTCGACCTCTGTCTTGAATATACTCAACGACTGAGCATCCACAGCCCTCTGGGGCAGAGAATTCCAAAGATTCACAACCAACGTTCCCTCTAAGCCGCGTGGCTCTCTGCCAGTCCCGCACAGCCCGGGACCTGCTTTTTCAATGATAAGTTTCGCGCATGCATGAAACTGTGAATGGGCCACGCAGCCCCTTAAAGGGGCGTGCACTCAAAAACAATTATGGGGAACATTGTTCACCACCCTCTGAGTGAGGAAATTTCTCCTAATCCCTGTCCTAAATGGCTGGCCCCTTATCCTGAGACTATGCTCCCTAGTGCTAGACGCTCTAGCCAGGGGAAACAACCTCTTAGCATCTACCTCAAGCTCTCTCAGAATCTTAAATGTTTCAATGAGATCACCTCTCATTCTTCTACACTCCAGAGAGTATAGGCCCATTTTACTCAAACTCTCCTCATAGGATGTTGGGTGAAAATAAATTCACATCTAATCTGTGGTAAAGTAAAAGTTGCAGTTTATTGAAAACAGAGCTCTGGGAGAAGCGTCTCAGACCCCGCGGTCTGTGCGAGCACCTTCTCTCCGATCAACAAAATTCACAAGCTTATATACAGTACAAGACTGGAGCACACTGATAGCCATTATTACATTACTTATTCCTTGGCCAATCCGGCCCAATTATATTCCTTCAAAAACAACCTAATTATAACTTTACATCGTTAGCTAAGCCCCTTCTTTCAGTTCTGTCTTTTATCTAAGTTTGTCCAGTTATCTGGATCGCAGGGTCCATTCTTGCTTCATCGTGGCTTCGGCCGATCACGAGTCAGTGACTCGTGATTGGACATGGCTCAAAGGTTAATCAAATATACCTTACATACATCCGCGTGACCGTTGTTACTTCGTAACCTGATTGTTCTGCAAATGTTAACCTTATTATTGTAGCTTCTCATATCTCTACATGCTTAATCATTTTTGTAGTTCAGTTTCTGACCATCTGTTCCATTTGTGGTTTCAACTAGTTTCAACCGAAACTAGGTTGTCATGCTGTGTCGTTTGACTGCAACATTCAACTGGCTCAAATCCCAACCCTTCATAGGACAACGCTCTCATCGCAGGAATCAATCTAGTGAACCTTCGTTGTACCACCTCTAAGGCATGTAGGTTATTTCTCAGATAAGGAGTCCAAAACTGTGCACAGTACTCCAGGTGTGGTCTCACCAAGGCCCTGTACAATTGCAATAAAACTTCCTCACTCTTATACTCCAACCCCCTTGCAATAAAGGCCAACATACCATTTGCCTTCCTTATTGCTTGCTGTACCTGCATGTTAACTTTCTGTGTTTCCTGTACGAGGACACCTAAATCTCTCTGAACACTAACATTTAATAGTTTCTCACCATTTAAAACATATTCTGTTTTTCTATTCTTCCTATCAAAGTGAATAACCTCACATTTCCCCACATTATACTCCATCTGCCACCTTATTGCCCACTCACTTAACCTGTTTATATCCCTTTGCAGACTTTGTGTCCTCCTCGCAGCTTACTTTCCCACCTAGCTTTGTAGCGTCAGCAAACTTGGATACATTACAGTCGGTCCCTTCATCTAGGTCATTAATACAGATTGTAAATAGCTGAGGCCCAAGCACTGATCCTTGTGGCAACCCACTAGTTACAGCCTACCAACCTGAAAATGACCCGTTTATTCATACACTGTTTTCTGTCCTTTAACCAATCCTCTATCCATGCTCATATGTTACCCCCAAACCCACGAGTCCTTATTTTGTGTAACAATCTTTCGTGTGGCAACTTATCGAATGCCTTTTGAAAATCCAAATATAATACATCCACTGGTTCCCCTTTATCTACTCTGCTAGTTACATCCTCAAACACGATTTCCCTGTCATCATGTTATGATTTTCTAAGTGCCCTGTTAACACTTCCTTAATAATGGATTCCAGCATTTTCCCGACGACTGATGTCAGGCTGATTGGCTTGTTTTCTCTCTTCCCTCCTTTCTTGAATAGCGAGATTACATTTGCTACCTTCCAATCCGCGGGAACTGTTCCAGGTAATTGGCAAAAGAGCCAGAGGTCAGATGAGGAGCTTTTATTTTTATGCAGCGAGTTAGTATGATCTGGAATGCACTGCCTGGAAGCAGATTCAATAGTAACTTTCTAAAGGAAATTGGATAAATACTTGAAAGGGAGAAAATTTCACGGTTATGGGGCAAGAGCAGGAGGGTGGAACTATCGGATAGCACTTTCAAAGAGCGGGCGCAAGCACGATGGGCCGAATGGCCTCCTTCTGTACTGTAAGATTCTATGATTCAATGATTCTAACTGTTGTTTGCAGACGACACAAAGCTGGGTGGGTGTGTGTGCTGTGAGGAGGATGCCGAGAAACTCCAGTATGATTTGGACAGGTTGGGTGATTGGGCAGAAGCATGGCAGATGCAATATAACGTGGATAAATGTGAGGTTATCCACTTTGGTGTCAAAAACAGGAAGGCAGATTATTATCTGAATGGCAATAGATTGGGAGAAGGGGAAGTGCAACGAGACCTGGGTGTCCTTGTGCACCAGTCACTGAAGGTAAGCATGCAGGTGCAGCAGGCGGTTAAGAAGACAAATGGTATGTTGGCCTTCGTAGCGAGAGGGTTTGAGTACAGGAACAAGGATGTCTTGCTGCAGTTGTACAGGGCCTTGGTGAGACCACATCTTGAGTATTGTGTGCAGTTTTGGCCGCCTTACCTGAGGAAGGATGTTCTTGCCATGGAGGGAGTGCAGCGAAGATTCACCAGGCTGATACCTGGGATGGCAGGAATGACGTATGAGGAGAGATTGGGTTGATTGGGCTTATACTCACTGGAGTTTAGAAGAATGAGAGGGGATCTCATTGAAACTTATAAAATTCTAGCAGGACTAGACAGACTAGATGCAGGAAGGATGTTCCTGATGGTCGGGGAGTCCAGAACCAGGTGTCACAGTCTAAGGATAAGGGGTAAGCCATTTAGGACAGAGATGAGGAGGAATTTCTTCACCCAGTGAGTGGTGAACCTGTGGAATTCTCTACCACAGAAGGCAGTAGAGGCCAATTCATTAAATATTTTCAAGAAGCAGTTGGATATATTTCTTAAGGCTAAAGGGATCAAGGGATATGGGGAGAAGGCAGGAACGGGGTACTGAATTTGGATGATCAGCCATGATCTCATTGAATGGCGGAGCAGGCTCGAGGGGCCGAATGGCCTACTCCTGCTCCTATCTTCTATGTTTCTATGTTTGTTCTAGTGCAAAATGATTTTCTTTGCACCCATACAAAAGTTGTAGCTGTATTGATTTCTTTGTGGGTTCAATGACGAGACATTTATGAAAGAGAATGGCCTAGAAATTCGGTTGGCTTTGCGCCCAGTTTTCGCCCAAAGAGGGCTTTTGCGCCAATAGAGGAGTTCGCGCTGATATTCAGCGCTGCGGTAATGGCGGCGGTAGCCGGTAGCGCTGCGCCGGCACCGATGACGTCATCGGTGTGCGCAGTGCCCCGGTTCCGCCCCGATGCCGGCCCGAATCCCATATTCAGTTGCCGCCGCCTCCTCTGTGGCGGCCGCTACTTACATCCGGAGACCAGGGCCTTACTGCAGCCTTAGTGGGGCGCATAAAGGTGGAGGTGCGGCCGGCCGCTTTTTCGGCGGCCGCCTGCCCGCACCTCCTTCCCCGGCCTCCTCCACCACCCCCCCCCGCGGCATTGCCGGCTGCTTTCCGCGAGCCCGGCACTTCTCCATGGTGCCGGGCTCATTTGCCGGCACAATCCAGCGGCGATCTCCCCGTTGCAGGCACCTCCACCTTAAGAGAAGGAGGAGGCCTGCAGTACCGCAGCCTGCCGCACCGCATCGTGTGGTGCAGCGGCGCCTACAGCGCTGAAATTCAGTTTCAGCGCCCCAAGCGGGGGCGGGCACACCCTGGAATAGCGCCCGGTTCCGACTTGGGGCGCAAAAACCGAATATCTGATGAGCGCAACTGGCTCCGCGCTCAGCGCTAACTTTTGGGCGCAAACCAGCTGGCGGGCCCAAACTGAATTTCTAGGCCAATGTCTTTTAATCAAAATCTGTTCAACTCTTTTTAACAGCATTACAGGAGACACCATGCTAGTGATCCATCTAAAAGCGAAACTAAAACTAAACTGCTTGTCTCTGTCACATGCCCTCTGCTGGTCAGGCATAAGTAATCAATCAGGCAACTATGCTGGTAAGGCATCATAATCAAACAGGCAAATACCATCACTATTTGCTGATATCATTACATCTCCCTTTCTTAAAACAAAAGTATTTTACTTTTAACTAACAACATATTTTCTTTGTATTAATCTGCATTTTAACTGTAACACTTAATGAACTTACATTATCATTATCATGATCAAGGTTTTTTAACCTTGCTTTGTGTGTTCACATGAAATATGTAAATACACTAGAACTTGAAGAAAGAATAAGATAACATTACTTCCTTCTATAACAATAGTCCTTAAATTTGCTCAATGAGTCTCTCAGGAGGCTTCACGTGTCTTGAGGATTTTCTGATTGATTGTCCTTGAATCTGAGTTGTTGCCTCAGATGATGGTTTCTCAGCTGCGTGATCAGGTTGTTCAACAGTATCAGTCTCTTGACCTGCTGTGTGATCAGGTTGTTCAACAGTATCAGTCTTTTGACTTGCTGTGGCTGGTCCCATGAGAAGATCTCGACGATTTCTTCTCAGAACAGCACCCTCATCCGTCTGAATGGTCTATGATCTTGGTTGAACTTCACTCAGGACAGTTCCCTTCTGAGTCCATGTGTTTGTTTTGTCTTTGAACCTTACTTGGTCACCAGTGTGGAGTTCAGGTAGGTTTTGTATTCCTCTGTCATAGTAGTACTTTTGCTTTTCTTTCTGTTGTTCTTTGAACTTCCTCACTTTCTCCACCTCTTTTGTTTTCAGGAGGTTCTCCGGGATGGGTAGGTTTGACCTTAGCATACGTCCCATAAGGAGTTGGGCTGGTGACATACCACACTCGAGCGGCGTTGTGCGGTATACAAGCATGCTCTGGTAAAAGTCAGTTCCCCTGTCTTTTGCCTTGTACATCAGTCTTTTCACTGTCTGGACCGATTTTTCCACTAGTCCATTGGACTGTGGAAAGTGAGGACTTGACGTTGTGTGGACAAAGTCCCACTCTTTGGCAAAGTGTCGGAAACTTGCATTGTAAAACTGAGGTCCGTTGTCTGTGAAGACCTCGCTTGCCACGCCATGTCTGGAGAATATGGCTTTCATACATCTTATCACAGCATCTGCAGTGGTGGTGTACAGTCTACAAACCTCTGGATACAGGGAGTAATAGTCTGTGACTACAAGATAGTCCTTCCCTTGACATACGAATAGGTCAGCGCCTACCTTCTGGTAAGGTCTGTCTGGCGCTGGGTGTGGCTTTAGTGGTTCTACCGGATTGCTTGCTCGATATTTCAGGCATATTGTGCAGTTTGACACCTCATTTGTCACATCTTGGTTGATTCGTGGCCAGTACATCACCTCTCGTGCTCTTTTCTTACACTTTTCGATTCCCAGATGTCCTCCATGGATCCTTTTTAGCATCTCTTTTCTCAGACTCTTTGGGATAACTATTTTACTTCCTTTGTAGATGATGTCTTTGACCACTGATAGTTCCTCCCTGCAGTTCCAGTACTCTGCTATGTCAGGTGAGCAGTCTTGCTTCATGTTGGGCCATCCATCCAAGATGCTTTTCCTCAGTCGTCTCATTGTTTCATCTTTGTTTGTCTCATTCTTTATGAGCTCCATTTTTGCATCTGCTATGGGCAGTGCACTTGTGATCATGTCCACGTAGGCGTTCACTTTTTCATCCATTTTGGTGTTTGCGGGCTCACTTGGGTCAACAGCTCTGGACAACGTGTCTGCTGTATACATCAGCTTACCCGGTGTGTACGCAACATTCAGTGTATAGCGTTGCAGCCTGATCATCATTCTTTGTATTCTAAGCGGACAGCTATTTAGTGGCTTTTGGAACAATGCAGTCAAGGGCTTATGGTCAGTCTCTACACTGATTGCTTGTCCTGCCACAAACTGGTGAAATCTTTCACAGGCGTATGTGATGCTGAGCAGCTCCTTTTCTATTTGAGCATATCACGTCTCCACGTCTGTCATTGAGCACGATGCATATGCAATAGGTTGCCAGTAGTCATATTTTTGCAGAAGAACGGCACCGAGCCCACTCTGTGATGCATCTGATGATATCTTGATGGGTCTCGCTGGGTCATAAAACCTCAGAACTGGTTCCTCTGTGAGCAGTTTCTTTAGATCGCTCCATGACTTCTCATGCTCATGATTCCATTCCCATTCTATGTTCTTTTCAGTTAGTCTTCTCAGTGGCGCCATCTTTTCTGAGAGGTTGGATATGAATTTCCCCATGTAGTTGATCATTCCATTAAACCTCTGCACGTCCTTTTTGCATTGTGGCTTTGGCATATTCTCAATGGCGGACACCTTTTTGGGATCTGGTCTGATGCCCTCACTGCTAAGGATATCTCCCACGAATGTCAGTTCTGTCACCCTGAGCTGGCATTTCTCTCTATTCAGCTTCAGGTTTGTTTTCCTTGTTGCTTCCAGCACTTTTTTCAGTCTCTCATCATGCTCAGTTCTTGTGGTTCCCCATACTATGATGTCATCCATTGATGTATCAACTCCCTCCAGGTGCTCATAGATCATATGGATAGTTTTGTGATACACTTCAGGAGCTGAGGCAATGCCAAATGGTAACCTTAGGAATCTGTATCTGCCAAATGGACTGTTGAACGTGCACAGTCTTGAACTTGCCTCGTCCAATTTCATCTGCCAAAATCCTGATGATGCATCTAACTTGCTGAAATACTTTGCATTTGCAAACTGTGCCATGATTTCCTCACGTGTAGGAAGCTTGAAGTGCTCTCTCTTTATTGCTCTGTTTAGATCTCTTGGATCCAGGCAAATTCTGAGCTTTCCATTCTTTTTGTCCACAACGACGAGGGAACTCACCCACTCAGTTGGCTCATCTATCTTCTGAATCACGTTCAGGCTTTCCATCCTGTCCAACTCTGCCTTCAGTTGCTTTTGAAGAGCAAACGGAACTTTTCTGCATGGATGTATGACCGTTGGTATACTTTTATCTACTCTGATCGTGTGTTCTCCTGGAATGCAGCCTAGACCCTGAAATAGGTCATTGTACTCTTTCATGAGTTCATCATAGACTGTCTCTCCTTCGCTTTCCACAACGAGAACTCTCTTTACCAGGTTCAGTCTCTCACAGGCTTTTAAACCTAGTATGGCTTGCACATCCTTTGGCACCACGATTAATGCTAGCGTGTGCTCTCTGTCCTTGTGTGTCACTTTGATAATGCATCTTCCTTTCACTGGTATATCAGTACCTGAGTATCCTGTCATTTTCACTTTTATTCCATGTATCTTTGGTCTGGGTCTAATTTTCTTAAAATCAGTCTCTAATATCACATTAACTTGTGCTCCAGTATCCAATTTAAATGGAATATGTATGTCATTCACTTTTAGTGTCAACATCCAGTCTCTTTTTTCTTTTTTGTTTTCAGACACAACATCTACATAGAACTCCTCTATCTCGCTTTCATCTACTGCATGGACCTTGCTTTGTTGCGCTTGGTTCTTACAGCAACGGGCATAATGGTTGTTTTTGTTGCAACTATTGCATGTTTTACCATATGCTGGACACTTTTTTGGTGTATGCTGTGTACCGCATCGACTACATGACTTTCGATTGCCCCTTTCATTTTTGTTCGCTGGCCACGCCTCTTTTTTCACATTGGCGCTCTTTTTGTTAAACGGTTTGTGTCCGTTCTTTCTCACTGCATCCACGTTGCAGCTACTGTCACTGAACAGCTCCTTTGCCTGCAACTTCACAGTCTCTGTAGCCCTACACAGTGCTATGGCTTTTCCCAGGTCTAGATCTTGCTCTCTTAGCAGTCTTTCCGTTAGACCATTATCTGGAATACCACACACCAGTCTGTCTTTTATCAGCGAGTCTGTCAGTCCCCCAAATTCATATGTTTTGCTTCAGTTTCTCAGTTCAGTCACATACTGATCAATAGTCTCTCCCGTTTTCTGTACACATGTGAAAAATCTGTGCCTCTCAAACGTCACGTTATGTTTAGGTATGCAGTAGGCCTCAAACTGTTCCATTATTTTATCTAGCTTCATTTTGTCTCCATCAGCAGCGAATGTGAAGTTATTATACACCTCCAGCGCTTCATCACCCACGACATGTAAGAACACTGACGATTTTTTTTTATCACTTTTCTCGTCAGCTCCGATTGCCGCTAAATACAACCCCACACGTTGTTTGAACCTCCTCCAATTTTCAGCCATATTACCTGTCAACTGAAGCTTCGCCGGTGGGAGTAAACCTTCCATTTTTTCACTTCGTTAGTTATTCTCCAAAGGTAAGTAACGATGTTCTCTTTCAGCTTGCTAATATGTGGAGAGCTGATTTCGCTGGGTAGCTTACTTGCCACTATCTCGTCGAGTTGCTAACTTCAGATTTTTCCTCTTCATCTCTTTCTATCACTTCTGACACCATGTATTGATTTCTTTGTGGGTTCAATGACGAGACATTTATGAAAGAGAATGGCCTAGAAATTGGGTTTTGGCTTAGCCAGGGCTTTAGCGCCGGAAGTTAGTGCTGGCGCTAAGTCCCCCTGCGCGCGCCAAAAATTCAGCAGGGCCGCGCCCAAACGGCTGCCGGCGCTACTTAAGGGTCTTTGCGGCGGTAAATCGGCGCAAACTGCCGTTTCGCGCCGCAATTCCGGCGCTGCGGCACCCGATGCGGTGCGGCAGGCTCGGGAAGTGCAGGCCTCCTCCTTCCGTTAAGGAGGAGCTGCCTGCACCCGGCCGCGGCCCGCGCAAATCTCTTCAAAAATGAGCCCGGCACCTCGGACAAGTGCCGGGCTTGCATCTGTTCCGGGGGGGGGGGAGAAGTCCGGGGAGGGAGCTGCGGGCAGGCGGCCGGCGGGAAAGCGGCCGGCCGCCGCGGGGCCTTTAATGCGCCGGCGCAAACACATGTTGGACTCTGTTGCCAGAGTCTTAGTTGCGGCTGCCACGGGCGAGGCGGCCGCAACTGAATTTCGGCGCTAGGGCCCGTCGGCATGGCAACCGGGACGCTGCGCACACCAATGACGTCATCGGTGCCGGCGCAGCGCTACCGGTGCAACGCCGATTTAGGGCCCCAGGGAATTTTAAAACTGGCCATAACTCTGGCGCTAGTCCCTCTAGCGCCTCAAAAGCGGCGCTAAGGCAACTGAATTTCTAGGCCAATGTCTTTTAATCTAAAGTCTGTTCAACTCTTTTTAACAGCATTACAGGAGACACCATGCTAGTGATCCATCTAAAAGCGAAACTAAAACTAAATTGCTTGGCTCTGTCACATGCCCTCTGCTGGTCAGGCATAAGTAATCAATCAGGCAACTATGCTGGTAAGGCATCATAATCAAACAGGCAAATACCATCACTATTTGCTGATATCATTACAGTAGCATCAACACAGACAGGTCAGGATGGTGTGTGACTTGGAGGGGAACTTGGAGGTGATGGTGTTCCCATGCGCCTGCTGCCCTTGTCCTTCTAGGTGGAAGAGGTCATGGGTTTGGGAGGTGCTGTCGAAGAAGCCTTGGCGAGTTGCTGCAGTGCATCTTGTAGAGGGTACACACTGCAGACACGGTGCGCCGGTGGTGGAGGGAGCGAATGTTTAAGGTGGTGGATGGGGTGCCAATCAAGCGGGCTGCTTTGTCCTAGATGGTGTTGAGCTTCTTGAGTGTTGTTGGAGCTGCACTCATCCAGGCAAGTGGAGAGTATTCCATCGCACTCCTTACTTGTGCCTTGGGAGAAGCAGAACAACACAAATCGTAAAGGAAGCCAATTTTTTCTGGAACAATAGGCTGGATTTTACCATGAAACGCTACTGCAAAGCCACACTCAACCTCATCCTGCTGTACCTCTCATCACATCCCTATCACTCTGCCTTCCCTACCCTACTCCTGCACATCCTTACTCACACCACCTTACCTTGCACCTCCACCCATTCCTCTCTCTCTATTTATATTATCACTTCCCCATCTCACTAGCCACCCCTCACTCACCCTCATCCTTGTCCAATCATACCAACTAACAACACACAAGGGTAGGCACTTGTGTGTTTTAGCCAATGCTCATGTGAAGTTTCTGTTAATGTGCTGTCAAACATTGAAATCTTTATTTTCAACACTTTGCGTTCTTGGACAGATTTGTGTGCACCTTTGGAAGTGGGTTCGTGAGTTGCAGTGAATGGTGAGACATAACGGTACCCCCCACAATGGTGGCGAGTGTGACAGGAATGGCTTGGGCATTGTAGGGATGCTTTATGGTGTTGTTGTGGGGTGGTGCCAACCTGGCACATCATGTGGCAGCCAGGGTGTACAGCGTCAAGTGGAGTAAATGTGGCCATGGTGAGGCCATCCCTGGCGTCCCAGGCAGCAATGTGGTCGGATGCTGATGCCCTGTGTCCTGTGCAGCATCAGTTGATTGCGGAGATGGTTGGTGTTGTTGTTGGTGCTGCTGGCTTTGGGGCTGATCGTGGTGGGATTCTGAGGACCAAGGTGAGATAGTTTCAATGGCTGATGGAATGTGAAGTTGAGATGACAGAAGTGATCTGTCAGTGGTGAGAGAGGTTGTTCCAATGAGGTGACACTGGATAGAGAGTTTGCTCCAAACACTTGCAACCTGCATAAAGTTCAATCTGTCTTTCAAATGCAGTAAGCAACAGCTTCTGACCTTGGAAAGTGAACAGCTGTGAGATGGGAGCTTTTATAGCACGTTTACAGCTGTCAAGTAATGAGATGATTCCATGGCCATTCAACTCCCACCCTGCTTACCTGACGTGATCCCTGTGCAGCGTAGACCCTGTGGGCAACCTGGTAAACTCTGAAGGTGAGCTGAAAATAGTTCTTAATGGGCTGTTAACAAGGTCATAATGACCTGAACTGCCTCCCCCACCGCTGCGTGTCGGGTCTGCTCAGCGATGACAGACCTGATATTTGGGAAAGGCACGTGGCATTCTGACCCGCTGTCAAAAAAAAAGTTACCCACCCGACCTGCCACTGATCGCGCCCGCTGCCCCCCCCCCCGCAAAATTCCCCTCAATATGTGTTACAACAGACAAGGGAACAGGCCATACTGGATTTAGTGATGAGTAATGTAATCTGACGGTAAGTTTGGGAGGGAGAAGGGAAAGTCACAAACCAAGATTTTAAACTTAAGTAAAGCAAACTTAGAAGGGATGAGACATAAACTGACCATAGTAAACTGGGCTGGACTGTAAACAGGTAAACCTAGAGACAGTGGGAGGTATTCAAAGGAATGTTTGGAACAATGCAAGACCAGGGCATACCCCGAAAAGTCAAAAGATGTAGTTAGGCAACCATGGTCAACAAATGAGGCGAAATACAGAATAAATCAAAGAAGAGGCTTACACAAATGCAGAGAAACGTGGAAATCCAGCAAACTGGGTGAGCTATAAAAATCAACAAAGGGACATGAAGTAATGATTAAGAGCTGCAAAAAAAGGAAATATGAAATAAAACTTGTAAGGGATATCAAGGCTAACTGTAAAAGGTTTTATAAATATATTAAGAGAAAAAGAGTGGCCAAGGGAATTGTGGGCCCATTAAAGACAGACGCAGGTGATACTGTAATCGCCAAGTAGGAAAAAGTAGGAAATGGCTGACTTGTTAACTGAGTACTTTATATCCGTCTTCACAATAGAGGAAGAGAATAAAATACCAGTGGGATAAGGGAAATGAAAAATAAATCACGGGGAGGAACATATTGGGTTTAATGTGAGTAAAAAAATGGTAATGTAGGAAATAATGACTCTTAAGACAAACAAATCTCCAGGATATGATGGTTTCCACCTCAGGGTATTAAAAGTAGACAAGTAAATTGCAGGTGCATTAGTCATAATCATCCAAAGCTCTCTTCATTCGGGAATTGTGCAATGGATTGGAAAATTGCAAATGTCATTCCATTATTTAAGAAGGGATGGGGGGGCGGGGGAGAGTAATTGGGTCACTACAGACCTGTCAGTCCACTGTGAGTTGTAGGGAAATGACTTGAATTAGGGACAGAGTGGCGTGGACAAATACTCGCTGATCAGAGATAGTCAGCTTGGTTTTGTAAAAGGTGAGACATGTCTGACCTTTTTGTGGAGGTTACTAGACATGGTGGATAAGAGAGTGTCTATGGATGTTGTCTATATGGACTTGCAGAAGGCATTTGATAAGGTTCCGCACTAGAGATTATTAACAAAAATGGTCCCCAAGGATCTGTACTGAGGACTCAGCTTTTCACCATATTAATCAATGACTTGGATGAAGGAGTAGAGTGTTGTTTATCCAAGTTTGCTGACGACACTAAGTTAGGAGGCACAGTAAGTAGTGTAGATGGGAGCAGGAAGTTACAAAGTGACATAGACAGATTAAGTGAGTGGGCAAAACTGTGACAATGGAGTTCAGTGTGGGGAAGTGCAAGGTCATCCACTTTAGATCCACTTTCGATCCAAGAAAGATAGATCAGAGTATTTTCTAAATGGTGAGAAGCTAGGAACTATGGAAGAGCAAAGAGGTTTGGGAGTCCAAATACACAAATCAAGAAAAGCTAGTGCACAGGTACAAAAAGCAATAAAAAGGCTAATGCAATGGTGACCTTTATCTCAAAGGGGCTGAGATACAAAAGGGAGGAAGTTACGCTTCAGCTGTATAGAGCCTTGGTCAGACCATATCTCAGAAAGACGGCACCTCCGACAGTGCAGCACTCCCTCAGTACTGCACTGGAGTGTCAGCCTGGATTATGTGCTCCAGCCTCTGGTAGATAAAGAGAATCTATTTCCTCTGATGGGGGAATCCAGAACAAGGGAGCACAATCTTAAATTTGAGCCAGGCCATTTAGGAGTGAAATCAGGAAGCACTTTTACACATGTAACCCCTTCACGGTTCTCTAGATATATGTGAGATGTGGTCTCTGTTGTAGACAGTATTCTATAGTCCAGTAAGGAGATCACTACTACAATGGCTTAATTCTAATTATCTTACTTTACAGTTTTAACGTCAGACAGTATAAGAAGATTACGGGTCAATGACCTAAATTAGACATTTGCATACATTAGAATGAATCTAGACATAATAAACATACATTCTCCATTTATGTGGATTCAAAGGAGAATCTGTCCCTGTGTCCAAATTCGAGTGCACTCTTTCGTTGGCGCGCTTAAGTTGGAGCTCATGGTATGTATAATGTCTGCAAGACTTACGACTCCGAACCCCTTCGTTGAATTCTCTTCACGATCACTGAATCCCACTTTGAGTTCTGGATGCAGAGCTACTAATACGAAGGGCGGCGGCCGAGTTTGGAAGCCCGGGACGGGATGCGGCAGCCATTTGCCTCCTGAGCCCTCTTTTCAGAGCTCCTGCCCTCTTCTCTTCCAGTCGCTCTTTTCTTCCCGCTCGAAAACCCCGACTCCACCCCTTCCTCCTGGGGTTTCTGCCTGGAGACTGCGCAGCCTCACTGTCTGCAACAGTTGATACTGGTGCAGAATTATGGAAAGTCTGCTCTTAGTCACATTGTGTCCTTAAAAGTTCTTGCCGTACCTTCACATGGGCAACTTTAACCCAGGGATTTATAACAATGATAATACAGTGTCTAAGTTAAAGATTGATAACCATACTTAGCGTACATAACATTTCCAGTGGGTATTACACACACAAAGGGGTGTGGAAATCTGGAACGTTCTCCCCCAAAAGGCTGTGGATGCTGTGGGCCAATTGAAACTGTCAAGATTGAGATCGATAGATATTTGTTGGGTAAAGTTATCAAGGGATATGGAGCAAAGGCGGGTAAATGAGTGGAGGTACAGATCAGCCAATATATATCAGATAGGCCTATATTCCCTAGAGTTTAGAAGAATGAGAGGTGATCTAATTGAAATGTATAAAATTCTTTCAGGGCTTGACAGGGTAGATGCAGGGAGGATGTTTCCCCTGGTTGGGGAGTCTAGAACCAGGGGCCACAGTCTCAGAATAAGGGGTCGGCCATTTAGGACTGAGATGAGGAGAAAATTCTTCACTCAGAAGGTGGTGAATCTTTGGAATTCTCTACCCCAGAGGGCTGTGGAGGCTCAGTCGTTAAGTATATAGTGTGGGAAGGTGGAGTTGAGGTAAAAAATCAGCCATGATCTTATTGAATGGCGGAGCAGGCTTGAAGGGCCACATGGCCTACTCCTGCTCCTATTTCTTATGTTCTTATGATCTAACTGAATTGTAGAACAGGCTCAAGGAGTTGGACGGCCTACTTCTCTCCCTATGTTCCTAAACCTTCCAACCTCATGCTCCAAGTTCATGCTTATCTTCCTCTTTAAGTGTCTTGTGGCTATGGCAACCCTGTTCTTGTCCAGTATTTACGGTTTTAGGTAACATACAGCCGTTGGAGTTGCCCCGCCTGCTAGTTGGCCATTTTCAAGCTGCCGGGGATTCACCAGCCATGATACTTCTCGGGCTGTCAATCTTTCTACTCTCGTACTTGTGCCTCCTGTCACGTGTGTTCTGCACCTTTTTGAAATCTTGCCCCTGTGTTCATATTTATTTCTCTTTTTGTCACCTTTAGCTGGCATAATCTGGTGGAGTGGATCACCCACCCATTGTATAGGATGAAAATATACAGGTTCTACAACGGACGGATGATCTACTCCCCCAGATTAACACCCAAGAGTTGAGGGTGGACATTACCCCCCTAGTGTTTATGTCCAAGGAGGCTATGCCAACACAATATAACACAGTGTTAACACTATACAGCGAGGTATGCTGTGTGCTCAGAATGGTTGGGGGTAAAAGTGGGTGAGTTTGGGTCGGGTGGGAAGTAAAAATGTAAAAAATCTCAAACCCGAACTGAACCTGCCTTGAACCCGCCCACTTATGGTTTTAATGGAGGCGGGACAGAGGTCGTGGGGGGGTGGGGTGGGGGGGCGGACAACCAACCTGCTCCCAGGAGGCAGGTCACTCATTTAAATATTTTAATGAGGCTGCGTGCCTCAGATTTGTTTCTCTGTAAATTGGACACAATACAATTCAGTATAAAGCTAAAGAAACCGTGAAAGATGTTAAATTTATGTAACGCTTTTCACATCTTCCCAAAGTGCTATCACAACCAGTAAATGAATTTTGAAGTGGTGTTACTGTTGTTATGTAGGCAGACAAAGTAGCCACATTGCACACAGGAAACTCCGACAAACTGGATTGAGATAAATGACCAGATATTCTGTTTTGATGATGTTGGTTGGTTGAAGGTTGGGTTGAGGGCCAGGATGGAGAACTTCCCTGTTATTCTTCAAATGGTACCATGGGATCTTTTGCATCCACCTGAGAGGGCCGACAAGGCCTCAGTTACAGCTCACCCAGAAGATGGTACCTCCGACAGTGCAGCACTCCCTCAGCACGGCACTGATGTGTCAGCCTAGATTACGTTCTCAAAGTCTTGCAGTGCAGCTAGAACCTGCAACCGTCTGACTCAGAGGTGACAGTGCCACCAGTGAGCCAAGCTGGCACTGAGTTAGCAATAACTTAATATTATGTCCGTGTATAATTGAGACACGGACTGCAGGAGTTGATTATAACAAGTCTTTACTGAATGGAGACAACCTGGAAACTGAAACTACAGAAGCCTGCTAGGGCCTTTTATACAGGGGTGGTCACTGCCGGTACTGCAGTCTGAGACCAGGTATTCCCTTAAAGGTACATACACAACAATTCCTCCCCTTTTAGATAAACAGTATGTAACATTCATTTAACAACTAAATAATAACTAATTACAATTACGGTTACTAGATACATTGGTTGAAGTTAAGCAATTATAAGTTCAGTCTTTGAGGAGGCTTCCTGATTCTGTCTGGATAACGCCTCTTTGGGATATCAGGTTCTTCTGGCAAGGTTGAGTCGGGATCAATGTCGTTGTTTGGTTCGTCTGCTTCTAATATCACCGATTCTGCGGTAGATGCAATTGGTACTTCGGTTTCATTGCCAGGTGTATCAGATCGTGGTGTGGAGTTGACGTTTTCCAGTGACTCTAGAATCTGGTCAGCATGGCGTCTTACAATGCTCTCTCCAACGTCCACGGTATACATTAGAGGTCCTTGCCGTGTACAGATCGTTCCTGGCTGCCATTTCTCTGTGCGGTAGTCCCGGGCCAAAACTGGTTGACCTATCTTAAAACTCCTGGTCGGCCTTTCATTCATATTCTGAAACTGCCTGTTCTCCACATCTCTTCTGACGTTTGGCTTAACCAAATCCAAGCGGCATCGTAGTCTTCGATTGAAGAACATCATGGCTGGAGTTTGGTTGGTAACCGCATGTGTCGCATTCCGGTAGGCAAACAAGAAGTTGTCCACCTTGTGTTGTAGGGGTATATCTTCATTACACATTGCCTTGATAGCCTTCTTGAATGTTTGAACAAACGTCTCGGCCAATCCATTAGTGACTGGATGATATGGGGCGGATGTGTAATGCTTAACACCATTGTTCTTTAAGAACCTCCGGAACTCTTCAGACACAAACTGTGGTCCATTGTCAGAGCAAATCTGTTCAGGCAGCCCATTCCTGGCGAATATGGTTCGTAAGACTGTGATAGTTTTTTCTGTGGTGGTTGAGGACATTTTTATTGCCTCTGGCCACTTTGAATGTGCATCCACTGCAATTAAAAACATCGAGTCCATAAAGGGACCAGCAAAATCAATGTGCACCCTTTGCCATGGAGATGAGGGCCACTCACATGGATGTAGAGGGGCTTGTGGTGGGGCGTTTTGGACCTTCTGGCATCCTGTACAGCTCTTGGTCATCTCTTCGATTTCTCTATCGATTCCCGGCCACCACACAAACGCTCTGGCTAAGTTCTTCATTTTTACCCCTCCCAGATGACCCTCATGAAGCTCATTGAGCACTCTATCCTTCAATTTGGGTGGAATTACTACTCTGGATCCACACATCAAGGTTCCTCTGCACACTGACAGCTGTTCTCTTCTCGGCGAGAATGCTGGCAGCAGTGGTTCGCCATGTGCTGGCCATCCCTTCACCGTTAAATCATAGACCCAGGAGAGTGTCGGGTCATTTCGTGTTTCCTTTTCTATGTTTGCATTCGTCACAGGGAGACATTCGACTATAGTCGAGTGGAATAACTCCACTGGATCCACTGCCAGTTCTTCTTCCACCGTCGGCAACGGTAGGCGCGACAATCCATCAGCATTCCCATGCTGTTTAGTTCCCTTGTACTCGATGTCATATTGGTGTGCCCCTAGGAAAAGGGACCACCTCTGTAGCCGTTGTGCCGTCATTATCGGTACGCCCTTCTGAGGGTGGAAAATGGAGACGAGAGGTTGATGATCAGTTAGTAGAGTAAATTTCTGACCGTGCAGGTAGTGATTGAACTTCTTCACCCCCCACACCAGGCTGAGGGCCTCTCTGTCAATCTGGGCGTAGTTACGCTCGGCTGAAGTTAACGAGCGTGACGCAAAAGCTATCGGCCTCTCTGAACCATCAAGGACAGTACCGCCCCAATGCCGTAGGGAGACGCATCACACGCCAGTCTTATCGGTAGCGATGGGTTGTAGTGAGCCAATACTTCTCTTGAAGTGATTAGGTCCTTACTCTTCTGAAAGGCCCGCTTACATTCATCGCTCCATTTCCATGCTACTCCCGTTCGTAGTAGGGCGTTCAGTGGATGCAGAATTGTGGACAAATTCGGCAAAAACTTATGGTAGTAATTCACCAATCCGAGGAATGACCTCAGTTGCGACACATTTTCAGGCGCTGAAGCCTTAACTACCGCTTCAATTTTGCCTGGGGACTTATGTAACCCCTCTTCATCAATCACGTGGCCACAATACGATATCTGTTTCTTAAAAAACTCGCACTTGGGGCGATTGGCTCATAGCCCATGTTCACGTAGTCTAGTGAGCACCTGCTCTAGGTTGGCAAGGTGTTCACTGTCATCTTCACTTGTCACTAGGATGTCGTCCAAGTAACACTGGGTCCCCGGAACCCCTTGCAGGACTTGTTCCATCGCTCTTTGCCATATCGCCGGAGCTGATGCTACTCCGAATACCAGTCGATTATACTGGTAAAGACCTTTGTGAGTGTTTATCGTGAGATACTTCCTAGAGGATTCTTCAACCTCCATCCGCAAATATGCTTGTGCTAGGTCAATTTTTGTAAAACGCTTCCCTCCAGATAGTGAGGCGAAGATATCTTCTATCCTTGGAAGAGGATATTGTACTGTGTGAAGGACTGGGTTCACCGTCACCTTGAAGTCCCCACAGATGCGAACCTTCCTTGGCTCCTCAGACTTATTGTTTAACGTTTTCTTCATGACAGGAGCGATGGGTGTCGCCCACTCACTCCAGTCTACCTTAGATAATACGCCTGCATTCTCCAGATTCTCCAGCTCTGATTCGACGGCTGGGCGAATTGCATATGGTACCGGTCTTGCTTTGAAAAACTTGGGAATTGCATTCTCCTCTATTTTTATCGAGGCGGTTGCGCCTTTAAGAGTGCCCAGTTCTTGTTGAAATACCTCTTTGGCGTCAGCTAAGATTGTTGACAATCGTCCAGGAGTGACGTCGTCATCCTTTTTACCAGCCACCGTCAGTGCCTGAATGGAGTGCCAGTCTAAACTTATCTTTCTGATCCATTCACGTCCCAATAACGGTGGTCCACCATCTTGCAGAATGTAGAGATACAATTTCCGTATTTTCTTGCCGTTGTATTCGACAGGCACCCTTATTTTTCCTCTGGGGTATACTTTTTGCCCCGTATACGTCCTCAAGACAATAGATGTCTCTCTCAAGGGTATGTGTGAGAATAGCCGCTCGTAGTCTCACCGATTCATGACGGTTAGAGCTGATCATGTATCCAATTCCATTTTGACTTGGGACCCTGCTATCGTGAGGGTGACCCAAATGGTTCGGTGATCCTCTTTTGCGATTACGTTGTGAAGTTTGAGACAGCTTATTCTCTTGTTCCCGGATTCACTATCGCTCATCTGGTCTTCGGAACTACTGTCCGTCATATTTTGCACTTGTACGGTTCCTTAGTAGCCTTTTTGTTGTCGTTGGTCTTCTTCCCAGACCTGCAAATTCGTGCAATGTGTCCCACCTTTCCGCATTGCCTGCATATTTTGTCCTTGGACCAGCAGTCCTTCTGGTCATGGTTTGTTCTGCCGCAGCGATAACATTTTGCAAATCCCTGTGTCATTTCGTGGGTGCCGTATTCCTGTGGCTTTTGTTGTATTTCCGCAGCTCCCCTTGCTGCTGCTTCGTACGATACTGCCACGCTGAAAGCCTTATCTATCGTCAGCTCTTTCTCTGAGAGTAACCTCTTCTGGGTTCCTTCACTCAGGAGTCCACAGACAAATTTGTCCCGTAAGGTATCTGCCAGTCTTGCTCCGAACTGGCAGTGCTTTGATAGCTTGCGTAGTTCCGTAAGGTAATCAGCATTGCTCTCATTTTTATGCTGATTTCTCCTGTGGAATTTAAATTTGCTATCAGCAGCGGTGTAGGATTTAGGTGTTCCTGTAGGATAGCAACAATTTCGTTAGAACTCTTCGCCTTCGGTTTGGCTGGAGTAATCAGGTCCCGCAATAGGCCGTACGTTCTTGCGCCCATTAAATTTAGCAATACCGATGCCTTTTTCTCATCGGCTATTTCGTTTGCCTCGCAATATACCTCGACTCTTTCCACATACGTGGTCCAGTCTTCTATTGCATTATCGAAGGCAGTGATATCGCCAGTCTTTGGCATCTTGAAAATCTAAGATGGCGCCTCCCGCGCTTTGCCTTCGTCCCCGACGGATCAAAATGGCGCCTCCCGCGCTTTTCCTTCTTCCCCGCTGAGTTAAGATGGCACCTCCCGCGCTTTACCACCACTGCCGCTGCTGCCAACGCTGTTGCTGGCGATTATATTTATTTTACTATCCTGTAATGGCGACGCCCTATGGTCTTCGCGCCTCCCCGATCGCTGCTGCCAACGCCGCTCTCCGCGGTATTTTTATTTTTCTATCGCGCTTCAATATTTGCTCCGTTAATTGAAGAACCGTTCCCGTCGTGGAGCGGACCCTCTGGGACGCTTCCCTCCCTCTTCTTAGGTCCGAACGCTGCCCGGCTTCGAAGCACCGGCCGCGCCCTGTGTGCTCCACCCTCTCTCTCTCTCTCTGCTTCCCGACTCGCTGCCTGGCCCCGTTGCAGAGCCACCCGATCGAGCTCTAGCCCGCCGCAGCCCAGGAAGGATCAGTGCACTACCTGCCACCAGCCCGATTAGCTGGGAAACCACAGACTGGAGAACCAAGCCTGGCTATCGACAGTCTCTCCTGCACTTTTCAATTCGATGATTTGGAGGGCGGTTGCCCACGGTCGATGCCCGTTTCTCAAGTTTCTTTGGATTATTTTTTTTTTTCTTTCTTCTGGCTTCGACCTTCAATAACGTCGTCTGAGGTGCTGCCGAGTTGCAGGTAAGTTCGTTTCTTACTCGTCGCCAGTATTATGTCCGTGTATAATTGAGACACGGACTGCAGGAGTTGATTATAACAAGTCTTTACTGAATGGAGACAACCTGGAAACTGAAACTACAGAAGCCTGCTAGGGCCTTTTATACAGGGGTGGTCACTGCCGGTACTGCAGCCTGAGACCAGTTATTCCCTTAAAGGTACATACACAACACTTAAGGCATCTACTTCCCACTTAGTAAATGACCTACCGCAAAGACTGAGGACAGCTGAAGCATTCAGAAACAAAATGGCGAGCTGGTGACTCAGTTGGAAATGGGCTTGGTATCAAAGGCATCAGAGAGAGAAAAAATAATCTGATGGGGTCTTTTTCATGAACCTAAACAGGGTAATGAATGACATTTTTTTTCCCTATGAGTAATACGGAATAAATGGGCGAAACATAAATAACCTAAATGGTTTGACTTGACATTGTATCATAAATAGCTTATTAATTTATGTTTGAGAATCCACCCAAAGGAAGCAATGGCAATCCAGCCTCTCATTATGATTTAGGGCGTGTGTTACACAGCGGTAAGTAGTTCTACAGGTTTCCCTTCATTACTTTAGTGCATGGAATTTCTATACTTTCTGACAAAATAAGACATTGACAGCTTAATAATATTGAGTGAATTTCATGGACATAGTCAAAAAACATTGGGTGTTTTGGACTACTGAAGTGATCAAATATTTGGTATAGAATTGTGCCAGCCTGTGTTGGCCATTGTAACCTTCTTGAGATTAGTTTTGTAATCCAAAGGGTCATAATTTACCTTGTATAACTTCAAAGCTGTGGTCAGTATTTTTCTTTATTCGTTTATGGGATGTGAGTGCCACTGGCAAGGCCAGCATTTATTGCCCATCCCTAATTGCCCTTGAGAAGGTGGTGGTGAGCCGCCTTCTTGAACCGCTGCAGTCTGTGTGGTGAAGGTACTCCCACAGTGCTGTTAGGGAGGGAGTTCCGGGATTTTGACCCAGCGACGATGAAGGATCGGTGATATATTTCCAAGTCAGGATGGTGTGTGACTTGAAGGGGAACTTGGAGATGGTGGTGTTCCCATGCGCCTGCTGCCCTCGTCCTTCAAGGTGGAAGAGGTGGCGGGTTTGGGAGGTGCTGCCGAAGAAGCCTTGGCGAGTTGCTGCAGTGTATCTTGTAGATGGTACACACTGCAGCCACGGTGCGCCGGTGGTGGGGGGAGTGAATGTTTACGGTGGTGGATGCAAAGCAGGTTGCTTTGTTCTGGATGGTGTCGAGCTTCTTGAGTGTTGTTGGAGTTGCACTCATCCAGGCAAGTGGAGAGTATTTGTTTTTATTGGAACCTTGGGCTGGGATTTATTTGATTAATGCGTCTTCTAGGAGCTCAGTTGTTGGCAGTTGGTTTGCAATCTCAAAGGATGGGAAGAGGCTGGGTGAAGAATGGTGAAATTACAAAACTCCGAGGCTACAATTTGAGACATGAGTGAAGAATATCCAAAGATAGGAATGTGTTTTTGTGGCAGAATAAAATTCTTCTGCTGAGGAAGAATCCTTTCTTTCAACAACAACTTATATTTATATAGCGCATTTAACAGAGCATAACATCTCAAGGCACTTAACAAGAGCGATATCAATAAAAACATTTTTGACACTGAGCCACAGAATTGCCCACAGAAGGAGATATCAGGACAGATGACCAAAAGCTAGGTCAGAGAGTTAGGTTTTAAGGAGCATCTTAAAGGAGGAGAGAGAGGTAGAGAGGCTGAGAGGTTTAGGGAGAGAATTCCAGAGCTTAGGACCAAAGCAGCTGAAAGCACGGCCACCAATGGTAGAGTGATTAAAATCGGGGATGCGGAAGTGGCCAGAATTGGAGGAGTGTAGAGATCTCGAAGGTTTGTAGGGTTGGAGGAGGTTACAGAAATAGGAATATTCATGTAATAGAATGTGCCCGTTGGCCTTTCGGAACAGGTAATCCAAATAGTAAACACTGAGTGTGGAACGGTAGCTAAATGAATTTGGTGCAATACTTTACTGTTATGGTCCAAAGATTTTCTCCCATCATTCCCCACACAGCAATTGTCCAACAATTGGATGGAAGAGAAGGCAGACCACAGGCGAAGCAGTACCCCATAATAAGTGAGGGAAGGTTGAAGAGCAAGTTATCTTCTACGTACCTTCGAGCAGTCAAATGATGAGTGGTATTGGTGAAGAGCTAACTGCACTTGCCTACCTGGCCTTTCAACCAGAGGTGACTCGGCAACGTAGACCATGACAAGCAGTTTTACTGTGTCCAGGACAGTAGAACCAGAGGACACAGCCTGCGCTTGAAGGGGCGTAAATTCAAAACCAAGCTGCAGAAACAGTATATCAGTGAGTGAGTGGTCAATATATGGAACAGGCTCCCTAGGGAGACAGTGGAAGCAGTTAATATTGATTCATTCAAATGGAAATTAGATAGATTTCTTTCAGAATATAATATTTTGGGGATCCAGTATATGAGTAATTGGAGACATCATGTGGTGAGTGTAGCGTCGTTCAGAGGAACAGGTGACTTTGGACCTCTGGTTGCCAAAGCTCTCTGCCGCTGGGGTTTTCCTCACCTCATGTCTGGGTCTGTTGTAGATTAATTGATAGAGATTGATTGCTGTGATTAGTCAACAACTCCATCGTGTGACTCTCAGGATGGTAGAAGGGGAACGAGATGGACCTTGGTCTTTTACTGTCTATCAATTTCTGTGTGTGTGGCATGCAGAATGGTAAAGGGAGAAATAAGAAAGAAAAATCCAGAATTATGATTTCAACTATCGGTGAACAATTTGAAGGTTTCCTGTGATGAGCTGTTACATACAGTAAAAAAAATTGTTAAAAAGTAGCTAAATATTTTCAGCCATTTGTATTGAATATAGATGGGGCTTGTGACATTACGAGCGGTAGTCCCTGTTCTATTGTTTGCTGATATATTGGTGAATATTATGCTGCATAACTTGCTTTTACAGGAACTTGATTTTAATCAGTTGTTCGATATTATTTTGGACAGGAATGTTGACTGTGCTTGGCTGAAATGTTCAGATTTATAATATATTCAAAATCTTAGCCAGCACCCACTTCCTGTCTACGAAACTATACTTCCCGTGGTCAACTTTACCCCTTTTAAAATTCCTATCTCCACATTTATAATGGGAACTGTCTATGTAATTATAGAAGTCACACAACACCAGGTTATAGTCCAACAGTTTTATTTGAAATCACAAGCTTTCGGAGCGCTGCTCCTTCATCAGGTGAAGTGGAGAGATGCATAAAGACACAACTTATATAGTCAGAGAATAATGTCAGATGTTTACAGGTAATCTTTCCAACTGCCATTTATCACACCTCGGCAGAGAGATAATCACAGCGATCAAAGGTGTGAATGGTGTCCAAACAGGTTAGTCAAGAAAACATTACATCAAAGAACAATGAGGTGGGGTCACAGGGGGTCAAATGTTGCAGATGCTGGGGTCTGTATGAAAAACAAAAAACAGACAAAAAAACATTTTTTTTTGCTGGAAACCACAGCAGGTCCGGCAGTTAGAAAGATTACCTGTAATCATCTGGCATTATTCTCTGACTATATAAGCTGTGTCTTCATGCATCTCTCCACTTCACCTGACGAAGGAGCAGCGCTCCAAAAGCTTGTGATTTCAAATAAAACTGTTGGACTATAACCTGGTGTTGTGTGACTTCTTACATTTGTCCACCCCGGTCCAACTCCGGCATCTCCACACCATATGTAATTAGACCCTCCCGCCAGTGGTGGTGCTGGAGAATCTCAGGTTTGTGTCTCCCAGCTTTTCAGCCTGGTCTGCTGTCAACTCCACTTCGCTGCTTCCCAGATTGCCTTAACATTGTTATTTAACTATAAATAATAACACAAAATAAGGAAAAAAAATTGTGACTTTAAATTGGGGACTACATTTGCTCTGCATGTCCTGGTCCATTTAGCCTCTGCCCTGCAACCTTCCTTTATTTGAAGACTGCACTTGGTCTTAACTCCCCGTGTAATGCCAGGGCAGATCAGCTATTAATTTAAATAAAGTTATATGATTTAAAGTATATCTATTTTCCTTTTTTAATAGGTAAGGCTCTACAAGTAATGATTCATGGAAGTCAATGTGCCAAACCTGCTTGGTGGGACCTATCTGGAAATGCGGGACCAAGGGTGTGAAGTGGTGAACTTAGATGGTGATGAAGATACCTTTGAAGAAAAGAATGGTTTGAAAGAGAGTCCTTGTGCCTGGAAGCACAACACTGAGGTACAGACGAGTCCATTTCGAATGGAAAACGAAGAAGGCCAATGCATCAAGAGATTGGTAAACACTAAACGGTTACCCATCTTTAAATATTCTTTCTCCTCGGAACTAGAGGTTCCCCAAAGTCCCTGCTTTCAGTTCGACAGGTTAGCCTCGGCCAGGGTCTCCTTGTCTCCATCTCTTCGGAAAATGAGAAAAAAGATGGTGCAACCACCGGTGCAGGAATTCTGGGAGGCAGGGAGGCGTTTCAAAGACATTGAAGCACACACCTCTGACAGCGAGTCCTCTGTGCTATCAGATAACTTACAGAGTCCACATCCTGCAGCTGATCCATCCTCCGATGACCAAAGCCCTTCATGCACGGAGACTCCAACACAACTACAGCAACCTCAAGGCTCCGTGCAAAATGTGGAAGGCCTGCTATCTGTAAAGAGTGACCACGTTGGATGCGTACAGATCACCCCTCAGACCGATAAAGATACTCCTCTATGGTCAAGACGAAGAGGTGACTGCAAGCTTGCTTTATTGGATGATCGTCAGCAGGTAAAATGCATATTTACTTTATATTTTCATACTTTATCACTGTATTTAGCTTTCCATTGGCACAGGATAAACAATTTTCAGGCATTTGCCACTCTACACAAACAAGGGGCCTCTGGTTTCTATGTCTTCCCACTTTTGGTGTTTCTTTGGCCAAATTTGGGCCTCCTCAATTATTTCCTTGGTTACATGCCAAAGTCGTCCACTCCTTGGCCACCCAGCAGGTGTTGATTCTTTGCTGGGATATGGTTCTTTGAGTATCAGATCTACCTTCTGGTACCTCATTTTATTCACGTGTGAGCCTCGACAGCGAGTGTCGATGGGCTGTTTGACTGTGAGGGACGTAATTTTCCAGCTCAATGCTGTTCTCATCGGAGGGCGCACTTTCATTCGGGCTTGTCGAATGATGACCAGGGGGGCGGGGACCCTGGCTGATTTTCCTCTTCCTAATCTGGAAGTGCTGAAACCAGCAGGGCCCCTATTACTAGCCCGGCTGAGACTAATAAACTCAGCACAGACCAAAGCTAAAATAACAACAGAAAACGCTGGAAAAACTCAGCAGGCCAAGCAACATCCGTGGAGAGAGAAAGAGTTAACGTTTCAGGTCAAAGATCCTTCGTCAGGACTGAGAAAAAAAAGGCAGACCAAAGCTATCCTGGGACCTTCCTGATCAGTATGGCCCTAGTACCCACGAAGCTGTGAGAGGCAATAAGAACAGGACTGTGGGGTGTAGTTTTTGCAGATAGTCTTGTCTAAAAGGTTAGAATGAAGGCAATATTGCAAGGTTGCTGGGTAAATTCTCACTGCATGGGTTATGCACCAAGTAGTCTCCCAATTAGCTTTCAAACAATCAGGCAGCGTGACTGCTCTCAAACGGAGCTTCCCATTTTTGTTTTAAGAAGCGATATTTTTTTTAGACTGCGAAAGCAGTAATTACACCCCTCCCCGTGTCCCCCCCCCCCCCCCCGCAGCCCCCACCCTCAGTATTTCATTTCACAAAATCTGGTTTGGATCCGGTGTTGTTTTGATAGTGTGTTGTTTTTTTTTTGTTGGTTTAATCTGGAAATGGGGTTCCCTGCACGTATATCAGTCAAGAAGTCGCGCAAGGAGTAATTCAGTGACAACATGAAATTTTATCTGTGTAACAGGACTGTGTTCGACAAACTGATATGTTAAACATAAACTTAATTATACAATGGCCATGGCAATGTGACTACAAGATCAATGCAGTCGGGGCGGGCTATCCAGCTCATCTTAGCCCATCCTTCAGTTAAAGCTACAGTTCCCCCATCCCAATGGCTCTTGAATGATGAGGAGGCAACCTTCAGTACTGACGGAGTGCTGCATTGTCAAAGGTGCCGTCTTTCCGATGAGATGTTAAACCGAAGCCCCGTCTGCTTTCTCAGGCGGATGTAAAAGATCCCTTGGCACTATTTCGAAGAAGAGCTGGGGAGTTCTCCCCAGTGTCCTGGCCAATATTTATCGCCCAACCAACATCACTAAAACAGATTATCTGGTCATTATCACATTGCTGTTTGTGGGAGCTTGCTGAGCGCAAATATTGCTGACCTAAATTCACCCACCTATGCTCCCTTGTCCTATGTCAAGGCTACCTTGCAGAAGTGCTAGAGATTTATTTTTTCTGTACCATTTAAAAAGCATTTGCATTTATATATGATGTCAAGATGCCCGGAGACGTTTCACAGCCAATGGAATACTTTTTGAAGTGTAGTCACTGTTAATGTAGGAAATGTGGCAGCCATATTTGCGCACAGCAAGCTCCCACTAACAGCAATGTGATAATGGCCAGATAATCTGTTTTAGTGGTGTTGGTCGAGGGATGAATATTGGCCATAACATCGAGAGAACTCCCCTGCTCGTCTTTGAAATAGTGCCATGGGATCTTTTACATCCACCTGAGAGAGCAGGCGGGGCCTCGGCTTAACGTCTCATCGGAAAGACGGCCCCTCCGACAGCGCAGCACTCCCTCAGCACTGAAGGTTGCCTCCTGTCTGGATGAAGATTTTCTCTATGTTCTACATGTAGAAAAACAAACTCATTCGTTACAGCAAAAGAAAGAAAAAGAAAGACTTGCATTTGTATATCGCCTTTCATGACCACGGGACGTCAAACACTTTTATCATTTTTCTACTTTTAACACACAGAGGGAATCTCCATCTTCTAGTTTTTTAACACTGCCTAGTTGATGATTACAAAGTAATGTTCATATAGACTCAGCACAAAGTTCCTCGACAAAGTTAACTCCTCGTAACGCTTTTCAACAGAAATCTGATAATATCTCGAAGAAAAGAAAACAGCCTCAAATATCACGCACTCTGAATACCTCCAACTCAAACACCTCCTATGATACACGAGGGCCAATTCTACCCCTGCCCACCCAAAGGGAACCGGCCCATGGAACTTACCCCCACCAATCCCGTCTCCTGAGCAGGCGAGAGAGGCACCCGCCAAAAGCCAACGGGGTCCTTCTTTATATATGTAGATCGGGCTCCGATGATGACTGTAATTTTAATAGGGGGGGCCTGCGCGGGGGAAGCTGTTGTGGTTTCGCCGCCAGGCCAATCCAGCGGGAAGAGCAGCCGGGGCCAAGAGAGGCTCAAAATGGAGGCGCCAAGGATGAACAGCGACGTTAAACCGAGGCCCCGTCTGCCCTCACAGGTGGACGTAAAAGATCCCACGCGACTATTTTGAAGAAGAGCAGGGGAGTTCTTCCCGGTGTCCCGACCAATATTTATCCCTCAACCAACATCACTAAAACAGGAAATTTTGTCATTATCACATTGCTGTCTGTGGGAGCTTGCTGTGCGCAAATAGGCTGCCGTGTTTCCTACACTACAACAGTGACTCCACTTCAAAAGTACTTCACTGGCTGTAAAGCTATAGAAATGCAAGTTTTTAAAACTTTTTTCTTGCTGTATCTGTTAGCAACTCATTGGGGATAATTTTGACTTTGGGCTATAGTGTAAAACGGTGGTTATCGATTCAGGAGCTTGTTATACGTCTCTCCTGATTGAAGCCAATGGAAAGGAGAATTGGGAGAGACGGATAACCAGCGGCTGAATCGATATGGCCCATTTTACACTATCGCCCAAAGTCAAAATTACCCCCATTCTTTCTGCTCTATACATTGGACTGGTTGGCAAGAGGAAGCTTGGGGAACGTCCTTGGAGCTGTTCTGAAAGCTCTGTAAAGCTGCACTGCATTCCTTCCCTGTGCATGTTTGAATAGCTGGAGCTGTTAGTGAGCTGATTCATGCAGGGTCCCGAGGAGCGTACCTCTCTACTTACACGTTTTGGAGGAGGAAGAGCATCAGAGTTGAGTTTCCACCTGAGCTGCTTCATTAGGATCACTCACTTACATTGTCTCTCGTGTAGAAGAACACCCTCTCTTATCTGGAGCTGTCCACAGACAAGATTAAGATTCCCGATAGACAGTATAGCAGGACTATGCACACTCCTGCTCCCTCAGAGGATCCATTCAATGTAGATGTGCACACCATACCCCTGCACCACGTCCTGTAGCAGGAAAACGTCTGACTCACTGTGAGCAATGTGCAAGGAGATCCGCCAGTCTATATATTTGTAATATATGCCCCACTCAGTAAATAAATGATCTGCTACATTAACGTGAGACTTTCGTTTGTTGGACTGGAAGATTGTTCTTCTGAAAGGGTGGGTATTTATAGCCTATCTAACTACAGTAAATTCAAATTACCACAGACTGACTTTCAATTGAACTTTGGTTGATCTCTTGCTTACAGTGTATTTTGTGATGAGCTAAACAAGATCAACAGGACAATCAAGATTCATGGAATGTCTATGGAGAAAGGCTGTGGTGTTAGCTGGTGTTGTCGCTCTAAAGAAATAAAAGAATACTTGCAGTTATACAACGCCTTTCACAACCTCAGGACGTCCCAAAGCGCTTTACAGCCAATTAAGTACTTTTGAAGTGTAGTCACTGTTGTAATGTAGGAAATTGGATATCTAATTTGCGCACAGCAAGCTCCCACAAACAGCAATGTGATAATGACCAGATCATCGGTTTTTAGTGATGTTGATTGAGGGATAAATATTGGCCAGGACACCGGGGGGAACCCCCCTGCTTTTCTTCGATATAGTGCCATGGGATCTTTTACGTCCACCTGAGAGAGCAGATGGGACCTCGGTTTAACGTCTCATCCGAAAGGCGGCACCTCCGACAGTGCAGCACTCCCTCAGTAGTGTCAGCCTCTCTATGAGGGGGGGCATTGGGCTAGGCTCAGGGCCTGAAACAAACCTCTTCTGAAATCTTTACTCAAACACCAGGGATAATTGAATGTTAGTGCAGACGCCCCATTTACTATCGACGGCACACACTTCCACAGTGTAATTCAGAGAGAAAAACTCCAAAAGCCAGAAATCTGAGGTTACAAAAAAGGGTTTCTAAGCAATCCTTACATTCCACAATGTTATTTTCAGATTTTTTATCATTTTTACTTCGGGCTTGACATAAACTGGGGTACAGTAGTGTACTGGTTATGTTACTGGGCTAACAATCCAGAGGCCTAGACAAGCAATCCAAAGAATGTGAGGTCAGATCCCACATTGAGAACTGAATTCAGTTTTCAAAATCTGGAAATAAAAAGCCGGGGTCTGTAAAAGTGACCATGAAGCTGTCGGATTGTCATAAAAACCCGTGTGGTTTAGGGAAGGAAACTTGGCATCCTTACCCGGTCAGGGCTCTATGTGGTTGACACATGATATCGGCCCAGAAATTCGGGGCCTGCACTTACCTACACTTACCTGCACTTACCTACCGCGCCAGCCGTTGAGCTGTGGGCCCGCGTGGGATTCCGATCCTGGGCCTGCTCCAACTGCCGGCGTGCTGTACTTGTGTATCCCAGGGGCGCAGTTAGTTCGATGCGTCCCCTGGGATCACATGGGCCATGGAGAGCCAATGGTAGCAGGGAATGCTTCATTCATAAGCCTGTCAAACCTATAAATACTATAAGCCCCAAAACATCACTAAATCTTCAAATAAATGTTTTAAAAAATCACATTTTTAAAATAAACTATAAATTACATGAAACAACTATTTTAAACAATAATTTAAAATTTTGAAAAAATTAATTACATTATAACGGGACTAAAAATAAACTTACCTTTCTTTAAAGTATTTAAAAATAATAAACCTGTGGGAAAAATGTTTTAATTTTAATTAATTCACCACTTACCTTGTAATTTTTAAAAGTGTAACTCCTGGAGACTTACCCTCCCGGGAAAACCTGCAAAAAGACCGGAAGTTCCAGGCGCACGCGCAGCCTCTCCTGCGCATGCGTTCCACCTCTAAACCCCTTCTTTCAGGGGAACGGAAGTGCCGGTTTCCTGCGCATGCGCCGTGCATGCACGAAACCAACACTTCCATTGGGCTTACGGCTGTGGAGACCCGAATTTCTGGGCCATTGTGGCAGACTCTTAACTGCCCTCTGAAGTGGCCTAACAAGTCACTCAGTTGTATCAAACTGGTTAGAGATGGGCAATAAATGCCGGCCTTGCCAGTGACGCCCACACCCAGCGAATGAATAAAAATAAACCAAAGCAGTGTAATGTCATTGCACCAATGATTGTGACACTGTGACATCCCTTGTAAACATGACAAAGAGGCTGACAAAATAAAGTTGATGTCATGGCAACCATTATTGCTTAAATGGTGTTATTATCTCAATCGGAGTCAGAAGGGCTTTTTTTGCGTTATAGGCCGGGACTCGGTTGAGTGGCCTAAGCACAACATTCAACCAAATTTACCTTTACATCGCACCGCCTGTCTCCCCATGAACCCAGCACTGAGCGGAAGCGAGTTGGTCACTGATTATGCGCAACGTAACTATTTCTTGATGTCATTAATAAAATGCGCTGACCTCCATTGGCTCCTGGTTAAGCAGCGACTCGATTTCAAAATTCTCATCCTTGTTTTCAAATCCCTCCATGGTCTCACCCCTCCCTATCTCTGTAATCTCCTTCAGCCCCACAACCCCCCCCCCCGAGATATCTGCGCTCCTCTAATTCTGCCCTCCTGAACATCCCTGATTATAATCGCTCAACCTTTGGTGGCCGTGCCTTCTGTTGCCTAGGCCCTAAGCTCTGGAATTCCCTGCCTAAACCTCTCCGCCTCGCTACCTCTCTTTCCTCCTTTAAGGCGCTCCTTAAAACTTGCCTCTTTGACCAAGCTTTTGGTCACCTGCCCTAATTTATCCTTATGTGACTCTGTGTCAAATTTTTTGTCTTAAAATACTCCTGTGAAGCACCTTGGGACGTTTTACTACGTTAAAGGTGCTATATAAATACAAGTTGTTGTTGATGTCATTAACTAGTGAGGAAAAGTATATGGGACTGGCATATATACGTGACGATTTCATGACAGGGATTGGCCATATACAGAGTGAAGGTGCCAGAAAAGTTGGGACATCAAAAATTTGGGGTTTTATAAATAGGAGCAAATAGGGACCATTCTGATAACTGATTCTGTATAGGGCATCAGTTAGGCCACCGTTCTAGTACTATGTACAATTTTGGGAGCTCCTGTTATACAAGAGGCATTAAAACCATAGACAGCATACAGCGTAGATTCACTAGGATGATGCCAGGGTTGGGAAATTCTCATTATGAGGAGAGACTTGAGATACTGGCACTGTTTCCACTGGAACAGAGCAGGCTAAGAGGAGATTCAATAGAGTTTTTTTTTAAATATGAAGAGTTTTGATCAATTTAAAATTATCATTAAGAGAATGCAGAGAGAGATTAGGAGACATTTCTTTTTGCAGAAACATAGGAACAGGAGGAGGCCATTCATTCCCTCAAGGCTGCTCCTCCATTCAGTTAGATCATGGCTGATCTGTATCTTAACTCTATTTACCCTCCTTAGCTCCATAGCCCTTGTTACCCTTTCCCTACAAAAATCTATCGATCTCAGCCTTGAAAGCTCCAATTGACCCAGCACCCACAGCCTTTTTGGGGAGAGAGTTCTAGATGTCTACTACCTTTAGTGTGGAAAAAATGCTTGTGATTTCCCTCCTAAATTGCCTGGCACTAACTTTAAGATCATATTCTGGACTCTCCCAGCAGAGGAAATAGTTTCTCTCGAGTTATCCTATCAAATCCTTCTATCATTTTAAACACTTAGATTACATCACCCCTCAAACTCCTAAACTCGAGGGAATACAAGCCAAGATTATGCAATCTGTCCTCATGATTTAACCCTCTGAGCCCTGGTATCATTCTGGGGAATCTGTGCTGCTCCCCCTTCAAGGCCAGTCTAACCTTCCTGAGGTTTGGTGCCCAAAACTGAATGCAATACTCCAGATGGGGGTCTGACCAAGGCTCTGTACAACTGAAGCATCACTTCCTCCACCTTGTATTCCAGCCCCCTCGAGATAAATCCCCCTTGGGGTAAACCCCCTTTACACAGAGAGTTGTTAAAGCATGGACTGCTTGTCACAGCTAGTGTTTGATGGAGTGTCTGTTGCATCTTTTGGGGCAAAGAAAAAACTTGCATTTATATAGCGCCTTTCACAACCTCAAAACACTTCACGGCCAATGAAGTATTTTTGAAGTGCAGTTACAGTTATAGAAACGCGGCAGCCAATTTGTGCACAGCAAGGTCCCACAAACAGCAGTCTCATAATGACCAGATAATCTGTTTTAGTGATGTTGGTTGAGAGATAAATATTGGCCAGGACACCGGGGAGAACTCTCCTGCTCTTCTTCGAAATAGTACCATGGTGTAGGAATTGACGAATTCCTAACCAATAACTGAGGTCGACTCAGGAGATCAATCAAACAGGTCTTTAATGTAAGACTAAACGAGTTCAAACAGTTTGTTGAGATCGATACAGGAGAACCACGAAAACAGGTCTTAACAAGATGGAGATTCCACGAGGACTGCCCGGACAGTCACGTGGTTTGTGACATGACGTCATCGCGTTTGCCCGCGCTCTTAAAGGGGCCACGCCCCGTACATACAAACACTATATACAAAACGAAGTAATGTCTAACACAATGGTACCGGCTTAGGCTGGTGTTAGAACATCGTTAAAGGGAATTATATACAGTTGCCCAGAGTCATTCAGTGGCTCCGCCATAATGGGATCTTTTACGTCCATCTGAGAGGGCAGACGGGACCTCGGTTTAACACCTCATCTGAAAGATGGCACCTCTGACAGTGCAGCATGCCCTCAGTACTGCACTGGGAATGCCAGTCTGGATTATGGACTCAAGTTCCTGGAGTGGGACTTGAACCCATGACCTTCTGACTCAGAGGTAAGCGCACTACCACTGAGCCACGTGGATAAACACTCGAAGAAGAGCAGGAGAGTTCTCCCCGGTGTCCTGGCCAATATTTATCTCTCAACCAACATCACTAAAACAGATTATCTGGTCATTATGAGACTGCTGTTTGTGGGACCTTGCTGTGCACAAATTGGCTGCCGCGTTTCTATATTATAACTGTAACTACACTTCAAAAGTACTTCATTGGCCGTGAAGTGTTTTGAGGTTGTGAAAGGCGCTATATAAATGCAAGTACTTTCTTTGCCCCAAAAGATGCAACAGACACGCCATCAAACACTAGCTGTGAGAAGCAGTCCATGCTTTAACAACTCTCTGTGTAAAGGGGGTTTACCCCAAGGGGGATTTATCTCGAGGGGGCTGGAATACAAGGGGGTGGAAGTGATGCTTCAGTTGTACAGAGCCTTGGTCAGACCCCCATCTGGAGTATTGCATTCAGTTTTGGGCACCAAACCTCAGGAAGGTTAAACTGGCCTTGAAGGGGAGCAGCACAGATTCCCCAGAATGATACCAGGGCTCAGAGGGTTAAATCATGAGGACAGATTGCATAATCTTGGCTTGTATTCCCTTGAGTTTAGGAGTTTGAGGGGTGATGTAATCTAAGTGTTTAAAATGATAGAAGGATTTGATAGGGTAGCTCAAGAGAAACTATTTCCTCTGCTGGGAGAGTCCAGAATATGATCTTAAAGTTAGTGCCAGGCAATTTAGGAGGGAAATCACAAGCATTTTTTCCACACAAAAGGTAGTGGACATCTAGAACTCTCTCCCCAAAAAGGCTGTGGATGGTGGGTCAATTGGAGCTTTCAAGGCTGAGATCGAGTTGGATAAATACTTGAAGGCGTGAGAGAGAGAGTGAGAGTGAGAGAGTGAGTGAGAGAGTGAGAGTGTGAGAGAGAGAGTGTGTGAGTGTGTGAGAGTGAGAGTGAGTGAGAGAGTGAGAGTGAGAGTGAGAGTGTGAGAGAGAGAGTGTGTGAGAGAGAGAGTGAGTGAGTGTGTGAGAGTGAGTGAGAGAGTGAGAGAGTGAGAGAGTGAGTGAGAGAGTGAGAGTGTGAGAGTGTGAGAGAGAGAGAGAGAGTGAGAGTGTGAGAGAGAGTGAGAGAGTGAGAGTGTGAGAGAGAGAGAGAGAGAGTGAGAGAGTGAGAGTGTGAGAGAGAGAGTGTGTGAGAGTGTGAGAGAGAGAGTGAGTGTGTGAGAGAGAGTGAGTGTGTGAGAGTGAGTGAGAGAGTGAGAGTGAGTGTGTGAGAGAGAGAGTGAGTGTGTGAGAGTGAGAGTGTGAGAGAGTGAGTGAGAGAGTGAGAGTGTGAGAGAGAGAGTGTGTGAGTGTGTGAGAGTGAGTGTGTGAGAGTGAGTGTGTGAGAGTGAGTGTGTGAGAGTGAGAGTGTGAGAGAGAGAGTGTGAGAGAGAGTGAGTGTGTGAGAGAGAGCGTGTGAGTGTGTGAGAGTGAGAGTGAGTGAGAGAGTGAGAGAGTGAGAGAGTGAGTGAGAGAGTGAGAGTGTGAGAGAGAGAGTGTGTGAGTGTGTGAGAGAGAGAGTGTGAGAGTGAGTGTGTGAGAGTGAGAGTGTGAGAGAGAGAGCGTGTGAGTGTGTGAGAGTGAGAGTGAGTGAGAGAGTGAGTGAGAGAGTGAGAGTGTGAGAGAGAGAGTGTGTGAGTGTGTGAGAGTGAGTGTGTGAGAGTGAGTGTGTGAGAGAGAGAGTGAGAGTGAGAGAGAGAGAGTGAGTGTGTGAGAGTGAGTGTGTGAGAGTGAGAGAGTGAGAGTGTGAGAGAGAGAGTGAGTGTGTGAGAGTGAGTGTGTGAGAGTGAGAGTGTGAGAGAGAGAGTGTGAGAGAGAGTGAGTGTGTGAGAGAGAGCGTGTGAGTGTGTGAGAGTGAGAGTGAGTGAGAGAGTGAGAGAGTGAGAGAGTGAGTGAGAGAGTGAGAGTGTGAGAGAGAGAGTGTGTGAGTGTGTGAGAGAGAGAGTGTGAGAGTGAGTGTGTGAGAGTGAGAGTGTGAGAGAGAGAGCGTGTGAGTGTGTGAGAGTGAGAGTGAGTGAGAGAGTGAGTGAGAGAGTGAGAGTGTGAGAGAGAGAGTGTGTGAGTGTGTGAGAGTGAGTGTGTGAGAGTGAGTGTGTGAGAGAGAGAGTGAGAGTGAGAGAGAGAGAGTGAGTGTGTGAGAGTGAGTGTGTGAGAGTGAGAGAGTGAGAGTGTGAGAGAGAGAGTGAGTGTGTGAGAGTGAGTGTGTGAGAGTGAGAGAGTGAGAGTGTGAGAGAGAGAGTGAGAGTGTGAGAGAGAGAGTGAGTGTGTGAGAGAGAGAGTGAGTGTGTGAGGGTGAGTGTGTGAGAGTGAGTGTGTGAGAGTGAGTGTGTGAGAGTGAGTGTGTGAGAGTGAGAGAGTGAGAGCGTGAGAGAGAGAGTGAGTGTGTGAGAGTGAGTGTGTGAGAGTGAGAGAGTGAGTGTGTGAGAGAGTGAGAGTGAGAGTGAGAGTGTGAGAGTGAGAGTGAGAGTGAGTGTGAGTGAGAGAGTGAGAGTGAGAGTGAGAGTGAGAGTGAGAGTGTGTGAGAGTGTGAGAGTGAGAGTGAGAGAGTGTGAGAGTGAGAGTGAGAGTGAGTGTGAGTGAGAGAGTGAGAGTGAGAGTGAGAGTGAGAGTGAGAGTGTGTGAGAGTGTGAGAGTGAGAGAGTGAGTGTGTGAGCGCGTGAGAGTGAGCATGTGAGAGTGAGCGTGTGAGAGTGAGCGTGTGAGAGTGAGTGTGTGAGAGTTTTTTTTTATTCATTGATGGGATGTGGGCGTCGCTGGCTAGGCCTGCATTTAGTGCCCATCCCTAATTGCCCTTGAGAAGATGGTGGTGAGCCACCTTCTTGAACCGCTGCAGTCCATATGGTGTAGGTACACCCACAGTGCTGTTAGGGAGGGAGTTCCAGGATTTTGGCCCAGCGACAGTGAAGGAACGGCGATACAGGTCCAAGTCAGGATGGTGTGTGGCTTGGAGGGGAACTTGTAGGTGGTGTTGTTCCCATGCGTCTGCTGCCCTTGTCCTTCTAAGTGGTAGAGGTCGCGGGTTTGGAAGGTGCTGTTGAAGAAGCTTTGGCGAGTTGCTGCAGTGCATCTTGTAGATGGTACACACTGCAGCCACAGTGCGCCAGTGGTGGAGGGAGTGAATGTTGAAGGTGGTGGATGGAGTGCCAATCAAGTGGGCTGCTTTATCCTGAATGGTGTCGAGCTTCTTGAGTGTTGTTGGAGCTGCACTCATCCAGGCAAGTGGAGAGTATTCCATCACACTCCTGACTTGTGCCTTGTAGATGGTGGAAAGGCTTTGGGGAGCCAGGAGGTGAGACACTCGCCGCAGAATTCCCAGCCTCTGGCCTGCTCTTGTAACCACAGTATTTATATGGCTGGTCCAGTTCAGTTTCTGATCAATGGTAACCCCCAGGATGTTGATAGTGGGGGATTCAGCGATGGTAATGCCATTGAATGTCAAGGGGAGATGGTTAGAGTCTCGCTTGTTGGAGATGGTCATTGCCTGGCACTTGTGTGGTGCGAATGTTACTTGCCACTTGTCAGCCCAAGTCTGAATGTTGTCCAGGTCTTGCTGCATATGGACACGGACTGCGTCAGTATCTGACGAGTCTCGAATGGTGCTGAACAGTGTGCAATCATCAGCGAACATCCCCACTTCTGACCTTATGATGGAGGGAAGGTCATTGGTGAAACAGCTGAAGATGGTTGGGCCTAGGACACTGCCCTGAGGAACTCCTGCAGTGATGTCATGTGATTGAGATGAATGACCTCCAACAACCACAGCCAACTTCCTTTGTGCTAGGTATGATTCCAACCAATGGAGAGTTTTCCCCTTGATTCCCATTGACTTCAGTTTTGCTAGGGCTCCTTGATGCCACACTCGATCAAATGCTGCCTTGATGTCAAGGGCAGTCACTCTCACCTCACCTCTTGAGTTCAGCTCTTTTGTCCATGTTTGGACCAAGGCTGTAATGAGGTCAGGAGCTGAGTGGCCCTGGCGGAACCCAAACTGGGCATCAGTTAGCAGGTTATTGCTGAGTAAGTGCCGCTTGATAGCACTGTCGACGACACCTTCCATCACTTTGCTGATGATTGAGAGTAGACTGATGGGACGGTAATTGACCGGGTCGGATTTGTCCTGCTTTTTGTAGACAGGACATACTTGGGCAATTTTCCACATTGCCGGGTAGATGCCAGTGTTGTAGCTGTACTGGAACAGCTTGGCTAGGGGCGCAGCTAGTTCTGGAGCACAAGTCTTCACAAGCACACAGTGAGCGTGTGAGAGTGAGCGTGTGAAAGTGAGCGAGTGAGAGTCAGCGTGTGAGAGTGAGCGAGTGAGAGTGAGCGTGTGAGAGGGAGCATGTGAGAGTCAGCGTGTGAGAGTGAGCGAGTGAGAGTGAGCATGTGGGAGTGAGTGTGTAAGAGTGAGAGAGTGAGCATGAGTGTGTGAGAGTGAGTGTGAGAGTGAGTGTGAGAGTGAGCGTGCGAGAGTGAGCGTGCGAGAGTGAGCGTGTGAGAGTGAGTGTGAGAGTGAGCGTGCGAGAGTGAGCGTGCGAGAGTGAGCGTGCGAGAGTGAGCGTGTGAGAGTGAGTGTGAGAGTGAGTGTGCGAGAGTGAGCGTGTGAGAGTGAGCGAGTGAGAGTGAGCGTATGAGAGTGAGCGAGTGAGAGTGAGCGTGTGAGAGTGAGTGAGAGAGTGAGCGTGTGAGAGTGAGCGAGTGAGAGTGAGTGTGAGAGTGAGTGTGTGAGAGTGAGTGTGAGAGTGAGCATGTGAGAGTGAGCGAGTGAGAGTGAGCGAGTGAGAGTGAGCGTGCGAGAGTGAGCGTGCGAGAGTGAGCGTGTGAGAGTGAGTGTGAGAGTGAGCGTGCGAGAGTGAGCGTGCGAGAGTGAGCGTGCGAGAGTGAGCGAGTGAGAGTGAGCGTGTGAGAGTGAGCGAGTGAGAGTGAGTGTGTGAGAGTGAGCGAGTGAGAGTGAGCGTGTGAGAGTGAGCGTGTGAGAGTGAGCGTGTGAGAGTGAGTGTGAGAGTGAGCGTGTGAGAGTGAGCGTGTGAGAGTGAGCGAGTGAGAGTGAGCATGTGAGAGTGAGCAAGTGAGAGTGAGCGAGTGAGAGTGAGCGAGTGAGAGTGAGCGAGTGAGAGTGAGCGAGTGAGTGTGTGAGAGTGAGCGAGTGAGAGTGAGCGAGTGAGAGTGAGCGAGTGAGAGTGAGCGTGAGAGTGAGTGTGTGAGTGAGCCAGTGAGAGTGAGTGTGAGAGTGAGCGAGTGAGAGTGAGCGAGTGAGAGTGAGCGAGTGAGAGTGAGCGAGTGAGAGTGAGCGAGTGAGAGTGAGTGTGTGAGAGTGAGCGAGTGAGAGTGAGCGAGGGAGAGTGAGCGAGTGAGAGCGAGCGAGTGAGAGTGAGAGTGTGAGAGTGAGCGAGTGAGAGTGAGAGAGTGAGAGTGAGCGTGTGAGAGTGAGTGTGTGAGAGTGAGAGTGAGAGTGTGTGTGAGAGTGAGCGAGTGAGAGTGAGCGAGTGAGAGTGAGCGAGTGAGAGTGAGAGAGTGAGAGTGAGCGTGTGAGAGTGAGTGTGTGAGAGTGAGAGTGAGAGTGAGTGTGTGAGAGTGAGCGAGTGAGAGTGAGCGAGTGAGAGTGAGCGAGTGAGAGAGAGAGAGTGAGAGTGAGTCTGTGAGAGTGAGTGTGTGAGAGTGAGCGAGTGAGAGTGAGCGAGTGAGAGTGAGTGTGTGAGAGTGAGTGTGTGAGAGTGAGCGTGTGAGAGTGAGTGTGTGAGAGTGAGCGAGTGAGAGTGAGCGAGTGATAGTGAGTGAGTGAGAGTGAGAGAGTGAGAGTGAGTCAGTGAGAGTGAGCGAGTGAGAGTGAGCGAGTGAGAGTGAGCGAGTGAGAGTGAGCGAGTGAGAGTGAGAGAGTGAGAGTGAGCGAGTGAGAGTGAGTGTGTGAGAGTGAGCGTGTGAGAGTGAGCGAGTGAGTGTGTGAGAGTGAGAGAGTGAGCGTGTGAGAGTGAGCGAGTGAGAGTGAGAGAGTGAGAGTGAGCGAGTGAGAGTGAGTGTGTGAGAGTGAGCGTGTGAGAGTGAGCGAGTGCGAGTGAGTGTGTGAGAGTGAGCGAGTGAGAGTGAGCGAGTGAGAGTGAGAGTGAGCGAGTGAGAGTGAGAGTGAGCGAGTGAGAGTGAGTGAGTGTGTGAGAGTGAGTGTGTGAGAGTGAGCGAGTGAGAGTGAGCGAGTGAGAGTGAGCGAGTGAGAGTGAGTGAGTGAGAGTGAGCGTGTGAGAGTGAGCGTGTGAGAGTGAGCGAGTGAGAGTGAGCGAGTGAGAGTGAGAGAGTGAGAGTGAGCGAGTGAGAGTGAGTGTGTGAGAGTGAGCGTGTGAGTGTGAGCGAGTGAGAGTGAGTGTGTGAGAGTGAGCGAGTGAGAGTGAGAGTGAGCGAGTGAGAGTGAGAGTGAGCGAGTGAGAGTGAGCGAGTGAGAGTGAGTGTGTGAGAGTGAGCGAGTGAGAGTGAGCGAGTGAGAGTGAGCGAGTGAGAGTGAGCGTGTGAGAGTGAGCGTGTGAGAGTGAGCGAGTGAGAGTGAGTGTGTGAGAGTGAGTGAGTGAGAGTGAGCGTGTGAGAGTGAGTGTGTGAGAGTGAGTGTGTGAGAGTGAGCGAGTGAGAGTGAGAGAGTGAGCGAGTGAGAGTGAGCGAGTGAGAGTGAGCGAGTGAGAGTGAGCGAGTGAGAGTGAGCGAGTGAGAGTGAATGTGTGAGAGTGAGTGTGTGAGAGTGAGCGAGTGAGAGTGAGAGTGAGCGAGTGAGAGTGAGATTGAGCGAGTGAGAGTGAGCGAGTGAGAGTGAGTGTGTGAGAGTGAGTGTGTGAGAGTGAGCGAGTGAGAGTGAGCGAGTGAGAGTGAGCGAGTGAGAGTGAGCGAGGAGAGTGAGCGTGTGAGAGTGAGCGAGTGAGAGTGAGTGTGTGAGAGTGAGCGAGTGAGAGTGAGCGAGTGAGAGTGAGAGAGTGAGAGTGAGTCTGTAAGAGTGAGAGAGTGAGAGTGAGCGTGTGAGAGTGAGCGAGTGAGAGTGAGAGAGTGAGAGTGAGCGAGTGAGAGTGAGTGTGTGAGAGTGAGCGTGTGAGAGTGAGCGAGTGCGAGTGAGTGTGTGAGAGTGAGCGAGTGAGAGTGAGCGAGTGAGAGTGAGAGTGAGCGAGTGAGAGTGAGAGTGAGCGAGTGAGAGTGAGTGAGTGTGTGAGAGTGAGTGTGTGAGAGTGAGCGAGTGAGAGTGAGCGAGTGAGAGTGAGCGAGTGAGAGTGAGTGAGTGAGAGTGAGCGTGTGAGAGTGAGCGTGTGAGAGTGAGCGAGTGAGAGTGAGTGTGTGAGAGTGAGCGAGTGAGAGTGAGAGAGTGAGAGTGAGCGAGTGAGAGTGAGTGTGTGAGAGTGAGCGTGTGAGAGTGAGCGAGTGAGAGTGAGTGTGTGAGAGTGAGCGAGTGAGAGTGAGAGTGAGCGAGTGAGAGTGAGAGTGAGTGAGTGAGAGTGAGCGAGTGAGAGTGAGTGTGTGAGAGTGAGTGTGTGAGAGTGAGCGAGTGAGAGTGAGCGAGTGAGAGTGAGCGAGTGAGAGTGAGCGTGTGAGAGTGAGCGTGTGAGAGTGAGCGAGTGAGAGTGAGTGTGTGAGAGTGAGCGAGTGAGAGTGAGCGAGTGAGAGAGTGAGCGTGTGAGAGTGAGCGAGTGAGAGTGAGCGAGTGAGAGTGAGAGATTGAGAGTGAGTGTGAGAGTGAGCGAGTGAGAGTGAGCGAGTGAGAGTGAGTGTGAGAGAGTGAGAGTGAGCGAGTGAGAGTGAGAGTGAGTGAGTGAGAGTGAGCGAGTGAGAGTGAGCGAGTGAGAGTGAGTGTGTGAGAGTGAGCGAGTGAGAGTGAGCGTGTGAGAGTGAGCGTGAGAGTGTGTGAGAGTGAGCGAGTGAGAGTGAGCGAGTGAGAGTGAGCGAGTGAGAGTGAGCGAGTGAGAGTGAGCGAGTGAGAGTGAATGTGTGAGAGTGAGTGTGTGAGAGTGAGTGTGTGAGAGTGAGCGTGTGAGAGTGAGCGAGTGAGAGTGAGTGTGTGAGAGTGAGCGAGTGAGAGTAAGCGAGTGAGAGTGAGCGAGTGAGAGTGAGCGTGCGAGAGTGAGTGTGTGAGAGTGAGTGTGTGAGAGTGAGTGTGAGAGTGAGTGTGTGAGAGTGAGCGTGTGAGAGTGAGCGAGTGAGAGTGAGTGTGTGAGAGTGAGCGAGTGAGAGTGAGCGTGTGAGAGTGAGTGTGTGAGAGTGAGCGTGAGAGTGAGCGAGTGAGAGTGAGTGTGTGAGAGTGATCGTGTGAGAGTGAGCGTGTCAGAGTGAGTGAGTGAGAGTGAGCGTGTGAGAGTGAGTGTGTGAGTGAGTGAGAGTGAGCGAGTGAGAGTGAGCGTGTGAGAGTGAGTGAGTGAGAGTGAGCGAGTGAGAGTGAGCGTGTGAGAGTGAGTGTGTGAGAGTGAGAGAGTGAGAGTGAGGGAGTGAGAGTGAGCGTGTGAGAGTGAGCGTGTGAGAGTGAGCGTATGAGAGTGAGCGTGTGAGAGTGAGTGTGTGAGAGTGAGAGTGAGAGTGAGAGTGAGTGTGTGAGAGTGAGCAAGTGAGAGTGAGCGAGTGAGAGTGAGTGAGAGAGAGAGTGAGAGTGAATCTGTGAGAGTGAGTGTGTGAGAGTGAGCGAGTGAGAGTGAGCGAGTGAGAGTGAGTGTGTGAGAGTGAGTGTGTGAGAGTGAGCGTGTGAGAGTGAGTGTGTGAGAGTGAGCGAGTGAGAGTGAGCGAGTGATAGTGAGCGAGTGAGAGTGAGAGAGTGAGAGTGAGTCTGTGAGAGTGAGCGAGTGAGAGTGAGCGAGTGAGAGTGAGCGAGTGAGAGTGAGCGAGTGAGAGTGAGAGAGTGAGAGTGAGCGAGTGAGAGTGAGTGTGTGAGAGTGAGCGTGTGAGAGTGAGCGAGTGAGAGTGAGTGTGTGAGAGTGAGAGAGTGAGAGTGAGAGTGAGCGAGTGAGAGTGAGCGAGTGATAGTGAGCGAGTGAGAGTGAGAGAGTGAGAGTGAGTCAGTGAGAGAGTGAGAGTGAGTGTGTGAGAGTGAGCGTGTGAGAGTGAGCGAGTGAGAGTGAGTGTGTGAGAGTGAGCGACTGAGAGTGGCAGTGAGCGAGTGAGAGTGAGAGTGAGCGAGTGAGAGTGAGCGAGTGAGAGTGAGTGTGTGAGAGTGAGTGTGTGAGAGTGAGCGAGTGAGAGTGAGCGAGTGAGAGTGAGCGAGTGAGAGTGAGCGTGTGAGAGTGAGCGTGTGAGAGTGAGCGAGTGAGAGTGAGTGTGTGAGAGTGAGCGAGTGAGAGTGAGCGAGTGAGAGAGTGAGCGTGTGAGAGTGAGCGAGTGAGAGTGAGCGAGTGAGAGTGAGAGAGTGAGAGTGAGTGTGAGAGTGAGCGAGTGACAGTGAGTGAGTGAGAGTGAGTGTGAGAGAGTGAGAGTGAGCAAGTGAGAGTGAGAGTGAGCGAGTGAGAGTGAGCGAGTGAGAGTGAGAGAGTGAGAGTGAGTGTGTGAGAGTGAGCGAGTGAGAGTGAGCGTGTGAGAGTGAGTGTGTGAGAGTGAGCGTGTGAGAGTGAGCGAGTGAGAGTGAGCGAGTGAGAGTGAGCGAGTGAGAGTGAGCGAGTGAGAGTGAGTGTGTGAGAGTGAGCGTGTGAGAGTGAGCGAGTGAGAGTGAGTGTGTGAGAGTGAGCGAGTGAGAGTAAGCGAGTGAGAGTGAGCGAGTGAGAGTGAGCGTGCGAGAGTGAGTGTGTGAGAGTGAGTGTGTGAGAGTGAGTGTGAGAGTGAGTGTGTGAGAGTGAGCGTGTGAGAGTGAGCGAGTGAGAGTGAGTGTGTGAGAGTGAGCGAGTGAGAGTGAGTGTGTGAGAGTGAGTGTGTGAGAGTGAGTGTGAGAGTGAGCGAGTGAGAGTGAGTGTGTGAGAGTGATCGTGTGAGAGTGAGCGTGTCAGAGTGAGTGAGTGAGAGTGAGCGTGTGAGAGTGAGTGTGTGAGTGAGTGAGAGTGAGCGAGTGAGAGTGAGCGTGTGAGAGTGAGTGAGTGAGAGTGAGCGAGTGAGAGTGAGCGTGTGAGAGTGAGTGTGTGAGAGTGAGAGAGTGAGAGTGAGGGAGTGAGAGTGAGCGTGTGAGAGTGAGCGTATGAGAGTGAGCGAGTGAGAGTGAGCGTGTGAGAGTGAGCGAGTGAGAGTGAGCGTGTGAGAGTGAGCGTGTGAGAGTGAGCGTGTGAGAGTGAGCGTGTGAGAGTGAGTGAGTGAGAGTGAACGTGTGAGAGTGAGTGTGTGAGAGTGAGTGACAGTGAGCGTGTGAGAGTGAGCGTGTGAGAGTGAGTGTGTGAGAGTGAGTGTGTGAGAGTGAGCGTGTGAGAGTGAGCGAGTGAGAGTGAGTGTGTGAGAGTGAGCGAGTGAGAGTAAGCGAGTGAGAGTGAGCGAGTGAGAGTGAGCGTGCGAGAGTGAGTGTGTGAGAGTGAGTGTGTGAGAGTGAGTGTGAGAGTGAGTGTGTGAGAGTGAGCGTGTGAGAGTGAGCGAGTGAGAGTGAGTGTGTGAGAGTGAGCGAGTGAGAGTGAGCATGTGAGAGTGAGTGTGTGAGAGTGAGCGTGAGAGTGAGCGAGTGAGAGTGAGTGTGTGAGAGTGATCGTGTGAGAGTGAGCGTGTCAGAGTGAGTGAGTGAGAGTGAGCGTGTGAGAGTGAGTGTGTGAGTGAGTGAGAGTGAGCGAGTGAGAGTGAGCGTGTGAGAGTGAGTGAGTGAGAGTGAGCGAGTGAGAGTGAGCGTGTGAGAGTGAGTGTGTGAGAGTGAGAGAGTGAGAGTGAGGGAGTGAGAGTGAGCGTGTGAGAGTGAGCGTATGAGAGTGAGCGAGTGAGAGTGAGCGTGTGAGAGTGAGCGAGTGAGAGTGAGCGTGTGAGAGTGAGCGTGTGAGAGTGACCGTGTGAGAGTGAGCGTGTGAGAGTGAGTGAGTGAGAGTGAACGTGTGAGAGTGAGTGTGTGAGAGTGAGTGACAGTGAGCGATTGAGAGTGAGTGTGTGAGAGTGAGCGTGTGAGAGTGAGTGTGTGAGAGTGAGTGTGTGAGAGTGAGTGTGTGAGAGTGAGTGTGTGAGAGTGAGTGAGAGTGAGCGAGTGAGAGTGAGCGTGTGAGAGTGAGTGTGTGAGAGTGAGTGAGAGTGAGCGAGAGAGAGTGAGTGTGTGAGAGTGAGAGTGTGAGAGAGTGAGTGAGAGAGTGAGAGTGTGAGAGAGAGAGTGTGTGAGTGTGTGAGAGTGAGTGTGTGAGAGTGAGTGTGTGAGAGTGAGTGTGTGAGAGTGAGAGTGTGAGAGAGAGAGTGTGAGAGAGAGTGAGTGTGTGAGAGAGAGCGTGTGAGTGTGTGAGAGTGAGAGAGTGAGAGAGTGAGTGAGAGAGTGAGAGTGTGAGAGAGAGAGTGTGTGAGTGTGTGAGAGAGAGAGTGTGAGAGTGAGTGTGTGAGAGTGAGAGTGTGAGAGAGAGAGCGTGTGAGTGTGTGAGAGTGAGAGTGAGTGAGAGAGTGAGTGAGAGAGTGAGAGTGTGAGAGAGAGAGTGTGTGAGTGTGTGAGAGTGAGTGTGTGAGAGTGAGTGTGTGAGAGAGAGAGTGAGAGTGAGAGAGAGAGAGTGAGTGTGTGAGAGTGAGTGTGTGAGAGTGAGAGAGTGAGTGTGTGAGAGTGAGAGTGAGTGAGAGAGTGAGAGTGTGAGAGAGAGAGTGAGTGTGTGAGAGTGAGAGTGAGTGAGAGAGTGAGAGTGTGAGAGAGAGAGTGAGTGTGTGAGAGAGAGAGTGAGTGTGTGAGAGTGAGTGTGTGAGAGTGAGTGTGTGAGAGTGAGTGTGTGAGAGTGAGAGAGTGAGAGTGTGAGAGAGAGAGTGAGTGTGTGAGAGTGAGTGTGTGAGAGTGAGAGAGTGAGAGTGTGAGAGAGAGAGTGAGAGTGTGAGAGAGAGAGTGAGTGTGTGAGAGAGAGAGTGAGTGTGTGAGAGTGAGTGTGTGAGAGTGAGTGTGTGAGAGTGAGTGTGTGAGAGTGAGAGAGTGAGAGCGTGAGAGAGAGAGTGAGTGTGTGAGAGTGAGTGTGTGAGAGTGAGAGAGTGAGTGTGTGAGAGAGTGAGAGTGAGAGTGTGAGAGTGTGAGAGTGAGAGTGAGTGTGAGTGAGAGAGTGAGAGTGAGAGTGAGAGTGAGAGTGAGAGTGTGTGAGAGTGTGAGAGTGAGAGTGAGAGAGTGTGAGAGTGAGAGTGAGAGTGAGTGTGAGTGAGAGAGTGAGAGTGAGAGTGAGAGTGAGAGTGTGTGAGAGTGTGAGAGTGAGAGAGTGAGTGTGTGAGCGCGTGAGAGTGAGCATGTGAGAGTGAGCGTGTGAGAGTGAGCGTGTGAGAGTGAGTGTGTGAGAGTTTTTTTTTATTCATTGATGGGATGTGGGCGTCGCTGGCTAGGCCTGCATTTAGTGCCCATCCCTAATTGCCCTTGAGAAGATGGTGGTGAGCCACCTTCTTGAACCGCTGCAGTCCATATGGTGTAGGTACACCCACAGTGCTGTTAGGGAGGGAGTTCCAGGATTTTGGCCCAGCGACAGTGAAGGAACGGCGATACAGGTCCAAGTCAGGATGGTGTGTGGCTTGGAGGGGAACTTGTAGGTGGTGTTGTTCCCATGCGTCTGCTGCCCTTGTCCTTCTAAGTGGTAGAGGTCGCGGGTTTGGAAGGTGCTGTTGAAGAAGCTTTGGCGAGTTGCTGCAGTGCATCTTGTAGATGGTACACACTGCAGCCACAGTGCGCCAGTGGTGGAGGGAGTGAATGTTGAAGGTGGTGGATGGAGTGCCAATCAAGTGGGCTGCTTTATCCTGAATGGTGTCGAGCTTCTTGAGTGTTGTTGGAGCTGCACTCATCCAGGCAAGTGGAGAGTATTCCATCACACTCCTGACTTGTGCCTTGTAGATGGTGGAAAGGCTTTGGGGAGCCAGGAGGTGAGACACTCGCCGCAGAATTCCCAGCCTCTGGCCTGCTCTTGTAACCACAGTATTTATATGGCTGGTCCAGTTCAGTTTCTGATCAATGGTAACCCCCAGGATGTTGATAGTGGGGGATTCAGCGATGGTAATGCCATTGAATGTCAAGGGGAGATGGTTAGAGTCTCGCTTGTTGGAGATGGTCATTGCCTGGCACTTGTGTGGTGCGAATGTTACTTGCCACTTGTCAGCCCAAGTCTGAATGTTGTCCAGGTCTTGCTGCATATGGACACGGACTGCGTCAGTATCTGACGAGTCTCGAATGGTGCTGAACAGTGTGCAATCATCAGCGAACATCCCCACTTCTGACCTTATGATGGAGGGAAGGTCATTGGTGAAACAGCTGAAGATGGTTGGGCCTAGGACACTGCCCTGAGGAACTCCTGCAGTGATGTCATGTGATTGAGATGAATGACCTCCAACAACCACAGCCAACTTCCTTTGTGCTAGGTATGATTCCAACCAATGGAGAGTTTTCCCCTTGATTCCCATTGACTTCAGTTTTGCTAGGGCTCCTTGATGCCACACTCGATCAAATGCTGCCTTGATGTCAAGGGCAGTCACTCTCACCTCACCTCTTGAGTTCAGCTCTTTTGTCCATGTTTGGACCAAGGCTGTAATGAGGTCAGGAGCTGAGTGGCCCTGGCGGAACCCAAACTGGGCATCAGTTAGCAGGTTATTGCTGAGTAAGTGCCGCTTGATAGCACTGTCGACGACACCTTCCATCACTTTGCTGATGATTGAGAGTAGACTGATGGGACGGTAATTGACCGGGTCGGATTTGTCCTGCTTTTTGTAGACAGGACATACTTGGGCAATTTTCCACATTGCCGGGTAGATGCCAGTGTTGTAGCTGTACTGGAACAGCTTGGCTAGGGGCGCAGCTAGTTCTGGAGCACAAGTCTTCACAAGCACACAGTGAGCGTGTGAGAGTGAGCGTGTGAAAGTGAGCGAGTGAGAGTCAGCGTGTGAGAGTGAGCGAGTGAGAGTGAGCGTGTGAGAGGGAGCATGTGAGAGTCAGCGTGTGAGAGTGAGCGAGTGAGAGTGAGCATGTGGGAGTGAGTGTGTAAGAGTGAGAGAGTGAGCATGAGTGTGTGAGAGTGAGTGTGAGAGTGAGTGTGAGAGTGAGCGTGCGAGAGTGAGCGTGCGAGAGTGAGCGTGTGAGAGTGAGTGTGAGAGTGAGCGTGAGGGAGTGAGCGTGCGAGAGTGAGCGTGCGAGAGTGAGCGTGTGAGAGTGAGTGTGAGAGTGAGTGTGCGAGAGTGAGCGTGTGAGAGTGAGCGAGTGAGAGTGAGCGTATGAGAGTGAGCGAGTGAGAGTGAGCGTGTGAGAGTGAGCGAGTGAGAGTGAGCGTGTGAGAGTGAGCGTGTGAGAGTGAGCGTGTGAGAGTGAGCGTGTGAGAGTGAGCGAGTGAGAGTGAGTGAGTGAGAGTGAGTGAGTGAGTGAGAGTGAGCGAGTGAGAGTGAGCGAGTGAGAGTGAGTGAGTGAGAGAGTGAGCGTGTGAGAGTGAGCGAGTGAGAGTGAGTGTGAGAGTGAGTGTGTGAGAGTGAGTGAGAGAGTGAGAGTGAGTGTGTGAGAGAGAGAGTGAGTGTGTGAGAGTGAGAGTGTGAGAGAGTGAGTGAGAGAGTGAGAGTGTGAGAGAGAGAGTGTGTGAGTGTGTGAGAGTGAGTGTGTGAGAGTGAGTGTGTGAGAGTGAGTGTGTGAGAGTGAGAGTGTGAGAGAGAGAGTGTGAGAGAGAGTGAGTGTGTGAGAGAGAGCGTGTGAGTGTGTGAGAGTGAGAGTGAGTGAGAGAGTGAGAGAGTGAGAGAGTGAGTGAGAGAGTGAGAGTGTGAGAGAGAGAGTGTGTGAGTGTGTGAGAGAGAGAGTGTGAGAGTGAGTGTGTGAGAGTGAGAGTGTGAGAGAGAGAGCGTGTGAGTGTGTGAGAGTGAGAGTGAGTGAGAGAGTGAGTGAGAGAGTGAGAGTGTGAGAGAGAGAGTGTGTGAGTGTGTGAGAGTGAGTGTGTGAGAGTGAGTGTGTGAGAGAGAGAGTGAGAGTGAGAGAGAGAGAGTGAGTGTGTGAGAGTGAGTGTGTGAGAGTGAGAGAGTGAGTGTGTGAGAGTGAGAGTGAGTGAGAGAGTGAGAGTGTGAGAGAGAGAGTGAGTGTGTGAGAGTGAGAGTGAGTGAGAGAGTGAGAGTGTGAGAGAGAGAGTGAGTGTGTGAGAGAGAGAGTGAGTGTGTGAGAGTGAGTGTGTCAGAGTGAGTGTGTGAGAGTGAGTGTGTGAGAGTGAGAGAGTGAGAGTGTGAGAGAGAGAGTGAGTGTGTGAGAGTGAGTGTGTGAGAGTGAGAGAGTGAGAGTGTGAGAGAGAGAGTGAGAGTGTGAGAGAGAGAGTGAGTGTGTGAGAGAGAGAGTGAGTGTGTGAGAGTGAGTGTGTGAGAGTGAGTGTGTGAGAGTGAGTGTGTGAGAGTGAGTGTGTGAGAGTGAGAGAGTGAGAGCGTGAGAGAGAGAGTGAGTGTGTGAGAGTGAGTGTGTGAGAGTGAGAGAGTGAGTGTGTGAGAGAGTGAGAGTGAGAGTGTGAGAGTGTGAGAGTGAGAGTGAGAGTGAGTGTGAGTGAGAGAGTGAGAGTGAGAGTGAGAGTGAGAGTGTGTGAGAGTGTGAGAGTGAGAGTGAGAGAGTGTGAGAGTGAGAGTGAGTGTGAGTGAGAGAGTGAGAGTGAGAGTGAGAGTGTGTGAGAGTGTGAGAGTGAGAGAGTGAGTGTGTGAGCGCGTGAGAGTGAGCATGTGAGAGTGAGCGTGTGAGAGTGAGCGTGTGAGAGTGAGTGTGTGAGAGTTTTTTTTAATTCATTGATGGGATGTGGGCGTCGCTGGCTAGGCCTGCATTTAGTGCCCATCCCTAATTGCCCTTGAGAAGATGGTGGTGAGCCACCTTCTTGAACCGCTGCAGTCCATATGGTGTAGGTACACCCACAGTGCTGTTAGGGAGGGAGTTCCAGGATTTTGGCCCAGCGACAGTGAAGGAATGGCGATACAGGTCCAAGTCAGGATGGTGTGTGGCTTGGAGGGGAACTTGTAGGTGGTGTTGTTCCCATGCGTCTGCTGCCCTTGTCCTTCTAAGTGGTAGAGGTCGCGGGTTTGGAAGGTGCTGTTGAAGAAGCTTTGGCGAGTTGCTGCAGTGCATCTTGTAGATGGTACACACTGCAGCCACAGTGCGCCAGTGGTGGAGGGAGTGAATGTTGAAGGTGGTGGATGGAGTGCCAATCAAGTGGGCTGCTTTATCCTGAATGGTGTCGAGCTTCTTGAGTGTTGTTGGAGCTGCACTCATCCAGGCAAGTGGAGAGTATTCCATCACACTCCTGACTTGTGCCTTGTAGATGGTGGAAAGGCTTTGGGGAGCCAGGAGGTGAGACACTCGCCGCAGAATTCCCAGCCTCTGGCCTGCTCTTGTAACCACAGTATTTATATGGCTGGTCCAGTTCAGTTTCTGATCAATGGTAACCCCCAGGATGTTGATAGTGGGGGATTCAGCGATGGTAATGCCATTGAATGTCAAGGGGAGATGGTTAGAGTCTCGCTTGTTGGAGATGGTCATTGCCTGGCACTTGTGTGGTGCGAATGTTACTTGCCACTTGTCAGCCCAAGTCTGAATGTTGTCCAGGTCTTGCTGCATATGGACACGGACTGCGTCAGTATCTGACGAGTCTCGAATGGTGCTGAACAGTGTGCAATCATCAGCGAACATCCCCACTTCTGACCTTATGATGGAGGGAAGGTCATTGGTGAAACAGCTGAAGATGGTTGGGCCTAGGACACTGCCCTGAGGAACTCCTGCAGTGATGTCATGTGATTGAGATGAATGACCTCCAACAACCACAGCCAACTTCCTTTGTGCTAGGTATGATTCCAACCAATGGAGAGTTTCCCCCTTGATTCCCATTGACTTCAGTTTTGCTAGGGCTCCTTGATGCCACACTCGATCAAATGCTGCCTTGATGTCAAGGGCAGTCACTCTCACCTCACCTCTTGAGTTCAGCTCTTTTGTCCATGTTTGGACCAAGGCTGTAATGAGGTCAGGAGCTGAGTGGCCCTGGCGGAACCCAAACTGGGCATCAGTTAGCAGGTTATTGCTGAGTAAGTGCCGCTTGATAGCACTGTCGACGACACCTTCCATCACTTTGCTGATGATTGAGAGTAGACTGATGGGACGGTAATTGACCGGGTCGGATTTGTCCTGCTTTTTGTAGACAGGACATACTTGGGCAATTTTCCACATTGCCGGGTAGATGCCAGTGTTGTAGCTGTACTGGAACAGCTTGGCTAGGGGCGCAGCTAGTTCTGGAGCACAAGTCTTCACAAGCACACAGTGAGCGTGTGAGAGTGAGCGTGTGAAAGTGAGCGAGTGAGAGTCAGCGTGTGAGAGTGAGCGAGTGAGAGTGAGCGTGTGAGAGGGAGCATGTGAGAGTCAGCGTGTGAGAGTGAGCGAGTGAGAGTGAGCATGTGGGAGTGAGTGTGTAAGAGTGAGAGAGTGAGCATGAGTGTGTGAGAGTGAGTGTGAGAGTGAGTGTGAGAGTGAGCGTGCGAGAGTGAGCGTGCGAGAGTGAGCGTGTGAGAGTGAGTGTGAGAGTGAGCGTGCGAGAGTGAGCGTGCGAGAGTGAGCGTGCGAGAGTGAGCGTGTGAGAGTGAGTGTGAGAGTGAGTGTGCGAGAGTGAGCGTGTGAGAGTGAGCGAGTGAGAGTGAGCGTATGAGAGTGAGCGAGTGAGAGTGAGCGTGTGAGAGTGAGTGAGAGAGTGAGCGTGTGAGAGTGAGCGAGTGAGAGTGAGTGTGAGAGTGAGTGTGTGAGAGTGAGTGTGAGAGTGAGCATGTGAGAGTGAGCGAGTGAGAGTGAGCGAGTGAGAGTGAGTGTGTGAGAGTGAGAGTGAGAGTGAGTGTGTGAGAGTGAGCGAGTGAGAGTGAGCGAGTGAGAGAGCGAGAGTGAGAGTGAGTCTGTGAGAGTGAGTGTGTGAGAGTGAGCGAGTGAGAGTGAGCGAGTGAGAGTGAGTGTGTGAGAGTGAGTGTGTGAGAGTGAGCGTGTGAGAGTGAGTGTGTGAGAGTGAGCGAGTGAGAGTGAGCGAGTGATAGTGAGCGAGTGAGAGTGAGAGAGTGAGAGTGAGTCTGTGAGAGTGAGCGAGTGGGAGTGAGCGAGTGAGAGTGAGCGAGTGAGAGTGAGAGAGTGAGAGTGAGCGAGTGAGAGTGAGTGTGTGAGAGTGAGCGTGTGAGAGTGAGCGAGTGAGAGTGAGTGTGTGAGAGTGAGAGAGTGAGAGTGAGAGTGAGCGAGTGAGAGTGAGCGAGTGACAGTGAGCGAGTGAGAGTGAGAGAGTGAGAGTGAGTCTGTGAGAGTGAGAGAGTGAGAGTGAGCGAGTGAGAGTGAGCGAGTGAGAGTGAGAGAGTGAGAGTGAGCGAGTGAGAGTGAGTGTGTGAGAGTGAGCGTGTGAGAGTGAGCGAGTGAGAGTGAGTGTGTGAGAGTGAGCGAGTGAGAGTGAGCGAGTGAGAGTGAGCGAGTGAGAGTGAGCGAGTGAGAGTGAGCGAGTGAGAGTGAGCGTGTGAGAGTGAGCGTGTGAGAGTGAGCGAGTGAGAGTGAGTGTGTGAGAGTGAGCGAGTGAGAGTGAGCGTGTGAGAGTGAGTGTGTGAGAGTGAGTGTGTGAGAGTGAGCGAGTGAGAGTGAGCGAGTGAGAGTGAGCGAGTGAGAGTGAGCGAGTGAGAGTGAGCGAGTGAGAGTGAGTGTGTGAGAGTGAGCGAGTGAGAGTGAGAGTGAGCGAGTGAGAGTGAGATTGAGCGAGTGAGAGTGAGCGAGTGAGAGTGAGTGTGTGAGAGTGAGTGTGTGAGAGTGAGCGAGTGAGAGTGAGCGAGTGAGAGTGAGCGAGTGAGAGTGAGCGAGTGAGAGTGAGCGTGTGAGAGTGAGCGTGTGAGAGTGAGCGAGTGAGAGTGAGTGTGTGAGAGTGAGCGAGTGAGAGTGAGCGAGTGAGAGTGAGAGAGTGAGAGTGAGTCTGTGAGAGTGAGAGAGTGAGAGTGAGCGAGTGAGAGTGAGCGAGTGAGTGAGAGAGTGAGAGTGAGCGAGTGAGAGTGAGTGTGTGAGAGTGAGCGTGTGAGAGTGAGCGAGTGCGAGTGAGTGTGTGAGAGTGAGCGAGTGAGAGTGAGAGTGAGCGAGTGAGAGTGAGAGTGAGCGAGTGAGAGTGAGAGTGAGCGAGTGAGAGTGAGTGAGTGAGAATGAGTGTGTGAGAGTGAGTGTGTGAGAGTGAGCGAGTGAGAGTGAGCGAGTGAGAGTGAGCGAGTGAGAGTGAGTGAGTGAGAGTGAGCGTGTGAGAGTGAGCGTGTGAGAGTGAGCGAGTGAGAGTGAGTGTGTGAGAGTGAGCGAGTGAGAGTGAGAGAGTGAGAGTGAGCGAGTGAGAGTGAGTGTGTGAGAGTGAGCGTGTGAGAGTGAGCGAGTGAGAGTGAGTGTGTGAGAGTGAGCGAGTGAGAGTGAGAGTCAGCGAGTGAGAGTGAGAGTGAGGGAGTGAGAGTGAGCGAGTGAGAGTGAGTGTGTGAGAGTGAGTGTGTGAGAGTGAGCGAGTGAGAGTGAGCGAGTGAGAGTGAGCGAGTGAGAGTGAGCGAGTGAGAGTGAGCGTGTGAGAGTGAGCGTGTGAGAGTGAGCGAGTGAGAGTGAGTGTGTGAGAGTGAGCGAGTGAGAGTGAGCGAGTGAGAGAGTGAGCGTGTGAGAGTGAGCGAGTGAGAGTGAGCGAGTGAGAGTGAGAGATTGAGAGTGAGTGTGAGAGTGAGCGAGTGAGAGGGAGCGAGTGAGAGTGAGTGTGAGAGAGTGAGAGTGAGCGAGTGAGAGTGAGAGTGAGTGAGTGAGAGTGAGCGAGTGAGAGTGAGTGAGTGAGAGTGAGTGTGTGAGAGTGAGCGAGTGAGAGTGAGCGTGTGAGAGTGAGTGTGTGAGAGTGAGTGTGTGAGAGTGAGCGAGTGAGAGTGAGCGAGTGAGAGTGAGCGAGTGAGAGTGAGTGTGTGAGAGTGAGTGTGTGAGAGTGAGTGTGTGAGAGTGAGCGTGTGAGAGTGAGCGAGTGAGAGTGAGTGTGTGAGAGTGAGCGAGTGAGAGTAAGCGAGTGAGAGTGAGCGAGTGAGAGTGAGCGTGCGAGAGTGAGTGTGTGAGAGTGAGTGTGTGAGAGTGAGTGTGAGAGTGAGTGTGTGAGAGTGAGCGTGTGAAAGTGAGCGAGTGAGAGTCAGCGTGTGAGAGTGAGCGAGTGAGAGTGAGCGTGTGAGAGGGAGCATGTGAGAGTCAGCGTGTGAGAGTGAGCGAGTGAGAGTGAGCATGTGGGAGTGAGTGTGTAAGAGTGAGAGAGTGAGCATGAGTGTGTGAGAGTGAGTGTGAGAGTGAGTGTGAGAGTGAGCGTGCGAGAGTGAGCGTGCGAGAGTGAGCGTGTGAGAGTGAGTGTGAGAGTGAGCGTGCGAGAGTGAGCGTGCGAGAGTGAGCGTGCGAGAGTGAGCGTGTGAGAGTGAGTGTGAGAGTGAGTGTGCGAGAGTGAGCGTGTGAGAGTGAGCGAGTGAGAGTGAGCGTATGAGAGTGAGCGAGTGAGAGTGAGCGTGTGAGAGTGAGTGAGAGAGTGAGCGTGTGAGAGTGAGCGAGTGAGAGTGAGTGTGAGAGTGAGTGTGTGAGAGTGAGTGTGAGAGTGAGCATGTGAGAGTGAGCGAGTGAGAGTGAGCGAGTGACAGTGAGTGTGTGAGAGTGAGCGAGTGAGAGTGAGCGAGTGAGAGTGAGCGAGTGAGAGTGAGCGTGTGAGAGTGAGCGAGTGAGAGTGAGTGTGTGAGAGTGAGCGAGTGAGAGTGAGCGAGGGAGAGTGAGCGTGTGAGAGTGAGCGTGTGAGAGTGAGTGTGAGAGTGAGTGTGTGAGAGTGAGCGTGTGAGAGTGAGCGAGTGAGAGTGAGCATGTGAGAGTGAGCGAGTGAGAGTGAGCGAGTGAGAGTGAGCGAGTGAGAGTGAGCGAGTGAGAGTGAGCGAGTGAGTGTGTGAGAGTGAGCGAGTGAGAGTGAGCGTGAGAGTGAGTGTGAGAGTGAGCCAGTGAGAGTGAGTGTGAGAGTGAGCGAGTGAGAGTGAGTGAGTGAGAGTGAGCGAGTGAGAGTGAGCGAGTGAGAGTGAGTGAGTGTGTGAGAGTGAGCGATTGAGAGTGAGCGAGGGAGAGTGAGCGAGTGAGAGTGAGCGAGTGAGAGTGAGAGTGTGAGAGTGAGCGAGTGAGAGTGAGAGAGTGAGAGTGAGCGTGTGAGAGTGAGTGTGTGAGAGTGAGAGTGAGAGTGTGTGTGAGAGTGAGCGAGTGAGAGTGAGCGAGTGAGAGTGAGCGAGCGAGAGTGAGAGAGTGAGAGTGAGCGTGTGAGAGTGAGTGTGTGAGAGTGAGAGTGAGTGTGTGAGAGTGAGCGAGTGAGAGTGAGCGAGTGAGAGTGAGCGAGTGAGAGAGAGAGAGTGAGAGTGAGTCTGTGAGAGTGAGTGTGTGAGAGTGAGCGAGTGAGAGTGAGCGAGTGAGAGTGAGTGTGTGAGAGTGAGTGTGTGAGAGTGAGCGTGTGAGAGTGAGTGTGTGAGAGTGAGCGAGTGAGAGTGAGCGAGTGATAGTGAGCGAGTGAGAGTGAGAGAGTGAGAGTGAGTCTGTGAGAGTGAGCGAGTGGGAGTGAGCGAGTGAGAGTGAGCGAGTGAGAGTGAGAGAGTGAGAGTGAGCGAGTGAGAGTGAGTGTGTGAGAGTGAGCGTGTGAGAGTGAGCGAGTGAGAGTGAGTGTGTGAGAGTGAGAGAGTGAGAGTGAGAGTGAGCGAGTGAGAGTGAGCGAGTGACAGTGAGCGAGTGAGAGTGAGAGAGTGAGAGTGAGTCTGTGAGAGTGAGAGAGTGAGAGTGAGCGAGTGAGAGTGAGCGAGTGAGAGTGAGAGAGTGAGAGTGAGCGAGTGAGAGTGAGTGTGTGAGAGTGAGCGTGTGAGAGTGAGCGAGTGAGAGTGAGTGTGTGAGAGTGAGCGAGTGAGAGTGAGAGTGAGCGAGTGAGAGTGAGAGTGAGCGAGTGAGAGTGAGCGAGTGAGAGTGAGTGTGTGAGAGTGAGTGTGTGAGAGTGAGCGAGTGAGAGTGAGCGAGTGAGAGTGAGCGAGTGAGAGTGAGCGAGTGAGAGTGAGCGTGTGAGAGTGAGCGTGTGAGAGTGAGCGAGTGAGAGTGAGTGTGTGAGAGTGAGCGAGTGAGAGTGAGCGTGTGAGAGTGAGTGTGTGAGAGTGAGTGTGTGAGAGTGAGCGAGTGAGAGTGAGCGAGTCAGAGTGAGCGAGTGAGAGTGAGCGAGTGAGAGTGAGCGAGTGAGAGTGAGTGTGTGAGAGTGAGCGAGTGAGAGTGAGAGTGAGCGAGTGAGAGTGAGATTGAGCGAGTGAGAGTGAGCGAGTGAGAGTGAGTGTGTGAGAGTGAGTGTGTGAGAGTGAGCGAGTGAGAGTGAGCGAGTGAGAGTGAGCGAGTGAGAGTGAGCGTGTGAGAGTGAGCGTGTGAGAGTGAGCGAGTGAGAGTGAGTGTGTGAGAGTGAGCGAGTGAGAGTGAGCGAGTGAGAGTGAGAGAGTGAGAGTGAGTCTGTGAGAGTGAGAGAGTGAGAGTGAGCGAGTGAGAGTGAGCGAGTGAGTGAGAGAGTGAGAGTGAGCGAGTGAGAGTGAGTGTGTGAGAGTGAGCGTGTGAGAGTGAGCGAGTGCGAGTGAGTGTGTGAGAGTGAGCGAGTGAGAGTGAGAGTGAGCGAGTGAGAGTGAGAGTGAGCGAGTGAGAGTGAGAGTGAGCGAGTGAGAGTGAGTGATTGAGAATGAGTGTGTGAGAGTGAGTGTGTGAGAGTGAGCGAGTGAGAGTGAGCGAGTGAGAGTGAGCGAGTGAGAGTGAGTGAGTGAGAGTGAGCGTGTGAGAGTGAGCGTGTGAGAGTGAGCGAGTGAGAGTGAGTGTGTGAGAGTGAGCGAATGAGAGTGAGAGAGTGAGAGTGAGCGAGTGAGAGTGAGTGTGTGAGAGTGAGCGTGTGAGAGTGAGCGAGTGAGAGTGAGTGTGTGAGAGTGAGCGAGTGAGAGTGAGAGTGAGCGAGTGAGAGTGAGAGTGAGCGAGTGAGAGTGAGCGAGTGAGAGTGAGTGTGTGAGAGTGAGTGTGTGAGAGTGAGCGAGTGAGAGTGAGCGAGTGAGAGTGAGCGAGTGAGAGTGTGCGAGTGAGAGTGAGCGTGTGAGAGTGAGCGTGTGAGAGTGAGCGAGTGAGAGTGAGTGTGTGAGAGTGAGCGAGTGAGAGTGAGCGAGTGAGAGAGTGAGCGTGTGAGAGTGAGCGTGTGAGAGTGAGCGAGTGAGAGTGAGCGAGTGAGAGTGAGAGATTGAGAGTGAGTGTGAGAGTGAGCGAGTGAGAGGGAGCGAGTGAGAGTGAGTGTGAGAGAGTGAGAGTGAGCGAGTGAGAGTGAGAGTGAGTGAGTGAGAGTGAGCGAGTGAGAGTGAGTGAGTGAGAGTGAGTGTGTGAGAGTGAGCGAGTGAGAGTGAGCGTGTGAGAGTGAGTGTGTGAGAGTGAGTGTGTGAGAGTGAGCGAGTGAGAGTGAGCGAGTGAGAGTGAGCGAGTGAGAGTGAGCGAGTGAGAGTGAGCGAGTGAGAGTGAGCGAGTGAGAGTGAGTGTGTGAGAGTGAGTGTGTGAGAGTGAGTGTGTGAGAGTGAGCGTGTGAGAGTGAGCGAGTGAGAGTGAGTGTGTGAGAGTGAGCGAGTGAGAGTAAGCGAGTGAGAGTGAGCGAGTGAGAGTGAGCGTGCGAGAGTGAGTGTGTGAGAGTGAGTGTGTGAGAGTGAGTGTGAGAGTGAGTGTGTGAGAGTGAGCGTGTGAGAGTGAGCGAGTGAGAGTGAGTGTGTGAGAGTGAGCGAGTGAGAGTGAGCGTGTGAGAGTGAGTGTGTGAGAGTGAGCGTGAGAGTGAGCGAGTGAGAGTGAGTGTGTGAGAGTGAGCGTGTCAGAGTGAGTGAGTGAGAGTGAGCGTGTGAGAGTGAGTGTGTGAGTGAGTGAGAGTGAGCGAGTGAGAGTGAGCGTGTGAGAGTGAGGGAGTGAGAGTGAGCGAGTGAGAGTGAGCGTGTGAGAGTGAGTGTGTGAGAGTGAGAGAGTGAGAGTGAGGGAGTGAGAGTGAGCGTGTGAGAGTGAGCGTATGAGAGTGAGCGTGTGAGAGTGAGTGTGTGAGAGTGAGAGTGAGAGTGAGTGTGTGAGAGTGAGCGAGTGAGAGTGAGCGAGTGAGAGTGAGCGAGTGAGAGAGAGAGTGAGAGTGAGTCTGTGAGAGTGAGTGTGTGAGAGTGAGCGAGTGAGAGTGAGCGAATGAGAGTGAGTGTGTGAGAGTGAGTGTGTGAGAGTGAGCGTGTGAGAGTGAGTGTGTGAGAGTGAGCGAGTGAGAGTGAGCGAGTGATAGTGAGCGAGTGAGAGTGAGAGAGTGAGAGTGAGTCTGTGAGAGAGTGAGAGTGAGCGAGTGAGAGTGAGAGTGAGCGAGTGAGAGTGAGCGAGTGATAGTGAGCGAGTGAGAGTGAGAGAGTGAGAGTGAGTCAGTGAGAGAGTGAGAGTGAGCGAGTGAGAGTGAGCGAGTGAGAGTGAGAGAGTGAGAGTGAGCGAGTGAGAGTGAGTGTGTGAGAGTGAGCATGTGAGAGTGAGCGAGTGAGAGTGAGTGTGTGAGAGTGAGTGAGTGAGAGTGGCAGTGAGCGAGTGAGAGTGAGAGTGAGCGAGTGAGAGTGAGCGAGTGAGAGTGAGCGAGTGAGAGTGAGTGTGTGAGAGTGAGTGTGTGAGAGTGAGCGAGTGAGAGTGAGCGAGTGAGAGTGAGCGAGTGAGAGTGAGCGTGTGAGAGTGAGCGAGTGAGAGTGAGTGTGTGAGAGTGAGCGAGTGAGAGTGAGCGAGTGAGAGAGTGAGCGTGTGAGAGAGAGCGAGTGAGAGTGAGCGAGTGAGAGTGAGAGAGTGAGAGTGAGTGTGAGAGTGAGCGAGTGACAGTGAGCGAGTGAGAGTGAGTGTGAGAGAGTGAGAGTGAGCGAGTGAGAGTGAGCGAGTGAGAGTGAGCGAGTGAGAGTGAGTGTGTGAGAGTGAGCGAGTGAGAGTGAGCGTGTGAGAGTGAGTGTGTGAGAGTGAGCGTGTGAGAGTGAGCGAGTGAGAGTGAGCGAGTGAGAGTGAGCGAGTGAGAGTGAGCGAGTGAGAGTGAGTGTGTGAGAGTGAGTGTGTGAGAGTGAGTGTGTGAGAGTGAGTGTGTGAGAGTGAGCGTGTGAGAGTGAGCGAGTGAGAGTGAGTGTGTGAGAGTGAGCGAGTGAGAGTAAGCGAGTGAGAGTGAGCGAGTGAGAGTGAGCGTGCGAGAGTGAGTGTGTGAGAGTGAGTGTGTGAGAGTGAGTGTGAGAGTGAGTGTGTGAGAGTGAGCGTGTGAGAGTGAGCGAGTGAGAGTGAGTGTGTGAGAGTGAGCGAGTGAGAGTGAGCGTGTGAGAGTGAGTGTGTGAGAGTGAGCGTGAGAGTGAGCGAGTGAGAGTGAGTGTGTGAGAGTGATCGTGTGAGAGTGAGCGTGTCAGAGTGAGTGAGTGAGAGTGAGCGTGTGAGAGTGAGTGTGTGAGTAAGTGAGAGTGAGCGAGTGAGAGTGAGCGTGTGAGAGTGAGTGAGTGAGAGTGAGCGAGTGAGAGTGAGCGTGTGAGAGTGAGTGTGTGAGAGTGAGAGAGTGAGAGTGAGGGAGTGAGAGTGAGCGTGTGAGAGTGAGCGTATGAGAGTGAGCGAGTGAGAGTGAGCGTGTGAGAGTGAGCGAGTGAGAGTGAGCGTGTGAGAGTGAGCGTGTGAGAGTGAGCGTGTGAGAGTGAGCGTGTGAGAGTGAGTGAGTGAGAGTGAACGTGTGAGAGTGAGTGTGTGAGAGTGAGTGACAGTGAGCGTGTGAGAGTGAGCGTGTGAGAGTGAGTGTGTGAGAGTGAGTGTGTGAGAGTGAGCGTGTGAGAGTGAGCGAGTGAGAGTGAGTGTGTGAGAGTGAGCGAGTGAGAGTAAGCGAGTGAGAGTGAGCGAGTGAGAGTGAGCGTGCGAGAGTGAGTGTGTGAGAGTGAGTGTGTGAGAGTGAGTGTGAGAGTGAGTGTGTGAGAGTGAGCGTGTGAGAGTGAGCGAGTGAGTGAGTGTGTGAGAGTGAGCGAGTGAGAGTGAGCATGTGAGAGTGAGTGTGTGAGAGTGAGCATGAGAGTGAGCGAGTGAGAGTGAGTGTGTGAGAGTGATCGTGTGAGAGTGAGCGTGTCAGAGTGAGTGAGTGAGAGTGAGCGTGTGAGAGTGAGTGTGTGAGTGAGTGAGAGTGAGCGAGTGAGAGTGAGCGTGTGAGAGTGAGTGAGTGAGAGTGAGCGAGTGAGAGTGAGCGTGTGAGAGTGAGTGTGTGAGAGTGAGAGAGTGAGAGTGAGGGAGTGAGAGTGAGCGTGTGAGAGTGAGCGTATGAGAGTGAGCGAGTGAGAGTGAGCGTGTGAGAGTGAGCGAGTGAGAGTGAGCGTGTGAGAGTGAGCGTGTGAGAGTGAGCGTGTGAGAGTGAGCGTGTGAGAGTGAGTGAGTGAGAGTGAACGTGTGAGAGTGAGTGTGTGAGAGTGAGTGACAGTGAGCGAGTGAGAGTGAGTGTGTGAGAGTGAGCGTGTGAGAGTGAGCGTGTGAGAGTGAGTGTGTGAGAGTGAGTGTGTGAGAGTGAGTGTGTGAGAGTGAGTGTGTGAGAGTGAGTGAGAGTGAGCGAGTGAGAGTGAGCGTGTGAGAGTGAGTGTGTGAGAGTGAGTGAGAGTGAGCGTGTGAGAGTGAGCGTGTGAGAGTGAGCTTGTCAGAGTGAGAGTGAGTGAGTGAGAGTGAGCGTGTGAGAGTGAGTGTGTGAGAGTGAGTGAGAGTGAGCGAGTGAGAGTGAGCGTGTGAGAGTGAGTGTGTGGGAGTGAGTGAGTGAGAGTGAGTGAGTGAGAGTGAGCGAGTGAGAGTGAGCATGTGAGAGTGAGCGTGTGAGAGTGAGCGTGTGAGAGTGAGCGTGTGAGAGTGAGCGAGTGAGAGTGAGCGAGTGAGAGTGAGCGAGTGAGAGTGAGTGAGTGAGAGTGAGCGTGAAAGAGTGAGCGTGTGAGAGTGAGCGAGTGAGAGTGAGTGTGAGAGTGAGTGTGAGAGTGAGTGTGTGAGAGTGAGTGTGAGAGTGAGCGAGTGAGAGTGAGTGTGAGAGTGAGTGTGAGAGTGAGTGTGTGAGAGTGAGAGTGAGAGCGAGAGTGAGCGTGTGAGAGTGAGAGTGTGAGAGTGAGCGAGTGAGATTGAGCGAGTGAGAGTGAGCGAGTGAGAGTGAGTGTGTGAGAGTGAGAGTGAGTGTGTGAGAGTGAGTGTGTGAGAGTGAGTGAGTGACTGTGAGTGTGTGAGAGTGAGCGAGTGAGAGTGAGCGAGTGAGAGTGAGCGTGTGAGAGTGAGCGATTGAGAGTGTGTGTGTGAGAGTGAGCGAGTGACAGTGAGTGTGTGAGAGTGAGCGAGTGAGAGTGAGCGAGTGAGAGTGAGCGAGTGAGAGTGAGTGTATGAGAGTGAGCGAGTGAGAGTGAGCGAGTGAGAGTGAGCGTGTGAGAGTGAGTGTGAGAGTGAGCAAGTGACAGTGAGCGAGTGAGAGTGAGCGAGTGAGAGTGAGCGAGTGAGAGTGAGCGAGTGAGAGTGAGTGTGTGAGAGTGAGCGAGTGAGAGTGAGCGTGTGAGAGTGAGCGTGTGAGAGTGAGTGTGTGAGAGTGAGTGTGTGAGAGTGAGTGTGTGAGAGTGAGTGAGAGTGAGCGAGTGAGAGTGAGCGTGTGAGAGTGAGTGTGTGAGAGTGAGTGAGAGTGAGCGAGTGAGAGTGAGCGTGTGAGAGTGAGCGTGTCAGAGTGAGAGTGAGTGAGTGAGAGTGAGCGTGTGAGAGTGAGTGTGTGAGAGTGAGTGAGAGTGAGCGAGTGAGAGTGAGCGTGTGAGAGTGAGTGTGTGGGAGCGAGTGAGTGTGAGTGAGTGAGTGAGAGTGAGCGAGTGAGAGTGAGCGTGTGAGAGTGAGCGTGTGAGAGTGAGCGTGTGAGAGTGAGCGTGTGAGAGTGAGCGAGTGAGAGTGAGCGAGTGAGAGTGAGCGAGTGAGAGTGAGCGTGAGAGAGTGAGCGTGTGAGAGTGAGTGTGAGAGTGAGTGTGAGAGTGAGTGTGTGAGAGTGAGTGTGAGAGTGAGCGTGTGAGAGTGAGCGAGTGAGAGTGAGCGAGTGAGAGTGAGCGTGTGAGAGTGAGCGAGTGAGAGTGAGCGAGTGAGAGTGAGTGTGTGAGAGTGAGCGAGTGAGAGTGAGCGTGTGAGAGTGAGCGAGTGAGAGTGAGCGTGTGAGAGTGAGCGAGTGAGAGTGAGCGAGTGAGAGTGAGCGAGTGAGAGTGAGCGAGTGAGAGTGAGCATGTGAGAGTGAGTGTGAGAGTGAGTGTGTGAGAGTGAGCGTGTGAGAGTGAGCGAGTGAGAGTGAGCGTGTGAGGGTGAGCGTGTGAGAGTGAGCGAGTGAGAGTGAGCGAGTGAGAGTGAGCGAGTGAGAGTGAGCGTGTGAGAGTGAGCGAGTGAGAGTGAGCGAGTGAGAGTGAGCGAGTGAGAGTGAGCGTGAGAGTGAGTGTGAGAGTGAGCCAGTGAGTGTGAGAGAGTGAGAGTGAGCGAGTGAGAGTGAGTGAGTGAGTGTGTGAGAGTGAGAGTGAGTGAGTGAGAGTGAGTGTGTGAGAGTGAGCGTGTGAGAGTGAGCGAGTGAGAGTGAGCGTGTGAGAGTGAGAGTGTGAGAGTGAGCGTGTGAGAGTGAGAGTGTGAGAGTGAGCGAGTGAGATTGAGCGAGTGAGAGTGAGCGAGTGAGAGTGAGTGTGTGAGAGTGAGAGTGAGTGTGTGAGAGTGAGTGTGTGAGAGTGAGTGAGTGAGTGTGAGTGTGTGAGAGTGAGCGAGTGAGAGTGAGCGAGTGAGAGTGAGCGTGTGAGAGTGAGCGATTGAGAGTGAGTGTGTGAGAGTGAGCGAGTGACAGTGAGTGTGTGAGAGTGAGCGAGTGAGAGTGAGTGAGTGAGAGTGAGCGAGTGAGAGTGAGTGTGTGAGAGTGAGCAAGTGAGAGTGAGCGAGTGAGAGTGAGTGTGAGAGTGAGCGTGTGAGAGTGAGCGAGTGAGAGTGAGCGAGTGAGAGTGAGTGTGTGAGAGTGAGCGTGTGAGAGTGAGCGAGTGCGAGTGAGCGAGTGAGAGTGAGCGAGTGAGAGTGAGCGAGTGAGAGTGAGCGTGTGAGAGTGAGCGTCTGAGAGTGAGCGAGTGAGAGTGAGCGAGTGAGAGTGAGCGAGTGAGAGTGAGCGAGTGAGAGTGAGTGTGTGAGAGTGAGCGAGTGAGAGTGAGTGTGTGAGAGTGAGCGAGTGAGAGTGAGCGAGTGAGAGTGAGCGAGTGAGAGTGAGTGTGTGAGAATGAGCGAGTGAGAGTGAGTGAGTGAGAGTGAGCGAGTGAGAGTGAGCATGTGAGAGTGAGCGAGTGAGAGTGAGTGTGTGAGAGTGAGCGTGTGAGAGTGAGCGTGTGAGAGTGAGCGAGTGAGAGTGAGTGTGTGAGAGTGAGCGAGTGAGAGTGAGCGTGTGAGAGTGAGCGAGTGAGAGTGAGAGTGAGCGAGTGAGAGTGAGCGAGTGAGAGTGAGCGTGTGAGAGTGAGTGAGTGAGAGTGAGCGAGTGAGAGTGAGCGAGTGAGAGTGAGTGTGTGAGAGTGAGTGTGAGAGTGAGTGTGCGAGAGTGAGTGTGTGAGAGTGAGCGAGTGAGAGTGAGCGAGTGAGAGTGAGTGTGTGAGAGTGAGTGAGTGAGAGTGAGCGAGTGAGAGTGAGCGAGTGAGAGTGAGCGAGTGAGAGTGAGTGTGAGAGTGAGCGAGTGAGAGTGAGTGTGAGAGAGAGTGTGAGAGTGAGCGAGTGAGAGTGAGCGAGTGAGAGTGAGTGTGAGAGTGAGTGTGTGAGCGTGAGCGAGTGAGAGTGAGCGAGTGAGAGTGAGCGAGTGAGTGTGAGAGGGAGCGAGTGAGAGTGAGGGAGTGAGAGTGAGTGTGAGAGTGAGTGTGTGAGAGTGAGTGAGAGTGAGCGAGTGAGAGTGAGCGTGTGAGAGTGAGTGTGTGAGAGTGAGTGAGAGTGAGCGAGTGAGAGTGAGCGTGTGAGAGTGAGCGTGTCAGAGTGAGAGTGAGTGAGTGAGAGTGAGCGTGTGAGAGTGAGTGTGTGAGAGTGAGTGAGAGTGAGCGAGTGAGAGTGAGCGTGTGAGAGTGAGTGTGTGGGAGTGAGTGAGTGTGAGTGAGTGAGTGAGAGTGAGCGAGTGAGAGTGAGCGTGTGAGAGTGAGCGTGTGAGAGTGAGCGTGTGAGAGTGAGCGTGTGAGAGTGAGCGAGTGAGAGTGAGCGAGTGAGAGTGAGCGAGTGAGAGTGAGCGTGAGAGAGTGAGCGTGTGAGAGTGAGTGTGAGAGTGAGTGTGAGAGTGAGTGTGTGAGAGTGAGTGTGAGAGTGAGCGTGTGAGAGTGAGCGAGTGAGAGTGAGCGAGTGAGAGTGAGCGTGTGAGAGTGAGCGAGTGAGAGTGAGCGAGTGAGAGTGAGTGTGTGAGAGTGAGCGAGTGAGAGTGAGCGTGTGAGAGTGAGCGAGTGAGAGTGAGCGTGTGAGAGTGAGCGAGTGAGAGTGAGCGAGTGAGAGTGAGCGAGTGAGAGTGAGCGAGTGAGAGTGAGCATGTGAGAGTGAGTGTGAGAGTGAGTGTGTGAGAGTGAGCGTGTGAGAGTGAGCGAGTGAGAGTGAGCGTGTGAGGGTGAGCGTGTGAGAGTGAGCGAGTGAGAGTGAGCGAGTGAGAGTGAGCGAGTGAGAGTGAGCGTGTGAGAGTGAGCGAGTGAGAGTGAGCGAGTGAGAGTGAGCGAGTGAGAGTGAGCGTGAGAGTGAGTGTGAGAGTGAGCCAGTGAGTGTGAGAGAGTGAGAGTGAGCGAGTGAGAGTGAGTGAGTGAGTGTGTGAGAGTGAGAGTGAGTGAGTGAGAGTGAGTGTGTGAGAGTGAGCGTGTGAGAGTGAGCGAGTGAGAGTGAGCGTGTGAGAGTGAGAGTGTGAGAGTGAGCGAGTGAGAGTGAGTGTGAGAGAGAGTGTGAGAGTGAGCGAGTGAGAGTGAGCGAGTGAGAGTGAGTGTGAGAGTGAGTGTGTGAGCGTGAGCGAGTGAGAGTGAGCGAGTGAGAGTGAGCGAGTGAGTGTGAGAGGGAGCGAGTGAGAGTGAGGGAGTGAGAGTGAGTGTGAGAGTGAGTGTGTGAGAGTGAGTGAGAGTGAGCGAGTGAGAGTGAGCGTGTGAGAGTGAGTGTGTGAGAGTGAGTGAGAGTGAGCGAGTGAGAGTGAGCGTGTGAGAGTGAGCGTGTCAGAGTGAGAGTGAGTGAGTGAGAGTGAGCGTGTGAGAGTGAGTGTGTGAGAGTGAGTGAGAGTGAGCGAGTGAGAGTGAGCGTGTGAGAGTGAGTGTGTGGGAGTGAGTGAGTGTGAGTGAGTGAGTGAGAGTGAGCGAGTGAGAGTGAGCGTGTGAGAGTGAGCGTGTGAGAGTGAGCGTGTGAGAGTGAGCGTGTGAGAGTGAGCGAGTGAGAGTGAGCGAGTGAGAGTGAGCGAGTGAGAGTGAGCGTGAGAGAGTGAGCGTGTGAGAGTGAGTGTGAGAGTGAGCGTGAGAGTGAGTGTGTGAGAGTGAGTGTGAGAGTGAGCGTGTGAGAGTGAGCGAGTGAGAGTGAGCGAGTGAGAGTGAGCGTGTGAGAGTGAGCGAGTGAGAGTGAGTGTGTGAGAGTGAGCGAGTGAGAGTGAGCGTGTGAGAGTGAGCGAGTGAGAGTGAGCGTGAGAGTGAGCGAGTGAGAGTGAGCGAGTGAGAGTGAGCGAGTGAGAGTGAGCGAGTGAGAGTGAGCGAGTGAGAGTGAGCGAGTGAGAGTGAGCATGTGAGAGTGAGTGTGAGAGTGAGTGTGTGAGAGTGAGCGTGTGAGAGTGAGCGAGTGAGAGTGAGCGTGTGAGGGTGAGCGTGTGAGAGTGAGCGAGTGAGAGTGAGCGAGTGAGAGTGAGCGAGTGAGAGTGAGCGTGTGAGAGTGAGCGAGTGAGAGTGAGCGAGTGAGAGTGAGCGAGTGAGAGTGAGCGTGAGAGTGAGTGTGAGAGTGAGCCAGTGAGTGTGAGAGAGTGAGAGTGAGCGAGTGAGAGTGAGTGAGTGAGTGTGTGAGAGTGAGAGTGAGTGAGTGAGAGTGAGTGTGTGAGAGTGAGCGTGTGAGAGTGAGCGAGTGAGAGTGAGCGTGTGAGAGTGAGAGTGTGAGAGTGAGCGTGTGAGAGTGAGAGTGTGAGAGTGAGAGTGAGTGTGTGAGAGTGAGTGTGTGAGAGTGAGTGAGTGAGTGTGAGTGTGTGAGAGTGAGCGAGTGAGAGTGAGCGAGTGAGAGTGAGCGTGTGAGAGTGAGCGATTGAGAGTGAGTGTGTGAGAGTGAGCGAGTGACAGTGAGTGTGTGAGATTTAGCGAGTGAGAGTGAGCGAGTGAGAGTGAGCGAGTGAGAGTGAGTGTGTGTGAGAGTGAGCGAGTGAGAGTGAGCGAGTGAGAGTGAGTGTGAGAGTGAGCGTGTGAGAGTGAGCGAGTGAGAGTGAGCGAGTGAGAGTGAGTGTGTGAGAGTGAGCGTGTGAGAGTGAGCGAGTGCGAGTGAGCGAGTGAGAGTGAGCGAGTGAGAGTGAGCGAGTGAGAGTGAGCGTGTGAGAGTGAGCGTCTGAGAGTGAGCGAGTGAGAGTGAGCGAGTGAGAGTGAGCGAGTGAGAGTGAGTGTGTGAGAGTGAGCGAGTGAGAGTGAGTGTGTGAGAGTGAGCGAGTGAGAGTGAGCGAGTGAGAGTGAGCGAGTGAGAGTGAGTGTGTGAGAATGAGCGAGTGAGAGTGAGTGAGTGAGAGTGAGCGAGTGAGAGTGAGCATGTGAGAGTGAGCGAGTGAGAGTGAGTGTGTGAGAGTGAGCATGTGAGAGTGAGCGTGTGAGAGTGAGCGAGAGAGAGTGAGTGTGTGAGAGTGAGCGAGTGAGAGTGAGCGTGTGAGAGTGAGCGAGTGAGAGTGAGAGTGAGCGAGTGAGAGTGAGCGAGTGAGAGTGAGCGTGTGAGAGTGAGTGAGTGAGAGTGAGCGAGTGAGAGTGAGTGTGTGAGAGTGAGTGTGAGTGTGAGTGTGCGAGAGTGAGTGTGTGAGAGTGAGCGAGTGAGAGTGAGCGAGTGAGAGTGAGTGTGTGAGAGTGAGCGAGTGAGAGTGAGCGAGTGAGAGTGAGTGTGTGAGAGTGAGCGAGTGAGAGTGAGCGAGTGAGAGTGAGTGTGAGAGTGAGCGAGTGAGAGTGAGTGTGAGAGAGAGTGTGAGAGTGAGCGAGTGAGAGTGAGCGAGTGAGAGTGAGTGTGAGAGTGAGTGTGTGAGCGTGAGCGAGTGAGAGTGAGCGAGTGAGAGTGAGCGAGTGAGTGTGAGAGGGAGCGAGTGAGAGTGAGGGAGTGAGAGTGAGTGTGAGAGTGAGTGTGTGAGCGTGAGCGAGTGAGAGTGAGCAAGTGAGAGTGAGTGAGTGAGAGTGAGCGTGTGAGAGTGAGTGTGTGAGAGTGAGCGAGTGAGAGTGAGTGTGAGAGTGAGCGAGTGAGAGTGAGCGAGTGAGAGTGAGCGACTGAGAGTGAGCGAGTGAGAGTGAGCGAGTGAGACTGAGCGAGTGAGAGTGAGCGAGTGAGAGTGAGCGAGTGAGAGTGAGCGTGAGAGTGAGTGTGAGAGTGACCCAGTGAGAGTGAGTGTGAGAGTGAGCGAGTGAGAGTGAGCGAGTGAGAGTGAGCGAGTGAGAGTGAGCGAGTGAGAGTGAGTGTGTGAGAGTGAGCGAGTGAGAGTGAGCGAGGGAGAGTGAGCGAGTGAGAGTGAGCGAGTGAGTGTGTGAGAGTGAGCGAGTGAGAGTGAGCGAGTGAGAGTGAGCGAGTGAGAGTGAGCGAGTGAGTGTGTGAGAGTGAGCGAGTGAGAGTGAGCGAGTGAGAGTGAGCGAGTGAGAGTGAGCGTGAGAGTGAGTGTGAGAGTGAGCCAGTGAGAGAGAGTGTGAGAGTGAGCGAGTGAGAGTGAGCGGTGAGAGTGAGAGTGAGCGAGTGAGAGTGAGCGAGTGAGAGTGAGCGAGTGAGAGTGAGTGTGTGAGAGTGAGCGAGTGAGAGTGAGCGAGGGAGAGTGAGCGAGTGAGAGTGAGCGAGTGAGAGTGAGAGTGTGAGAGTGAGCGAGTGAGAGTGAGAGAGTGAGAGTGAGCGTGTGAGAGTGAGTGTGTGAGAGTGAGAGTGAGAGTGAGTGTGTGAGAGTGAGCGAGTGAGAGTGAGCGAGTGAGAGTGAGCGAGTGAGAGTGAGAGAGTGAGAGTGAGCGTGTGAGAGTGAGTGTGTGAGAGTGAGAGTGAGAGTGAGTGTGTGAGAGTGAGCGAGTGAGAGTGAGCGAGTGAGAGTGAGCGAGTGAGAGAGAGTGAGAGTGAGTCTGTGAGAGTGAGTGTGTGAGAGTGAGCGAGTGAGAGTGAGCGAGTGAGAGTGAGTGTGTGAGAGTGAGTGTGTGAGAGTGAGCGTGTGAGAGTGAGTGTGTGAGAGTGAGCGAGTGAGAGTGAGCGAGTGATAGTGAGCGAGTGAGAGTGAGAGAGTGAGAGTGAGTCTGTGAGAGTGAGCGAGTGAGAGTGAGCGAGTGAGAGTGAGCGAGTGAGAGTGAGCGAGTGAGAGTGAGAGAGTGAGAGTGAGCGAGTGAGAGTGAGCGTGTGAGAGTGAGCGAGTGAGAGTGAGTGTGTGAGAGTGAGAGAGTGAGAGTGAGAGTGAGCGAGTGAGAGTGAGCGAGTGATAGTGAGCGAGTGAGAGTGAGAGAGTGAGAGTGAGTCTGTGAGAGTGAGAGAGTGAGAGTGAGCGAGTGAGAGTGAGCGAGTGAGAGAGTGAGAGTGAGCGAGTGAGAGTGAGTGTGTGAGAGTGAGCGTGTGAGAGTGAGCGAGTAAGAGTGAGTGTGTGAGAGTGAGCGAGTGAGAGTGAGAGTGAGCGAGTGAGAGTGAGCGAGTGAGAGTGAGTGTGTGGGAGTGAGTGTGTGAGAGTGAGCGAGTGAGAGTGAGCGAGTGAGACTGAGCGAGTGAGAGTGAGCGAGTGAGAGTGAGCGTGTGAGAGTGAGTGTGTGAGAGTGAGCGAGTGAGAGTGAGTGTGTGAGAGTGAGCGAGTGAGAGTGAGCGAGTGAGAGAGTGAGCGTGTGAGAGTGAGCGAGTGAGAGTGAGCGAGTGAGAGTGAGAGAGTGAGAGTGAGTGTGAGAGTGAGCGAGTGAGAGTGAGCGAGTGAGAGTGAGTGTGAGAGAGTGAGAGTGAGCGAGTGAGAGTGAGAGTGAGCGAGTGAGAGTGAGCGAGTGAGAGTGAGCGAGTGAGAGTGAGCGTGTGAGAGTGAGCGAGTGAGAGTGAGCGTGTGAGAGTGAGCGTGTGAGAGTGAGCGTGTGAGAGTGAGCGAGTGAGAGTGAGCGAGTGAGAGTGAGCGAGTGAGAGTGAGCGAGTGAGAGTGAGCGAGTGAGAGTGAGTGTGTGAGAGTGAGTGTGTGAGAGTGAGTGTGTGAGAGTGAGTGTGTGAGAGTGAGCGAGTGAGAGTGAGTGTGTGAGAGTGAGCGAGTGAGAATAAGCGAGTGAGAGTGAGCGAGTGAGAGTGAGCGTGCGAGAGTGAGTGTGTGAGAGTGAGTGTGTGAGAGTGAGTGTGAGAGTGAGTGTGTGAAAGTGAGCGTGTGAGAGTGAGCGAGTGAGAGTGAGTGTGTGAGAGTGAGCGAGTGAGAGTGAGCGTGTGAGAGTGAGTGTGTGAGAGTGAGCGTGAGAGTGAGCGAGTGAGAGTGAGTGTGTGAGAGTGATCGTGTGAGAGTGAGCGTGTCAGAGTGAGTGAGTGAGAGTGAGCGTGTGAGAGTGAGTGTGTGAGTGAGTGAGAGTGAGCGAGTGAGAGTGAGCGTGTGAGAGTGAGTGAGTGAGAGTGAGCGAGTGAGAGTGAGCGTGTGAGAGTGAGTGTGTGAGTGAGAGAGTGAGAGTGAGGGAGTGAGAGTGAGCGTGTGAGAGTGAGCGTATGAGAGTGAGCGTGTGAGAGTGAGTGTGTGAGAGTGAGAGTGAGAGTGAGTGTGTGAGAGTGAGCGAGTGAGAGTGAGCGAGTGAGAGTGAGCGAGTGAGAGAGAGAGAGTGAGAGTGAGTCTGTGAGAGTGAGTGTGTGAGAGTGAGCGAGTGAGAGTGAGCGAGTGAGAGTGAGTGTGAGAGTGAGTGTGTGAGAGTGAGCGTGTGAGAGTGAGTGTGTGAGAGTGAGCGAGTGAGAGTGAGCGAGTGATAGTGAGCGAGTGAGAGTGAGAGAGTGAGAGTGAGTCTGTGAGAGTGAGCGAGTGAGTGAGCGAGTGAGAGTGAGCGAGTGAGAGTGAGCGAGTGAGAGTGAGAGAGTGAGAGTGAGCGAGTGAGAGTGAGCGTGTGAGAGTGAGCGAGTGAGAGTGAGTGTGTGAGAGTGAGAGAGTGAGAGTGAGAGTGAGCGAGTGAGAGTGAGCAAGTGATCGTGAGCGAGTGAGAGTGAGACAGTGAGAGTGAGTCTGTGAGAGTGAGAGAGTGAGCGAGTGAGAGTGAGCGAGTGAGAGTGAGAGAGTGAGAGTGAGCGAGTGAGAGTGAGTGTGTGAGAGTGAGTGTGTGAGAGTGAGCGAGTGAGAGTGAGTGTGTGAGAGTGAGCGAGTGAGAGTGAGAGTGAGCGAGTGAGAGTGAGAGTGAGCGAGTGAGAGTGAGCGAGTGAGAGTGAGTGTGTGAGAGTGAGTGTGTGAGAGTGAGCGAGTGAGAGTGAGCGAGTGAGAGTGAGCGTGTGAGAGTGAGCGTGTGAGAGTGAGCGAGTGAGAGTGAGTGTGTGAGATTGAGCGAGTGAGAGCGAGCGAGTGAGAGAGTGAGCGTGTGAGAGTGAGCGAGTGAGAGTGAGTGAGTGAGAGTGAGAGAGTGAGAGTGAGTGTGAGAGTGAGCGAGTGAGAGTGAGCGAGTGAGAGTGAATGTGAGAGAGTGAGAGTGAGCGAGTGAGAGTGAGAGTGAGCGAGTGAGAGTGAGCGAGTGAGAGTGAGCGAGTGAGAGTGAGTGTGTGAGAGTGAGCGAGTGAGAGTGAGCGTGTGAGAGTGAGTGTGTGAGAGTGAGCGAGTGAGAGTGAGCGAGTGAGAGTGAGCGAGTGAGAGTGAGCGAGTGAGAGTGAGAGAGTGAGAGTGAGCGAGTGAAAGTGAGCGAGTGAGAGTGAGTGTGTGAGAGTGAGTGTGTGAGAGTGAGTGTGTGAGAGTGAGCGTGTGAGAGTGAGCGAGTGAGAGTGAGTGTGTGAGAGTGAGCGAGTGAGAGTGAGCGTGTGAGAGTGAGTGTGTGAGAGTGAGCGTGAGAGTGAGCGAGTGAGAGTGAGTGTGTGAGAGTGATCGTGTGAGAGTGAGCGTGTCAGAGTGAGTGAGTGAGAGTGAGCGTGTGAGAGTGAGTGTGTGAGTGAGTGAGAGTGAGCGAGTGAGAGTGAGCGTGTGAGAGTGAGTGAGTGAGAGTGAGCGAGTGAGAGTGAGCGTGTGAGAGTGAGTGTGTGAGAGTGAGAGAGTGAGAGTGAGGGAGTGAGAGTGAGCGTGTGAGAGTGAGCGTATGAGAGTGAGCGAGTGAGAGTGAGCGTGTGAGAGTGAGCGAGTGAGAGTGAGCGTGTGAGAGTGAGAGAGTGAGAGTGAGCGAGTGAGAGTGAGTGTGTGAGAGTGAGTGTGTGAGAGTGAGCGAGTGAGAGTGAGTGTGTGAGAGTGAGCGAGTGAGAGTGAGAGTGAGCGAGTGAGAGTGAGAGTGAGCGAGTGAGAGTGAGCGAGTGAGAGTGAGTGTGTGAGAGTGAGTGTGTGAGAGTGAGCGAGTGAGAGTGAGCGAGTGAGAGTGAGCGAGTGAGAGTGAGCATGTGAGAGTGAGCGTGTGAGAGTGAGCGAGTGAGAGTGAGTGTGTGAGAGTGAGTGAGTGAGAGCGAGCGAGTGAGAGAGTGAGCGTGTGAGAGTGAGCGAGTGAGAGTGAGTGAGTGAGAGTGAGAGAGTGAGAGTGAGTGTGAGAGTGAGCGAGTGAGAGTGAGCGAGTGAGAGTGAGTGTGAGAGAGTGAGAGTGAGCGAGTGAGAGTGAGAGTGAGCGAGTGAGAGTGAGCGAGTGAGAGTGAGCGAGTGAGAGTGAGTGTGTGAGAGTGAGCGAGTGAGAGTGAGCGTGTGAGAGTGAGTGTGTGAGAGTGAGCGAGTGAGAGTGAGCGAGTGAGAGTGAGCGAGTGAGAGTGAGCGAGTGAGAGTGAGAGAGTGAGAGTGAGCGAGTGAAAGTGAGCGAGTGAGAGTGAGTGTGTGAGAGTGAGTGTGTGAGAGTGAGTGTGTGAGAGTGAGCGTGTGAGAGTGAGCGAGTGAGAGTGAGTGTGTGAGAGTGAGCGAGTGAGAGTGAGCGTGTGAGAGTGAGTGTGTGAGAGTGAGCGTGAGAGCGAGTGAGAGTGAGTGTGTGAGAGTGATCGTGTGAGAGTGAGCGTGTCAGAGTGAGTGAGTGAGAGTGAGCGTGTGAGAGTGAGTGTGTGAGTGAGTGAGAGTGAGCGAGTGAGAGTGAGCGTGTGAGAGTGAGTGAGTGAGAGTGAGCGAGTGAGAGTGAGCGTGTGAGAGTGAGTGTGTGAGAGTGAGAGAGTGAGAGTGAGGGAGTGAGAGTGAGCGTGTGAGAGTGAGCGTATGAGAGTGAGCGAGTGAGAGTGAGCGTGTGAGAGTGAGCGAGTGAGAGTGAGCGTGTGAGAGTGAGCGTGTGAGAATGAGCGTGTGAGAGTGAGCGTGTGAGAGTGAGCGTGAGAGTGAGCGTGTCAGAGTGAGTGAGTGAGAGTGAGCGTGTGAGAGTGAGTGTGTGAGAGTGAGTGACAGTGAGCGAGTGAGAGTGAGCGTGTGAGAGTGAGCGTGTGAGAGTGAGTGTGTGAGAGTGAGTGTGTGAGAGTGAGTGTGTGAGAGTGAGTGTGTGAGAGTGAGTGAGAGTGAGCGAGTGAGAGTGAGCGTGTGAGAGTGAGTGTGTGAGAGTGAGTGAGAGTGAGCAAGTGAGAGTGAGCGTGTGAGAGTGAGCGTGTCAGAGTGAGAGTGAGTGAGTGAGAGTGAGCGTGTGAGAGTGAGTGTGTGAGAGTGAGTGAGAGTGAGCGAGTGAGAGTGAGCGTGTGAGAGTGAGTGTGTGGGAGTGAGTGAGTGAGAGTGAGTGAGAGTGAGCGAGTGAGAGTGAGCGTGTGAGAGTGAGCATGTGAGAGTGAGCGTGTGAGAGTGAGCGTGTGAGAGTGAGCGAGTGAGAGTGAGCGAGTGAGAGTGAGCGAGCGAGAGTGAGAGTGTGAGAGTGAGCGAGTGAGAGTGAGAGTGAGCGTGTGAGAGTGAGTGTGTGAGAGTGAGTGTGAGAGTGAGTGTGTGAGAGTGAGCGAGTGAGAGTGAGAGAGTGAGAGTGAGCGAGTGAGAGTGAGAGAGTGAGAGTGAGCGTGTGAGAGTGAGTGTGTGAGAGTGAGAGTGAGAGTGAGTGTGTGAGAGTGAGCGAGTGAGAGTGAGCGAGTGAGAGTGAGCGAGTGAGAGAGAGAGAGTGAGAGTGAGTCTGTGAGAGTGAGTGTGTGAGAGTGAGCGAGTGAGAGTGAGCGAGTGAGAGTGAGTGTGTGAGAGTGAGTGTGTGAGAGTGAGCGTTTGAGAGTGAGTGTGTGAGAGTGAGCGAGTGAGAGTGAGCGAGTGATAGTGAGCGAGTGAGAGTGAGAGAGTGAGAGTGAGTCTGTGAGAGTGAGCGAGTGAGAGTGAGCGAGTGAGAGTGAGCGAGTGAGAGTGAGCGAGTGAGAGTGAGCGAGTGAGAGTGAGAGAGTGAGAGTGAGCGAGTGAGAGTGAGTGTGTGAGAGTGAGCGTGTGAGAGTGAGCGAGTGAGAGTGAGTGTGTGAGAGTGAGAGAGTGAGAGTGAGAGTGAGCGAGTGAGAGTGAGCGAGTGATAGTGAGCGAGTGAGAGTGAGAGAGTGAGAGTGAGTCTGTGAGAGTGAGAGAGTGAGCGAGTGAGAGTGAGCGAGTGAGAGTGAGAGAGTGAGAGTGAGTGTGTGAGAGTGAGCGTGTGAGAGTGAGCGAGTGAGAGTGAGTGTGTGAGAGTGAGCGAGTGAGAGTGAGAGTGAACGAGTGAGAGTGAGCGAGTGAGAGTGAGTGTGTGAGAGTGAGTGTGTGAGAGTGTGCGAGTGAGAGTGAGCGAGTGAGAGTGAGCGAGTGAGAGTGAGCGAGTGAGAGTGAGCGTGTGAGAGTGAGTGTGTGAGAGTGAGCGAATGAGAGTGAGTGTGTGAGAGTGAGCGAGTGAGAGTGAGCGAGTGAGAGAGTGAGCGTGTGAAAGTGAGCGAGTGAGAGTGAGCGAGTGAGAGTGAGAGAGTGAGAGTGAGTGTGAGAGTGAGCGAGTGAGAGTGAGCGAGTGAGAGTGAGTGTGAGAGAGTGAGAGTGAGCGAGTGAGAGTGAGAGTGAGCGAGTGAGAGTGAGCGAGTGAGAGTGAGCGAGTGAGAGTGAGCGTGTGAGAGTGAGCGATTGAGAGTGAGCGTGTGAGAGTGAGCGTGTGAGAGTGAGCGTGTGAGAGTGAGCGAGTGAGAGTGAGCGAGTGAGAGTGAGCGAGTGAGAGTGAGCGAGTGAGAGTGAGCGAGTGAGAGTGAGTGAGTGAGAGTGAGTGTGTGAGAGTGAGTGTGTGAGAGTGAGTGTGTGAGAGTGAGTGTGTGAGAGTGAGCGAGTGAGAGTGAGTGTGTGAGAGTGAGCGAGTGAGAGTAAGCGAGTGAGAGTGAGCGAGTGAGAGTGAGCGTGCGAGAGTGAGTGTGTGAGAGTGAGTGTGTGAGAGTGAGTGTGAGAGTGAGTGTGTGAGAGTGAGCGTGTGAGTGTGAGCGAGTGAGAGTGAGTGTGTGAGAGTGAGCGAGTGAGAGTGAGCGTGTGAGAGTGAGTGTGTGAGAGTGAGCGTGAGAGTGAGCGAGTGAGAGTGAGTGTGTGAGAGTGATCGTGTGAGAGTGAGCGTGTCAGAGTGAGTGAGTGAGAGTGAGCGTGTGAGAGTGAGTGTGTGAGTGAGTGAGAGTGAGCGAGTGAGAGTGAGCGTGTGAGAGTGAGTGAGTGAGAGTGAGCGAGTGAGAGTGAGCGTGTGAGAGTGAGTGTGTGAGAGTGAGAGAGTGAGAGTGAGGGAGTGAGAGTGAGCGTGTGAGAGTGAGCGTATGAGAGTGAGCGTGTGAGAGTGAGTGTGTGAGAGTGAGAGTGAGAGTGAGTGTGTGAGAGTGAGCGAGTGAGAGTGAGCGAGTGAGAGTGAGCGAGTGAGAGAGAGAGAGTGAGAGTGAGTCTGTGAGAGTGAGTGTGTGAGAGTGAGCGAGTGAGAGTGAGCGAGTGAGAGTGAGTGTGTGAGAGTGAGTGTGTGAGAGTGAGCGTGTGAGAGTGAGTGTGTGAGAGTGAGCGAGTGAGAGTGAGCGAGTGATAGTGAGCGAGTGAGAGTGAGAGAGTGAGAGTGAGTCTGTGAGAGTGAGCGAGTGAGAGTGAGCGAGTGAGAGTGAGCGAGTGAGAGTGAGCGAGTGAGAGTGAGAGAGTGAGAGTGAGCGAGTGAGAGTGAGCGTGTGAGAGTGAGAGAGTGAGAGTGAGAGTGATCGAGTGAGAGTGAGCGAGTGATAGTGAGCGAGTGAGAGTGAGAGAGCGAGAGTGAGTCTGTGAGAGTGAGAGAGTGAGAGTGAGCGAGTGAGAGTGAGCGAGTGAGAGTGAGAGAGTGAGAGTGAGCGAGTGAGAGTGAGTGTGTGAGAGTGAGTGTGTGAGAGTGAGCGAGTGAGAGTGAGTGTGTGAGAGTGAGCGAGTGAGAGTGAGAGTGAGCGAGTGAGAGTGAGAGTGAGCGAGTGAGAGTGAGCGAGTGAGAGTGAGTGTGTGAGAGTGAGTGTGTGAGAGTGAGCGAGTGAGAGTGAGCGAGTGAGAGTGAGCGAGTGAGAGTGAGCGTGTGAGAGTGAGCGTGTGAGAGTGAGCGAGTGAGAGTGAGTGTGTGAGAGTGAGCGAGTGAGAGTGAGCGAGTGAGAGAGTGAGCGTGTGAGAGTGAGCGAGTGAGAGTGAGCGAGTGAGAGTGAGAGAGTGAGAGTGAGTGTGAGAGTGAGCGAGTGAGAGTGAGCGAGTGAGAGTGAGTGTGAGAGAGTGAGAGTGAGCGAGTGAGAGTGAGAGTGAGCGAGTGAGAGTGAGCGAGTGAGAGTGAGCGAGTGAGAGTGAGTGTGTGAGAGTGAGCGAGTGAGAGTGAGCGTGTGAGAGTGAGTGTGTGAGAGTGAGCGAGTGAGAGTGAGCGAGTGAGAGTGAGCGAGTGAGAGTGAGCGAGTGAGAGTGAGCGAGTGAGAGTGAGCGAGTGAGAGTGAGTGTGTGAGAGTGAGTGTGTGAGAGTGAGTGTGTGAGAGTGAGTGTGTGAGAGTGAGCGTGTGAGAGTGAGCGAGTGAGAGTGAGTGTGTGAGAGTGAGCGAGTGAGAGTGAGCGTGTGAGAGTGAGTGTGTGAGAGTGAGCGTGAGAGTGAGCGAGTGAGAGTGAGTGTGTGAGAGTGATCGTGTGAGAGTGAGCGTGTCAGAGTGAGTGAGTGAGAGTGAGCGTGTGAGAGTGAGTGTGTGAGTGAGTGAGAGTGAGCGAGTGAGAGTGAGCGTGTGAGAGTGAGTGAGTGAGAGTGAGCGAGTGAGAGTGAGCGTGTGAGAGTGAGTGTGTGAGAGTGAGAGAGTGAGAGTGAGGGAGTGAGAGTGAGCGTGTGAGAGTGAGCGTATGAGAGTGAGCGAGTGAGAGTGAGCGTGTGAGAGTGAGCGAGTGAGAGTGAGCGTGTGAGAGTGAGTGTGTGAGAATGAGCGTGTGAGAGTGAGCGTGTGAGAGTGAGCGTGTGAGAGTGAGCGTGTCAGAGTGAGTGAGTGAGAGTGAGCGTGTGAGAGTGAGTGTGTGAGAGTGAGTGACAGTGAGCGAGTGAGAGTGAGCGTGTGAGAGTGAGCGTGTGAGAGTGAGTGTGTGAGAGTGAGTGTGTGAGAGTGAGTGTGTGAGAGTGAGTGAGAGTGAGCGTGTGAGAGTGAGCGTGTCAGAGTGAGAGTGAGTGAGTGAGAGTGAGCGTGTGAGAGTGAGTGTGTGAGAGTGAGTGAGAGTGAGCGAGTGAGAGTGAGCGTGTGAGAGTGAGTGTGTGGGAGTGAGTGAGTGAGAGTGAGTGAGAGTGAGCGAGTGAGAGTGAGCGTGTGAGAGTGAGCGTGTGAGAGTGAGCGTGTGAGAGTGAGCGTGTGAGAGTGAGCGAGTGAGAGTGAGCGAGTGAGAGTGAGCGAGCGAGAGTGAGTGAGAGTGAGCGTGAAAGAGTGAGTGTGTGAGAGTGAGCGTGTGAGAGTGAGCGAGTGAGAGTGAGTGTGAGAGTGAGTGTGAGAGTGAGTGTGTGAGAGTGAGTGTGAGAGTGAGTGTGTGAGAGTGAGCGAGTGAGAGTGAGTGTGAGAGTGAGTGTGAGAGTGAGTGTGTGAGAGTGAGAGCGAGAGTGAGCGTGTGAGAGTGAGAGTGAGAGTGAGCGAGTGAGATTGAGCGAGTGAGAGTGAGCGAGTGAGAGTGAGCGTGTGAGAGTGAGAGTGAGTGTGTGAGAGTGAGTGTGTGAGAGTGAGTGAGTGAGTGTGAGTGTGTGAGAGTGAGCGAGTGAGAGTGAGCGAGTGAGAGTGAGCGTGTGAGAGTGAGCGATTGAGAGTGAGTGTGTGAGAGTGAGCGAGTGACAGTGAGTGTATGAGAGTGAGCGAGTGAAAGTGAGCGAGTGAGAGTGAGCGTGTGAGAGTGAGTGTGAGAGTGAGCAAGTGACAGTGAGTGTGTGAGAGTGAGCGAGTGAGAGTGAGCGAGTGAGAGTGAGCGAGTGAGAGTGAGTGTGTGAGAGTGAGCGAGTGAGAGTGAGCGTGTGAGAGTGAGCGTGTGAGAGTGAGTGTGTGAGAGTGAGTGTGTGAGAGTGAGTGTGAGTGAGCGAGTGAGTGTGTGGGAGTGAGTGAGTGAGAGTGAGTGAGTGAGAGTGAGCGAGTGAGAGTGAGCGTGTGAGAGTGAGCGTGTGAGAGTGAGCGTGTGAGAGTGAGCGAGTGAGAGTGAGCGAGTGAGAGTGAGCGAGTGAGAGTGAGCGAGTGAGAGTGAGCATGAGAGAGTGAGCGTGTGAGAGTGAGTGTGAGAGTGAGTGTGTGAGAGTGAGTGTGAGAGTGAGCGTGTGAGAGTGAGCGAGTGAGAGTGAGCGAGTAAGAGTGAGCGTGTGAGAGTGAGCGAGTGAGAGTGAGCGAGTGAGAGTGAGCGAGTGAGAGTGAGTGTGTGAGAGTGAGCGAGTGAGAGTGAGCGTGTGAGAGTGAGCGAGTGAGAGTGAGCGAGTGAGAGTGAGCGAGTGAGAGTGAGCATGTGAGAGTGAGTGTGAGAGTGAGTGTGTGAGAGTGAGCGTGTGAGAGTGAGCGAGTGAGAATGAGCGTGTGAGGGTGAGCGTGTGAGAGTGAGCGTGTGAGAGTGAGCGAGTGAGAGTGAGCGAGTGAGAGTGAGCGAGTGAGAGTGAGCGAGTGAGAGTGAGCGAGTGAGATTGAGTGAGTGAGAGTGAGCGTGTGAGAGTGAGTGTGTGAGAGTGAGTGACAGTGAGCGAGTGAGAGTGAGCGTGTGAGAGTGAGCGTGTGAGAGTGAGTGTGTGAGAGTGAGTGTGTGAGAGTGAGTGTGTGAGAGTGAGTGAGAGTGAGCGAGTGAGAGTGAGCGTGTGAGAGTGAGTGTGTGAGAGTGAGTGAGAGTGAGCAAGTGCGAGTGAGCGTGTGAGAGTGAGCGTGTCAGAGTGAGAGTGAGTGAGTGAGAGTGAGCGTGTGAGAGTGAGTGTGTGAGAGTGAGTGAGAGTGAGCGAGTGAGAGTGAGCGTGTGAGAGTGAGTGTGTGGGAGTGAGTGAGTGAGAGTGAGTGAGAGTGAGCGAGTGAGAGTGAGCGTGTGAGAGTGAGCGTGTGAGAGTGAGCGTGTGAGAGTGAGCGTGTGAGAGTGAGCGAGTGAGAGTGAGCGAGTGAGAGTGAGTGTGTGAGAGTGAGCGAGTGAGAGTGAGCGTGTGAGAGTGAGCGAGTGAGAGTGAGCGAGTGAGAGTGAGCGAGTGAGAGTGAGCATGTGAGAGTGAGTGTGAGAGTGAGTGTGTGAGAGTGAGCGTGTGAGAGTGAGCGAGTGAGAATGAGCGTGTGAGGGTGAGCGTGTGAGAGTGAGCGTGTGAGAGTGAGCGAGTGAGAGTGAGCGAGTGAGAGTGAGCGAGTGAGAGTGAGCGAGTGAGATTGAGTGAGTGAGAGTGAGCGTGTGAGAGTGAGTGTGTGAGAGTGAGTGACAGTGAGCGAGTGAGAGTGAGCGTGTGAGAGTGAGCGTGTGAGAGTGAGTGTGTGAGAGTGAGTGTGTGAGAGTGAGTGTGTGAGAGTGAGTGAGAGTGAGCGAGTGAGAGTGAGCGTGTGAGAGTGAGTGTGTGAGAGTGAGTGAGAGTGAGCAAGTGCGAGTGAGCGTGTGAGAGTGAGCGTGTCAGAGTGAGAGTGAGTGAGTGAGAGTGAGCGTGTGAGAGTGAGTGTGTGAGAGTGAGTGAGAGTGAGCGAGTGAGAGTGAGCGTGTGAGAGTGAGTGTGTGGGAGTGAGTGAGTGAGAGTGAGTGAGAGTGAGCGAGTGAGAGTGAGCGTGTGAGAGTGAGCGTGTGAGAGTGAGCGTGTGAGAGTGAGCGAGTGAGAGTGAGCGAGTGAGAGTGAGTGAGTGAGAGTGAGCGTGAAAGAGTGAGCGTGTGAGAGTGAGCGTGTGAGAGTGAGCGAGTGAGAGTGAGTGTGAGAGTGAGTGTGAGAGTGAGTGTGTGAGAGTGAGTGTGAGAGTGAGCGTGTGAGAGTGAGCGAGTGAGAGTGAGTGTGAGAGTGAGTGTGAGAGTGAGTGTGTGAGAGTGAGAGCGAGAGTGAGCGTGTGAGAGTGAGAGTGTGAGAGTGAGCGAGTGAGATTGAGCGAGTGAGAGTGAGCGAGTGAGAGTGAGCGTGTGAGAGTGAGAGTGAGTGTGTGAGAGTGAGTGTGTGAGAGTGAGTGAGTGAGTGTGAGTGTGAGAGTGAGCGAGTGAGAGTGAGCGAGTGAGAGTGAGCGTTTGAGAGTGAGCGATTGAGAGTGAGTGTGTGAGAGTGAGCGAGTGACAGTGAGTGTGTGAGAGTGAGCGAGTGAGAGTGAGCGAGTGAGAGTGAGCGAGTGAGTGAGTGTATGAGAGTGAGCGAGTGAGAGTGAGCGAGTGAGAGTGAGCGTGTGAGAGTGAGTGTGAGAGTGAGCGAGTGACAGTGAGTGTGTGAGAGTGAGCGAGTGAGAGTGAGCGAGTGAGAGTGAGCGAGTGAGAGTGAGTGTGTGAGAGTGAGCGAGTGAGAGTGAGCGTGTGAGAGTGAGCGTGTGAGAGTGAGTGTGTGAGAGTGAGTGTGTGAGAGTGAGTGTGTGAGAGTGAGTGAGAGTGAGCGAGTGAGTGTGTGGGAGTGAGTGAGTGAGAGTGAGTGAGTGAGAGTGAGCGAGTGAGAGTGAGCGTGTGAGAGTGAGCGTGTGAGAGTGAGCGTGTGAGAGTGAGCGAGTGAGAGTGAGCGAGTGAGAGTGAGCGAGTGAGAGTGAGCGAGTGAGAGTGAGCGTGAGAGAGTGAGTGTGAGAGTGAGTGTGAGAGTGAGTGTGTGAGAGTGAGTGTGAGAGTGAGCGTGTGAGTGAGCGAGTGAGAGTGAGCGAGTGAGAGTGAGCGTGTGAGAGTGAGCGAGTGAGAGTGAGCGAGTGAGAGTGAGCGAGTGAGAGTGAGTGTGTGAGAGTGAGCGAGTGAGAGTGAGCGTGTGAGAGTGAGCGAGTGAGAGTGAGCGAGTGAGAGTGAGCGAGTGAGAGTGAGCGAGTGAGAGTGAGCGAGTGAGAGTGAGCATGTGAGAGTGAGTGTGAGAGTGAGTGTGTGAGAGTGAGCGTGTGAGAGTGAGCGAGTGAGAATGAGCGTGTGAGGGTGAGCGTGTGAGAGTGAGCGTGTGAGAGTGAGCGAGTGAGAGTGAGCGAGTGAGAGTGAGCGAGTGAGAGTGAGCGAGTGAGAGTGAGCGAGTGAGAGTGAGCGTGAGAGTGAGTGTGAGAGTGAGCCAGTGAGAGTGAGTGTGTGAGAGTGAGAGTGAGTGAGTGAGAGTGAGTGTGTGAGAGTGAGCGTGTGAGAGTGAGCGAGTGAGAGTGAGCGAGTGAGAGTGAGTGTATGAGAGTGAGCGAGTGAGAGTGAGCGAGTGAGAGTGAGCGTGTGAGAGTGAGTGTGAGAGTGAGCGAGTGACAGTGAGTGTGTGAGAGTGAGCGAGTGAGAGTGAGCGAGTGAGAGTGAGCGAGTGAGAGTGAGTGTGTGAGAGTGAGCGAGTGAGAGTGAGCGTGTGAGAGTGAGCGTGTGAGAGTGAGTGTGTGAGAGTGAGTGTGTGAGAGTGAGTGTGTGAGAGTGAGTGAGAGTGAGCGAGTGAGTGTGTGGGAGTGAGTGAGTGAGAGTGAGTGAGTGAGAGTGAGCGAGTGAGAGTGAGCGTGTGAGAGTGAGCGTGTGAGAGTGAGCGTGTGAGAGTGAGCGAGTGAGAGTGAGCGAGTGAGAGTGAGCGAGTGAGAGTGAGCGAGTGAGAGTGAGCGTGAGAGAGTGAGCATGCGAGAGTGAGTGTGAGAGTGAGTGTGAGAGTGAGTGTGTGAGAGTGAGTGTGAGAGTGAGCGTGTGAGTGAGCGAGTGAGAGTGAGCGAGTGAGAGTGAGCGTGTGAGAGTGAGCGAGTGAGAGTGAGCGAGTGAGAGTGAGCGAGTGAGAGTGAGTGTGTGAGAGTGAGCGAGTGAGAGTGAGCGTGTGAGAGTGAGCGAGTGAGAGTGAGCGAGTGAGAGTGAGCGAGTGAGAGTGAGCGAGTGAGATTGAGCGAGTGAGAGTGAGCATGTGAGAGTGAGTGTGAGAGTGAGTGTGTGAGAGTGAGCGTGTGAGAGTGAGCGAGTGAGAATGAGCGTGTGAGGGTGAGCGTGTGAGAGTGAGCGTGTGAGAGTGAGCGAGTGAGAGTGAGCGAGTGAGAGTGAGCGAGTGAGAGTGAGCGAGTGAGAGTGAGCGAGTGAGAGTGAGCGTGAGAGTGAGTGTGAGAGTGAGCCAGTGAGAGTGAGTGTGTGAGAGTGAGAGTGAGTGAGTGAGAGTGAGTGTGTGAGAGTGAGCGTGTGAGAGTGAGCGAGTGAGAGTGAGCGTGTGAGAGTGAGAGTGTGAGAGTGAGCGTGTGAGAGTGAGAGTGTGAGAGTGAGCGAGTGAGAGTGAGAGTGAGAGTGAGCGTGTGAGAGTGAGAGTGTGAGAGTGAGCGAGTGAGATTGAGCGAGTGAGAGTGAGCGAGTGAGAGTGAGTGTGTGAGAGTGAGAGTGAGTGTTTGAGAGTGAGTGTGTGAGAGTGAGTGAGTGAGTGTGAGTGTGTGAGAGTGAGCGAGTGAGAGTGAGCGAGTGAGAGTGAGCATGTGAGAGTGAGCGATTGAGAGTGAGTGTGTGAGAGTGAGCGAGTGACAGTGAGTGTGTGAGAGTGAGCGAGTGAGAGTGAGCGAGTGAGAGTGAGCGAGTGAGAGTGAGTGTGTGAGAGTGAGCGAGTGAGAGTGAGCGAGTGAGAGTGAGTGTGAGAGTGAGCGAGTGAGAGTGAGCGTGTGAGAGTGAGCGTGTGAGAGTGAGCGTGTGAGAGTGAGCGAGTGAGAGTGAGGGAGTGAGAGTGAGTGTGTGAGAGTGAGCGAGTGAGAGTGAGCGAGTGCGATTGAGCGAGTGAGAGTGAGAGTGAGCGAGTGAGAGTGAGCGTGTGAGAGTGAGCGTGTGAGAGTGAGCGAGTGAGAGTGAGCGAGTGAGAGTGAGCGAGTGAGAGTGAGTGTGTGAGAGTGAGCGAGTGAGAGTGAGTGTGTGAGAGTGAGCGAGTGAGAGTGAGCGAGTGAGAGTGAGCGAGTGAGAGTGAGTGTGTGAGAATGAGCGAGTGAGAGTGAGTGAGTGAGAGTGAGCGAGTGAGAGTGAGCATGTGAGAGTGAGCGAGTGAGAGTGAGTGTGTGAGAGTGAGCGTGTGAGAGTGAGCGTGTGAGAGTGAGCGAGTGAGAGTGAGTGTGTGAGAGTGAGCGAGTGAGAGTGAGCGTGTGAGAGTGAGCGTGTGAGAGTGAGCGAGTGAGAGTGAGAGTGAGCGAGTGAGAGTGAGCGAGTGAGAGTGAGCGTGTGAGAGTGAGTGAGTGAGAGTGAGCGAGTGAGAGTGAGCGAGTGAGAGTGAGTGTGTGAGAGTGAGTGTGAGAGTGAGTGTGCGAGAATGAGTGTGTGAGAGTGAGCGAGTGAGAGTGAGCGAATGAGAGTGAGTGTGTGAGAGTGAGCGAGTGAGAGTGAGCGAGTGAGAGTGAGTATGTGAGAGTGAGTGTGAGAGTGAGTGTGTGAGAGTGAGCGAGTGAGAGTGAGCGAGTGAGAGTGAGTGTGAGAGTGAGCGAGTGAGAGTGAGTGTGAGAGAGAGTGTGAGAGTGAGCGAGTGAGAGTGAGCGAGTGAGAGTGAGTGTGAGAGTGAGTGTGTGAGCGTGAGCGAGTGAGAGTGAGCGAGTGAGAGTGAGCGAGTGAGTGCGAGAGGGAGCGAGTGAGAGTGAGGGAGTGAGAGTGAGTGTGAGAGTGAGTGTGTGAGCGTGAGCGAGTGAGAGTGAGCAAGTGAGAGTGAGCGAGTGAGAGTGAGAGTGAGTGTGTGAGAGTGAGCGAGTGAGAGTGAGTGTGAGAGTGAGCGAGTGAGAGTGAGCGAGTGAGAGTGAGCGACTGAGAGTGAGCGAGTGAGAGTGAGCGAGTGAGACTGAGCGAGTGAGAGTGAGCGAGTGAGAGTGAGCGTGTGAGAGTGAGCAAGTGAGAGTGAGCGAGTGAGAGTGAGCGAGTGAGAGTGAGCGAGTGAGGGTGAGCGTGTGAGAGTGAGCGAGTGAGAGTGAGCGAGTGAGAGTGAGCGAGTGAGAGTGAGTGTGAGAGTGAGTGTGAGAGTGAGTGAGTGAGAGTGAGCGAATGAGAGTGAGCGTGTGAGAGTGAGCGAGTGAGAGTGAGCGAGTGAGAGTGAGCGAGTGAGAGTGAGTGTGTGAGAGTGAGTGTGACAGTGAGCATGTGAGAGTGAGCGAGTGAGAGTGAGCATGTGAGAGTGAGCGAGTGAGAGTGAGAGTGGGCGAGTGAGAGTGAGCATGTGAGAGTGAGCGAGTGAGAGTGAGCATCTGAGAGTGAGTGTGTGAGAGTGAGCATGTGAGAGTAAGCGAGTGAGAGTGAGCGTGAGAGAGTGAGCGAGTGAGAGTGAGCGAGTGAGAGTGAGCGTGTGAGAGTGAGTGTGTGAGAGTGAGCGTGTGAGAGTGAGCGAGTGAGAGTGAGCGAGTGAGAGTGAGCGTGTGAGAGTGAGCGAGTGAGAGTGAGCGAGTGCGAGTGTGAGAGTGAGCGAGTGAGAGTGAGCGAGTGAGAGTGAGCGAGTGAGAGTGAGCGAGTGAGAGTGAGCGTGTGAGAGTGAGCGTGTGAGAGTGAGCGAGTGAGAGTGAGCGAGTGAGAGTGAGCGAGTGAGAGTGAGTGAGTGAGAGTGAGCGAGTGAGAGTGAGTGTGAGAGTGAGTGTGTGAGAGTGAGCATGTGAGAGTGAGCGAGTGAGAGTGAGCGTGTGAGAGTGAGTGTGAGAGTGAGCGAGTGAGAGTGAGCGTGTGAGAGTGAGCGAGTGAGAGTGAGTGTGAGAGAGTGAGCGAGTGAGAGTGAGCGTGTGAGAGTGAGCGAGTGAGAGTGAGTGTGTGAGAGTGAGCGAGTGAGAGTGAGCGTGTGAGAGTGAGCGAGTGAGAGTGAGAGTGAGCGAGTGAGAGTGAGCGAGTGAGAGTGAGCGTGTGAGAGTGAGCGAGTGAGAGTGAGCGAGTGAGAGTGAGCGAGTGAGAGTGAGTGTGTGAGAGTGAGTGTGAGAGTGAGTGTGTGAGAGTGAGTGTGTGAGAGTGAGCGAGTGAGAGTGAGCGTGTGAGAGTGAGCGAGTGAGAGTGAGCGTGTGAGAGTGAGCGAGTGAGAGTGAGCGAGTGAGAGTGAGCGTGTGAGAGTGAGCGAGTGAGAGTGAGCGAGTGAGAGTGAGCGTGTGAGAGTGAGCGAGTGAGAGTGAGCGTGTGAGAGTGAGCGAGTGAGAGTGAGCGTGTGAGAGTGAGCGTGTGAGAGTGAGCGTGTGAGAGTGAGCGTGTGAGAGTGAGCAAGTGAGAGTGAGCGAGTGAGAGTGAGCGAGTGAGAGTGAGCGTGTGAGAGTGATCGTGTGAGAGTGAGCGTGTGAGAGTGAGCGTGTGTGAGTGAGCGTGTGAGAGTGAGCGAATGAGCGTGAGCGAGTGAGAGTGAGCGTGTGAGAGTGAGCGTGTGAGAGTGAGCGCGTGAGAGTGAGCGTGTGAGCGTGAGCGTGTGAGAGTGAGTGTGTGAGACTGAGCATGTGAGCGTGAGTGTGTAAGAGTGAGTGTGTGAGAGTGAGCGTGTCAGAGTGAGCGTGTGAGAGTGAGCGTGTGAGAGTGAGTGTGTGAGAGTGAGCGTGTGAGCGTGAGCGTGTGAGAGTGAGTGTGTGAGACTGAGCCTGTGAGCGTGAGTGTGTAAGAGTGAGTGTGTGAGAGTGAGTGTGTGAGAGTGAGTGTGTGAGAGTGAGCGTGTGAGAGTGAGTGTGAGAGTGAGCGTGTGAGCGTGAGTGTGTGAGAGTGAGTGTGTGAGAGTGAGCGTGTGAGAGTGAGCGTGTGAGAGTGAGCGTGTGAGAGTGAGCGTGTGAGAGTGAGTGTGTGAGAGTGAGTTGAGAGTGAGTGTGTGAGAGTGAGCGTGTGAGGGTGAGCGTGTGAGAGTGAGTGTGAGAGTGAGCGTGTGAGGGTGAGCGAGTGAGAGTGAGTGTTTGAGAGTGAGCGAGAGAGTGAGCGTGTGAGAGTGAGCGAGTGAGATTGAGCGTGTGAGAGTGAGCGTGTGAGAGTGAGCGAGTGAGAGTGAGCGTGAGAGTGAGCGAGTGAGAGTGAGTGTTTGAGAGTGAGCGAGTGAGAGTGAGCGTGTAAGAGTGAGCGATTGAGAGTGAGCGTGTGAGAGTGAGCGTGTGAGAGTGAGCGTGTGAGATTGAGCGAGTGAGAGTGAGCGAGTGAGAGTGAGCGAGTGAGAGTGAGCATGTGAGAGTGAGCGTGTGAGAGTGAGCGAGTGAGAGTGAGCGAGTGAGAGTGAGTGAGTGAGAGTGAGCGACTGAGAGTGAGCGAGTGAGAGTGAGTGTGTGAGAGTGAGCGAGTGAGAGTGAGCGTGTGAGAGTGAGCGAGTGAGAGTGAGTGTGAGAGAGTGAGTGTGTGAGAGTGAGTGTGTGAGAGTGAGCGAGTGAGACTGAGCGAATGAGAGTGAGCGAGTGAGAGTGGGCGTGTGAGAGTGAGCGAGTGAGAGTGAGCGTGTGAGAGTGTGAGAGTGAGTGTGAGAGTGAGTGAGTGAGAGTGAGTGAGTGAGAGTGAGCGAGTGAGAGTGAGTGTGTGAGAGTGAGCGAGTGAGAGTGAGCGTGTGAGAGTGAGCGAGTGAGAGTGAGAGTGAGCGAGTGAGAGTGAGCGAGTGAGAGTGAGCGTGTGAGAGTGAGTGTGAGAGTGAGCGAGTGACAGTGAGTGTGTGAGAGTGAGCGAGTGAGAGTGAGCGAGTGAGAGTGAGCGAGTGAGAGAGTGTGTGAGAGTGAGCGAGTGAGAGTGAGCGTGTGAGAGTGAGTGTGTGAGAGTGAGTGTGTGAGAGTGAGTGTGTGAGAGTGAGTGTGAGAGTGAGTGAGAGTGAGTGAGTGAGAGTGAGCGTGTGAGAGTGAGTGTGTGAGAGTGAGTGAGAGTGAGCGAGTGAGAGTGAGCGTGTGAGAGTGAGCGTGTCAGAGTGAGAGTGAGTGAGTGAGAGTGAGTGAGTGAGAGTGAGCGTGTGAGAGTGAGTGTGTGAGAGTGAGTGAGAGTGAGCGAGTGAGAGTGAGCGTGTGAGAGTGAGTGTGTGGGAGTGAGTGAGTAAGAGTGAGTGAGTGAGAGTGAGCGAGTGAGAGTGAGCGTGTGAGAGTGAGCGTGTGAGAGTGAGCGTGTGAGAGTGAGCGAGTGAGAGTGAGCGAGTGAGAGTGAGCGAGTGAGAGTGAGCGAGTGAGAGTGAGTGAGTGAGAGTGAGCGTGAGAGAGTGAGCGTGTGAGAGTGAGTGTGAGAGTGAGTGTGAGTGAGTGTGTGAGAGTGAGTGTGAGAGTGAGCGTGTGAGAGTGAGCGAGTGAGTGAGCGAGTGAGAGTGAGTGTGTGAGAGTGAGCGAGTGAGAGTGAGCGAGTGAGAGTGAGTGTGTGAGAGTGAGCGAGTGAGAGTGAGTGTGTGAGAGTGAGCGAGTGAGAGTGAGTGTGAGAGTGAGCGAGTGAGAGTGAGCGAGTGAGAGTGAGCGAGTGAGAGTGAGCGAGTGAGAGTGAGCGAGTTAGAGTGAGCATGTGAGAGTGAGTGTGAGAGTGAGTGTGTGAGAGTGAGCGTGTGAGAGTGAGCGAGTGAGAGTGAGCGTGTGAGAGTGAGCGTGTGAGAGTGAGCGTGTGAGAGTGAGCGAGTGAGAGTGAGCGAGTGAGAGTGAGCGAGTGAGAGTGAGCGAGTGAGTGTGAGTGTGTGAGAGTGAGCGAGTGAGAGTGAGCGAGTGAGAGTGTGCGAGTGAGAGTGAGCGTGAGATTGAGTGTGAGAGTGAGCCAGTGAGAGTGAGTGTGAGAGAGTGAGAGTGAGCGAGTGAGAGTGAGCGAGTGAGTGTGTGAGAGTGAGAGTGAGTGAGTGAGAGTGAGTGTGTGAGAGTGAGCGTGTGAGAGTGAGCGAGTGAGAGTGAGCGTGTGAGAGTGAGAGTGTGAGAGTGAGCGTGTGAGAGTGAGCGAGTGAGAGTGAGCGAGTGAGAGTGAGCGAGTGAGTGTGTGAGAGTGTGAGTGAGTGAGTGAGAGTGAGTGTGTGAGAGTGAGCGTGTGAGAGTGAGCGAGTGAGAGTGAGCGTGTGAGAGTGAGAGTGTGAGAGTGAGCGAGTGAGATTGAGCGAGTGAGAGTGAGCGAGTGAGAGTGAGTGTGTGAGAGTGAGAGGGAGTGTGTGAGAGTGAGTGTGTGAGAGTGAGTGAGTGAGTGAGTGAGTGTGTGAGAGTGAGCGAGTGAGAGTGAGCGAGTGAGAGTGAGCGTGTGAGAGTGAGCGATTGAGAGTGAGTGTGTGAGAGTGAGCGAGTGAGAGTGAGCGTGTGAGAGTGAGTGTGTGAGAGTGAGCGTGTGAGAGTGAGCGAGTGAGAGTGAGCGAGTGAGAGTGAGCGTGTGAGAGTGAGCGAGTGAGAGCGAGCGAGTGCGAGTGTGAGAGTGAGCGAGTGCGAGTGAGCGAGTGAGAGTGAGCGAGTGAGAGTGAGCGAGTGAGAGTGAGCGAGTGAGAGTGAGCGTGTGAGAGTGAGCGTGTGAGAGTGAGCGAGTGAGAGTGAGCGAGTGAGAGTGAGCGAGTGAGAGTGAGCGAGTGAGAGTGAGTGTGTGAGAGTGAGCATGTGAGAGTGAGCGAGTGAGAGTGAGCGTGTGAGAGTGAGTGTGAGAGTGAGCGAGTGAGAGTGAGCGTGTGAGAGTGAGCGAGTGAGAGTGAGTGTGAGAGAGTGAGCGAGTGAGAGTGAGCGTGTGAGAGTGAGCGAGTGAGAGTGAGTGTGAGAGTGAGCGAGTGAGAGTGAGCGTGTGAGAGTGAGCGAGTGAGAGTGAGAGTGAGCGAGTGAGAGTGAGCGAGTGAGAGTGAGCGTGTGAGAGTGAGCGAGTGAGAGTGAGCGAGTGAGAGTGAGCGAGTGAGAGTGAGTGTGAGAGTGAGTGTGTGAGAGTGAGTGTGTGAGAGTGAGCGAGTGAGAGTGAGCAAGTGAGAGTGAGTGTGTGAGAGTGAGCGAGTGAGAGTGAGCGAGTGAGAGTGAGTGTGTGAGAGCGAGTGTGAGAGTGAGTGTGTGAGAGTGAGCGAGTGAGAGTGAGCGTGAGTGTGTGAGAGTGAGCGAGTGAGAGTGAGCGAGTGAGAGGGAGCGAGTGAGAGTGAGCGAGTGAGAGTGAGCGAGTGAGAGTGAGTGTGAGAGTGAGTGTGTGAGCGTGAGCGAGTGAGAGTGAGCGAGTGAGAGTGAGCCAGTGAGTGTGAGAGGGAGCGAGTGAGAGTGAGGGTGTGAGAGTGAGTGTGAGAGTGAGTGTGTGAGCGTGAGCGAGTGAGAGTGAGCAAGTGAGAGTGAGTGAGTGAGAGTGAGCGTGTGAGAGTGAGTGTGTGAGAGTGAGCGAGTGAGAGTGAGTGTGAGAGTGAGCGAGTGAGAGTGAGCGAGTGAGAGTGAGCGACTGAGAGTGAGCGACTGAGAGTGAGCGAGTGAGAGTGAGCGAGTGAGAGTGAGTGAGTGAGAGTGAGCGTGTGAGAGTGAGCGCGTGAGAGTGAGCGAGTGAGAGTGAGCGAGTGAGAGTGAGTGAGTGAGGGTGAGCGTGTGAGAGTGACCGAGTGAGAGTGAGCGAGTGAGAGTGAGCGAGTGAGAGTGAGAGTGAGCGAGTGAGAGTGAGTGTGAGAGTGAGTGAGTGAGAGTGAGCGAATGAGAGTGAGAGTGTGAGAGTGAGCGTGAGAGAGTGAGCGAGTGAGAGTGAGCGAGTGAGAGTGAGTGTGACAGTGAGCATGTGAGAGTGAGCGAGTGAGAGTGAGCATGTGAGAGTGAGTGTGTGAGAGTGAGCATGTGAGAGTGAGCGAGTGAGAGTGAGAGTGAGCGTGTGAGAGTTAGCGAGTGAGAGTGAGCGAGTGAGAGTGAGCGTTTGAGAGTGAGCGTTTGAGAGTGAGCGAGTGAGAGTGAGTGTGTGGGAGTGAGCGAGTGAGAGTGAGCGAGTGAGAGTGAGTGTGTCAGAGTGAGCCTGTGTGAGCGAGTGAGAGTGAGCGAGTGAGAGTGAGCGTGTGAGAGTGAGCGTGTGAGAGTGAGCGAGTGAGAGTGAGCGTGTGAGAGTGAGCGAGTGAGAGTGAGCGAGTGAGAGTGAGCGTGTGAGAGTGAGTGAGTGAGAGTGAGCGAGTGAGAGTGAGTGTGTGAGAGTGAGTGAGAGTGAGCGAGTGAGAGTGAGTGTGTGAGAGTGAGTGAGTGAGAGTGAGCGTGTGAGAGTGAGCGTGTGAGAGTGAGCGAGAGAGCGTGAGTGTGTGAGGGTGAGCGTGTGAGAGTGAGTGTGAGAGTGAGTGTCAGAGTGAGTGAGTGAGTGAGTGAGAATGAGTGTGTGAGAGTGAGTGTGTGAGAGTGAGCGAGTGAGAGTGAGTGTGATAGTGAGCGAGTGAGAGTGAGCGAGTGAGAGTGAGCGACTGAGAGTGAGCGAGTGAGAGTGAGCGAGTGAGAGTGAGCGAGTGAGAGTGAGTGAGTGAGAGTGAGCGTGTGAGAGTGAGCGCGTGAGAGTGAGCGAGTGAGAGGGAGTGTGTGAGAGTGAGTGTGTGAGAGTGAGTGAGTGAGTGAGTGAGAGTGAGCGAGTGAGAGTGAGCGAGTGAGAGTGAGCGAGTGAGAGTGAGCGAGTGAGAGTGAGTGTGAGAGTGAGTGAGTGAGAGTGAGCGAATGAGAGTGAGAGTGTGAGAGTGAGCGTGAGAGAGTGAGCGAGTGAGAGTGAGCGAGTGAGAGTGAGTGTGACAGTGAGCATGTGAGAGTGAGTGTGTGAGAGTGAGCATGTGAGAGTGAGCGAGTGAGAGTGAGAGTGAGCGTGTGAGAGTTAGCGAGTGAGAGTGAGCGAGTGAGAGTGAGCGTTTGAGAGTGAGCGTTTGAGAGTGAGCGAGTGAGAGAGAGTGTGTGGGAGTGAGAGTGAGCGAGTGAGAGTGAGCGTGTGAGAGTGAGCGTGTGAGAGTGAGCGAGTGAGAGTGAGCGTGTGAGAGTGAGCGAGTGAGAGTGAGCGAGTGAGAGTGAGCGTGTGAGAGTGAGTGAGTGAGAGTGAGCGAGTGAGAGTGAGTGTGTGAGAGTGAGTGAGTGAGAGTGAGCGAGTGAGAGTGAGTGTGTGAGAGTGAGTGAGTGAGAGTGAGCGTGTGAGAGTGAGCGTGTGATAGTGAGCGAGAGAGCGTGAGTGTGTGAGGGTGAGCGTGTGAGAGTGAGTGTGAGAGTGAGTGTCAGAGTGAGTGAGTGAGAGTGAGAGTGTGAGAGTGAGCGAGTGAGAGTGAGCGTGTGAGAGTGAGCGAGTTAGAGTGAGTGTGAGAGAGTGAGCGAGTGAGAGTGAGCGTGTGAGAGTGAGCGAGTGAGAGTGAGCGTGTGAGAGTGAGCGAGTGAGAGTGAGCGACTGAGAGTGAGCGAGTGAGAGTGAGCGAGTGAGAGTGAGCGAGTGAGATTGAGCGAGTGAGAGTGAGCGAGTGAGAGTGAATGTGTGAGAGTGAGAGGGAGTGTGTGAGAGTGAGTGTGTGAGAGTGAGTGAGTGAGTGAGATTGAGCGAGTGAGAGGGAGTGTGTGAGAGTGAGTGTGTGAGAGTGAGTAAGTGAGTGAGTGAGTGTGTGAGAGTGAGCGAGTGAGAGTGAGCGAGTGAGAGTGAGCGTGTGAGAGTGAGCGATTGAGAGTGAGTGTGTGAGAGTGAGCGAGTGACAGTGAGTGTGTGAGAGTGAGCGAGTGAGAGTGAGCGAGTGAGAGTGAGTGTGTGAGAGTGAGCGAGTGAGAGTGAGCGAGTGAGAGTGAGCGTGTGAGAGTGAGTGTGAGAGTGAGCGAGTGAGAGTGAGCGTGTGAGAGTGAGTGTGTGAGAGTGAGCGTGTGAGAGTGAGCGAGTGAGAGTGAGCGAGTGAGAGTGAGCGTGTGAGAGTGAGCGAGTGAGAGTGAGCGACTGCGAGTGTGAGAGTGAGCGAGTGCGAGTGAGCGAGTGCGAGTGAGCGAGTGAGAGTGAGCGAGTGAGAGTGAGCGAGTGAGAGTGAGCGAGTGAGAGTGAGCGTGTGAGAGTGAGCGAGTGAGAGTGAGCGAGTGAGAGTGAGCGAGTGAGAGTGAGCGAGTGAGAGTGAGCGAGTGAGAGTGAGTGTGAGAGTGAGTGTGTGAGAGTGAGCATGTGAGAGTGAGCGAGTGAGAGTGAGCGTGTGAGAGTGAGTGTGAGAGTGAGCGAGTGAGAGTGAGCGTGTGAGAGTGAGCGAGTGAGAGTGAGTGTGAGAGAGTGAGCGAGTGAGAGTGAGCGTGTGAGAGTGAGCGAGTGAGTGTGAGAGTGAGCGAGTGAGAGTGAGCGTGTGAGAGTGAGCGAGTGAGAGTGAGAGTGAGCGAGTGAGAGTGAGCGAGTGAGAGTGAGCGTGTGAGAGTGAGTGAGTGAGAGTGAGCGAGTGAGAGTGAGCGAGTGAGAGTGAGTGTGTGAGAGTGAGTGTGAGAGTGAGTGTGTGAGAGTGAGTGTGTGAGAGTGAGCGAGTGAGAGTGAGCGAGTGAGAGTGAGTGTGTGAGAGTGAGCGAGTGAGAGTGAGCGAGTGAGAGTGAGTGTGTGAGAGCGAGTGTGAGAGTGAGTGTGTGAGAGTGAGCGAGTGAGAGTGAGCGTGAGTGTGTGAGAGTGAGCGAGTGAGAGTGAGCGAGTGAGAGTGAGCGAGTGAGAGTGAGCGAGTGAGAGTGAGCGAGTGAGAGTGAGTGTGTGAGAGTGAGCGAGTGAGAGTGAGCGAGGGAGAGTGAGCGTGTGAGAGTGAGCGAGTGAGTGTGAGAGTGAGCGAGTGAGAGTGAGCGTGTGAGAGTGAGCGAGTGAGAGTGAGCGAGTGAGAGTGAGCGAGTGAGAGTGAGCGTGTGAGAGTGAGTGAGTGAGAGTGAGCGAGTGAGAGTGAGCGAGTGAGAGTGAGTGTGTGAGAGTGAGTGTGAGAGTGAGTGTGTGAGAGTGAGTGTGTGAGAGTGAGCGAGAGAGAGTGAGCGAGTGAGAGTGAGTGTGTGAGAGTGAGCGAGTGAGAGTGAGCGAGTGAGAGTGAGTGTGTGAGAGCGAGTGTGAGTGTGAGTGTGTGAGAGTGAGCGAGTGAGAGTGAGCGTGAGTGTGTGAGAGTGAGCGAGTGAGAGTGAGCGAGTGAGAGGGAGCGAGTGAGGGTGAGTGTGAGAGTGAGCGAGTGAGAGTGAGTGTGAGAGAGAGTGTGAGAGTGAGCGAGTGAGAGTGAGCGAGTGAGAGTGAGTGTGAGAGTGAGTGTGTGAGCGTGAGCGAGTGAGAGTGAGCGAGTGAGAGTGAGCGAGTGAGTGTGAGAGGGAGCGAGTGAGAGTGAGGGTGTGAGAGTGAGTCTGAGAGTGAGTGTGTGAGCGTGAGCGAGTGAGAGTGAGCGAGTGAGAGTGAGCGAGTGAGTGTGAGAGTGAGCAAGTGAGAGTGAGTGAGTGAGAGTGAGCGTGTGAGAGTGAGTGTGTGAGAGTGAGCGAGTGAGAGTGAGTGTGAGAGTGAGCGAGTGAGAGTGAGCGAGTGAGAGTGAGCGACTGAGAGTGAGCGAGTGAGAGTGAGCGAGTGAGAGTGAGCGAGTGAGAGTGAGTGAGTGAGGGTGAGCGTGTGAGAGTGAGCGAGTGAGAGTGAGCGAGTGAGAGTGAGCGAGTGAGAGTGAGCGAGTGAGAGTGAGTGTGAGAGTGAGTGTGAGAGTGAGTGAGTGAGAGTGAGCGAATGAGAGTGAGAGTGTGAGAGTGAGCGTGAGAGAGTGAGCGAGTGAGAGTGAGCGAGTGAGAGTGAGTGTGACAGTGAGCATGTGAGAGTGAGCGAGTGAGAGTGAGCATGTGAGAGTGAGAGTGTGAGAGTGAGCATGTGAGAGTGAGCGAGTGAGAATGAGAGTGAGCGTGTGAGAGTTAGCGAGTGAGAGTGAGCGAGTGAGAGTGAGCGTTTGAGAGTGAGCGTTTGAGAGTGAGCGAGTGAGAGTGAGCGTGTGAGAGTGAGCGAGTGAGAGTGAGCGAGTGAGAGTGAGCGAGTGAGAGTGAGTGTGTGAGAGTGAGCCTGTGTGAGCGAGTGAGAGTGAGCGAGTGAGAGTGAGCGTGAGAGTGAGCGTGTGAGAGTGAGCGAGTGAGAGTGAGCGTGTGAGAGTGAGCGAGTGAGAGTGAGCGAGTGAGAGTGAGCGTGTGAGAGTGAGTGAGTGAGAGTGAGCGAGTGAGAGTGAGTGTGTGAGAGTGAGTGAGTGAGAGTGAGCGTGTGAGAGTGAGCGTGTGAGAGTGAGCGAGAGAGCGTGAGTGTGTGAGGGTGAGCGTGTGAGAGCGAGTGTGAGAGTGAGTGTCAGAGTGAGTGAGTGAGAGTGAGAGTGTGAGAGTGAGCGAGTGAGAGTGAGCGAGCGAGAGAGTGAGTGTGAGAGTGAGCGAGTGAGAGTGAGTGTGTGAGAGTGAGTGAGAGAGTGAGCGAGTGAGAGTGAGCGAGTGAGAGTGAGCGAGTGAGAGTGAGAGTGTGAGAGTGAGCGAGTGAGAGTGAGCGAGCGAGAGAGTGAGCGAGTGAGAGTGAACGAGTGAGAGTGGGAGTGAGCGAGTGAGAGTGAGCGAGTGAGAGTGAGCGTGTGAGAGTGAGCGTGTGAGAGTGAGTGTGAGAGTGAGTGTGAGAGTGAGCGAGTGAGAGTGAGCGTGTGAGAGTGAGCAAGTGACAGTGAGCGAGTGACAGTGAGCGTGTGAGAGTGAGCGAGTGAGAGTGAGTGTGTGAGAGTGAGCGTGTGAGAGTGAGCGAGTGAGAGTGAGCGAGTGAGAGTGAGTGTGTGAGAGTGAGCGAGTGAGAGTGAGCGTGTGAGAGTGAGCGTGTGAGAGTGAGCGAGTGAGAGTGAGCGTGTGAGAGTGAGCGTGTGAGAGTGAGCGAGTGAGAGTGAGCATGTGAGAGTGAGCGTGTGAGAGTGAGCGTGTGAGAGTGAGCGAGTGAGAGTGAGCGTGTGAGAGTGAGCGTGTGAGAGTGAGCGTGTGAGAGTGAGTGCGTGAGAGTGAGCGTGTGAGCGTGAGTGTGTGAGAGTGAGTGTGTGAGACTGAGCATGTGAGCGTGAGTGTGTAAGAGTGAGTGTGTGAGAGTGAGCGTGTGAGAGTGAGCGTGTGAGAGTGAGCGTGTGAGAGTGAGCGTGTGAGAGTGAGTGTGTGAGAGTGAGCGTGTGAGCGTGAGTGTGAGAGTGAGTGTGTGAGACTGAGCGTGTGAGCGTGAGTGTGTAAGTGTGAGTGTGTGAGAGTGAGTGTGTGAGAGTGAGTGTGTGAGAGTGAGCGTGCGAGAGTGAGTGTGTGAGAGTGAGCGTGTGAGCGTGAGTGTGTGAGAGTGAGTGTGTGAGACTGAGCGTGTGAGAGTGAGCGTGTGAGAGTGAGTGTGTGAGAGTGAGCGTGTGAGAGTGAGTGTGTGAGAGTGAGTTGAGAGTGAGTGTGTGAGAGTGAGCGTGTGAGGGTGAGCGTGTGAGAGTGAGTGTGAGAGTGAGCGTGTGAGGGTGAGCGAGTGAGAGTGAGTGTTTGAGAGTGAGCGAGTGAGAGTGAGCGAGTGAGAGTGAGCGTGTAAGAGTGAGCGATTGAGAGTGAGCGTGTGAGAGTGAGCGTGTGAGAGTGAGCGTGTGAGATTGAGCGAGTGAGAGTGAGCGAGTGAGAGTGAGCGAGTGAGAGTGAGCGTGTGAGAGTGAGCGAGTGAGAGTGAGCGAGTGAGAGTGAGCGAGTGAGAGTGAGTGTGTGAGAGTGAGCGAGTGAGAGTGAGCATGTAAGTGTGAGAGTGAGTGTGAGAGTGAGCATGTGAGAGTGAGCATGTAAGTGTGAGAGTGAGTGTGAGAGTGAGTGTGAGAGTGAGCGAGTGAGAGTGAGCGTGTGAGAGTGAGCGAGTGAGAGTGAGCGAGTGAGAGTCAGCGAGTGAGAGTGAGTGTGTGAGAGTGAGCGAGTGAGAGTGAGCGAGTGAGAGTGAGTGTGTGAGAGTGAGCGAGTGAGAGTGAGTGTGTGAGAGTGAGCGTGTGAGAGTGAGCGTGTGAGAGTGAGCGAGTGAGCGTGAGTGTGTGAGGGTGAGCGTGTGAGAGTGAGTGTGAGAGTGACTGTGAGAGTGAGCGAGTGACAGTGAGCGAGTGAGTATGTGAGAGTGAGCGAGTGAGAGTGAGTGTGTGAGAGTGAGCGAGTGAGAGTGAGCGAGTGAGAGTGAGTGTGTGAGAGTGAGCAAGTGAGAGTTAGCGTGTGAGAGTGAGCGAGTGAGAGTGAGCGAGTGAGAGTGAGCGTGTGGGAGTGAGCGTGTGAGAGTGAGCGTGTGAGAGTGAACGAGTGAGAGTGAGCGAGTGAGAGTGAGTGTGTGAGAGTGAGTGTGTGAGAGTGAGTGTGTGAGAGTGAGTGTGTGAGAGTGAGCCTGTGAGCGTGAGTGTGTGAGAGTGAGTGTGTGAGACTGAGCGTGTGAGCGTGAGTGTGTAAGAGTGAGTGTGTGAGAGTGAGTGTGTGAGAGTGAGTGTGTGAGAGTGAGCGTGTGAGAGTGAGTGTGTGAGAGTGAGCGTGTGAGCGTGAGTGTGTGAGAGTGAGTGTGTGAGAGTGAGCGTGTGAGCGTGAGTGTGTGAGAGTGAGTGTGTGAGACTGAGCGTGTGAGCGTGTGTGTGTAAGAGTGAGTGTGTGAGAGTGAGCGTGTGAGAGTGAGTGTGTGAGAGTGAGCGTGTGAGCGTGAGTGTGTGAGAGTGAGTGTGTGAGAGTGAGCGTGTGAGAGTGAGTATGTGAGAGTGAGCGTGTGATAGTGAGTGTGTGAGAGTGAGTGTGTGAGTGAGTGTGTGAGAGTGAGATGAGAGTGAGTGTGTGAGAGTGAGCGTGTGAGAGTGAGCGTGTGAGAGTGAGTGTGAGAGTGAGTGTGTGAGGGTGAGCGAGTGAGAGTGAGTGTGTGAGAGTGAGCGAGTGAGAGTGAGCGTGTGAGAGTGAGCGAGTGAGAGTGAGTGTGTGAGAGTGTGCGAGTGAGAGTGAGCGTGTAAGAGTGAGCGATTGAGAGTGAGCGTGTAAGAGTGAGCGAGTGAGAGTGAGCGAGTGATAGTGAGCGAGTGAGAGTGAGCGTGTGAGAGTGAGCGAGTGAGAGTGAGCGAGTGAGAGTGAGCGTGTGAGAGTCAGCGTGTGAGAGTGAGCGAGTGAGAGTGAGTGTGTGAGAGTGAGCGAGTGAGAGTGAGCGTGTAAGAGTGAGCGATTGAGAGTGAGCGAGTGAGAGTGAGCGAGTGATAGTGAGCGAGTGAGAGTGAGCGTGTGAGAGTGAGCGAGTGAGAGTGAGCGAGTGAGAGTGAGCGTGTGAGAGTGAGCGTGTGAGAGTGAGCGAGTGAGAGTGAGTGTGTGAGAGTGAACGAGTGAGATTGAGTGTGTGAGAGTGAGCGAGTGAGAGTGAGCGAGTGAGAGTGAGTGTGTGAGAGTGAGCGTGTGAGAGTGAGCGAGTGAGAGTGTGAGAGTGAGTGTGTGAGAGTGAGTGTGTGAGAGTGAGCGAGTGAGAGTGAGCGTGTGAGAGTGAGCGAGTGAGAGTGAGCGAGTGAGAGTGAGCGAGTGAGAGTGAGCGTGTGAGAGTGTGAGAGTGAGTGTGTGAGAGTGAGTGTGTGAGAGTGAGCGAGTGAGAGTGAGCGTGTGAGAGTGAGCGAGTGAGAGTGAGTGAGTGAGAGTGAGCGAGTGAGAGTGAGCGAGTGAGAGTGTGAGAGTGAGTGTGTGAGAGTGAGTGTGTGAGAGTGAGTGTCTGAGAGTGAGCGTGTGAGAGTGAGCGTGTGAGACTGAGCGAGTGAGAGTGAGCGAGTGAGAGTGAGCGAGTGAGAGTGAGCGTGTGAGAGTGAGTGTGTGAGATTGAGTGTGAGAGTGAGCGAGTGAGAGTGAGCGAGTGAGAGTGAGCGTGTGAGAGTGAGTGTGTGAGAGTGAGTGTGAGAGGGAGCGAGTGAGAGTGAGCGTGTGAGAGTGAGCGAGTGAGAGTGAGTGTGTGAGAGTGAGCGAGTGAGAGTGAGTGTGTGAGAGTGAGCGAGTGAGAATGAGCGTGTGAGAGTGAGCGAGTGAGAGTGAGTGTGTGAGAGTGAGTGTGTGAGAGTGAGCGAGTGAGAGTGAGTGTGTGAGAGTGAGCGTGTGAGAGTGAGCGTGTGAGAGTGAGTGTGTGAGCGTGAGCGAGTGAGTGTGAGCGTGTGAGAGTGCGCGTGTGAGAGTGAGCGAGTGAGAGTGAGAGTGAGTGAGTGAGAGTGAGCGAGTGAGAGTGAGTGTGTGAGAGTGAGCGTGAGAGTGAGTGAGTGAGAGTGAGCGAGTGAGAGTGAGTGTGTGAGAGTGAGTGTGTGAGAGTGAGTGTGTGAGAGTGAGTGTGTGAGAGTGGGCGTGTGAGAGTGAGCGTGTGAGAGTGAGCGAGTGAGAGTGAGCGAGTGAGAGTGAGTTTGAGAGTGAGCGAGTGAGAGTGAGTGTGTGAGAGTGAGTGTGAGGGTGAGCATGTGAGAGTGAGCGTGTGAGAGTGAGCGAGTGAGCGAGTGAGAGTGAGCTTGTGAGAGTGAGCGTGTGAGAGTGTGAGAGTGAGTGTGAGAGTGAGTGTGAGAGTGAGCGAGTGAGAGTGAGCGTGTGAGAGTGAGCGAGTGAGAGTGAGTGTGTGAGAGTGAGCGTGTGAGAGTGAGTGTGTGAGAGTGAGCGTGAGAGTGAGCGAGTGAGAGTGAGCGAGTGAGAGTGCGCGTGTGAGAGTGAGCGTGTGAGAGTGAGCGAGTGAGAGTGAGCGTGTGAGAGTGAGCGAGTGAGAGTGAGCGTGTGAGAGTGAGCGAGTGAGAGTGAGCGTGAAAGAGTGAGCGATTGAGAGTGAGCGTGTGAGAGTGAGCGCGTGAGAGTGAGCGAGTGAGAGTGAGCGGGTGAGAGTGAGCGAGTGAGAGTGAGCGTGTGAGAGTGAGCGAGTGAGAGTGAGCGAGTGAGAGTGAGCGTGTGAGAGTGAGCGAGTGAGAGTGAGCGAGTGAGAGTGAGAGTGTGAGAGTGAGCATGTGAGAGTGAGCGAGTGAGAGTGAGCGTGTGAGAGTGAGCGAGTGAGAGTGAGCGAGTGAGAGTGAGCGAGTGAGAGTGAGCGAGTGAGAGTGAGTGTGTGAGAGTGAGTGTGTGAGAGTGAGCGAGTGAGCGAGTGAGAGTGAGTGTGTGAGAGTGAGCGAGTGAGAGTGAGAGTGAGTGTGAGAGTGAGCGAGTGAGAGTGAGTGTGTGAGAGTGAGCGAGTGAGAGTGAGTGTGAGGGTGAGCATGTGAGGGTGAGCATGTGAGAGTGAGCGTGTGAGAGTGAGCGAGTGAGAGTGAGCTTGTGAGAGTGAGCGAGTGAGAGTGAGTGTGAGAGTGAGCGAGTGAGAGTGAGCGAGTGAGAGTGAGTGTGTGAGAGTGAGTGTGAGAGTGAGTGTGAGAGTGAGCGAGTGAGAGTGAGCGTGTGAGAGTGAGCGAGTGAGAGTGAGTGTGTGAGAGTGAGTGTGTGAGAGTGAGTGTGTGAGAGTGAGCGTGTGAGAGTGAGCGTGTGAGAGTGAGCGAGTGAGAGTGAGCGAGTGAGAGTGAGTTTGAGAGTGAGCGAGTGAGAGTGAGTGTGTGAGAGTGAGTGTGAGGGTGAGCATGTGAGAGTGAGCGTGTGAGAGTGAGCGAGTGAGAGTGAGTGTGAGAGTGAGCGAGTGAGAGTGAGCTTGTGAGCGTGTGAGAGTGAGTGTGAGAGTGAGTGTGAGAGTGAGCGAGTGAGAGTGAGCGTGTGAGAGTGAGCGAGTGAGAGTGAGTGTGTGAGAGTGAGTGTGTGAGAGTGAGTGTGTGAGAGTGAGTGTGTGAGAGTGAGCGTGTGAGAGTGAGCGTGTGAGAGTGAGCGAGTGAGAGTGAGTTTGAGAGTGAGCGAGTGAGAGTGAGTGTGTGAGAGTGTGTGTGAGGGTGAGCATGTGAGAGTGAGCGTGTGAGAGTGAGCGAGTGAGAGTGAGTGTGAGAGTGAGCGAGTGAGAGTGAGCTTGTGAGAGTGAGCGTGTGAGAGTGTGAGAGTGAGTGTGAGAGTGAGTGTGAGAGTGAGCGAGTGAGAGTGAGCGTGTGAGAGTGAGCGAGTGAGAGTGAGTGTGTGAGAGTGAGCGTGTGAGAGTGAGTGTGTGAGAGTGAGTGTGAGAGTGAGCGAGTGAGAGTGAGCGAGTGAGAGTGCGAGTGTGAGAGTGAGCGAGTGAGAGTGAGCGTGTGAGAGTGAGCGAGTGAGAGTGAGCGTGAAAGAGTGAGCGATTGAGAGTGAGCGTGTGAGAGTGAGCGCGTGAGAGTGAGCGAGTGAGAGTGAGCGGGTGAGAGTGAGCGAGTGAGAGTGAGCGTGTGAGAGTGAGCGAGTGAGAGTGAGCGAGTGAGAGTGAGCGAGTGAGAGTGAGCGTGTGAGAGTGAGCGAGTGAGAGTGAGCAAGTGAGAGTGAGTGAGTGAGAGTGAGCGTGTGAGAGTGAGTGTGTGAGAGTGAGCGAGTGAGAGTGAGTGTGAGAGTGAGCGAGTGAGAGTGAGCGAGTGAGAGTGAGCGACTGAGAGTGAGCGAGTGAGAGTGAGCGAGTGAGAGTGAGCGAGTGAGAGTGAGTGAGTGAGAGTGAGCGTGTGAGAGTGAGCGCGTGAGAGTGAGCGAGTGAGAGTGAGTGAGTGAGTGAGGGTGAGCGTGTGAGAGTGAGCGAGTGAGAGTGAGCGAGTGAGAGTGAGCGAGTGAGAGTGAGCGAGTGAGAGTGAGTGTGAGAGTGAGTGTGAGAGTGAGTGAGTGAGAGTGAGCGAATGAGAGTGAGAGTGTGAGAGTGAGCGTGAGAGAGTGAGCGAGTGAGAGTGAGCGAGTGAGAGTGAGTGTGACAGTGAGCATGTGAGAGTGAGCGAGTGAGAGTGAGCATGTGAGAGTGAGAGTGTGAGAGTGAGCATGTGAGAGTGAGCGAGTGAGAATGAGAGTGAGCGTGTGAGAGTTAGCGAGTGAGAGTGAGCGAGTGAGAGTGAGCGTTTGAGAGTGAGCGTTTGAGAGTGAGTGAGTGAGAGTGAGCGTGTGAGAGTGAGCGAGTGAGAGTGAGCGAGTGAGAGTGAGCGAGTGAGAGTGAGTGTGTGAGAGTGAGCCTGTGTGAGCGAGTGAGAGTGAGCGAGTGAGAGTGAGCGTGAGAGTGAGCGTGTGAGAGTGAGCGAGTGAGAGTGAGCGTGTGAGAGTGAGCGAGTGAGAGTGAGCGAGTGAGAGTGAGCGTGTGAGAGTGAGTGAGTGAGAGTGAGCGAGTGAGAGTGAGTGTGTGAGAGTGAGTGAGTGAGAGTGAGCGTGTGAGAGTGAGCGTGTGAGAGTGAGCGAGAGAGCGTGAGTGTGTGAGGGTGAGCGTGTGAGAGTGAGTGTGAGAGTGAGTGTCAGAGTGAGTGAGTGAGAGTGAGAGTGTGAGAGTGAGCGAGTGAGAGTGAGCGAGCGAGAGAGTGAGTGTGAGAGTGAGCGAGTGAGAGTGAGTGTGTGAGAGTGAGTGAGAGAGTGAGCGAGTGAGAGTGAGCGAGTGAGAGTGAGCGAGTGAGAGTGAGAGTGTGAGAGTGAGCGAGTGAGAGTGAGCGAGCGAGAGAGTGAGCGAGTGAGAGTGAACGAGTGAGAGTGGGAGTGAGCGAGTGAGAGTGAGCGAGTGAGAGTGAGCGTGTGAGAGTGAGCGTGTGAGAGTGAGTGTGAGAGTGAGTGTGAGAGTGAGCGAGTGAGAGTGAGCGTGTGAGAGTGAGCAAGTGACAGTGAGCGAGTGACAGTGAGCGTGTGAGAGTGAGCGAGTGAGAGTGAGTGTGTGAGAGTGAGCGTGTGAGAGTGAGCGAGTGAGAGTGAGCGAGTGAGAGTGAGTGTGTGAGAGTGAGCGAGTGAGAGTGAGCGTGTGAGAGTGAGCGTGTGAGAGTGAGCGTGTGAGAGTGAGCGAGTGAGAGTGAGCGTGTGAGAGTGAGCGTGTGAGAGTGAGCGAGTGAGAGTGAGCGTGTGAGAGTGAGCGTGTGAGAGTGAGCGTGTGAGAGTGAGCGAGTGAGAGTGAGCGTGTGAGAGTGAGCGTGTGAGAGTGAGCGTGTGAGAGTGAGTGCGTGAGAGTGAGCGTGTGAGCGTGAGTGTGTGAGAGTGAGTGTGTGAGACTGAGCATGTGAGCGTGAGTGTGTAAGAGTGAGTGTGTGAGAGTGAGCGTGTGAGAGTGAGCGTGTGAGAGTGAGCGTGTGAGAGTGAGCGTGTGAGAGTGAGCGTGTGAGAGTGAGTGTGTGAGAGTGAGCGTGTGAGCGTGAGTGTGAGAGTGAGTGTGTGAGACTGAGCGTGTGAGCGTGAGTGTGTAAGTGTGAGTGTGTGAGAGTGAGTGTGTGAGAGTGAGTGTGTGAGAGTGAGCGTGCGAGAGTGAGTGTGTGAGAGTGAGCGTGTGAGCGTGAGTGTGTGAGAGTGAGTGTGTGAGACTGAGCGTGTGAGAGTGAGCGTGTGAGAGTGAGTGTGTGAGAGTGAGCGTGTGAGAGTGAGTGTGTGAGAGTGAGTTGAGAGTGAGTGTGTGAGAGTGAGCGTGTGAGGGTGAGCGTGTGAGAGTGAGTGTGAGAGTGAGCGTGTGAGGGTGAGCGAGTGAGAGTGAGTGTTTGAGAGTGAGCGAGTGAGAGTGAGCGAGTGAGAGTGAGCGTGTAAGAGTGAGCGATTGAGAGTGAGCGTGTGAGAGTGAGCGTGTGAGAGTGAGCGTGTGAGATTGAGCGAGTGAGAGTGAGCGAGTGAGAGTGAGCGAGTGAGAGTGAGCGTGTGAGAGTGAGCGAGTGAGAGTGAGCGAGTGAGAGTGAGCGAGTGAGAGTGAGCGAGTGAGAGTGAGTGTGTGAGAGTGAGCGAGTGAGAGTGAGCATGTAAGTGTGAGAGTGAGTGTGAGAGTGAGCATGTGAGAGTGAGCATGTAAGTGTGAGAGTGAGTGTGAGAGTGAGTGTGAGAGTGAGCGAGTGAGAGTGAGCGTGTGAGAGTGAGCGAGTGAGAGTGAGCGAGTGAGAGTCAGCGAGTGAGAGTGAGTGTGTGAGAGTGAGCGAGTGAGAGTGAGCGAGTGAGAGTGAGTGTGTGAGAGTGAGCGAGTGAGAGTGAGTGTGTGAGAGTGAGCGTGTGAGAGTGAGCGTGTGAGAGTGAGCGAGTGAGCGTGAGTGTGTGAGGGTGAGCGTGTGAGAGTGAGTGTGAGAGTGACTGTGAGAGTGAGCGAGTGACAGTGAGCGAGTGAGTGTGTGAGAGTGAGCGAGTGAGAGTGAGTGTGTGAGAGTGAGCGAGTGAGAGTGAGCGAGTGAGAGTGAGTGTGTGAGAGTGAGCAAGTGAGAGTTAGCGTGTGAGAGTGAGCGAGTGAGAGTGAGCGAGTGAGAGTGAGCGTGTGGGAGTGAGCGTGTGAGAGTGAGCGTGTGAGAGTGAACGAGTGAGAGTGAGCGAGTGAGAGTGAGTGTGTGAGAGTGAGTGTGTGAGAGTGAGTGTGTGAGAGTGAGTGTGTGAGAGTGAGCCTGTGAGCGTGAGTGTGTGAGAGTGAGTGTGTGAGACTGAGCGTGTGAGCGTGAGTGTGTGAGAGTGAGTGTGTGAGAGTGAGTGTGTGAGAGTGAGCGTGTGAGAGTGAGTGTGTGAGAGTGAGCGTGTGAGCGTGAGTGTGTGAGAGTGAGTGTGTGAGAGTGAGCGTGTGAGCGTGAGTGTGTGAGAGTGAGTGTGTGAGACTGAGCGTGTGAGCGTGTGTGTGTAAGAGTGAGTGTGTGAGAGTGAGCGTGTGAGAGTGTGTGTGTGAGAGTGAGCGTGTGAGCGTGAGTGTGTGAGAGTGAGTGTGTGAGAGTGAGCGTGTGAGAGTGAGTATGTGAGAGTGAGCGTGTGATAGTGAGTGTGTGAGAGTGAGTGTGTGAGTGAGTGTGTGAGAGTGAGTTGAGAGTGAGTGTGTGAGAGTGAGCGTGTGAGAGTGAGCGTGTGAGAGTGAGTGTGAGAGTGAGTGTGTGAGGGTGAGCGAGTGAGAGTGAGTGTGTGAGAGTGAGCGAGTGAGAGTGAGCGTGTGAGAGTGAGCGAGTGAGAGTGAGTGTGTGAGAGTGTGCGAGTGAGAGTGAGCGTGTAAGAGTGAGCGATTGAGAGTGAGCGTGTAAGAGTGAGCGAGTGAGAGTGAGCGAGTGATAGTGAGCGAGTGAGAGTGAGCGTGTGAGAGTGAGCGAGTGAGAGTGAGCGAGTGAGAGTGAGCGTGTGAGAGTGAGCGTGTGAGAGTGAGCGAGTGAGAGTGAGCGAGTGAGAGTGAGCGAGTGAGAGTGAGAGTGTGAGAGTGAGCGAGTGAGAGTGAGCGAGCGAGAGAGTGAGCGAGTGAGAGTGAACGAGTGAGAGTGGGAGTGAGCGAGTGAGAGTGAGCGAGTGAGAGTGAGCGTGTGAGAGTGAGTGTGAGAGTGAGTGTGAGAGTGAGCGAGTGAGAGTGAGCGTGTGAGAGTGAGCAAGTGACAGTGAGCGAGTGACAGTGAGCGTGTGAGAGTGAGCGAGTGAGAGTGAGTGTGTGAGAGTGAGCGTGTGAGAGTGAGCGAGTGAGAGTGAGTGTGTGAGAGTGAGCGAGTGAGAGTGAGCGTGTGAGAGTGAGCGTGTGAGAGTGAGCGTGTGAGAGTGAGCGAGTGAGAGTGAGCGTGTGAGAGTGAGCGTGTGAGAGTGAGCGAGTGAGAGTGAGCGTGTGAGAGTGAGCGTGTGAGAGTGAGCGTGTGAGAGTGAGCGAGTGAGAGTGAGCGTGTGAGAGTGAGCGTGTGAGAGTGAGCGTGTGAGAGTGAGTGCGTGAGAGTGAGCGTGTGAGCGTGAGTGTGTGAGAGTGAGTGTGTGAGACTGAGCATGTGAGCGTGAGTGTGTAAGAGTGAGTGTGTGAGAGTGAGCGTGTGAGAGTGAGCGTGTGAGAGTGAGCGTGTGAGAGTGAGCGTGTGAGAGTGAGCGTGTGAGAGTGAGTGTGTGAGAGTGAGCGTGTGAGCGTGAGTGTGAGAGTGAGTGTGTGAGACTGAGCGTGTGAGCGTGAGTGTGTAAGTGTGAGTGTGTGAGAGTGAGTGTGTGAGAGTGAGTGTGTGAGAGTGAGCGTGCGAGAGTGAGTGTGTGAGAGTGAGCGTGTGAGCGTGAGTGTGTGAGAGTGAGTGTGTGAGACTGAGCGTGTGAGAGTGAGCGTGTGAGAGTGAGTGTGTGAGAGTGAGCGTGTGAGAGTGAGTGTGTGAGAGTGAGTTGAGAGTGAGTGTGTGAGAGTGAGCGTGTGAGGGTGAGCGTGTGAGAGTGAGTGTGAGAGTGAGCGTGTGAGGGTGAGCGAGTGAGAGTGAGTGTTTGAGAGTGAGCGAGTGAGAGTGAGCGAGTGAGAGTGAGCGTGTAAGAGTGAGCGATTGAGAGTGAGCGTGTGAGAGTGAGCGTGTGAGATTGAGCGAGTGAGAGTGAGCGAGTGAGAGTGAGCGAGTGAGAGTGAGCGTGTGAGAGTGAGCGAGTGAGAGTGAGCGAGTGAGAGTGAGCGAGTGAGAGTGAGCGAGTGAGAGTGAGTGTGTGAGAGTGAGCGAGTGAGAGTGAGCATGTAAGTGTGAGAGTGAGTGTGAGAGTGAGCATGTGAGAGTGAGCATGTAAGTGTGAGAGTGAGTGTGAGAGTGAGTGTGAGAGTGAGCGAGTGAGAGTGAGCGTGTGAGAGTGAGCGAGTGAGAGTGAGCGAGTGAGAGTCAGCGAGTGAGAGTGAGTGTGTGAGAGTGAGCGAGTGAGAGTGAGCGAGTGAGAGTGAGTGTGTGAGAGTGAGCGAGTGAGAGTGAGTGTGTGAGAGTGAGCGTGTGAGAGTGAGCGTGTGAGAGTGAGCGAGTGAGCGTGAGTGTGTGAGGGTGAGCGTGTGAGAGTGAGTGTGAGAGTGACTGTGAGAGTGAGCGAGTGACAGTGAGCGAGTGAGTGTGTGAGAGTGAGCGAGTGAGAGTGAGTGTGTGAGAGTGAGCGAGTGAGAGTGAGCGAGTGAGAGTGAGTGTGTGAGAGTGAGCAAGTGAGAGTTAGCGTGTGAGAGTGAGCGAGTGAGAGTGAGCGAGTGAGAGTGAGCGTGTGGGAGTGAGCGTGTGAGAGTGAGCGTGTGAGAGTGAACGAGTGAGAGTGAGCGAGTGAGAGTGAGTGTGTGAGAGTGAGTGTGTGAGAGTGAGTGTGTGAGAGTGAGTGTGTGAGAGTGAGCCTGTGAGCGTGAGTGTGTGAGAGTGAGTGTGTGAGACTGAGCGTGTGAGCGTGAGTGTGTGAGAGTGAGTGTGTGAGAGTGAGTGTGTGAGAGTGAGCGTGTGAGAGTGAGTGTGTGAGAGTGAGCGTGTGAGCGTGAGTGTGTGAGAGTGAGTGTGTGAGAGTGAGCGTGTGAGCGTGAGTGTGTGAGAGTGAGTGTGTGAGACTGAGCGTGTGAGCGTGTGTGTGTAAGAGTGAGTGTGTGAGAGTGAGCGTGTGAGAGTGAGTGTGTGAGAGTGAGCGTGTGAGCGTGAGTGTGTGAGAGTGAGTGTGTGAGAGTGAGCGTGTGAGAGTGAGTATGTGAGAGTGAGCGTGTGATAGTGAGTGTGTGAGAGTGAGTGTGTGAGTGAGTGTGTGAGAGTGAGTTGAGAGTGAGTGTGTGAGAGTGAGCGTGTGAGAGTGAGCGTGTGAGAGTGAGTGTGAGAGTGAGTGTGTGAGGGTGAGCGAGTGAGAGTGAGTGTGTGAGAGTGAGCGAGTGAGAGTGAGCGTGTGAGAGTGAGCGAGTGAGAGTGAGTGTGTGAGAGTGTGCGAGTGAGAGTGAGCGTGTAAGAGTGAGCGATTGAGAGTGAGCGTGTAAGAGTGAGCGAGTGAGAGTGAGCGAGTGATAGTGAGCGAGTGAGAGTGAGCGTGTGAGAGTGAGCGAGTGAGAGTGAGCGAGTGAGAGTGAGCGTGTGAGAGTGAGCGTGTGAGAGTGAGCGAGTGAGAGTGAGTGTGTGAGAGTGAGCGAGTGAGAGTGAGCGTGTAAGAGTGAGCGATTGAGAGTGAGCGAGTGAGAGTGAGCGAGTGATAGTGAGCGAGTGAGAGTGAGCGTGTGAGAGTGAGCGAGTGAGAGTGAGCGAGTGAGAGTGAGCGTGTGAGAGTGAGCGTGTGAGAGTGAGCGAGTGAGAGTGAGTGTGTGAGAGTGAACGAGTGAGATTGAGTGTGTGAGAGTGAGCGAGTGAGAGTGAGCGAGTGAGAGTGAGTGTGTGAGAGTGAGCGTGTGAGAGTGAGCGAGTGAGAGTGTGAGAGTGAGTGTGTGAGAGTGAGTGTGTGAGAGTGAGCGAGTGAGAGTGAGCGTGTGAGAGTGAGCGAGTGAGAGTGAGCGAGTGAGAGTGAGCGAGTGAGAGTGAGCGTGTGAGAGTGTGAGAGTGAGTGTGTGAGAGTGAGTGTGTGAGAGTGAGCGAGTGAGAGTGAGCGTGTGAGAGTGAGCGAGTGAGAGTGAGTGAGTGAGAGTGAGCGAGTGAGAGTGAGCGAGTGAGAGTGTGAGAGTGAGTGTGTGAGAGTGAGTGTGTGAGAGTGAGTGTCTGAGAGTGAGCGTGTGAGAGTGAGCGTGTGAGACTGAGCGAGTGAGAGTGAGCGAGTGAGAGTGAGCGAGTGAGAGTGAGCGTGTGAGAGTGAGTGTGTGAGATTGAGTGTGAGAGTGAGCGAGTGAGAGTGAGCGAGTGAGAGTGAGCGTGTGAGAGTGAGTGTGTGAGAGTGAGTGTGAGAGGGAGCGAGTGAGAGTGAGCGTGTGAGAGTGAGCGAGTGAGAGTGAGTGTGTGAGAGTGAGCGAGTGAGAGTGAGTGTGTGAGAGTGAGCGAGTGAGAATGAGCGTGTGAGAGTGAGCGAGTGAGAGTGAGTGTGTGAGAGTGAGTGTGTGAGAGTGAGCGAGTGAGAGTGAGTGTGTGAGAGTGAGCGTGTGAGAGTGAGCGTGTGAGAGTGAGTGTGTGAGCGTGAGCGAGTGAGTGTGAGCGTGTGAGAGTGCGCGTGTGAGAGTGAGCGAGTGAGAGTGAGAGTGAGTGAGTGAGAGTGAGCGAGTGAGAGTGAGTGTGTGAGAGTGAGCGTGAGAGTGAGTGAGTGAGAGTGAGCGAGTGAGAGTGAGTGTGTGAGAGTGAGTGTGTGAGAGTGAGTGTGTGAGAGTGAGTGTGTGAGAGTGGGCGTGTGAGAGTGAGCGTGTGAGAGTGAGCGAGTGAGAGTGAGCGAGTGAGTGAGTGTGTGAGAGTGAGCGTGAGAGTGAGCGAGTGAGAGTGAGCGAGTGAGAGTGCGCGTGTGAGAGTGAGCGTGAGAGTGAGCGAGTGAGAGTGAGCGTGTGAGAGTGAGCGAGTGAGAGTGAGCGTGTGAGAGTGAGCGAGTGAGAGTGAGCGTGAAAGAGTGAGCGATTGAGAGTGAGCGTGTGAGAGTGAGCGCGTGAGAGTGAGCGAGTGAGAGTGAGCGGGTGAGAGTGAGCGAGTGAGAGTGAGCGTGTGAGAGTGAGCGAGTGAGAGTGAGCGAGTGAGAGTGAGCGTGTGAGAGTGAGCGAGTGAGAGTGAGCGAGTGAGAGTGAGAGTGTGAGAGTGAGCATGTGAGAGTGAGCGAGTGAGAGTGAGCATGTGAGAGTGAGCGAGTGAGAGTGAGCGTGTGAGAGTGAGCGAGTGAGAGTGAGCGAGTGAGAGTGAGCGAGTGAGAGTGAGCGAGTGAGAGTGAGTGTGTGAGAGTGAGTGTGTGAGAGTGAGCGAGTGAGCGAGTGAGAGTGAGTGTGTGAGAGTGAGCGAGTGAGAGTGAGAGTGAGTGTGAGAGTGAGCGAGTGAGAGTGAGTGTGTGAGAGTGAGCGAGTGAGAGTGAGTGTGAGGGTGAGCATGTGAGGGTGAGCATGTGAGAGTGAGCGTGTGAGAGTGAGCGAGTGAGAGTGAGCTTGTGAGAGTGAGCGAGTGAGAGTGAGTGTGAGAGTGAGCGAGTGAGAGTGAGCGAGTGAGAGTGAGTGTGTGAGAGTGAGTGTGAGAGTGAGTGTGAGAGTGAGCGAGTGAGAGTGAGCGTGTGAGAGTGAGCGAGTGAGAGTGAGTGTGTGAGAGTGAGTGTGTGAGAGTGAGTGTGTGAGAGTGAGTGTGTGAGAGTGAGCGTGTGAGAGTGAGCGTGTGAGAGTGAGCGAGTGAGAGTGAGCGAGTGAGAGTGAGTTTGAGAGTGAGCGAGTGAGAGTGAGTGTGTGAGAGTGAGTGTGAGGGTGAGCATGTGAGAGTGAGCGTGTGAGAGTGAGCGAGTGAGAGTGAGTGTGAGAGTGAGCGAGTGAGAGTGAGCTTGTGAGAGTGAGCGTGTGAGAGTGAGTGTGAGAGTGAGTGTGAGAGTGAGCGGGTGAGAGTGAGCGTGTGAGAGTGAGCGAGTGAGAGTGAGCTTGTGAGAGTGAGCGTGTGAGAGTGTGAGAGTGAGTGTGAGAGTGAGTGTGAGAGTGAGCGAGTGAGAGTGAGCGTGTGAGAGTGAGCGAGTGAGAGTGAGTGTGTGAGAGTGAGCGTGTGAGAGTGAGTGTGTGAGAGTGAGTGTGAGAGTGAGCGAGTGAGAGTGAGTGAGTGAGAGTGCGCGTGTGAGAGTGAGCGTGTGAGAGTGAGCGAGTGAGAGTGAGCGTGTGAGAGTGAGCGAGTGAGAGTGAGCGTGTGAGAGTGAGCGAGTGAGAGTGAGCGTGAAAGAGTGAGCGATTGAGAGTGAGCGTGTGAGAGTGAGCGCGTGAGAGTGAGCGAGTGAGAGTGAGCGGGTGAGAGTGAGCGAGTGAGAGTGAGCGTGTGAGAGTGAGCGAGTGAGAGTGAGCGAGTGAGAGTGAGCGAGTGAGAGTGAGCGTGTGAGAGTGAGCGAGTGAGAGTGAGCGAGTGAGAGTGAGTGTGTGAGAGTGAGCGAGTGAGAGTGACTGTGTGAGAGTGAGTGTGTGAGAGTGAGCATGTGAGAGTGAGCGAGTGAGAGTGAGCGTGTGAGAGTGAGCGAGTGAGAGTGAGCGAGTGAGAGTGAGCGAGTGAGAGTGAGCGAGTGAGAATGAGCGATTGAGAGTGAGTGTTTGAGAGTGAGTGTGTGAGAGTGAGCGAGTGAGAGTGAGAGTGAGTGTGAGAGTGAGCGAGTGAGAGTGAGTGTGTGAGAGTGAGCGAGTGAGAGTGAGTGTGAGGGTGAGCATGTGAGGGTGAGCATGTGAGAGTGAGCGTGTGAGAGTGAGCGAGTGAGAGTGAGCTTGTGAGAGTGAGAGTGTGAGAGTGAGTGTGAGAGTGAGTGTGAGAGTGAGTGTGAGAGTGAGCGAGTGAGAGTGAGCGTGTGAGAGTGAGCGAGTGAGAGTGAGTGTGTGAGAGTGAGCGAGTGAGAGTGACTGTGAGAGTGAGCGAGTGAGAGTGAGCGAGTGAGAGTGAGTGTGAGAGAGTGAGTGTGTGAGAGTGAGTGTGTGAGAGTGAGCGTGTGAGAGTGAGCGAGTGTGAGTGAGTGTGAGAGAGTGAGTGTGTGAGAGTGAGTGTGTGAGTGTGTGAGAGTGAGCGAGTGAGAGTGAGCGAGTGAGAGTGAGCGTGTTTGAGTGAGCGAGTGAGAGTGAGTGTGAGAGAGTGAGTGTGTGAGAGTGAGTGTGTGAGAGTGAGCGTGTGAGAGTGAGCGAGTGTGAGTGAGTGTGAGAGAGTGAGTGTGTGAGAGTGAGTGTGTGAGAGTGAGTGTGTGAGAGTGAGCGAGTGAGAGTGAGCGAGTGAGAGTGAGCGTGTGAGAGTGAGTGTGTGAGAGTGAGTGTGAGAGTGAGCGAGTGAGAGTGAGCTTGTGAGAGTGAGCGTGTGAGAGTGTGAGAGTGAGTGTGAGAGTGAGCGAGTGAGAGTGAGCGTGTGAGAGTGAGCGAGTGAGAGTGAGTGTGTGAGAGTGAGCGTGTGAGAGTGAGTGTGTGAGAGTGAGCGTGAGAGTGAGCGAGTGAGAGTGAGCGAGTGAGAGTGCGCGTGTGAGAGTGAGCGTGTGAGAGTGAGCGAGTGAGAGTGAGCGTGTGAGAGTGAGCGAGTGAGAGTGAGCGTGTGAGAGTGAGCGAGTGAGAGTGAGCGTGAAAGAGTGAGCGATTGAGAGTGAGCGTGTGAGAGTGAGCGCGTGAGAGTGAGCGAGTGAGAGTGAGCGGGTGAGAGTGAGCGAGTGAGAGTGAGCGTGTGAGAGTGAGCGAGTGAGAGTGAGCGAGTGAGAGTGAGCGAGTGAGAGTGAGCGTGTGAGAGTGAGCGAGTGAGAGTGAGCGAGTGAGAGTGAGAGTGTGAGAGTGAGCGAGTGAGAGTGAGTGTGTGAGAGTGAGTGTGTGAGAGTGAGCATGTGAGAGTGAGCGAGTGAGAGTGAGCGTGTGAGAGTGAGCGAGTGAGAGTGAGCGAGTGAGAGTGAGCGAGTGAGAGTGAGCGAGTGAGAGTGAGTGTGTGAGAGTGAGTGTGTGAGAGTGAGCGAGTGAGCGAGTGAGAGTGAGTGTGTGAGAGTGAGCGAGTGAGAGTGAGAGTGAGTGTGAGAGTGAGCGAGTGAGAGTGAGTGTGTGAGAGTGAGCGAGTGAGAGTGAGTGTGAGGGTGAGCATGTGAGGGTGAGCATGTGAGAGTGAGCGTGTGAGAGTGAGCGAGTGAGAGTGAGCTTGTGAGAGTGAGCGAGTGAGAGTGAGTGTGAGAGTGAGCGAGTGAGAGTGAGCGAGTGAGAGTGAGTGTGTGAGAGTGAGTGTGAGAGTGAGTGTGAGAGTGAGCGAGTGAGAGTGAGCGTGTGAGAGTGAGCGAGTGAGAGTGAGTGTGTGAGAGTGAGTGTGTGAGAGTGAGTGTGTGAGAGTGAGCGTGTGAGAGTGAGCGTGTGAGAGTGAGCGAGTGAGAGTGAGCGAGCGGGAGTGAGTTTGAGAGTGAGCGAGTGAGAGTGAGTGTGTGAGAGTGAGTGTGAGGGTGAGCATGTGAGAGTGAGCGTGTGAGAGTGAGCGAGTGAGAGTGAGCTTGTGAGAGTGAGCGTGTGAGAGTGTGAGAGTGAGTGAGAGTGAGTGTGAGAGTGAGCGAGTGAGAGTGAGCGTGTGAGAGTGAGCGAGTGAGAGTGAGTGTGTGAGAGTGAGCGTGTGAGAGTGAGTGTGTGAGAGTGAGTGTGAGAGTGAGCGAGTGAGAGTGAGCGAGTGAGAGTGCGCGTGTGAGAGTGAGCGTGTGAGAGTGAGCGAGTGAGAGTGAGCGTGTGAGAGTGAGCGATTGAGAGTGAGCGTGTGAGAGTGAGCGAGTGAGAGTGAGCGTGAAAGAGTGAGCGATTGAGAGTGAGCGTGTGAGAGTGAGCGCGTGAGAGTGAGCGAGTGAGAGTGAGCGGGTGAGAGTGAGCGAGTGAGAGTGAGCGTCTGAGAGTGAGCGAGTGAGAGTGAGCGAGTGAGAGTGAGCGAGTGAGAGTGAGCGTGTGAGAGTGAGCGAGTGAGAGTGAGCGAGTGAGAGTGAGTGTGTGAGAGTGAGCGAGTGAGAGTGACTGTGTGAGAGTGAGTGTGTGAGAGTGAGCATGTGAGAGTGAGCGAGTGAGAGTGAGCGTGTGAGAGTGAGCGAGTGAGAGTGAGCGAGTGAGAGTGAGCGAGTGAGAATGAGCGATTGAGAGTGAGTGTGTGAGAGTGAGTGTGTGAGAGTGAGCGAGTGAGCAAGTGAGAGTGAGTGTGTGAGAGTGAGCGAGTGAGAGTGAGAGTGAGTGTGAGAGTGAGCGAGTGAGAGTGAGTGTGTGAGAGTGAGCGAGTGAGAGTGAGTGTGAGTGTGAGCATGTGAGGGTGAGCATGTGAGAGTGAGCGTGTGAGAGTGAGCGAGTGAGAGTGAGCTTGTGAGAGTGAGAGTGTGAGAGTGAGTGTGAGAGTGAGTGTGAGAGTGAGTGTGAGAGTGAGCGAGTGAGAGTGAGCGTGTGAGAGTGAGCGAGTGAGAGTGAGTGTGTGAGAGTGAGCGAGTGAGAGTGACTGTGAGAGTGAGCGAGTGAGAGTGAGCGTGTGAGAGTGAGTGTGTGAGAGTGAGTGTGAGAGTGAGTGAGTGAGAGTGAGCGTGTGAGAGTGAGTGTGTGAGAGTGAGTGTGAGAGTGAGCGAGTGAGAGTGAGCGTGTGAGAGTGAGCGAGTGAGAGTGAGTGTGTGAGAGTGACCGAGTGAGAGTGAGAGAGTGAGAGTGAGCGAGTGAGAGTGAGCGTGTGAGAGTGAGCGAGTGAGAGTGAGTGTGTGAGAGTGAGTGTGTGAGAGTGAGCGAGTGAGAGTGAGTGTGTGAGAGTGAGCGTGTGAGAGTGAGCGTGTGAGAGTGAGTGTGTGAGAGTGAGCGAGTGAGTGTGAGCGTGTGAGAGTGCGCGTGTGAGAGTGAGCGAGTGAGAGTGAGAGTGAGTGAGTGAGAGTGAGTGAGTGAGAGTGAGCGAGTGAGAGTGAGTGTGTGAGAGTGAGTGTGTGACAGTGAGCGTGAGAGTGAGTGAGTGAGCGAGAGTGAGCGAGTGAGAGTGAGTGTGTGAGAGTGAGCGAGTGAGAGTGAGCGAGTGAGAGTGAGTGTGTGAGAGTGAACGAGTGAGAGTGAGCGAGTGAGAGTGAGTGTGAGAGTGAGCGAGTGAGAGTGAGTGTGTGAGAGTGAGCGAGTGAGAGTGTGTGTGAGGGTGAGCATGTGAGAGTGAGCGTGTGAGAGTGAGCGAGTGAGAGTGAGTGTGAGAGTGAGCGAGTGAGAGTGAGCTTGTGAGAGTGAGCGTGAGAGTGTGAGAGTGAGTGTGAGAGTGAGTGTGAGAGTGAGCGAGTGAGAGTGAGTGTGATAGTGAGCGAGTGAGAGTGAGCATGTGAGAGTGTGAGAGTGAGTGTGAGAGTGAGCATGTGAGAGTGAGCATGTGAGAGTGTGAGAGTGAGTGTGAGAGTGAGTGTGAGAGTGAGTGTGTGAGAGTGAGCGTGTGAGAGTGAGCGAGTGAGAGTGAGCGAGTGAGAGTGAGCGAGTGAGAGTGAGCGAGTGAGAGTGAGTGTGTGAGAGTGAGCGAGTGAGAGTGAGTGTGTGAGAGTGAGCGTGTGAGAGTGAGTGAGTGAGCGTGAGTGTGTGAGGGTGAGCGTGTGAGAGTGAGTGTGAGAGTGAGTGTGAGAGTGAGCGAGTGACAGTGAGCGAGTGAGAGTGTGAGACTGAGCGAGTGAGAGTGAGCGAGCGAGAGAGTGAGTGTGAGAGTGAGCGAGTGAGAGTGAGTGTGTGAGAGTGAGCGTGTGAGAGTGAGTGTGTGAGAGTGAGTGAGAGAGTGAGCGAGTGAGAGTGAGCGACTGAGAGTGTGTGAGTGAGCGAGTGAGAGTGAGCGAGCGAGCGAGTGAGCGAGTGAGAGTGGGAGTGAGCGAGTGAGAGTGAGCGAGTGAGAGTGAGCGAGTGAGAGTGAGCGTGTGAGAGTGAGTGAGTGTGAGAGTGAGCGAGTGAGAGTGAGCGTGTGAGAGTGAGCGAGTGACAGTGAGCGAGTGAGAGTGAGCGTGTGAGAGTGAGTGTGTGAGTGTGAGCAAGTGAGAGTGAGCGAGTGAGAGTGAGTGTGTGAGAGTGAGCGAGTGAGAGTGAGCGTGTGAGAGTGAGCGAGTGAGAGTGAGCGAGTGAGAGTGAGCGTGAGAGTGAGTGTGTGAGAGTGAGCATGTGAGAGTGAGCGTGTGAGAGTGACCGAGTGAGAGTGAGCGTGTGAGAGTGAGCATGTGAGAGTGAGCGAGTGAGAGTGAGCGAGTGAGAGTGAGCGAGTGAGAATGAGCGTGTGAGAGTGAGCGTGTGAGAGTGAGCGTGTGATAGTGAGTGTGTGAGAGTGAGCAAGTGAGAGTGAGCGAGTGAGAGTGAGAGTGTGAGAGTGAGTGTGTGAGAGTGAGCGTGTGAGAGTGAGCGTGTGAGAGTGAGCGTGTGAGAGTGAGTGTGTGAGAGTGAGTGTGTGAGAGTGAGCGTGTGAGAGTGAGCGTGTGAGCGGGAGCGTGTCAGAGTGAGTGTGTGAGAGTGAGCGTGTGAGAGTGAGCGTGTGAGAGTGAGTGTGTGAGAGTGAGCGTGTGAGAGTGAGCGTGTGAGAGTGAGCGTGTGAGCGTGAGCGGGTGAGAGTGAGCGTGTGAGAGTGAGCGTGTGAGAGTGAGTGTGTGAGAGTGAGTGTGTGAGAGTGAGTGTGTGAGAGTGAGTGTGTGGGAGTGAGTGTGTGAGAGTGAGTGTGTGAGAGTGAGTGTGTGAGAGTGAGTTGAGAGTGAGTGTGTGAGAGTGAGCGTGTGAGAGTGAGCGTGTGAGCGTGAGCGGGTGAGAGTGAGCGTGTGAGAGTGAGTGTGTGAGAGTGAGTGTGTGAGAGTGAGTGTGTGAGAGTGAGTGTGTGAGAGTGAGTTTGTGAGAGTGAGTGTGTGAGAGTGAGCGTGTGAGTGAGCGTGTGAGAGTGAGTGTGAGAGTGAGCGTGTGAGAGTGAGCGAGTGAGAGTGAGTGTGTGAGAGTGAGCGAGTGAGAGTGAGCGTGTGAGAGTGAGCGAGTGAGAGTGAGGGTGTGAGAGTGAGCATGTGAGAGTGAGAGTGAGTGTGAGAGTGAGCGAGTGAGAGTGAGCGTGAGAGTGAGCGAGTGAGAGTGAGCGAGTGAGAGTGAGCGTGTGAGAGTGAGCGAGTGAGAGTGAGCGTGTGAGAGTGAGCGTGTGAGTGAGTGTGTGAGAGTGAGCGAGTGAGAGTGAGTGTGTGAGAGTGAGCGAGTGAGAGTGAGCGAGTGAGAGTGAGCGTGTGAGAGTGAGCGTGTGAGAGTGAGCGAGTGAGAGTGAGCGAGTGAGAGTGAGTGTGTGAGAATGAGCGAGTGAGAGTGAGTGTGAGAGTGAGCGTGTGAGAGTGAGCGAGTGAGAGTGAGCGAGTGAGAGTGAGTGTGTGAGAGTGTGAGAGTGAGTGTGTGAGAGTGAGCGTGTGAGAGTGAGCGAGTGAGAGTGAGCGAGTGAGAGTGAGCGAGTGAGAGTGAGTGTGTGAGTGTGTGAGAGTGAGTGTGTGAGAGTGAGCGTGTGAGAGTGAGCGAGTGAGAGTGAGCGAGTGAGAGTGAGTGTGTGAGAGTGAGCGAGTGAGAGTGAGCATGTGAGAGTGAGTGTGAGAGTGAGCGAGTGAGAGTGAGCGAGTGAGAGTGAACGTGTTAGAGTGAGTGTGTGAGAGTGAGTGTGAGAGTGAGCGAGTGAGAGTGAGCGTGTGAGAGTGAGTGTGTGAGAGTGAGCGAGTGAGAGTGAGTGTGTGAGAGTGAGCGAGTGAGAGTGAGCATGTGAGAGTGAGCGAGTGAGAGTGTGTGTGAGGGTGAGCATGTGAGAGTGAGCGTGTGAGAGTGAGCGAGTGAGAGTGAGTGTGAGAGTGAGCGAGTGAGAGTGAGCTTGTGAGAGTGAGCGTGAGAGTGTGAGAGTGAGTGTGAGACTGAGTGTGAGAGTGAGCGAGTGAGAGTGAGTGTGATAGTGAGCGAGTGAGAGTGAGCATGTGAGAGTGTGAGAGTGAGTGTGAGAGTGAGCATGTGAGAGTGAGCATGTGAGAGTGTGAGAGTGAGTGTGAGAGTGAGTGTGAGAGTGAGTGTGTGAGAGTGAGCGTGTGAGAGTGAGCGAGTGAGAGTGAGCGAGTGAGAGTGAGCGAGTGAGAGTGAGCGAGTGAGAGTGAGTGTGTGAGAGTGAGCGAGTGAGAGTGTGTGTGAGGGTGAGCATGTGAGAGTGAGCGTGTGAGAGTGAGCGAGTGAGAGTGAGTGTGAGAGTGAGCGAGTGAGAGTGAGCTTGTGAGAGTGAGCGTGAGAGTGTGAGAGTGAGTGTGAGAGTGAGTGTGAGAGTGAGCGAGTGAGAGTGAGTGTGATAGTGAGCGAGTGAGAGTGAGCATGTGAGAGTGTGAGAGTGAGTGTGAGAGTGAGCATGTGAGAGTGAGCATGTGAGAGTGTGAGAGTGAGTGTGAGAGTGAGTGTGAGAGTGAGTGTGTGAGAGTGAGCGTGTGAGAGTGAGCGAGTGAGAGTGAGCGAGTGAGAGTGAGCGAGTGAGAGTGAGCGAGTGAGAGTGAGTGTGTGAGAGTGAGCGAGTGAGAGTGAGTGTGTGAGAGTGAGCGTGTGAGAGTGAGTGAGTGAGCGTGAGTGTGTGAGGGTGAGCGTGTGAGAGTGAGTGTGAGAGTGAGTGTGAGAGTGAGCGAGTGACAGTGAGCGAGTGAGAGTGTGAGACTGAGCGAGTGAGAGTGAGCGAGCGAGAGAGTGAGTGTGAGAGTGAGCGAGTGAGAGTGAGTGTGTGAGAGTGAGCGTGTGAGAGTGAGTGTGTGAGAGTGAGTGAGAGAGTGAGCGAGTGAGAGTGAGCGACTGAGAGTGTGTGAGTGAGCGAGTGAGAGTGAGCGAGCGAGCGAGTGAGCGAGTGAGAGTGGGAGTGAGCGAGTGAGAGTGAGCGAGTGAGAGTGAGCGAGTGAGAGTGAGCGTGTGAGAGTGAGTGAGTGTGAGAGTGAGCGAGTGAGAGTGAGCGTGTGAGAGTGAGCGAGTGACAGTGAGCGAGTGAGAGTGAGCGTGTGAGAGTGAGTGTGTGAGTGTGAGCAAGTGAGAGTGAGCGAGTGAGAGTGAGTGTGTGAGAGTGAGCGAGTGAGAGTGAGCGTGTGAGAGTGAGCGAGTGAGAGTGAGCGAGTGAGAGTGAGCGAGTGAGAGTGAGCGTGAGAGTGAGTGTGTGAGAGTGAGCGTGTGAGAGTGAGCGTGTGAGAGTGACCGAGTGAGAATGAGCGTGTGAGAGTGAGCATGTGAGAGTGAGCGAGTGAGAGTGAGCGAGTGAGAGTGAGCGAGTGAGAATGAGCGTGTGAGAGTGAGCGTGTGAGAGTGAGCGTGTGATAGTGAGTGTGTGAGAGTGAGCAAGTGAGAGTGAGCGAGTGAGAGTGAGAGTGTGAGAGTGAGTGTGTGAGAGTGAGCGTGTGAGAGTGAGCGTGTGAGAGTGAGCGTGTGAGAGTGAGTGTGTGAGAGTGAGTGTGTGAGAGTGAGCGTGTGAGAGTGAGCGTGTGAGCGGGAGCGTGTCAGAGTGAGTGTGTGAGAGTGAGCGTGTGAGAGTGAGCGTGTGAGAGTGAGTGTGTGAGAGTGAGCGTGTGAGAGTGAGCGTGTGAGAGTGAGCGTGTGAGCGTGAGCGGGTGAGAGTGAGCGTGTGAGAGTGAGTGTGTGAGAGTGAGTGTGTGAGAGTGAGTGTGTGAGAGTGAGTGTGTGGGAGTGAGTGTGTGAGAGTGAGTGTGTGAGAGTGAGTGTGTGAGAGTGAGTTGAGAGTGAGTGTGTGAGAGTGAGCGTGTGAGAGTGAGCGTGTGAGCGTGAGCGGGTGAGAGTGAGCGTGTGAGAGTGAGTGTGTGAGAGTGAGTGTGTGAGAGTGAGTGTGTGAGAGTGAGTGTGTGAGAGTGAGTTTGTGAGAGTGAGTGTGTGAGAGTGAGCGTGTGAGTGAGCGTGTGAGAGTGAGTGTGAGAGTGAGCGTGTGAGAGTGAGCGAGTGAGAGTGAGTGTGTGAGAGTGAGCGAGTGAGAGTGAGCGTGTGAGAGTGAGCGAGTGAGAGTGAGCGTGTGAGAGTGAGCATGTGAGAGTGAGAGTGAGTGTGAGAGTGAGCGAGTGAGAGTGAGCGTGAGAGTGAGAGAGTGAGAGTGAGCGAGTGAGAGTGAGCGTGTGAGAGTGAGCGAGTGAGAGTGAGCGTGTGAGAGTGAGCGTGTGAGTGAGTGTGTGAGAGTGAGCGAGTGAGAGTGAGTGTGTGAGAGTGAGCGAGTGAGAGTGAGCGAGTGAGAGTGAGCGTGTGAGAGTGAGCGTGTGAGAGTGAGCGAGTGAGAGTGAGCGAGTGAGAGTGAGTGTGTGAGAATGAGCGAGTGAGAGTGAGTGTGAGAGTGAGCTTGTGAGAGTGAGCGAGTGAGAGTGAGCGAGTGAGAGTGAGTGTGTGAGAGTGTGAGAGTGAGTGTGTGAGAGTGAGCGTGTGAGAGTGAGCGAGTGAGAGTGAGCGAGTGAGAGTGAGCGAGTGAGAGTGAGTGTGTGAGTGTGTGAGAGTGAGTGTGTGAGAGTGAGCGTGTGAGAGTGAGCGAGTGAGAGTGAGCGAGTGAGAGTGAGTGTGTGAGAGTGAGCGAGTGAGAGTGAGCATGTGAGAGTGAGTGTGAGAGTGAGCGAGTGAGAGTGAGCGAGTGAGAGTGAACGTGTTAGAGTGAGTGTGTGAGAGTGAGTGTGAGAGTGAGCGAGTGAGAGTGAGCGTGTGAGAGTGAGTGTGTGAGAGTGAGCGAGTGAGAGTGAGTGTGTGAGAGTGAGCGAGTGAGAGTGAGCATGTGAGAGTGAGCGAGTGAGAGTGAGTGTGTGAGAGTGAGTGTGTGAGAGTGAGCGAGTGAGAGAGTGTGTGAGAGTGAGCGTGTGAGAGTGAGCGTGTGAGAGTGAGTGTGAGAGTGAGCGAGTGAGTGTGAGCGTGTGAGAGTGCGCGTGTGAGAGTGAGCGAGTGAGAGCGAGAGTGAGTGAGTGAGAGTGAGAGTGAGTGTGTGAGAGTGAGTGTGTGAGAGTGAGCGTGAGAGTGAGTGAGTGAGAGTGAGCGAGTGAGAGTGAGTGTGTGAGAGTGAGCGTGTGAGAGTGAGCGAGTGAGAGTGAGCGAGTGAGAGTGAGCGTGTGAGAGTGAGCGTGTGAGAGTGAGCGAGTGAGAGTGAGCGAGTGAGAGTGAGTGTGTGAGAGTGAGCGAGTGAAAGTGAGCGTGTGAGAGTGAGCGTGTGAGAGTGAGCGAGTGAGAGTGAGCGAGTGAGAGTGAGTGTGTGAGAGTGTGAGTGAGTGTGTGAGCTTGTGAGAGTGAGCGAGTGAGAGTGAGCGAGTGAGAGTGAGCGTGTGAGAGTGAGCGTGTGAGAGTGAGCGAGTGAGAGTGAGTGTGTGAGAGTGTGAGAGTGAGCGATTGAGAGTGAGCGAGTGAGAGTGAGCGTGTTAGAGTGAGTGTGAGAGTGAGCGAGTGAGAGTGAGCGTGTGAGAGTGAGCGAGTGAGAGTGAGCGAGTGAGAGTGAGTGTGTGAGAGTGAGCGAGTGAGAGTGAGCATGTGAGAGTGAGCGAGTGAGAGTGAGTGTGTGAGAGTGAGTGTGTGAGAGTGAGCGAGTGAGAGAGTGTGTGAGAGTGAGCATGTGAGAGTGAGCGAGTGAGAGTGAGTGTGTGAGAGTGTGAGAGTGAGTGTGTGAGAGTGAGCGTGTGAGAGTGAGCGAGTGAGAGTGAGCGAGTGAGAGTGAGTGTGTGAGAGTGAGCGAGTGAGAGTGAGCGTGTGAGAGTGAGTGTGAGCTAGTGAGTGTGTGAGAGTGAGTGTGTGAGAGTGAGTGTGAGAGTGAGTGAGTGAGAGTGAGCGAGTGAGTGTGAGCGTGTTAGAGTGAGTGTGTGAGAGTGAGTGTGAGAGTGAGTGAGTGAGAGTGAGCGTGTGAGAGTGAGCGAGTGAGAGTGAGTGTGTGAGAGTGAGCGAGTGAGAGTGAGTGTGAGAGAGTGAGCGAGTGAGAGTGAGCATGTGAGAGTGAGCGAGTGAGAGTGAGTGTGAGAGTGAGCGAGTGAGAGTGAGCGTGTGAGAGTGAGCGAGTGAGAGTGAGAGTGAGCGAGTGAGAGTGAGCGAGTGAGAGTGAGCGTGTGAGAGTGAGCGAGTGAGAGTGAGCGAGTGAGAGTGAGCGAGTGAGAGTGAGCGAGTGAGAGTGAGTGTGAGAGTGAGTGTGTGAGAGTGAGTGTGTGAGAGTGAGCGAGTGAGAGTGAGCGAGTGAGAGTGAGTGTGTGAGAGTGAGCGAGTGAGAGTGAGCGAGTGAGAGTGAGTGTGTGAGAGCGAGTGTGAGAGTGAGTGTGTGAGAGTGAGCGAGTGAGAGTGAGCGTGAGTGTGTGAGAGTGAGCTTGTGAGAGTGAGCGAGTGAGAGGGAGCGAGTGAGGGTGAGTGTGAGAGTGAGCGAGTGAGAGTGAGTGTGAGAGAGAGTGTGAGAGTGAGCGAGTGAGAGTGAGCGAGTGAGAGTGAGTGTGAGAGTGAGTGTGTGAGCGTGAGCGAGTGAGAGTGAGCGAGTGAGAGTGAGCGAGTGAGTGTGAGAGGGAGCGAGTGAGAGTGAGGGTGTGAGAGTGAGTGTGAGAGTGAGTGTGTGAGCGTGAGCGAGTGAGAGTGAGCAAGTGAGAGTGAGTGAGTGAGAGTGAGCGTGTGAGAGTGAGTGTGTGAGAGTGAGCGAGTGAGAGTGAGTGTGAGAGTGAGCGAGTGAGAGTGAGCGAGTGAGAGTGAGCGACTGAGAGTGAGCGAGTGAGAGTGAGCGAGTGAGAGTGAGCGAGTGAGAGTGAGTGAGTGAGAGTGAGCGTGTGAGAGTGAGCGCGTGAGAGTGAGCGAGTGAGAGTGAGCGAGTGAGAGTGAGTGAGTGAGGGTGAGCGTGTGAGAGTGAGCGAGTGAGAGTGAGCGAGTGAGAGTGAGCGAGTGAGAGTGAGAGTGAGCGAGTGAGAGTGAGTGTGAGAGTGAGTGAGTGAGAGTGAGCGAATGAGAGTGAGAGTGTGAGAGTGAGTGTGAGAGAGTGAGCGAGTGAGAGTGAGCGAGTGAGAGTGAGTGTGACAGTGAGCATGTGAGAGTGAGCGAGTGAGAGTGAGCATGTGAGAGTGAGTGTGTGAGAGTGAGCATGTGAGAGTGAGCGAGTGAGAGTGAGAGTGAGCGTGTGAGAGTTAGCGAGTGAGAGTGAGCGAGTGAGAGTGAGCGTTTGAGAGTGAGCGTTTGAGAGTGAGCGAGTGAGAGTGAGTGTGTGGGAGTGAGCGAGTGAGAGTGAGCGAGTGAGAGTGAGTGTGTGAGAGTGAGCCTGTGTGAGCGAGTGAGAGTGAGCGAGTGAGAGTGAGCGTGTGAGAGTGAGCGTGTGAGAGTGAGCGAGTGAGAGTGAGCGTGTGAGAGTGAGCGAGTGAGAGTGAGCGAGTGAGAGTGAGCGTGTGAGAGTGAGTGAGTGAGAGTGAGCGAGTGAGAGTGAGTGTGTGAGAGTGAGTGAGTGAGAGTGAGCGAGTGAGAGTGAGTGTGTGAGAGTGAGTGAGTGAGAGTGAGCGTGTGAGAGTGAGCGTGTGAGAGTGAGCGAGAGAGCGTGAGTGTGTGAGGGTGAGCGTGTGAGAGTGAGTGTGAGAGTGAGTGTCAGAGTGAGTGAGTGAGAGTGTGAGAGTGAGCGAGTGAGAGTGAGTGTGTGAGAGTGAGCGAGTGAGAGTGAGTGTGAGAGAGTGAGCGAGTGAGAGTGAGCGTGTGAGAGTGAGCGAGTGAGAGTGAGCGACTGAGAGTGAGCGAGTGAGAGTGAGCGAGTGAGAGTGAGCGAGTGAGATTGAGCGAGTGAGAGTGAGCGAGTGAGAGTGAGTGTGTGAGAGTGAGAGGGAGTGTGTGAGAGTGAGTGTGTGAGAGTGAGTGAGTGAGTGAGTGAGATTGAGCGAGTGAGAGTGAGTGTGAGAGTGAGTGTGTGAGCGTGAGCGAGTGAGAGTGAGCGAGTGAGAGTGAGCGAGTGAGTGTGAGAGGGAGCGAGTGAGAGTGAGGGTGTGAGAGTGAGTGTGAGAGTGAGTGTGTGAGCGTGAGCGAGTGAGAGTGAGCAAGTGTGAGTGAGTGAGTGAGAGTGAGCGTGTGAGAGTGAGTGTGTGAGAGTGAGCGAGTGAGAGTGAGTGTGAGAGTGAGCGAGTGAGAGTGAGCGACTGAGAGTGAGCGAGTGAGAGTGAGCGAGTGAGAGTGAGCGAGTGAGAGTGAGTGAGTGAGAGTGAGCGTGTGAGAGTGAGCGCGTGAGAGTGAGCGAGTGAGAATGAGCGAGTGAGAGTGAGTGAGTGAGGGTGAGCGTGTGAGAGTGAGCGAGTGAGAGTGAGCGAGTGAGAGTGAGCGAGTGAGAGTGAGCGAGTGAGAGTGAGCGAGTGAGAGTGAGTGTGAGAGTGAGTGAGTGAGAGTGAGCGAATGAGAGTGAGAGTGTGAGAGTGAGCGTGAGAGAGTGAGCGAGTGAGAGTGAGCGAGTGAGAGTGAGTGTGACAGTGAGCATGTGAGAGTGAGCGAGTGAGAGTGAGCATGTGAGAGTGAGTGTGTGAGAGTGAGCATGTGAGAGTGAGCGAGTGAGAGTGAGAGTGAGCGTGTGAGAGTTAGCGAGTGAGAGTGAGCGAGTGAGAGTGAGCGTTTGAGAGTGAGCGTTTGAGAGTGAGCGAGTGAGAGAGAGTGTGTGGGAGTGAGCGAGTGAGAGTGAGCAAGTGAGAGTGAGCGTGTGAGAGTGAGCGTGTGAGAGTGAGCGAGTGAGAGTGAGCGTGTGAGAGTGAGCGAGTGAGAGTGAGCGAGTGAGAGTGAGCGTGTGAGAGTGAGTGAGTGAGAGTGAGCGAGTGAGAGTGAGTGTGTGAGAGTGAGTGAGTGAGAGTGAGCGAGTGAGAGTGAGTGTGTGAGAGTGAGTGAGTGAGAGTGAGCGTGTGAGAGTGAGCGTGTGATAGTGAGCGAGAGAGCGTGAGTGTGTGAGGGTGAGCATGTGAGAGTGAGTGTGAGAGTGAGTGTCAGAGTGAGTGAGTGAGAGTGAGAGTGTGAGAGTGAGCGAGTGAGAGTGAGCGTGTGAGAGTGAGCGAGTGAGAGTGAGTGTGAGAGAGTGAGCGAGTGAGAGTGAGCGTGTGAGAGTGAGCGAGTGAGAGTGAGCGACTGAGAGTGAGCGAGTGAGAGTGAGCGAGTGAGAGTGAGCGAGTGAGATTGAGCGAGTGAGAGTGAGCGAGTGAGAGTGAGTGTGTGAGAGTGAGAGGGAGTGTGTGAGAGTGAGTGTGTGAGAGTGAGTGAGATTGAGCGAGTGAGAGGGAGTGTGTGAGAGTGAGTGTGTGAGAGTGAGTGAGTGAGTGAGTGAGTGTGTGAGAGTGAGCGAGTGAGAGTGAGCGAGTGAGAGTGAGAGTGTGAGAGTGAGCGTGAGAGAGTGAGCGAGTGAGAGTGAGCGAGTGAGAGTGAGTGTGACAGTGAGCATGTGAGAGTGAGCGAGTGAGAGTGAGCATGTGAGAGTGAGTGTGTGAGAGTGAGCATGTGAGAGTGAGCGAGTGAGAGTGAGAGTGAGCGTGTGAGAGTTAGCGAGTGAGAGTGAGCGAGTGAGAGTGAGCGTTTGAGAGTGAGCGTTTGAGAGTGAGCGAGTGAGAGTGAGTGTGTGGGAGTGAACGAGTGAGAGTGAGCGAGTGAGAGTGAGTGTGTGAGAGTGAGCCTGTGTGAGCGAGTGAGAGTGAGCGAGTGAGAGTGAGCGTGTGAGAGTGAGCGTGTGAGAGTGAGCGAGTGAGAGTGAGCGTGTGAGAGTGAGCGAGTGAGAGTGAGCGAGTGAGAGTGAGCGTGTGAGAGTGAGTGAGTGAGAGTGAGCGAGTGAGAGTGAGTGTGTGAGAGTGAGTGAGTGAGAGTGAGCGAGTGAGAGTGAGTGTGTGAGAGTGAGTGAGTGAGAGTGAGCGTGTGAGAGTGAGCGTGTGAGAGTGAGCGAGAGAGCGTGAGTGTGTGAGGGTGAGCGTGTGAGAGTGAGTGTGAGAGTGAGTGTCAGAGTGAGTGAGTGAGAGTGTGAGAGTGAGCGAGTGAGAGTGAGTGTGTGAGAGTGAGCGAGTGAGAGTGAGTGTGAGAGAGTGAGCGAGTGAGAGTGAGCGTGTGAGAGTGAGCGAGTGAGAGTGAGCGACTGAGAGTGAGCGAGTGAGAGTGAGCGAGTGAGAGTGAGCGAGTGAGATTGAGCGAGTGAGAGTGAGCGAGTGAGAGTGAGTGTGTGAGAGTGAGAGGGAGTGTGTGAGAGTGAGTGTGTGAGAGTGAGTGAGTGAGTGAGTGAGATTGAGCGAGTGAGAGTGAGTGTGAGAGTGAGTGTGTGAGCGTGAGCGAGTGAGAGTGAGCGAGTGAGAGTGAGCGAGTGAGTGTGAGAGGGAGCGAGTGAGAGTGAGGGTGTGAGAGTGAGTGTGAGAGTGAGTGTGTGAGCGTGAGCGAGTGAGAGTGAGCAAGTGTGAGTGAGTGAGTGAGAGTGAGCGTGTGAGAGTGAGTGTGTGAGAGTGAGCGAGTGAGAGTGAGTGTGAGAGTGAGCGAGTGAGAGTGAGCGACTGAGAGTGAGCGAGTGAGAGTGAGCGAGTGAGAGTGAGCGAGTGAGAGTGAGTGAGTGAGAGTGAGCGTGTGAGAGTGAGCGCGTGAGAGTGAGCGAGTGAGAATGAGCGAGTGAGAGTGAGTGAGTGAGGGTGAGCGTGTGAGAGTGAGCGAGTGAGAGTGAGCGAGTGAGAGTGAGCGAGTGAGAGTGAGCGAGTGAGAGTGAGCGAGTGAGAGTGAGTGTGAGAGTGAGTGAGTGAGAGTGAGCGAATGAGAGTGAGAGTGTGAGAGTGAGCGTGAGAGAGTGAGCGAGTGAGAGTGAGCGAGTGAGAGTGAGTGTGACAGTGAGCATGTGAGAGTGAGCGAGTGAGAGTGAGCATGTGAGAGTGAGTGTGTGAGAGTGAGCATGTGAGAGTGAGCGAGTGAGAGTGAGAGTGAGCGTGTGAGAGTGAGCGTTTGAGAGTGAGCGAGTGAGAGAGAGTGTGTGGGAGTGAGCGAGTGAGAGTGAGCAAGTGAGAGTGAGCGTGTGAGAGTGAGCGTGTGAGAGTGAGCGAGTGAGAGTGAGCGTGTGAGAGTGAGCGAGTGAGAGTGAGCGAGTGAGAGTGAGCGTGTGAGAGTGAGTGAGTGAGAGTGAGCGAGTGAGAGTGAGTGTGTGAGAGTGAGTGAGTGAGAGTGAGCGAGTGAGAGTGAGTGTGTGAGAGTGAGTGAGTGAGAGTGAGCGTGTGAGAGTGAGCGTGTGATAGTGAGCGAGAGAGCGTGAGTGTGTGAGGGTGAGCATGTGAGAGTGAGTGTGAGAGTGAGTGTCAGAGTGAGTGAGTGAGAGTGAGAGTGTGAGAGTGAGCGAGTGAGAGTGAGCGTGTGAGAGTGAGCGAGTGAGAGTGAGTGTGAGAGAGTGAGCGAGTGAGAGTGAGCGTGTGAGAGTGAGCGAGTGAGAGTGAGCGACTGAGAGTGAGCGAGTGAGAGTGAGCGAGTGAGAGTGAGCGAGTGAGATTGAGCGAGTGAGAGTGAGCGAGTGAGAGTGAGTGTGTGAGAGTGAGAGGGAGTGTGTGAGAGTGAGTGTGTGAGAGTGAGTGAGTGAGTGAGATTGAGCGAGTGAGAGGGAGTGTGTGAGAGTGAGTGTGTGAGAGTGAGTGAGTGAGTGAGTGAGTGTGTGAGAGTGAGCGAGTGAGAGTGAGCGAGTGAGAGTGAGCGTGTGAGAGTGAGCGATTGAGAGTGAGTGTGTGAGAGTGAGCGAGTGACAGTGAGTGTGTGAGAGTGAGCGAGTGAGAGTGAGCGAGTGAGAGTGAGTGTGTGAGAGTGAGCGAGTGAGAGTGAGCGAGTGAGAGTGAGCGTGTGAGAGTGAGTGTGAGAGTGAGCGAGTGAGAGTGAGCGTGTGAGAGTGAGTGTGTGAGAGTGAGCGTGTGAGAGTGAGAGTGAGCGAGTGAGAGTGAGCGTGTGAGAGTGAGCGAGTGAGAGTGAGCGACTGCGAGTGTGAGAGTGAGCGAGTGCGACTGAGCGAGTGCGAGTGAGCGAGTGAGAGTGAGCGAGTGAGAGTGAGCGAGTGAGAGTGAGCGAGTGAGAGTGAGCGTGTGAGAGTGAGCGAGTGAGAGTGAGCGAGTGAGAGTGAGCGAGTGAGAGTGAGTGAGTGAGAGTGAGCGAGTGAGAGTGAGTGTGAGAGTGAGTGTGTGAGAGTGAGCATGTGAGAGTGAGCGAGTGAGAGTGAGCGTGTGAGAGTGAGTGTGAGAGTGAGCGAGTGAGAGTGAGCGTGTGAGAGTGAGCGAGTGAGAGTGAGTGTGAGAGAGTGAGCGAGTGAGAGTGAGCGTGTGAGAGTGAGCGAGTGAGTGTGAGAGTGAGCGAGTGAGAGTGAGCGTGTGAGAGTGAGCGAGTGAGAGTGAGAGTGAGCGAGTGAGAGTGAGCGAGTGAGAGTGAGCGTGTGAGAGTGAGTGAGTGAGAGTGAGCGAGTGAGAGTGAGCGAGTGAGAGTGAGCGAGTGAGAGTGAGTGTGTGAGAGTGAGAGGGAGTGTGTGAGAGTGAGTGTGTGAGAGTGAGTGAGTGAGTGAGTGAGATTGAGCGAGTGAGAGTGAGTGTGAGAGTGAGTGTGTGAGCGTGAGCGAGTGAGAGTGAGCGAGTGAGAGTGAGCGAGTGAGTGTGAGAGGGAGCGAGTGAGAGTGAGGGTGTGAGAGTGAGTGTGAGAGTGAGTGTGTGAGCGTGAGCGAGTGAGAGTGAGCAAGTGAGAGTGAGTGAGTGAGAGTGAGCGTGTGAGAGTGAGTGTGTGAGAGTGAGCGAGTGAGAGTGAGTGTGAGAGTGAGCGAGTGAGAGTGAGCGACTGAGAGTGAGCGAGTGAGAGTGAGCGAGTGAGAGTGAGCGAGTGAGAGTGAGTGAGTGAGAGTGAGCGTGTGAGAGTGAGCGCGTGAGAGTGAGCGAGTGAGAGTGAGCGAGTGAGAGTGAGTGAGTGAGGGTGAGCGTGTGAGAGTGAGCGAGTGAGAGTGAGCGAGTGAGAGTGAGCGAGTGAGAGTGAGCGAGTGAGAGTGAGTGTGAGAGTGAGTGAGTGAGAGTGAGCGAATGAGAGTGAGAGTGTGAGAGTGAGCGTGAGAGAGTGAGCGAGTGAGAGTGAGCGAGTGAGAGTGATTGTGACAGTGAGCATGTGAGAGTGAGCGAGTGAGAGTGAGCATGTGAGAGTGAGTGTGTGAGAGTGAGCATGTGAGAGTGAGCGAGTGAGAGTGAGAGTGAGCGTGTGAGAGTTAGCGAGTGAGAGTGAGCGAGTGAGAGTGAGCGTTTGAGAGTGAGCGTTTGAGAGTGAGCGAGTGAGAGAGAGTGTGTGGGAGTGAGCGAGTGAGAGTGAGCGAGTGAGAGTGAGCGTGTGAGAGTGAGCGTGTGAGAGTGATCGAGTGAGAGTGAGCGTGTGAGAGTGAGCGAGTGAGAGTGAGCGAGTGAGAGTGAGCGTGTGAGAGTGAGTGAGTGAGAGTGAGCGAGTGAGAGTGAGTGTGTGAGAGTGAGTGAGTGAGAGTGAGCGAGTGAGAGTGAGTGTGTGAGAGTGAGTGAGTGAGAGTGAGCGTGTGAGAGTGAGCGTGTGATAGTGAGCGAGAGAGCGTGAGTGTGTGAGGGTGAGCATGTGAGAGTGAGTGTGAGAGTGAGTGTCAGAGTGAGTGAGTGAGAGTGAGAGTGTGAGAGTGAGCGAGTGAGAGTGAGCGTGTGAGAGTGAGCGAGTGAGAGTGAGTGTGAGAGAGTGAGCGAGTGAGAGTGAGCGTGTGAGAGTGAGCGAGTGAGAGTGAGCGACTGAGAGTGAGCGAGTGAGAGTGAGCGAGTGAGAGTGAGCGAGTGAGAGTGAGTGTGTGAGAGTGAGAGGGAGTGTGTGAGAGTGAGTGTGTGAGAGTGAGTGAGTGAGTGAGATTGAGCGAGTGAGAGGGAGTGTGTGAGAGTGAGTGTGTGAGAGTGAGTGAGTGAGTGAGTGTGTGAGAGTGAGCGAGTGAGAGTGAGCGAGTGAGAGTGAGCGTGTGAGAGTGAGCGATTGAGAGTGAGTGTGTGAGAGTGAGCGAGTGACAGTGAGTGTGTGAGAGTGAGCGAGTGAGAGTGAGCGAGTGAGAGTGAGTGTGTGAGAGTGAGCGAGTGAGAGTGAGCGAGTGAGAGTGAGCGTGTGAGAGTGAGTGTGAGAGTGAGCGAGTGAGAGTGAGCGTGTGAGAGTGAGTGTGTGAGAGTGAGCGTGTGAGAGTGAGAGTGAGCGAGTGAGAGTGAGCGTGTGAGAGTGAGCGAGTGAGAGTGAGCGACTGCGAGTGTGAGAGTGAGCGAGTGCGACTGAGCGAGTGCGAGTGAGCGAGTGAGAGTGAGCGAGTGAGAGTGAGCGAGTGAGAGTGAGCGAGTGAGAGTGAGCGAGTGAGAGTGAGCGTGTGAGAGTGAGCGAGTGAGAGTGAGCGAGTGAGAGTGAGAGAGTGAGAGTGAGTGAGTGAGAGTGAGCGAGTGAGAGTGAGTGTGAGAGTGAGTGTGTGAGAGTGAGCATGTGAGAGTGAGCGAGTGAGAGTGAGCGTGTGAGAGTGAGCGAGTGAGAGTGAGTGTGAGAGAGTGAGCGAGTGAGAGTGAGCGTGTGAGAGTGAGCGAGTGAGTGTGAGAGTGAGCGAGTGAGAGTGAGCGTGTGAGAGTGAGCGAGTGAGAGTGAGAGTGAGCGAGTGAGAGTGAGCGAGTGAGAGTGAGCGTGTGAGAGTGAGCGTGTGAGAGTGAGTGAGTGAGAGTGAGCGAGTGAGAGTGAGCGAGTGAGAGTGAGTGTGTGAGAGTGAGTGTGAGAGTGAGTGTGTGAGAGTGAGTGTGTGAGAGTGAGCGAGTGAGAGTGAGCGAGTGAGAGTGAGTGTGAGAGAGTGAGCGAGTGAGAGTGAGCGTGTGAGAGTGAGCGAGTGAGTGTGAGAGTGAGCGAGTGAGAGTGAGCGAGTGAGAGTGAGCGAGTGAGAGTGAGCGTGTGAGAGTGAGTGAGTGAGAGTGAGCGAGTGAGAGTGAGCGAGTGAGAGTGAGTGTGTGAGAGTGAGTGTGAGAGTGAGTGTGTGAGAGTGAGTGTGTGAGAGTGAGTGTGTGAGAGCGAGCGAGTGAGAGTGAGTGTGTGAGAGTGAGCGAGTGAGAGTGAGCGTGAGTGTGTGAGAGTGAGCGAGTAAGAGTGAGCGAGTGAGAGTGAGCGAGTGAGAGTGAGCGAGTGAGAGTGAGCGAGTGAGAGTGAGTGTGTGAGAGTGAGCGAGTGAGAGTGAGCGAGGGAGAGTGAGCGTGTGAGAGTGAGCGAGTGAGTGTGAGAGTGAGCGAGTGAGAGTGAGCGTGTGAGAGTGAGCGAGTGAGAGTGAGAGTGAGCGAGTGAGAGTGAGCGAGTGAGAGTGAGCGTGTGAGAGTGAGTGAGTGAGAGTGAGCGAGTGAGAGTGAGCGAGTGAGAGTGAGTGTGTGAGAGTGAGTGTGAGAGTGAGTGTGTGAGAGTGAGTGTGTGAGAGTGAGCGAGTGAGAGTGAGCGAGTGAGAGTGAGTGTGTGAGAGTGAGCGAGTGAGAGTGAGCGAGTGAGAGTGAGTGTGTGAGAGCGAGTGTGAGAGTGAGTGTGTGAGAGTGAGCGAGTGAGAGTGAGCGTGAGTGTGTGAGAGTGAGCGAGTGAGAGTGAGCGAGTGAGAGGGAGCGAGTGAGGGTGAGTGTGAGAGTGAGCGAGTGAGAGTGAGTGTGAGAGAGAGTGTGAGAGTGAGCGAGTGAGAGTGAGCGAGTGAGAGTGAGTGTGAGAGTGAGTGTGTGAGCGTGAGCGAGTGAGAGTGAGCGAGTGAGAGTGAGCGAGTGAGTGTGAGAGGGAGCGAGTGAGAGTGAGGGTGTGAGAGTGAGTCTGAGACTGAGTGTGTGAGCGTGAGCGAGTGAGAGTGAGCAAGTGAGAGTGAGTGAGTGAGAGTGAGCGTGTGAGAGTGAGTGTGTGAGAGTGAGCGAGTGAGAGTGAGTGTGAGAGTGAGCGAGTGAGAGTGAGCGAGTGAGAGTGAGCGACTGAGAGTGAGCGAGTGAGAGTGAGCGAGTGAGAGTGAGCGAGTGAGAGTGAGTGAGTGAGAGTGAGCGTGTGAGAGTGAGCGCGTGAGAGTGAGCGAGTGAGAGTGAGCGAGTGAGAGTGAGTGAGTGAGGGTGAGCGTGTGAGAGTGAGCGAGTGAGAGTGAGCGAGTGAGAGTGAGCGAGTGAGAGTGAGCGAGTGAGAGTGAGCGAGTGAGAGTGAGTGTGAGAGTGAGTGTGAGAGTGAGTGAGTGAGAGTGAGCGAATGAGAGTGAGAGTGTGAGAGTGAGCGTGAGAGTGAGCGAGTGAGAGTGAGCGAGTGAGAGTGAGTGTGACAGTGAGCATGTGAGAGTGAGCGAGTGAGAGTGAGCATTTGAGAGTGAGTGTGTGAGAGTGAGCATGTGAGAGTGAGCGAGTGAGAATGAGAGTGAGCGTGTGAGAGTTAGCGAGTGAGAGTGAGCGAGTGAGAGTGAGCGTTTGAGAGTGAGCGTTTGAGAGTGAGCGAGTGAGAGTGAGCGTGTGAGAGTGAGCGAGTGAGAGTGAGCGAGTGAGAGTGAGCGAGTGAGAGTGAGTGTGTGAGAGTGAGCCTGTGAGCGAGTGAGAGTGAGCGAGTGAGAGTGAGCGTGAGAGTGAGCGTGTGAGAGTGAGCGAGTGAGAGTGAGTGTGTGAGAGTGAGTGAGTGAGAGTGAGCGAGTGAGAGTGAGCGTGTGAGAGTGAGTGAGTGAGAGTGAGCGAGTGAGAGTGAGTGTGTGAGAGTGAGTGAGTGAGAGTGAGCGTGTGAGAGTGAGCGTGTGAGAGTGAGCGAGAGAGCGTGAGTGTGTGAGGGTGAGCGTGTGAGAGTGAGTGTGAGAGTGAGTGTCAGAGTGAGTGAGTGAGAGTGAGAGTGTGAGAGTGAGCGAGTGAGAGTGAGCGAGCGAGAGAGTGAGTGTGAGAGTGAGCGAGTGAGAGTGAGTGTGTGAGAGTGAGTGAGAGAGTGAGCGAGTGAGAGTGAGCGAGTGAGAGTGAGCGAGTGAGAGTGAGAGTGTGAGAGTGAGCGAGTGAGAGTGAGCGAGCGAGAGAGTGAGCGAGTGAGAGTGAACGAGTGAGAGTGGGAGTGAGCGAGTGAGAGTGAGCGAGTGAGAGTGAGCGTGTGAGAGTGAGCGTGTGAGAGTGAGTGTGAGAGTGAGTGTGAGAGTGAGCGAGTGAGAGTGAGCGTGTGAGAGTGAGCGAGTGACAGTGAGCGAGTGACAGTGAGCGTGTGAGAGTGAGCGAGTGAGAGTGAGTGTGTGAGAGTGAGCGTGTGAGAGTGAGCGAGTGAGAGTGAGCGAGTGAGAGTGAGTGTGTGAGAGTGAGCGAGTGAGAGTGAGCGTGTGAGAGTGAGCGTGTGAGAGTGAGCGTGTGAGAGTGAGCGAGTGAGAGTGAGCGTGTGAGAGTGAGCGTGTGAGAGTGAGCGAGTGAGAGTGAGCGTGTGAGAGTGAGCATGTGAGAGTGAGCGTGTGAGAGTGAGCGAGTGAGAGTGAGCGTGTGAGAGTGAGCGTGTGAGAGTGAGCGTGTGAGCGTGAGTGTGAGAGTGAGTGTGTGAGACTGAGCGTGTGAGCGTGAGTGTGTAAGTGTGAGTGTGTGAGAGTGAGTGTGTGAGAGTGAGTGTGTGAGAGTGAGCGTGCGAGAGTGAGTGTGTGAGAGTGAGCGTGTGAGCGTGAGTGTGTGAGAGTGAGTGTGTGAGACTGAGCGTGTGAGAGTGAGCGTGTGAGAGTGAGTGTGTGAGAGTGAGCGTGTGAGAGTGAGTGTGTGAGAGTGAGTTGAGAGTGAGTGTGTGAGAGTGAGCGTGTGAGGGTGAGCGTGTGAGAGTGAGTGTGAGAGTGAGCGTGTGAGGGTGAGCGAGTGAGCGAGTGAGAGTGAGCGAGTGAGAGTGAGCGTGTAAGAGTGAGCGATTGAGAGTGAGCGAGTGAGAGTGAGCGTGTGAGAGTGAGCGTGTGAGATTGAGCGAGTGAGAGTGAGCGAGTGAGAGTGAGCGAGTAAGAGTGAGCGTGTGAGAGTGAGCGAGTGAGAGTGAGCGAGTGAGAGTGAGCGAGTGAGAGTGAGCGATTGAGAGTGAGTGTGTGAGAGTGAGCGAGTGAGAGTGAGCATGTAAGTGTGAGAGTGAGTGTGAGAGTGAGCATGTGAGAGTGAGCATGTAAGTGTGAGAGTGAGTGTGAGAGTGAGTGTGAGAGTGAGCGAGTGAGAGTGAGCGTGTGAGAGTGAGCGAGTGAGAGTCAGCGAGTGAGAGTCAGCGAGTGAGAGTGAGTGTGTGAGAGTGAGCGAGTGAGAGTGAGCGAGTGAGAGTGAGTGTGTGAGAGTGAGCGAGTGAGAGTGAGTGTGTGACAGTGAGCGTGTGAGAGTGAGCGTGTGAGAGTGAGCAAGTGAGCGTGAGTGTGTGAGGGTGAGCGTGTGAGAGTGAGTGTGAGAGTGACTGTGAGAGTGAGCGAGTGACAGTGAGCGAGTGAGTGTGTGAGAGTGAGCGAGTGAGAGTGAGTGTGTGAGAGTGAGCGAGTGAGAGTGAGCGAGTGAGAGTGAGTGTGTGAGAGTGAGCAAGTGAGAGTTAGCGTGTGAGAGTGAGCGAGTGAGAGTGAGCGAGTGAGAGTGAGCGTGTGGGAGTGAGCGTGTGAGAGTGAGCGTGTGAGAGTGAACGAGTGAGAGTGAGCGAGTGAGAGTGAGCATGTGAGAGTGAGTGTGTGAGAGTGAGTGTGTGAGAGTGAGTGTGTGAGAGTGAGTGTGTGAGAGTGAGCCTGTGAGCGTGAGTGTGTGAGAGTGAGTGTGTGAGACTGAGCGTGTGAGCGTGAGTGTGTAAGAGTGAGTGTGTGAGAGTGAGTGTGTGAGAGTGAGTGTGTGAGAGTGAGCGTGTGAGAGTGAGTGTGTGAGAGTGAGCGTGTGAGCGTGAGTGTGTGAGAGTGAGTGTGTGAGAGTGAGCGTGTGAGCGTGAGTGTGTGAGAGTGAGTGTGTGAGACTGAGCGTGTGAGCGTGTGTGTGTAAGAGTGAGTGTGTGAGAGTGAGCGTGTGAGAGTGAGTGTGTGAGAGTGAGCGTGTGAGCGTGAGTGTGTGAGAGTGAGTGTGTGAGAGTGAGCGTGTGAGAGTGAGTGTGTGAGAGTGAGCGTGTGATAGTGAGTGTGTGAGAGTGAGTGTGTGAGTGAGTGTGTGAGAGTGAGTTGAGAGTGAGTGTGTGAGAGTGAGCGTGTGAGAGTGAGCGTGTGAGAGTGAGTGTGAGAGTGAGTGTGTGAGGGTGAGCGAGTGAGAGTGAGTGTGTGAGAGTGAGCGAGTGAGAGTGAGCGTGTGAGAGTGAGCGAGTGAGAGTGAGTGTGTGAGAGTGTGCGAGTGAGAGTGAGCGTGTAAGAGTGAGCGATTGAGAGTGAGCGTGTAAGAGTGAGCGAGTGAGAGTGAGCGAGTGATAGTGAGCGAGTGAGAGTGAGCGTGTGAGAGTGAGCGAGTGAGAGTGAGCGAGTGAGAGTGAGCGTGTGAGAGTGAGCGTGTGAGAGTGAGCGAGTGAGAGTGAGTGTGTGAGAGTGAGCGAGTGAGAGTGAGCGTGCAAGAGTGAGCGATTGAGAGTGAGCGAGTGAGAGTGAGCGAGTGAGAGTGAGCGAGTGAGAGGGAGCGAGTGAGGGTGAGTGTGAGAGTGAGCGAGTGAGAGTGAGTGTGAGAGAGAGTGTGAGAGTGAGCGAGTGAGAGTGAGCGAGTGAGAGTGAGTGTGAGAGTGAGTGTGTGAGCGTGAGCGAGTGAGAGTGAGCGAGTGAGAGTGAGCGAGTGAGTGTGAGAGGGAGCGAGTGAGAGTGAGGGTGTGAGAGTGAGTCTGAGACTGAGTGTGTGAGCGTGAGCGAGTGAGAGTGAGCAAGTGAGAGTGAGTGAGTGAGAGTGAGCGTGTGAGAGTGAGTGTGTGAGAGTGAGCGAGTGAGAGTGAGTGTGAGAGTGAGCGAGTGAGAGTGAGCGAGTGAGAGTGAGCGACTGAGAGTGAGCGAGTGAGAGTGAGCGAGTGAGAGTGAGCGAGTGAGAGTGAGTGAGTGAGAGTGAGCGTGTGAGAGTGAGCGCGTGAGAGTGAGCGAGTGAGAGTGAGCGAGTGAGAGTGAGTGAGTGAGGGTGAGCGTGTGAGAGTGAGCGAGTGAGAGTGAGCGAGTGAGAGTGAGCGAGTGAGAGTGAGCGAGTGAGAGTGAGCGAGTGAGAGTGAGTGTGAGAGTGAGTGTGAGAGTGAGTGAGTGAGAGTGAGCGAATGAGAGTGAGAGTGTGAGAGTGAGCGTGAGAGTGAGCGAGTGAGAGTGAGCGAGTGAGAGTGAGTGTGACAGTGAGCATGTGAGAGTGAGCGAGTGAGAGTGAGCATTTGAGAGTGAGTGTGTGAGAGTGAGCATGTGAGAGTGAGCGAGTGAGAATGAGAGTGAGCGTGTGAGAGTTAGCGAGTGAGAGTGAGCGAGTGAGAGTGAGCGTTTGAGAGTGAGCGTTTGAGAGTGAGCGAGTGAGAGTGAGCGTGTGAGAGTGAGCGAGTGAGAGTGAGCGAGTGAGAGTGAGCGAGTGAGAGTGAGTGTGTGAGAGTGAGCCTGTGAGCGAGTGAGAGTGAGCGAGTGAGAGTGAGCGTGAGAGTGAGCGTGTGAGAGTGAGCGAGTGAGAGTGAGTGTGTGAGAGTGAGTGAGTGAGAGTGAGCGAGTGAGAGTGAGCGTGTGAGAGTGAGTGAGTGAGAGTGAGCGAGTGAGAGTGAGTGTGTGAGAGTGAGTGAGTGAGAGTGAGCGTGTGAGAGTGAGCGTGTGAGAGTGAGCGAGAGAGCGTGAGTGTGTGAGGGTGAGCGTGTGAGAGTGAGTGTGAGAGTGAGTGTCAGAGTGAGTGAGTGAGAGTGAGAGTGTGAGAGTGAGCGAGTGAGAGTGAGCGAGCGAGAGAGTGAGTGTGAGAGTGAGCGAGTGAGAGTGAGTGTGTGAGAGTGAGTGAGAGAGTGAGCGAGTGAGAGTGAGCGAGTGAGAGTGAGCGAGTGAGAGTGAGAGTGTGAGAGTGAGCGAGTGAGAGTGAGCGAGCGAGAGAGTGAGCGAGTGAGAGTGAACGAGTGAGAGTGGGAGTGAGCGAGTGAGAGTGAGCGAGTGAGAGTGAGCGTGTGAGAGTGAGCGTGTGAGAGTGAGTGTGAGAGTGAGTGTGAGAGTGAGCGAGTGAGAGTGAGCGTGTGAGAGTGAGCGAGTGACAGTGAGCGAGTGACAGTGAGCGTGTGAGAGTGAGCGAGTGAGAGTGAGTGTGTGAGAGTGAGCGTGTGAGAGTGAGCGAGTGAGAGTGAGCGAGTGAGAGTGAGTGTGTGAGAGTGAGCGAGTGAGAGTGAGCGTGTGAGAGTGAGCGTGTGAGAGTGAGCGTGTGAGAGTGAGCGAGTGAGAGTGAGCGTGTGAGAGTGAGCGTGTGAGAGTGAGCGAGTGAGAGTGAGCGTGTGAGAGTGAGCATGTGAGAGTGAGCGTGTGAGAGTGAGCGAGTGAGAGTGAGCGTGTGAGAGTGAGCGTGTGAGAGTGAGCGTGTGAGCGTGAGTGTGAGAGTGAGTGTGTGAGACTGAGCGTGTGAGCGTGAGTGTGTAAGTGTGAGTGTGTGAGAGTGAGTGTGTGAGAGTGAGTGTGTGAGAGTGAGCGTGCGAGAGTGAGTGTGTGAGAGTGAGCGTGTGAGCGTGAGTGTGTGAGAGTGAGTGTGTGAGACTGAGCGTGTGAGAGTGAGCGTGTGAGAGTGAGTGTGTGAGAGTGAGCGTGTGAGAGTGAGTGTGTGAGAGTGAGTTGAGAGTGAGTGTGTGAGAGTGAGCGTGTGAGGGTGAGCGTGTGAGAGTGAGTGTGAGAGTGAGCGTGTGAGGGTGAGCGAGTGAGCGAGTGAGAGTGAGCGAGTGAGAGTGAGCGTGTAAGAGTGAGCGATTGAGAGTGAGCGAGTGAGAGTGAGCGTGTGAGAGTGAGCGTGTGAGATTGAGCGAGTGAGAGTGAGCGAGTGAGAGTGAGCGAGTAAGAGTGAGCGTGTGAGAGTGAGCGAGTGAGAGTGAGCGAGTGAGAGTGAGCGAGTGAGAGTGAGCGATTGAGAGTGAGTGTGTGAGAGTGAGCGAGTGAGAGTGAGCATGTAAGTGTGAGAGTGAGTGTGAGAGTGAGCATGTGAGAGTGAGCATGTAAGTGTGAGAGTGAGTGTGAGAGTGAGTGTGAGAGTGAGCGAGTGAGAGTGAGCGTGTGAGAGTGAGCGAGTGAGAGTCAGCGAGTGAGAGTCAGCGAGTGAGAGTGAGTGTGTGAGAGTGAGCGAGTGAGAGTGAGCGAGTGAGAGTGAGTGTGTGAGAGTGAGCGAGTGAGAGTGAGTGTGTGACAGTGAGCGTGTGAGAGTGAGCGTGTGAGAGTGAGCAAGTGAGCGTGAGTGTGTGAGGGTGAGCGTGTGAGAGTGAGTGTGAGAGTGACTGTGAGAGTGAGCGAGTGACAGTGAGCGAGTGAGTGTGTGAGAGTGAGCGAGTGAGAGTGAGTGTGTGAGAGTGAGCGAGTGAGAGTGAGCGAGTGAGAGTGAGTGTGTGAGAGTGAGCAAGTGAGAGTTAGCGTGTGAGAGTGAGCGAGTGAGAGTGAGCGAGTGAGAGTGAGCGTGTGGGAGTGAGCGTGTGAGAGTGAGCGTGTGAGAGTGAACGAGTGAGAGTGAGCGAGTGAGAGTGAGCATGTGAGAGTGAGTGTGTGAGAGTGAGTGTGTGAGAGTGAGTGTGTGAGAGTGAGTGTGTGAGAGTGAGCCTGTGAGCGTGAGTGTGTGAGAGTGAGTGTGTGAGACTGAGCGTGTGAGCGTGAGTGTGTAAGAGTGAGTGTGTGAGAGTGAGTGTGTGAGAGTGAGTGTGTGAGAGTGAGCGTGTGAGAGTGAGTGTGTGAGAGTGAGCGTGTGAGCGTGAGTGTGTGAGAGTGAGTGTGTGAGAGTGAGCGTGTGAGCGTGAGTGTGTGAGAGTGAGTGTGTGAGACTGAGCGTGTGAGCGTGTGTGTGTAAGAGTGAGTGTGTGAGAGTGAGCGTGTGAGAGTGAGTGTGTGAGAGTGAGCGTGTGAGCGTGAGTGTGTGAGAGTGAGTGTGTGAGAGTGAGCGTGTGAGAGTGAGTGTGTGAGAGTGAGCGTGTGATAGTGAGTGTGTGAGAGTGAGTGTGTGAGTGAGTGTGTGAGAGTGAGTTGAGAGTGAGTGTGTGAGAGTGAGCGTGTGAGAGTGAGCGTGTGAGAGTGAGTGTGAGAGTGAGTGTGTGAGGGTGAGCGAGTGAGAGTGAGTGTGTGAGAGTGAGCGAGTGAGAGTGAGCGTGTGAGAGTGAGCGAGTGAGAGTGAGTGTGTGAGAGTGTGCGAGTGAGAGTGAGCGTGTAAGAGTGAGCGATTGAGAGTGAGCGTGTAAGAGTGAGCGAGTGAGAGTGAGCGAGTGATAGTGAGCGAGTGAGAGTGAGCGTGTGAGAGTGAGCGAGTGAGAGTGAGCGAGTGAGAGTGAGCGTGTGAGAGTGAGCGTGTGAGAGTGAGCGAGTGAGAGTGAGTGTGTGAGAGTGAGCGAGTGAGAGTGAGCGTGCAAGAGTGAGCGATTGAGAGTGAGCGAGTGAGAGTGAGCGAGTGATAGTGAGCGAGTGAGAGTGAGCGTGTGAGAGTGAGCGAGTGAGAGTGAGCGAGTGAGAGTGAGCGTGTGAGAGTGAGCGTGTGAGAGTGAGCGAGTGAGAGTGAGTGTGTGAGAGTGAACGAGTGAGATTGAGTGTGTGAGAGTGAGCGAGTGAGAGTGAGCGAGTGAGAGTGAGTGTGTGAGAGTGAGCGTGTGAGAGTGAGCGAGTGAGAGTGTGAGAGTGAGTGTGTGAGAGTGAGTGTGTGAGAGTGAGCGAGTGAGAGTGAGCGTGTGAGAGTGAGCGAGTGAGAGTGAGCGAGTGAGAGTGAGCGAGTGAGAGTGAGCGTGTGAGAGTGTGAGAGTGAGTGTGTGAGAGTGAGTGTGTGAGAGTGAGTGTGTGAGAGTGAGCGAGTGAGAGTGAGCGTGTGAGAGTGAGCGAGTGAGAGTGAGTGAGTGAGAGTGAGCGAGTGAGAGTGAGCGAGTGAGAGTGTGAGAGTGAGTGTGTGAGAGTGAGTGTGTGAGAGTGAGTGTCTGAGAGCGAGCGTGTGAGAGTGAGCGTGTGAGACTGAGCGAGTGAGAGTGAGCGAGTGAGAGTGAGCGAGTGAGAGTGAGCGTGTGAGAGTGAGTGTGTGAGAGTGAGTGTGAGAGTGAGCGAGTGAGAGTGAGCGTGTGAGAGTGAGCGAGTGAGAGTGAGTGTGTGAGAGTGAGCGAGTGAGAGTGAGTGTGTGAGAGTGAGCGAGTGAGAATGAGCGTGTGAGAGTGAGCGAGTGAGAGTGAGTGTGTGAGAGTGAGTGTGTGAGAGTGAGCGAGTGAGAGTGAGTGTGTGAGAGTGAGCGTGTGAGAGTGAGCGTGTGAGAGTGAGTGTGTGAGCGTGAGCGAGTGAGTGTGAGCGTGTGAGAGTGCGTGTGTGAGAGTGAGCGAGTGAGAGTGAGAGTGAGTGAGTGAGAGTGAGCGAGTGAGAGTGAGTGTGTGAGAGTGAGCGTGAGAGTGAGTGAGTGAGAGTGAGCGAGTGAGAGTGAGTGTGTGAGAGTGAGTGTGTGAGAGTGAGTGTGTGAGAGTGAGTGTGTGAGAGTGGGCGTCTGAGAGTGAGCGTGTGAGAGTGAGCGAGTGAGAGTGAGCGAGTGAGAGTGAGTTTGAGAGTGAGCGAGTGAGAGTGAGTGTGTGAGAGTGAGTGTGAGGGTGAGCATGTGAGAGTGAGCGTGTGAGAGTGAGCGAGTGAGAGTGAGTGTGAGAGTGAGCGAGTGAGAGTGAGCTTGTGAGAGTGAGCGTGTGAGAGTGTGAGAGTGAGTGTGAGAGTGAGTGTGAGAGTGAGCGAGTGAGAGTGAGCGTGTGAGAGTGAGCGAGTGAGAGTGAGTGTGTGAGAGTGAGCGTGTGAGAGTGAGTGTGTGAGAGTGAGCGTGAGAGTGAGCGAGTGAGAGTGAGCGAGTGAGAGTGCGCGTGTGAGAGTGAGCGTGTGAGAGTGAGCGAGTGAGAGTGAGCGTGTGAGAGTGAGCGAGTGAGAGTGAGCGTGTGAGAGTGAGCGAGTGAGAGTGAGTGTGAAAGAGTGAGCGATTGAGAGTGAGCGTGTGAGAGTGAGCGCGTGAGAGTGAGCGAGTGAGAGTGAGCGGGTGAGAGTGAGCGAGTGAGAGTGAGCGTGTGAGAGTGAGCGAGTGAGAGTGAGCGAGTGAGAGTGAGCGAGTGAGAGTGAGCGTGTGAGAGTGAGCGAGTGAGAGTGAGCGAGTGAGAGTGAGAGTGTGAGAGTGAGCGAGTGAGAGTGAGTGTGTGAGAGTGAGTGTGTGAGAGTGAGCATGTGAGAGTGAGCGAGTGAGAGTGAGCGTGTGAGAGTGAGCGAGTGAGAGTGAGCGAGTGAGAGTGAGCGAGTGAGAGTGAGCGAGTGAGAGTGAGTGTGTGAGAGTGAGCGAGTGAGCGAGTGAGAGTGAGTGTGTGAGAGTGAGCGAGTGAGAGTGAGAGTGAGTGTGAGAGTGAGCGAGTGAGAGTGAGTGTGTGAGAGTGAGCGAGTGAGAGTGAGTGTGAGGGTGAGCATGTGAGGGTGAGCATGTGAGAGTGAGCGTGTGAGAGTGAGCGAGTGAGAGTGAGCTTGTGAGAGTGAGCGAGTGAGAGTGAGTGTGAGAGTGAGCGAGTGAGAGTGAGCGAGTGAGAGTGAATGTGTGAGAGTGAGTGTGAGAGTGAGTGTGAGAGTGAGCGAGTGAGAGTGAGCGTGTGAGAGTGAGCGAGTGAGAGTGAGTGTGTGAGAGTGAGTGTGTGAGAGTGAGTGTGTGAGAGTGAGTGTGTGAGAGTGAGCGTGTGAGAGTGAGCGTGTGAGAGTGAGCGAGTGAGAGTGAGCGAGTGAGAGTGAGTTTGAGAGTGAGCGAGTGAGAGTGAGTGTGTGAGAGTGAGTGTGAGGGTGAGCATGTGAGAGTGAGCGTGTGAGAGTGAGCGAGTGAGAGTGAGTGTGAGAGTGAGCGAGTGAGAGTGAGCTTGTGAGAGTGAGCGTGTGAGAGTGTGAGAGTGAGTGTGAGAGTGAGTGTGAGAGTGAGCGAGTGAGAGTGAGCGTGTGAGAGTGAGCGAGTGAGAGTGAGTGTGTGAGAGTGAGCGTGTGAGAGTGAGTGTGTGAGAGTGAGTGTGAGAGTGAGCGAGTGAGAGTGAGCGAGTGAGAGTGCGCGTGTGAGAGTGAGCGTGTGAGAGTGAGCGAGTGAGAGTGAGCGTGTGAGAGTGAGCGAGTGAGAGTGAGCGTGTGAGAGTGAGCGAGTGAGAGTGAGCGTGAAAGAGTGAGCGATTGAGAGTGAGCGTGTGAGAGTGAGCGCGTGAGAGTGAGCGAGTGAGAGTGAGCGGGTGAGAGTGAGCGAGTGAGAGTGAGCGTGTGAGAGTGAGCGAGTGAGAGTGAGCGAGTGAGAGTGAGCGAGTGAGAGTGAGCGTGAGAGTGAGCGAGTGAGAGTGAGCGAGTGAGAGTGAGTGTGTGAGAGTGAGCGAGTGAGAGTGACTGTGTGAGAGTGAGTGTGTGAGAGTGAGCATGTGAGAGTGAGCGAGTGAGAGTGAGCGTGTGAGAGTGAGCGAGTGAGAGTGAGCGAGTGAGAGTGAGCGAGTGAGAGTGAGCGAGTGAGAATGAGCGATTGAGAGTGAGTGTTTGAGAGTGAGTGTGTGAGAGTGAGCGAGTGAGCGAGTGAGAGTGAGTGTGTGAGAGTGAGGGAGTGAGAGTGAGTGTGAGAGTGAGCGAGTGAGAGTGAGTGTGTGAGAGTGAGCGAGTGAGAGTGAGTGTGAGGGTGAGCAGTGAGGGTGAGCATGTGAGAGTGAGCGTGTGAGAGTGAGCGAGTGAGAGTGAGCTTGTGAGAGTGAGAGTGTGAGAGTGAGTTTGAGAGTGAGTGTGAGAGTGAGTGTGAGAGTGAGCGAGTGAGAGTGAGCGTGTGAGAGTGAGCGAGTGAGAGTGAGTGTGTGAGAGTGAGCGAGTGAGAGTGACTGAGAGTGAGCGAGTGAGAGTGAGCGAGTGAGAGTGAGTGTGAGAGAGTGAGTGTGTGAGAGTGAGTGTGTGAGAGTGAGCGTGTGAGAGTGAGCGAGTGTGAGTGAGTGTGAGAGAGTGAGTGTGTGAGAGTGAGTGTGTGAGAGTGAGTGTGTGAGAGTGAGCGAGTGAGAGTGAGCGAGTGAGAGTGAGCGTGTGAGAGTGAGCGAGTGAGAGTGAGTGTGAGAGAGTGAGTGTGTGAGAGTGAGTGTGTGAGAGTGAGCGTGTGAGAGTGAGCGAGTGTGAGTGAGTGTGAGAGAGTGAGTGTGTGAGAGTGAGTGTGTGAGAGTGAGTGTGTGAGAGTGAGCGAGTGAGAGTGAGCGAGTGAGAGTGAGCGTGTGAGAGTGAGTGTGTGAGAGTGAGTGTGAGAGTGAGCGAGTGAGAGTGAGCTTGTGAGAGTGAGCGTGTGAGAGTGTGAGAGTGAGTGTGAGAGTGAGCGAGTGAGAGTGAGCGTGTGAGAGTGAGCGAGTGAGAGTGAGTGTGTGAGAGTGAGCGTGTGAGAGTGAGTGTGTGAGAGTGAGCGTGAGAGTGAGCGAGTGAGAGTGCACGTGTGAGAGTGAGCGTGTGAGAGTGAGCGAGTGAGAGTGAGCGTGTGAGAGTGAGCGAGTGAGAGTGAGCGTGTGAGAGTGAGCGAGTGAGAGTGAGCGTGAAAGAGTGAGCGATTGAGAGTGAGCGTGTGAGAGTGAGCGCGTGAGAGTGAGCGAGTGAGAGTGAGCGGGTGAGAGTGAGCGAGTGAGAGTGAGCGTGTGAGAGTGAGCGAGTGAGAGTGAGCGAGTGAGAGTGAGCGAGTGAGAGTGAGCGTGTGAGAGTGAGCGAGTGAGAGTGAGCGAGTAAGAGTGAGAGTGTGAGAGTGAGCGAGTGAGAGTGAGTGTGTGAGAGTGAGTGTGTGAGCGTGAGCATGTGAGAGTGAGCGTGTGAGAGTGAGCGAGTGAGAGTGAGCGAGTGAGAGTGAGCGAGTGAGAGTGAGCGAGTGAGAGTGAGTGTGTGAGAGTGAGTGTGTGAGAGTGAGCGAGTGAGCGAGTGAGAGTGAGTGTGTGAGAGTGAGCGAGTGAGAGTGAGAGTGAGTGTGAGAGTGAGCGAGTGAGAGTGAGTGTGTGAGAGTGAGCGAGTGAGAGTGAGTGTGAGGGTGAGCATGTGAGGGTGAGCATGTGAGAGTGAGCGTGTGAGAGTGAGCGAGTGAGAGTGAGCTTGTGAGAGTGAGCGAGTGAGAGTGAGTGTGAGAGTGAGCGAGTGAGAGTGAGCGAGTGAGAGTGAGTGTGTGAGAGTGAGTGTGAGAGTGAGTGTGAGAGTGAGCGAGTGAGAGTGAGCGTGTGAGAGTGAGCGAGTGAGAGTGAGTGTGTGAGAGTGAGTGTGTGAGAGTGAGTGTGTGAGAGTGAGTGTGTGAGAGTGAGCGTGTGAGAGTGAGCGTGTGAGAGTGAGTGAGTGAGAGTGAGCGAGTGAGAGTGAGTTTGAGAGTGAGAGTGAGTGTGTGAGAGTGAGTGTGAGGGTGAGCATGTGAGAGTGAGCGTGTGAGAGTGAGCGAGTGAGAGTGAGTGTGAGAGTGAGCGAGTGAGAGTGAGCTTGTGAGAGTGAGCGTGTGAGAGTGTGAGAGTGAGTGTGAGAGTGAGTGTGAGAGTGAGCGAGTGAGAGTGAGCGTGTGAGAGTGAGCGAGTGAGAGTGAGTGTGTGAGAGTGAGCGTGTGAGAGTGAGTGTGTGAGAGTGAGTGTGAGAGTGAGCGAGTGAGAGTGAGCGAGTGAGAGTGCGCGTGTGAGAGTGAGCGTGTGAGAGTGAGCGAGTGAGAGTGAGCGTGTGAGAGTGAGCGAGTGAGAGTGAGCGTGTGAGAGTGAGCGAGTGAGAGTGAGCGTGAAAGAGTGAGCGATTGAGAGTGAGCGTGTGAGAGTGAGCGCGTGAGAGTGAGCGAGTGAGAGTGAGCGGGTGAGAGTGAGCGAGTGAGAGTGAGCGTGTGAGAGTGAGCGAGTGAGAGTGAGCGAGTGAGAGTGAGCGAGTGAGAGTGAGCGAGTGAGAGTGAGTGTGTGAGAGTGAGCGAGTGAGAGTGACTGTGTGAGAGTGAGTGTGTGAGAGTGAGCATGTGAGAGTGAGCGAGTGAGAGTGAGCGTGTGAGAGTGAGCGAGTGAGAGTGAGCGAGTGAGAGTGAGCGAGTGAGAATGAGCGATTGAGAGTGAGTGTGTGAGAGTGAGTGTGTGAGAGTGAGCGAGTGAGCGAGTGAGAGTGAGTGTGAGAGTGAGCGAGTGAGAGTGAGAGTGAGTGTGAGAGTGAGCGAGTGAGAGTGAGTGTGTGAGAGTGAGCGAGTGAGAGTGAGTGTGAGGGTGAGCATGTGAGGGTGAGCATGTGAGAGTGAGCGTGTGAGAGTGAGCGAGTGAGAGTGAGCTTGTGAGAGTGAGAGTGTGAGAGTGAGTGTGAGAGTGAGTGTGAGAGTGAGTGTGAGAGTGAGCGAGTGAGAGTGAGCGTGTGAGAGTGAGCGAGTGAGAGTGAGTGTGTGAGAGTGAGCGAGTGAGAGTGACTGTGAGAGTGAGCGAGTGAGAGTGAGCGAGTGAGAGTGAGTGTGAGAGAGTGAGTGTGAGAGTGAGTGTGTGAGAGTGAGCGTGTGAGAGTGAGCGAGTGTGAGTGAGTGTGAGAGAGTGAGTGTGTGAGAGTGAGTGTGTGAGAGTGAGTGTGTGAGAGTGAGCGAGTGAGAGTGAGCGAGTGAGAGTGAGCGTGTGAGAGTGAGTGTGTGAGAGTGAGTGTGAGAGTGAGTGAGTGAGAGTGAGCGAGTGAGAGTGAGCGTGTGAGAGTGAGTGTGTGAGAGTGAGTGTGAGAGTGAGCGAGTGAGAGTGAGCGTGTGAGAGTGAGCGAGTGAGAGTGAGTGTGTGAGAGTGACCGAGTGAGAGTGAGTGTGTGAGAGTGAGCGAGTGAGAGTGAGCGTGTGAGAGTGAGCGAGTGAGAGTGAGTGTGTGAGAGTGAGTGTGTGAGAGTGAGCGAGTGAGAGTGAGTGTGTGAGAGTGAGCGTGTGAGAGTGAGCGTGTGAGAGTGAGTGTGTGAGAGTGAGCGAGTGAGTGTGAGCGTGTGAGAGTGCGCGTGTGAGAGTGAGCGAGTGAGAGTGAGAGTGAGTGAGTGAGAGTGAGTGAGTGAGAGTGAGCGAGTGAGAGTGAGTGTGTGAGAGTGAGTGTGTGAGAGTGAGCGTGAGAGTGAGTGAGTGAGCGAGAGTGAGCGAGTGAGAGTGAGTGTGTGAGAGTGAGCGAGTGAGAGTGAGCGAGTGAGAGTGAGTGTGTGAGAGTGAACGAGTGAGAGTGAGCGAGTGAGAGTGAGTGTGAGAGTGAGCGAGTGAGAGTGAGTGTGTGAGAGTGAGCGAGTGAGAGTGTGTGTGAGGGTGAGCATGTGAGAGTGAGCGTGTGAGAGTGAGCGAGTGAGAGTGAGCGTGAAAGAGTGAGCGATTGAGAGTGAGCGTGTGAGAGTGAGCGCGTGAGAGTGAGCGAGTGAGAGTGAGCGGGTGAGAGTGAGCGAGTGAGAGTGAGCGTGTGAGAGTGAGCGAGTGAGAGTGAGCGAGTGAGAGTGAGCGAGTGAGAGTGAGCGTGTGAGAGTGAGCGAGTGAGAGTGAGCGAGTGAGAGTGAGAGTGTGAGAGTGAGCGAGTGAGAGTGAGTGTGTGAGAGTGAGTGTGTGAGAGTGAGCATGTGAGAGTGAGCGAGTGAGAGTGAGCGAGTGAGAGTGAGCGAGTGAGAGTGAGCGAGTGAGAGTGAGTGTGTGAGAGTGAGTGTGTGAGAGTGAGCGAGTGAGCGAGTGAGAGTGAGTGTGTGAGAGTGAGCGAGTGAGAGTGAGAGTGAGTGTGAGAGTGAGCGAGTGAGAGTGAGTGTGTGAGAGTGAGCGAGTGAGAGTGAGTGTGAGGGTGAGCATGTGAGGGTGAGCATGTGAGAGTGAGCGTGTGAGAGTGAGCGAGTGAGAGTGAGCGAGTGAGAGTGAGTGTGAGAGTGAGCGAGTGAGAGTGAGCGAGTGAGAGTGAGTGTGTGAGAGTGAGTGTGAGAGTGAGTGTGAGAGTGAGCGAGTGAGAGTGAGCGTGTGAGAGTGAGCGAGTGAGAGTGAGTGTGTGAGAGTGAGTGTGTGAGAGTGAGTGTGTGAGAGTGAGTGTGTGAGAGTGAGCGTGTGAGAGTGAGCGAGTGAGAGTGAGCGAGTGAGAGTGAGTTTGAGAGTGAGCGAGTGAGAGTGAGTGTGTGAGAGTGAGTGTGAGGGTGAGCATGTGAGAGTGAGCGTGTGAGAGTGAGCGAGTGAGAGTGAGTGTGAGAGTGAGCGAGTGAGAGTGAGCTTGTGAGAGTGAGCGTGTGAGAGTGTGAGAGTGAGTGTGAGAGTGAGTGTGAGAGTGAGCGAGTGAGAGTGAGCGTGTGAGAGTGAGCGAGTGAGAGTGAGTGTGTGAGAGTGAGCGTGTGAGAGTGAGTGTGTGAGAGTGAGTGTGAGAGTGAGCGAGTGAGAGTGAGCGAGTGAGAGTGCGCGTGTGAGAGTGAGCGTGTGAGAGTGAGCGAGTGAGAGTGAGCGTGTGAGAGTGAGCGAGTGAGAGTGAGCGTGTGAGAGTGAGCGAGTGAGAGTGAGCGTGAAAGAGTGAGCGATTGAGAGTGAGCGTGTGAGAGTGAGCGCGTGAGAGTGAGCGAGTGAGAGTGAGCGGGTGAGAGTGAGCGAGTGAGAGTGAGCGTGTGAGAGTGAGCGAGTGAGAGTGAGCGAGTGAGAGTGAGCGAGTGAGAGTGAGCGTGTGAGAGTGAGCGAGTGAGAGTGAGCGCGTGAGAGTGAGTGTGTGAGAGTGAGCGAGTGAGAGTGACTGTGTGAGAGTGAGTGTGTGAGAGTGAGCATGTGAGAGTGAGCGAGTGAGAGTGAGCGTGTGAGAGTGAGCGAGTGAGAGTGAGCGAGTGAGAGTGAGCGAGTGAGAATGAGCGATTGAGAGTGAGTGTGTGAGAGTGAGTGTGTGAGAGTGAGCGAGTGAGAGTGAGTGTGAGAGTGAGCGAGTGAGAGTGAGAGTGAGTGTGAGAGTGAGCGAGTGAGAGTGAGTGTGTGAGAGTGAGCGAGTGAGAGTGAGTGTGAGGGTGAGCATGTGAGGGTGAGCATGTGAGAGTGAGCGTGTGAGAGTGAGCGAGTGAGAGTGAGCTTGTGAGAGTGAGAGTGTGAGAGTGAGTGTGAGAGTGAGTGTGAGAGTGAGTGTGAGAGTGAGCGAGTGAGTGTGAGCGTGTGAGAGTGAGCGAGTGAGAGTGAGTGTGTGAGAGTGAGCGAGTGAGAGTGACTGTGAGAGTGAGCGAGTGAGAGTGAGCGAGTGAGAGTGAGTGTGAGAGAGTGAGTGTGTGAGAGTGAGTGTGTGAGAGTGAGCGTGTGAGAGTGAGCGAGTGTGAGTGAGTGTGAGAGAGTGAGTGTGTGAGAGTGAGTGTGTGAGAGTGAGTGTGTGAGAGTGAGCGAGTGAGAGTGAGCGAGTGAGAGTGAGCGTGTGAGAGTGAGTGTGTGAGAGTGAGTGTGAGAGTGAGTGAGTGAGAGTGAGCGAGTGAGAGTGAGCGTGTGAGAGTGAGTGTGTGAGAGTGAGTGTGAGAGTGAGCGAGTGAGAGTGAGCGTGTGAGAGTGAGCGAGTGAGAGTGAGTGTGTGAGAGTGACCGAGTGAGAGTGAGTGTGTGAGAGTGAGCGAGTGAGAGTGAGCGTGTGAGAGTGAGCGAGTGAGAGTGAGTGTGTGAGAGTAAGTGTGTGAGAGTGAGCGAGTGAGAGTGAGTGTGTGAGAGTGAGCGTGTGAGAGTGAGCGTGTGAGAGTGAGTGTGTGAGAGTGAGCGAGTGAGTGTGAGCGTGTGAGAGTGCGCGTGTGAGAGTGAGCGAGTGAGAGTGAGAGTGAGTGAGTGAGAGTGAGTGAGTGAGAGTGAGCGAGTGAGAGTGAGTGTGTGAGAGTGTGTGTGTGAGAGTGAGCGTGAGAGTGAGTGAGTGAGCGAGAGTGAGCGAGTGAGAGTGAGTGTGTGAGAGTGAGCGAGTGAGAGTGAGCGAGTGAGAGTGAGTGTGTGAGAGTGAACGAGTGAGAGTGAGCGAGTGAGAGTGAGTGTGAGAGTGAGCGAGTGAGAGTGAGTGTGTGAGAGTGAGCGAGTGAGAGTGTGTGTGAGGGTGAGCATGTGAGAGTGAGCGTGTGAGAGTGAGCGAGTGAGAGTGAGTGTGAGAGTGAGCGAGTGAGAGTGAGCTTGTGAGAGTGAGCGTGAGAGTGTGAGAGTGAGTGTGAGAGTGAGTGTGAGAGTGAGCGAGTGAGAGTGAGTGTGATAGTGAGCGAGTGAGAGTGAGCATGTGAGAGTGTGAGAGTGAGTGTGAGAGTGAGCATGTGAGAGTGAGCATGTGAGAGTGTGAGAGTGAGTGTGAGAGTGAGTGTGAGAGTGAGTGTGTGAGAGTGAGCGTGTGAGAGTGAGCGAGTGAGAGTGAGCGAGTGAGAGTGAGCGAGTGAGAGTGAGCGAGTGAGAGTGAGCGAGTGAGAGTGAGTGTGTGAGAGTGAGCGAGTGAGAGTGAGTGTGTGAGAGTGAGCGTGTGAGAGTGAGTGAGTGAGCGTGAGTGTGTGAGGGTGAGCGTGTGAGAGTGAGTGTGAGAGAGTGTGAGAGTGAGCGAGTGACAGTGAGCGAGTGAGAGTGTGAGACTGAGCGAGTGAGAGTGAGCGAGCGAGAGAGTGAGTGTGAGAGTGAGCGAGTGAGAGTGAGTGTGTGGGAGTGAGCGTGTGAGAGTGAGTGTGTGAGAGTGAGTGAGAGAGTGAGCGAGTGAGAGTGAGCGACTGAGAGTGTGTGAGTGAGCGAGTGAGAGTGAGCGAGCGAGCGAGTGAGCGAGTGAGAGTGGGAGTGAGCGAGTGAGAGTGAGCGAGTGAGAGTGAGCGAGTGAGAGTGAGCGAGTGAGAGTGAGCGTGTGAGAGTGAGTGAGTGTGAGAGTGAGCGAGTGAGAGTGAGCGTGTGAGAGTGAGCGAGTGACAGTGAGCGAGTGAGAGTGAGCGTGTGAGAGTGAGTGTGTGAGTGTGAGCAAGTGAGAGTGAGCGAGTGAGAGTGAGTGTGTGAGAGTGAGCGAGTGAGAGTGAGCGTGTGAGAGTGAGCGAGTGAGAGTGAGCGAGTGAGAGTGAGCGTGAGAGTGAGTGTGTGAGAGTGAGCATGTGAGAGTGAGCGTGTGAGAGTGACCGAGTGAGAGTGAGCGTGAGAGTGAGCGTGTGAGAGTGAGCGAGTGAGAGTGAGCGAGTGAGAGTGAGCGAGTGAGAATGAGCGTGTGAGAGTGAGCGTGTGAGAGTGAGCGTGTGATAGTGAGTGTGTGAGAGTGAGCAAGTGAGAGTGAGCGAGTGAGAGTGAGAGTGTGAGAGTGAGTGTGTGAGAGTGAGCGTGTGAGAGTGAGCGTGTGAGAGTGAGCGTGTGAGAGTGAGCGTGTGAGAGTGAGTGTGTGAGAGTGAGCGTGTGAGAGTGAGCGTGTGAGCGGGAGCGTGTCAGAGTGAGTGTGTGAGAGTGAGCGTGTGAGAGTGAGCGTGTGAGAGTGAGTGTGTGCGAGTGAGCGTGTGAGAGTGAGCGTGTGAGAGTGAGCGTGTGAGCGTGAGCGGGTGAGAGTGAGCGTGTGAGAGTGAGCGTGTGAGAGTGAGTGTGTGAGAGTGAGTGTGTGAGAGTGAGTGTGTGAGAGTGAGTGTGTGGGAGTGAGTGTGTGAGAGTGAGTGTGTGAGAGTGAGTGTGTGAGAGTGAGTTGAGAGTGAGTGTGTGAGAGTGAGCGTGTGAGAGTGAGCGTGTGAGCGTGAGCGGGTGAGAGTGAGCTTGTGAGAGTGAGTGTGTGAGAGTGAGTGTGTGAGAGTGAGTGTGTGAGAGGGAGTTTGTGAGAGTGAGTGTGTGAGAGTGAGCGTGTGAGTGAGCGTGTGAGAGTGAGTGTGAGAGTGAGCGTGTGAGAGTGAGCGAGTGAGAGTGAGTGTGTGAGAGTGAGCGAGTGAGAGTGAGCGTGTGAGAGTGAGCGAGTGAGAGTGAGCGTGTGAGAGTGAGCGTGTGAGAGTGAGAGTGAGTGTGAGAGTGAGCGAGTGAGAGTGAGCGTGAGAGTGAGCGAGTGAGAGTGAGCGAGTGAGAGTGAGCGTGTGAGAGTGAGCGAGTGAGAGTGAGCGTGTGAGAGTGAGCGTGTGAGAGTGAGCGTGTGAGTGAGTGTGTGAGAGTGAGCGAGTGAGAGTGAGTGTGTGAGAGTGAGCGAGTGAGAGTGAGCGAGTGAGAGTGAGCGTGTGAGAGTGAGCGAGTGAGAGTGAGTGTGAGAGTGAGCGAGTGAGAGTGAGCTTGTGAGAGTGAGCGTGAGAGTGTGAGAGTGAGTGTGAGAGTGAGTGTGAGAGTGAGCGAGTGAGAGTGAGTGTGATAGTGAGCGAGTGAGAGTGAGCATGTGAGAGTGTGAGAGTGAGTGTGAGAGTGAGCATGTGAGAGTGAGCATGTGAGAGTGTGAGAGTGAGTGTGAGAGTGAGTGTGAGAGTGAGTGTGTGAGAGTGAGCGTGTGAGAGTGAGCGAGTGAGAGTGAGCGAGTGAGAGTGAGCGAGTGAGAGTGAGCGAGTGAGAGTGAGTGTGTGAGAGTGAGCGAGTGAGAGTGAGTGTGTGAGAGTGAGCGTGTGAGATTGAGTGAGTGAGCGTGAGTGTGTGAGGGTGAGCGTGTGAGAGTGAGTGTGAGAGTGAGTGTGAGAGTGAGCGAGTGACAGTGAGCGAGTGAGAGTGTGAGACTGAGCGAGTGAGAGTGAGCGAGCGAGAGAGTGAGTGTGAGAGTGAGCGAGTGAGAGTGAGTGTGTGAGAGTGAGCGTGTGAGAGTGAGTGTGTGAGAGTGAGTGAGAGAGTGAGCGAGTGAGAGTGAGCGACTGAGAGTGTGTGAGTGAGCGAGTGAGAGTGAGCGAGCGAGCGAGTGAGCGAGTGAGAGTGGGAGTGAGCGAGTGAGAGTGAGCGAGTGAGAGTGAGCGAGTGAGAGTGAGCGAGTGAGAGTGAGCGTGTGAGAGTGAGTGAGTGTGAGAGTGAGCGAGTGAGAGTGAGCGTGTGAGAGTGAGCGAGTGACAGTGAGCGAGTGAGAGTGAGCGTGTGAGAGTGAGTGTGTGAGTGTGAGCAAGTGAGAGTGAGCGAGTGAGAGTGAGTGTGTGAGAGTGAGCGAGTGAGAGTGAGCGTGTGAGAGTGAGCGAGTGAGAGTGAGCGAGTGAGAGTGAGCGTGAGAGTGAGTGTGTGAGAGTGAGCATGTGAGAGTGAGCGTGTGAGAGTGACCGAGTGAGAGTGAGCGTGTGAGAGTGAGCGTGTGAGAGTGAGCGAGTGAGAGTGAGCGAGTGAGAGTGAGCGAGTGAGAATGAGCGTGTGAGAGTGAGCGTGTGAGAGTGAGCGTGTGATAGTGAGTGTGTGAGAGTGAGCAAGTGAGAGTGAGCGAGTGAGAGTGTGAGAGTGAGTGTGTGAGAGTGAGCGTGTGAGAGTGAGCGTGTGAGAGTGAGCGTGTGAGAGTGAGCGTGTGAGAGTGAGTGTGTGAGAGTGAGCGTGTGAGAGTGAGCGTGTGAGCGGGAGCGTGTCAGAGTGAGTGTGTGAGAGTGAGCGTGTGAGAGTGAGCGTGTGAGAGTGAGTGTGTGCGAGTGAGCGTGTGAGAGTGAGCGTGTGAGAGTGAGCGTGTGAGCGTGAGCGGGTGAGAGTGAGCGTGTGAGAGTGAGCGTGTGAGAGTGAGTGTGTGAGAGTGAGTGTGTGAGAGTGAGTGTGTGAGAGTGAGTGTGTGGGAGTGAGTGTGTGAGAGTGAGTGTGTGAGAGTGAGTGTGTGAGAGTGAGTTGAGAGTGAGTGTGTGAGAGTGAGCGTGTGAGCGTGAGCGGGTGAGAGTGAGCGTGTGAGAGTGAGTGTGTGAGAGTGAGTGTGTGAGAGTGAGTGTGTGAGAGTGAGTGTGTGAGAGTGAGTTTGTGAGAGTGAGTGTGTGAGAGTGAGCGTGTGAGTGAGCGTGTGAGAGTGAGTGTGAGAGTGAGCGTGTGAGAGTGAGCGAGTGAGAGTGAGTGTGTGAGAGTGAGCGAGTGAGAGTGAGCGTGTGAGAGTGAGCGAGTGAGAGTGAGCGTGTGAGAGTGAGCGTGTGAGAGTGAGAGTGAGTGTGAGAGTGAGCGAGTGAGAGTGAGCGTGAGAGTGAGCGAGTGAGAGTGAGCGAGTGAGAGTGAGCGTGTGAGAGTGAGCGAGTGAGAGTGAGCGTGTGAGAGTGAGCGTGTGAGAGTGAGCGTGTGAGTGAGTGTGTGAGAGTGAGCGAGTGAGAGTGAGTGTGTGAGAGTGAGCGAGTGAGAGTGAGCGAGTGAGAGTGAGCGTGTGAGAGTGAGCGAGTGAGAGTGAGCGAGTGAGAGTGAGTGTGTGAGAATGAGCGAGTGAGAGTGAGTGTGAGAGTGAGCATGTGAGAGTGAGCGAGTGAGAGTGAGCGAGTGAGAGTGAGTGTGTGAGAGTGTGAGAGTGAGTGTGTGTGAGTGAGCGTGTGAGAGTGAGCGAGTGAGAGTGAGCGAGTGAGAGTGAGTGTGTGAGTGTGTGAGAGTGAGTGTGTGAGAGTGAGCGTGTGAGAGTGAGCGAGTGAGAGTGAGCGAGTGAGAGTGAGTGTGTGAGAGTGAGCGAGTGAGAGTGAGCATGTGAGAGTGAGTGTGAGAGTGAGCGAGTGAGAGTGAGCGAGTGAGAGTGAACGTGTTAGAGTGAGTGTGTGAGAGTGAGTGTGAGAGTGAGCGAGTGAGAGTGAGCGTGTGAGAGTGAGTGTGTGAGAGTGAGCGAGTGAGAGTGAGTGTGTGAGAGTGAGCGATTGAGAGTGAGCATGTGAGAGTGAGCGAGTGAGAGTGAGTGTGTGAGAGTGAGTGTGTGAGAGTGAGCGAGTGAGAGAGTGTGTGAGAGTGAGCGTGTGAGAGTGAGCGTGTGAGAGTGAGTGTGAGAGTGAGCGAGTGAGTGTGAGCGTGTGAGAGTGCGCGTGTGAGAGTGAGCGAGTGAGAGTGAGAGTGAGTGAGTGAGAGTGAGAGTGAGTGTGTGAGAGTGAGTGTGTGAGAGTGAGCGTGAGAGTGAGTGAGTGAGAGTGTGAGAGTGAGTGTGTGAGAGTGAGCGTGTGAGAGTGAGCGAGTGAGAGTGAGCGAGTGAGAGTGAGCGTGTGAGAGTGAGCGTGTGAGAGTGAGCGAGTGAGAGTGAGCGAGTGAGAGTGAGTGTGTGAGAGTGAGCGAGAGAAAGTGAGCGTGTGAGAGTGAGCGTGTGAGAGTGAGCGAGTGAGAGTGAGCGAGTGAGAGTGAGTGTGTGAGAGTGTGAGTGAGTGTGTGAGCGTGTGAGAGTGAGCGAGTGAGAGTGAGCGAGTGAGAGTGAGCGTGTGAGAGTGAGCGTGTGAGAGTGAGCGAGTGAGAGTGAGTGTGTGAGAGTGTGAGAGTGAGCGATTGAGAGTGAGCGAGTGAGAGTGAGCGTGTTAGAGTGAGTGTGAGAGTGAGCGAGTGAGAGTGAGCGTGTGAGAGTGAGCGAGTGAGAGTGAGCGAGTGAGAGTGAGTGTGTGAGAGTGAGCGAGTGAGAGTGAGCATGTGAGAGTGAGCGAGTGAGAGTGAGTGTGTGAGAGTGAGTGTGTGAGAGTGAGCGAGTGAGAGAGTGTGTGAGAGTGAGCATGTGAGAGTGAGCGAGTGAGAGTGAGTGTGTGAGAGTGTGAGAGTGAGTGTGTGAGAGTGAGCGTGTGAGAGTGAGCGAGTGAGAGTGAGCGAGTGAGAGTGAGTGTGTGAGAGTGAGCGAGTGAGAGTGAGCGTGTGAGAGTGAGTGTGAGCTAGTGAGTGTGTGAGAGTGAGTGTGTGAGAGTGAGTGTGAGAGTGAGTGAGTGAGAGTGAGCGAGTGAGTGTGAGCGTGTTAGAGTGAGTGTGTGAGAGTGAGTGTGAGAGTGAGTGAGTGAGAGTGAGCGTGTGAGAGTGAGCGAGTGAGAGTGAGTGTGTGAGAGTGAGCGAGTGAGAGTGAGTGTGTGAGAGTGAGCGAGTGAGAGTGAGCATGTGAGAGTGAGCTAGTGAGAGTGAGTGTGTGAGAGTGAGTGTGTGAGAGTGAGCGAGTGAGAGTGTGTGTGAGAGTGAGCGTGTGAGAGTGAGCGTGTGAGAGTGAGTGTGTGAGAGTGAGCAAGTGAGTGTGAGCGTGTGAGAGTGCGCGTGTGAGAGTGAGCGAGTGAGAGTGAGAGTGAGTGAGTGAGAGTGAGAGTGAGTGTGTGAGAGTGAGTGTGTGAGAGTGAGCGTGAGAGTGAGTGAGTGAGAGTGAGCGAGTGAGAGTGAGTGTGTGAGAGTGAGTGTGTGAGAGTGAGCGAGTGAGAGTGAGCGAGTGAGAGTGAGTGTGAGAGTGAGTGTGTGAGAGTGAGTGTGAGAGTGAGCGAGTGAGAGTGAGTGTGTGAGAGTGAGCGAGTGAGTGGGAGGGTGAGCGTGCGAGAGTGAGCGTGTGAGAGTGAGCGAGTGAGAGTGAGTGTGAGAGTGAGCGAGTGAGAGTGAGCATGTGAGAGTGAGCGTGTGAGAGTGAGTGTGAGAGTGAGTGTGAGAGTGAGTGTGAGAGAGTGAGTGTGAGAGTGAGCATGTGAGAGTGAGCATGTGAGAGTGAGCATGTGAGAGTGTGAGAGTGAGTGTGAGAGAGTGAGTGTGAGAGTGAGCGTGTGAGTGAGCGTGCGAGAGAGAGCACGCGAGAGTGTGAGAGTGAGTGTGAGAGAGTGAGTGTGAGAGTGAGCGTGTGAGAGTGAGCGTGTGAGAGTGAGCATGTGAGAGTGTGAGAATGAGTGTCAGAGTGAGCATGTGAGAGTGAGCATGTGAGAGTGTGAGAGTGAGTGTGAGAGTGAGTGTGAGAGTGAGTGTGTGAGAGTGAGCGTGTGAGAGCGAGTGTGTGAGAGTGAGCGTGTGAGCGTGTGAGAGTGAGAGTGAGCGTGTGATGCACTATCAACAACACCAAAGACTATGAGTTGAACTTATACGAAGTAGGCTTTTATTAACTAAGAACTGGAGCATGCCTCTGCTAGTGGATCCATCCTAAGAGCTCCCAGGGGAAGGGTGGTGAGTCACCTTTATACCCGGGCTTAGGGGTGGAGCCAGGGGCGGAGACATGCCCAGACCTGTACAGAGTTAACAGTGGTTTACCACATTCACCCCTCGTTTAAAAAAGAGTCCGGCGGGGTGAAGTGTTTCAAAAGTTCGTATACGAAAGTCTCTCCGGGGGTCTTGTCTGCCGTAATGATCTTCGTGGTGCCGGTTGCGGCGGTTCTTTGCCCGCGGCCGCTTCTCGCGTGGGATGGAGCACTGGCGTGTCGTCCTCTCGGGGTAGGGATGGCACCGGCATGTCGTCAGTTCGTGGTAGACACCCCGGTGGTACGTCGTGGGTAGTGGTGGTGGGTGGAGGTTGTGGATAGTGATCGATGGTGTTTCGGGTGGTACCTGAGGGTGCGAGGTCTCGAATTGAGACTGTGTCGTCCCGCCCGTCAGGATTCGCCACGTAGGCGTACTGTGGGTTGGCGTGGAGGAGGTGAACCTTTTCGACCAGGGGGTCCGTCTTATGGATCCTCACGTGTTTCCTGAGCAGGACGGGTCCCGGAGACGTCAGCCATGGTGGTAGTGATGTCCCTGAGGTGGATTTCCTGGGGAAGACGAACATCTTCTCGTGAGGGGTGGCGTTTGTGGCAGTACAGAGCAGTGATCGTATGGAGTGGAGCGCATCGGGGAGGACATCTTGCCAGCGGGAGATTGGGAGGCCCTTGGATTTTAGGGCGAGCATGGCGGTCTTCCACACCGTTGCGTTCTCCCTCTCTACCTGTCCGTTACCCCGGGGGTTGTAGCTGATAGTCCTGCTCGTGGCTATGCCCTTCTCGAGCAGGTACTGGCGCAGCTCGTCGCTCATGAACGACGAGCCCCTGTCGCTGTGGATGTAATTGGGGAAGCCAAATATGGCGAACAGGTCGTTGAGGCACCTGATGACTGTGGCGCTGGTCATGTCCGGGCAGGGGATGGCGAAGGGGAAATGGGAGTACTCGTCAATAATATTGAGGAAGTACGTGTTGCGGTCAGAGGAGGGAAGGGGCCCCTTGAAATCGACGCTGAGACGTTCGAAGGGGCGGGTGGCTTTAATCAGGTGTGCCCTGTCTGGCCTATAAAAATGCGGTTTGCATTCGGCGCAGACCTGGCAGTTCCTGGTCATGGTCCTGACCTCCTCGATGGAGTAAGGCAGGTTGCGAGCTTTAATAAAATGGAAGAACCTGGTGACCCCCGGATGGCAGAGATCATTGTGGAGGGTCCGTAGCCTATCGACTTGTGCGTTGGCACATGTCCCACGGGATAGGGCGTCTGGGGGCTCATTAAGTTTCCCGGGCCGGTATAAGATATCGTAGTTGTAGGTGGATAACTCGATCCTCCACCGCAATATCTTATCATTTTTTATTTTCCCCCTTTGTCTGTTGTTAAACATAAATGCTACTGACCGTTGGTCAGTGAGCAGGGTGAAACGTTTACTGGCCAGGTAATGCCTCCAGTGCCGTACAGCCTCCACTATCGCCTGGACCTCCTTCTCGACTGAGGAGTGTCGAATTTCGGGGCCCTGGAGGGTCCGTGAAAAGAAGGCCACGGGTCTCCCCGCCTGGTTAAGGGTTGCAGCTAGGGCGAAGTCGGATGCATCGCTCTCCACTTGGAAAGGGATGGACTCATCCACTGTGTGCATTGTGGCTTTCGCAATGTCCTCTTTTATGAGGTTGAAGGCCGCACGGGCCTCTGCCGTCAGGGGGAAGGAGGTTGACTTGATGAGGGGCCGGGCTTTGTCCGCATAGTTGGGCACCCACTGGGCGTAGTAAGAGAAGAACCCTAGGCATCTCTTCAGGGCTTTTAGGCAGTGGGGGAGGGGTAGTTCCAGGAGGGGGCGCATTCGGTCGGGGTCGGGACCGATGACTCCGTTTTCCACCACGCAGCCAAGAATAGCGAGGCGCGTGGTGCGGAACATACATTTTTCGCTGTTGTATGTCAGATTCAGCCGTTGGGCCGTACGGAGGAATTTTTCTAGGTTGGCGTCGTGGTCATGCCGGTCATGGCCGCAGATGGTGACGTTGTCTAGATAGGGGAAGGTGGCCTGCAGCGCATTCTGGTCAACCATCCGGTCCATCTCCCTTTGGAAGACCGAGACCCCGTTGGTGACGCCGAAGGGGACTCGGAGGAAGTGGTAGAGGCGACCGTCAGCCTCGAAGGCCGTGTACTGGCGGTCCTCAGGCCTGATGGGGAGCTGGTGGTATGCCGACTTCAGATCAATCGTCGAGAATACCCGGTATTGTGCTATCTGGTTGACCATGTCAGATATGCGGGGAAGTGGGTATGCGTCTAATTGCGTGTATCGATTGATCGTCTGGCTGTAATCAATAACCAGGCGCTGTTTTTCGCCGGTCTTCACTACCACCACTTGGGCTCGCCATGGGCTGGTGCTGCCCTCGATAATCCCTTCCCTCAGGAGTCTTCCTACTTCTGATTTAATAAAGCTCCTATCCCCGGCACTGTACCGCCTGCTTTTAGTAGCAATTGGCTTGCAGTCTTTGGCGAGGTTAGCGAACAACAGGGGGGGTTTGACCTTCAGGGTGGACAGGCTGCATACTTTGCGCGGTGCCGTGTTTAAATTCTGCCGGCTGCAGACTGTAAGTGGGGGCAGGGGCCCGCCATATGCCATCGTGACGCTCTCCAGATGGCACTGGAAGTCTAATCCTAGCAGTACGGGAGCGCAGAGCTGTGGCAGGACGAGGAATTTAAAATCTCTGTACTCCACGCCGTTCACTGTCAGAGTCGCTACACAGTAGCCGCCGACGTCCGCCGTATGGGACTTTGAGGCCATAAAGACCTGGTGGCATGTGGGCATAACCGATAGGGAGTAGCGTCGCACCGTGTCGGGGTGGATGAAGCTCTCCGTGCTTCCGCAGTCGAAAAGGCAATTTGTGGCATGGCCATTTACCTTTACGTTCATCATGGACCTGGCTAGTTGATGGGGCCTAGATTGGTCCAGGGTGATGGAGGCCATCGTCGAGGTCGGTGGGTCGCTGTAGTATTCGCCCGCGCCGGGGGCCTGGTCCCGAAATGGTGTCCAAGATGGCGGCTCCCCCGCGGCTGGTGGTGCCCAAAATGGCGGCCTGCACGGCTCACACGTGGTTGGTGGGTTCCAAAATGGCGGCCTGCACGGTTCACACGCGGCGCTGCTGGAATTAGGGGTCGATTTCGCCCTGCACACTCTCGCGTAGTGGCCTTTCTTGCCGCATTTGGAGCAGGTCGCGTCCTTTGCTGGGCATTGCTGTCTGGGGTGCTTGGCCTGGCTGCAGAAGTAGCATTTCTGGCCTCTGGTCATTGCAGCTGTAGTTGGGCTGCTGGCGGCTTGTGGCCTTACCGGGTCCCAAGATGGCTGCTCCCGTGACATCCACGTGGCCATCCGGTCAGGGGGGTAGGCGTCCATGTTCTGGAGGGCCACGTCTAACGAGTTAGCGAGGGCCACCGTCTTCTGCAGGTCGAGCCCCCTCTGTTCCAGCAGCCTCTGCCGTGTATAGTTGGACCTGATGCCGGCTACGTAGGCGTCTCGGATCAGGTCTTCCGTGCATTCCTTGGCTGTCACCGCTTTGCAATTACAGGCCCGGCCGAGGACTCTCAGTGCCAGTAAATATTCGGCGCCCGATTCCCCGGGGCGCTGTTTTCGGGTAGCCAGGAGGTGTCTGGCGTAGACCTCGTTAACAGGCCTCACGTATTGTTCCTTTAGCGTCGCGATGGCGGCCGCGTAGGTTGTGGCGTCTCGGATGATCGAGTAGACTCGGTGGCTCACCCGTGAGTTCAAGACAAGCCGTTTCGCGTCATCTGTAGTGACGGTCGTGCTGGAGGCCTCCAGGAAGGCTTCAAAACAGCTCAGCCAGCGTTCAAAGTTATTGGCTGCATCTGCTGCTTGAGGATCCAGGTCTAAACGTTCCAGCTTCAAGATTTGCTCCATGTCGAAAATTTAGTCAATAAAATTGATGCACTATCAACAACACCAAAGACTACGAGTTGAACTTATACGAAGTAGGCTTTTATTGACTAAGAACTGGAGCATGCCTCTGCCAGTGGATCCATCCTAAGAGCTCCCGGGGGAAGGGTGGTGAGTCACCTTTATACCCGGGCTTAGGGGTGGAGCCAGGGGCGGAGACATGCCCGGACCTGTACAGAGTTAACAGTGGTTTACCACAGCGTGTGAGAGTGAGCATGTGAGAGTGAGCGTGTGAGAGTGAGCGAGTGAGAGTGAGCGTGTGAGAGTGAGCGAGTGAGAGTGAGCGTGTGAGAGTGAGCGAGTGAGAGTGAGCGTGTGAGAGTGAGCGAGTGAGAGTGAGCGTGTGAGAGTTGTGTATGTACCTTTAAGAGAATAACTGGTCTCAGACTGCAGTACCGGCAGTGACCACCCCTGTATAAAAGGCGCTAGAGAGCCTCTGTTGTTTAGTTTCGTTTATGCCTTTCACCAGTAAAGATCTGTTTGTTTTCTCTCCTGCTAGTCCGTGTCTCAATCATTCACGGACTTAACACTGGCGACGAGTTAGAAACGAACTTACCTGCAACTCAGCAGCAGCTCCGACGGCATTGTTGAAGGTCGGAGCCAGAAGAAATAAGAAAAAAAATAGGCCATTGAAACTCGAGAAACGGGCGTCGACCGTCAATCATCGAGTTCAAAACTTGCAGGAGAGACTGTCCAGAGCCAGGCTGGGTTCCTCGGTCCGTGGTTTCCCAGCTAATCGGGCTGGTGGCAGGTAGTGCTCTGATCCTTCCTGGGCTGCGGCGGGCTGAAGCTCGATCGGGTGGCTTTTCAACGGGGCCGGGCAGCGAGTCGGGAAGCAAGGAGAGAGAGAGAGGGTGGAGCATACAGGGCGCGGCCGGTGTTTCGAAGCTGGGCAGCGTTCGGACCTCAGAAGAGGGAGGGAAGTGTCCCAGAGGGTCCGCTCCACGACGGGAAAATAATAAAAGAAAAAGAATACGCGCAAAAAACCGTGGAAAGCAGCGCTAACAACAGCGGGGAAGAAGGAAAAGCGCGGGAGGCGCCATTTTGTTAAATCGGAGAAGAAGGCAAAGCGCGGGAGGCGCCATTTTAGATTTGCAAGATGCCGAAGACTGGCTGTATCACTGCTTTTGATAATACATTCGAGGACTGGACCACGTATGTGGAAAGAGTCGAGGTATATTTCGAGGCAAACGATATAGCGGAGGGGAAAAAGGCATCGATATTGTTAAACTTAATGGACGCTAGAACGTACGGCCTATTGCGGGACCTGATTACTCCAGCCAAACCGAAGGCGAAGAGTTTTAACGAAATTGTTGCTGTTCTACAGGAGCACTTAAACCCTGCACCGCTGTTGATAGCAGAAAGATTTAAATTCCACAGGAGAACTCAGCACAAAGATGAGAGCAATGCTGAGTATTTTACGGAACTACGCAAGCTATCAAAGCACTGCCAGTTCGGAGCAGGACTGGCAGATACCCTACGGGACAAATTTGTCTGTGGACTCCTGAGTGAAGGAACACAGAAGAAGTTACTCGCAGAAAAAGAGCTGACGCTAGATAAGGCTTTCAGCGTGGCAATATCGTATGAAGCAGCAGCCAGGGGAGCTGCAGAAATTCAACAAAAACCACAGGAATACGGCACCCACGAAATGACACGGGGATTTGCAAAATGTTATCGCTGCGGCAGAACTAACCATGGTCCAAAGACAAAATATGCAGACAATGCGGGAAGATTGGACACATTGCACGAGTTTGTAGGTCTGGGAAGAAGACCAGCGACAACAAAAAGGCTACTAAGGAACTGTACAAGAAATTACAAAAGATGACGGACAGTAGTTCCGAAGACCAGATGAGCGATAGTGAATCCGAGAACAGGAGATTAAGCTGTCTCAAACTTCACAATGTAATCGCAAAAGAGGATCACCGAACCATTTGGGTCACTCTCACGATAGCAGGGTCCCAAGTTAAAATGGAATTGGATACAGGATCAGCGCTAACCATCATGAATCGACGAGACTATGAGCGGCTATTTTCACACATACCCTTGAGAGAGACATCCATCGTCTTGACGACGTATACGGGGCAAAAAGTATACCCCAGAGGAAAAATAAGGGTGCCTGTCGAATACAATGGCAAGAAAATACGGAAATTGTATCTCTACATACTGCCAAATGGTGGACCACCGTTATTGGGACGGGAATGGATCAGGAAGATAAACTTAGATTGGCATTCCATTCATGCAATGACGGTGGACGGTAAAAAAGATGAAGACGTCACTCCTGGACAATTGTCAACAATCTTAGCTAACGCCAAAGAGGTATTTCAACAAGAACTGGGCACGCTTAAAGGCGTAATCGCCTCGTTAAAAATAGAAGAGAATGCAGTTCCCAAGTTTTTCAAAGCGAGACCGGTACCATATGCAATTCGTCCAGCCGTCGAGGCAGAGATGGAGAATCTGGAGAAGGCGGGCATGTTGTCTAAGGTCGACTGGAGCGAGTGGGCGACACCCATCGTTCCTGTCATGAAAAAAAACGTTAAGCAATAAGTCCGGAGAGCCAAGGAAGATTCGCATCTGTGGGGATTTCAAGGTGACGGTGAACCCTGTCCTTCGCACAGTACAATATCCTCTTCCAAGGATAGAAGACATCTTCGCCTCACTGTCTGGAGGGAAGCGTTTTACAAAAATTGACCGAGCACAAGCATATTTGCAGATGGAGGTTGAAGAGTCCTCTAGGAAGTATCTCACGATAAACACTCACAAAGGTCTTTACCAGTATCATCGATTGGTATTCGGAGTAGCATCGGCTCCGGCGATATGGCAAAGAGCGATGGAACAAGTCCTGCAAGGGATTCCGGGGACTCAGTGTTACTTGGACGACATCCTTGTAACAGGTGAAGATGACAGTGAACACCTTAACAACCTAGAACAGGTGCTCACTAGACTACGGGAACATGGGCTGCGAGCCAACCGCCCCAAGTGCGAGTTTTTTAAGAAACAGATATCGTATTGTGGCCACGTGATTGATGAAGAGGGGTTACATAAGTCCCCTGACAAAATTGAAGCAGTTGTTAAGGCCCCAGCGCCTGAAAATGTGTCGCAGCTGAGGTCATTCCTCGGGTTGGTGAATTACTATCATAAGTTTTTGCCGAATTTGTCGACAATTCTGCACCCACTGAACGCCCTGCTACGAACGGGGGTAGCATGGAAATGGAGCGATGATTGTAAACGTGCTTTTCAGAAGAGTAAGGACTTAATCACTTCGAAGGAAGTGTTGGCTCACTACAACCCAGCACTGCCAATCAGGCTGGCGTGTGATGCGTCTCCCTACGGCATTGGGGCGGTACTGTCACAAAAATTCCTTGATGGTTCGGAGAGGCCGATAGCTTTTGCGTCACGCTCGTTAACTTCTGCCGAGCGTAACTACGCCCAGATTGACAGAGAGGCCCTCAGCCTAGTGTGGGGGGTGAAGAAGTTCAATCACTATCTGCACGGTCAAAAATTTACTCTACTAACCGATCATCAACCTCTTGTCTCCATTTTCAACCCTCAGAAGGGCGTACCGATAATGACAGCACAACGGCTGCAGAGATGGTCCCTTTTCCTAGGGGCACACCAATATGACATCGAGTTCAAAGGAACTAAACAGCATGGAAATGCTGATGGATTGGCACGTCTACCGTTGCCGACGGCGGAAGAAGAAGACCTTGCAGTGGATCCAATGGAGTTATTCCACTCGACCATAGTCGAATGTCTCCCTGTGACGAATGTAAACATAGAAAAGGAAACACGGAATGACCCGACACTATCACGGGTCTATGATTTAACGGTGAAGGGATGGCCAGCACATGGCGAACCACTGCTGCCAGCATTCTCGCCGAGAAGAGAACAGCTGTCAGTGTGCAGAGGAACCTTGATGTGTGGATCCAGTGTAGTAATTCCACCTAAGTTGACGGATAGAGTGCTCAATGAGCTTCATGAGGGTCATCTGGGTGGGGTAAAAATGAAGAGCTTAGCCAGAGCGTTTGTGTGGTGGCCGGGAATCGATAGAGAAATCGAAGAGATGACCAAGAGCTGTACAGGATGCCAGAAGGTCCAAAACGCCCCACCACAAGCTCCTCTGCATCCATGGGAGTGGCCCTCATCTCCATGGCAAAGGGTGCACATTGATTTTGCCGGTCCCTTCATGGACTCGATGTTTTTAATTGCGGTGGATGCACATTCAAAGTGGCCAGAGGTAATAAAAATGTCCTCAACCACCACGGAAAAAACTATCACAGTTTTATGAACCATATTCGCCAGGAATGGGCTGCCTGAACAGATTTGCTCTGACAATGGACCACAGTTTGTGTCTGAAGAGTTCCGGAGGTTCTTAAAGAACAATGGTGTTAAGCATTACACATCTGCCCCATATCATCCAGCCACTAATGGATTGGCCGAGAGGTTTGTCCAAACATTCAAGAAGGCTATCAAGGCAATGTGTAATGAAGATATACCCCTACAACACAAGGTGGACAACTTCTTGTTTGCTTACTGGAATGCGACACATGCGGTTACCAACCAAACTCCAGCCATGATGTTCTTCAATCGAAGACTACGATGCCGCTTGGATTTGGTTAAGCCAAACGTCCGAAGAGATGTGGAGAACAGGCAGTTTCAGAATATGAATGATAGGCCGACCAGGAGTTTTAAGATAGGTCAACCAGTTTTGGCCCGGGACTACCGCACTGAGAAATGGCAGCCAGGAACGATTTGTACACGACAAGGACCTCTCATGTATACCATGGACGTTGGGGAGAGCATTGTAAGATGCCATGCTGACCAGATTCTAGAGTCACTGGAAAACGTCAACTCCACACCACGATCTGATACACCTGGTAATGAAATCGACGTTCCAATTGCAGCTACCGCAGAACCGATAATATTGGAAGCAGATGAACCAAACAACGACATTGATTCCGACTCAACATTGCCAGAAGAACCTGATACCCCAAAGAGGCGTTATCCAGACAGAATCAGGAAGCCTCCTCAAAGACTGAACTTATAATTGCTTAAACTTAACCAATGTATCTAGCAACAGTAATTGTGATTGTAATTAGTTATCATTAGTTGTTAAATGAATGTTATGTACTGTTTATCTAAAAGGGGAGGAATTGTTGTGTATGTACCTTTAAGAGAATAACGGGTCTCAGACTGCAGTACCGGCAGTGACCACCCCTGTATAAAAGGCGCTAGAGAGCCTCTGTTGTTTAGTTTCGTTTATGCCTTTCACCAGTAAAGATCTGTTTGTTTTCTCTCCTGCTAGTCCGTGTCTCAATCATTCACGGACTTAACAAGAGTGAGCGTGTGAGAGTGAGAGAGTGAGAGTGAGAGTGAGAGAGTGAGAGTGAGCGAGTGAGAGAGAGAGAGTGAGAGTGAGCGTGTGAGAGTGAGCAAGTGAGAGTGAGAGAGTGAGAGTGAGAGAGTGAGAGTGAGCGTGTGAGAGTGAGAGAGTGAGAGTGAGCGAGTGAGAGTGAGTGTGTGAGAGTGAGCGTGTGAGAGTGAGCGAGTGAGAGTGAGAATGAAGGAGGGAGTGAGAGTGTGAGAGTGAGAGAGTGAGAGTGAGCGTGTGAGAGTGAGAATGAAGGAGGGAGTGAGAGAGTGAGTGTGAGAGTGAGAGAGAATGAGAGATTGAGTGTGTGAGAGTGAGAATGAAAGATTGAGTGAGAGAGTGAGTGCAAGAAGAGAGAATGAAAGATTAAATGTGTGAGGGTGAGTGAGAGAGTGAGGGCAAGTGTTAAGTCTGTGTGTTATAGTGAGAATTACTACACAGACCACAAGAGTAAATTCAACAGCTCTTTACTGGTTGGAGGTCAGGACTATACTGAATACAATATTATTACACTGTGCTTATATACCACCGGTATTACGTATACAGCAGCCAAAGAAAGTAGTACCTTTCTTAAAGTGGACCAGGCTTAAATTCTCTTAAGGTGGAACAGGTTACATACACCACAATCCTCCCTTTTTAGCTTAACAGTCATATCCCCAAATAAACATAACATATATACATATATAACTTCAGGTATAACAGTTCAAAGGTTCAGTCTCTCAGGAGGCTTTCTGATTCGGCTTGGATAACGCCTTTCAGTGGTCTCTGATTCTTGTTGTTGAGGTGCCTCCTCTAGTTGGTTGCCAATGTATTGGGTGTCATCATCATCAAGTACATTCTCGGCCGAGGTAGATGCTTCAGGTTCATGAACGTCTTCCACAGCTGTCTCTGTCACAACCATGGGTTCGACCCTTGCTCTCGACTCTACCAGTTGATCCGCATGACGCCTTATCACATTATGACCAATATCTACGGTGTACATCAGAGGTCCTTGTCTGGCCCGGATTGTTCCGGACTGCCATTTTTCATTTCCATAGCCCCTTGCCATCACTGGTTGTCCTACGTCGAAAGTTCGAGTGGTCTTGCTGTTAATATGCCGAAACTGTTTGTTTTCCACTTCCCTCCGCACATTTGGTTTTAACAAGTCCAACTTGGACCGCAACCTCCTGTTATAAAACATCATAGCAGGACTTTGGTTAGTCACGGCATGATCGGCGTTTCTATATGACATCAGGAACTTATCGACCTTGTGTTGCAGCGGAATCTGATCATCATTCATGGCCTTAATAGCCTTTTTGAATGTCTGGACAAATCTTTCAGCCAACCCGTTTGTCGCCGGATGATATGGGGCAGAGGTATAATGTTTAACTCCATTCTTCTTTAAGAATTGTTGGAATTCTTCCGATACAAACTGTGGTCCGTTGTCCGAACAGATCTGTTCTGGCAATCCGTTCCTTGCGAATATTGTTCTTAACACCGCAATTGTCTTTTCTGAAGTAGTGGTATTCATCTTGATGACTTCTGGCCATTTGGAATGTGCGTCCACCGCGATTAGGAACATGGAGTCCATGAATGGACCAGCAAAGTCAATGTGTACGCGTTGCCATGGGGCTGAAGGCCATTCCCATGGGTGTAGCGGCGCTATCGGAGGTGCATTTTGTACTTTTTGACACCCAGCGCAGCTTTTCGTTAACTCCTCAATCTGTTGGTCAATACCCGGCCACCATACGTAAGCCCTAGCAAGACTTTTCATTTTAACTCCCCCCAGATGACCTTCATGTAGTTCTTTTAAAACTCTTTCCCTTAACTTGGGAGGAATAATCACTCTTGTCCCGTACATCAAAGTACCATGGCAGACGGACAGCTGGTCTCGCCTTGCCGAGAATGCCGGTAACAGAGGATCACCCCGTGTTGGCCATCCTTTCACTGTCACCTCGTAGACTCTGGACAGTGTCGGGTCATTCCTGGTTTCTCTTTCAATACTTGCATTGGTGACAGGTAAACTCTCGATAATGGTCGAATGAAATAACTCAACAGGGTCAACTTTCGTCGTGTCTTCATCTTCAGGTAGTGGCAGGCGCGACAGGCCATCAGCATTGCCATGCTGTTTCGTACCTTTGAATTCTATCTGATATTGATGTGCCCCTAAGAAAAGAGACCATCTCTGGAGACGCTGTGCTGTCATCACCGAAACACCCTTCTTAGGGTTAAAAATGGACACCAACGGTTGATGGTCTGTCAGAAGTGTGAATTTTTGGCCCTGTAGGTAATGATTAAACTTCTTCACTCCCCATACAAGGCTAAGGGCCTCCCTATCGATCTGCGCATAGTTGCGCTCAGCGGAGGTCAATGATCTGGATGCAAACGCGACTGGCCTTTCTGTGCCATTTGGCAATTTATGTGAGAGTACTGCCCCAATACCATATGGAGGAGCATCACAAGCCACCCGAATAGGCAGTGTCGGGTTGAAGTGAGCCAACACTTCCTCTGAGGTGATCAATTCTTTGCTTTTGCGAAATGCCTTCTTACAGTTTTCGCCCCAGTCCCATGGTACCCCTTTCTGTAAAAGAGTGTTCAACGGATGCAGTACCGTGGATAGATTTGGCAGAAATTTATGGTAATAGTTAATTAATCCTAGAAATGACCTCAACTGAGAGACATTCTCTGGAGCGGGAGCCTTTACAACTGCCTCTATCTTGTCAGGAGGCTTATGAAGCCCCTCCCGGTCAATGACATGACCACAGTACGAGATCCGCTTCTGGAAGAACTCACATTTCTGCCGATTTACTCTAAGTCCATACTCTTTCAGTCTGTTGAGCACCAGTTCCAAGTTAGCGAGATGTTGTTCATCACCATCACCTGTGATCAGAATGTCGTCCAGGTAACATTGTGTGCCTGGAATTCCCTGTAATACCTGCTCCATGGCCCTCTGCCAAATTGCTGGAGCCGATGCCACTCCAAAAACCAGCCTATTGTACCGGTACAACCCTCGATGCGTGTTGATCGTGAGGTATTGGCGTGACTCTTCTTCAACCTCCATCTGCAAGTACGCCTGCGCCAGGTCTATCTTGGTGAAGTGTTTCCCGCCAGACAGTGAAGCGAAAATACCCTCAATCCGTGGAAGCGGATACTGCACCGTGTGAAGCACTGGATTAACGGTGATTTTGAAATCTCCACAGATGCGAACCTTCCCTGGATCTCCTGGCTTATTGTTCGCAGGACGTTTCATAACGGGAACAATGGGCATAGCCCACTCACTCCAATCTACTTTAGACAGTACACCTGAACGTTCTAGTGCTTCCAGCTCCGCTTCAACCATAGGTCGTATTGCATAGGGTACCGGTCTGGCTTTAAAAAATTTTGGTTGTGCATGTTCATCAATCTTGATGTTTGCCGTAATTCCTCTCAGTGTTCCCAGTCCCGGCTGGAACACCTCTTTAGCCTCATCCAATATTCTGGACAATCGTTTAGGTTTGACAGCTGTTTCCCCGGAATCTACCGTTAGTGCTTTCAAGGAGTGCCAGTCCATATTCATTTTCCTAATCCACTCCCGTCCTAGTAGTGGTGGACCTCCTTCAGGTAGCACATATAAGTCCATTACTTGGCTTCCTTCGCCCTTGTGGACCACTTCTACCTCTATTTTTCCGATGGGGTACACTCTTTGCCCCGTGTACGTTTTCAATATAATCTCCGTATCCTGTAAGGGAATATGTTGGAATAACCTTCTGTAATCTTTCTTATTCATAACCGTCAATGCCGATCCAGTGTCCAATTCCATTTTTACTTGGACTCCTGCTATCTGAAGAGTGACCCAAATTGTCTGGAGGTCTGTATCCTTACCAACGTTGTGTATTCTTAAGCTATCCAGTTCATTACTGCTAGCGCCTGAATCTGACTTCTGTTCGGTCAAACTGTTCTTTGTCACCTTGTGTACCTTTGCATATTTTCCTTGCGGTGACTTTTTGTTGCTGGTCTTCTTTCCTGACCGGCATACTTTAGCTATGTGGCCAAGCCTGCCACATGCTCTGCATTCTTGTTTTTTAAACCAACACTGGTTCTGATCGTGCGTTGTCTTTCATCAACGATAACATTTGACAGAACTCAAACCCAATTTGTTTGTACCGAGTTCCGGTGGCCGTAGCTGCATTACTGCCGTGCCTCTCGCTGCGGCCTCGTATGCTGCTGCCATAGTGACCGCTTTCTCGAGAGACAGCTCATTCTCCTCGAGCAGTCGCCTTTGTGTATCCTGTTTAAATAAACCACACACAAATCTATCTCGAAGTGCCTCTGTCAGTCCCGTTCCAAACTGACAATATTTTGCTAGCTTACGTAATTCCATCAAATATTCAGCATTGCTTTCATTTTGCAGCTGTCTTCTATCATAAAATTTAAATCGTTCCGCTAGCATCAGCGGCGTGGGGTTAAGATGATTTTTTAGGACAGTAACAATCTGTTCGAACGTCTTATCCGCCGGTTCATCTGGTGATAACAGGTGTTTCAATTGTCCGTATGTCTTCGCACCCATTAAGTTTAGTAATGTTAGTGCTTTATCTGCATCAGGAATTTTATTTGCCTTACAATAGTTTTGTACGCGTTCTACATACATAGCCCAGTCTTCTATATCACTGTCGAAGGCATTAATGTTCCCATGTTTAGGCATCGTAGCAATTTATTGTATTTTTAATGTTATCCAAGATGGCGGCTTCCCGCTCTTGTCGTCGTCCTCCACCCACAAAATGGCGGTTTTCCCGCGCTTGGCGGTCTTCACCCGTCCCCCGACGCTGTCTCTGCTTCACCGCGGCTCTCGCGCCTTCAGTTTCCCCAGACGCTGCGCCTTTAGCCCGAATGCAGCCCTTATCTCCGGTCGCGATCGATGTCCCGCGCTGCGCCTCTCGCTCGAAAGCGGCCCGGCCCTTATCTCCGGTCGCGATCGATCTCACCGCCCTTATTCCTCTGTCTTCCCAGCCCCGTCTGTACAGCCAACGCGGTTGACTTTCTGTCACGTCGCTGCCCGACTTACCCACCACGAGGTAGTAGAAGAAGCTGACAGTCGCTGATGGAGGCTTCGAGGTCAGGATGTCTTCTGCACTCCGGTTGCTCGATGCCTGCCGCTCGACGTGTCTTCCAGTAGGTGATGAGGGTGGAAACCTCTCTTCGACGTCCTGTCTGTGGGCGAAGTCGCCGTGGAAATTACTGCAGCAGGGTAAGAATCGGACTCGTCGCCACTGTTAAGTCTGTGTGTTATAGTGAGAATTACTACACAGACCACAAGAGTAAATTCAACAGGTCTTTACTGGTTGGAGGTCAGGACTATACTGAATACAATATTATTACACTGTGCTTATATACCGGTGTGGTCACCACCGGTATTACGTATACAGCAGCCAAAGAAAGTAGTACCTTTCTTAAGGTGGACCAGGCTTAAGTTCTCTTAAGGTGGAACAGGTTACATACACCACAGGCAAGTGCGTGAGAGTGTGAGTGAGAATGAAGGATGGAGTGAGTGTGAGTGAAAGAAAATGAAAGATTGAGTGTGAGTGAGTGAGTAAGAGAGAGTGAGGGTGAGTGTGTGAGAGTGAGAATGAAGGATTGAGTGAGAGAGTGAGAGTGTGAGAATGAGAGTGAATGTGAGAGTCAGAGAGAAACTGTAGAACTACAATACCCAGAATTCACTTTGACAACCAGGCAGAAAATGTACAAATAACTGTGAGGTTCTGGGGAGAAAAAAAATTCAATTTTTTTCCCAGTTTAAGCCAGTAAATAAAAATTCTGGGCTGACAGTGTCGTTTGGGATAAGTTTTTATTTACGTTGCTGAGGAGAATATTAATGAGCATTTTGTTGCTGATCTCCAACATTGCACCTGGAGCCTGTCAGCTAGCCAGGCCCAGATTGTGCCAAGTGACCAGCTGACCAGGTGCTGGATGAAATTTTCCCGCCCAGTGTCACACAAACAGTGACTTCGGCAAGTACCGCAAAGCCACCGTAAGAGTTAAGGGAGGGGGAGGAAGCAATCTTACTTAAAAACATGTAAATAACTAAGAAAATTGGACGAGGGAACCAAATGTAATATTTCCAAGTTTGCTGATGACACAAAACTAGGTGGGATTGTGAGTTGTGAGGAGGATGCAAAGAGGCTTCAAGGCGATTTAGACAAGTTGAGTGAGTGGGCAAATACATGGCAGATGCAGTATAATGTGGATAAATGTGAAGTTATCCACTTCGGTAGGAAAAAAAGAAAGGCAGAGTATTATTTAAATGGTGATAGATTGGGAAATGTTGATGTACAAAGAGACCTGGGTGTCCTTGTACACCAGTCACTGAAAGCAAACATGCAGGTGCAGCAAGCAGTTAGGAAGGCAAATGGTATGTTGGCCTTCATTGCAAGAGGATTTGTGTACAGGAGCAAGGATGTCTTACTACAGTTATACAGGGCCTTGGTGAGACCACACCTGGAGTACTGTGTGCAGTTTTGGTCTCCTTACCTAAGAAAGGATATACTTGCCATAGAGGGAGTGCAGCGAAGGTTCACCAGACTGATTCCTGGGATGGCAGGACTGTCGTACGAGGAGAGATTGGGTCAACTAGGCCTGAATTCACTAGAGTTTAGAAGAATGAGAGGGGATCTCATTGAAACGTATAAAATTCTGACAGGGCTAGACAGACTGGATGCAGGGAGGATGTTTCCCCTAGCTGGGGGGTCTAGAACGAGGGGTCACAGTCTCAGGATATGGGGTAGGACATTTAGGACTGAGATGAGGAGAAATTCCTTCACTCAGAGGGTGGTGAACCTGTGGAATTCTCTACCACAGAAGGCTGTGGAGGCCAAGTCACTGAATATATTTAAGAAGGCGATAGATAGATTTCTAAACACAAAAGGCATCAAGGGGTCTGGGGAGAGAGAGGGAATATGGTACTGAGATAGAGGATCAGCCATGATCATATTGAATGGCGGAGCAGGCTTGAAGGGCTAAACGGCCGACTCCTGCTCCTGTTTTTCTATGTTTCTAAAACAAAGAGAGGTTTTGGGGAGGGAGAGAGGGGAACAAACAGATGAAACACTGGCACAAATACTGCAAATCCACCTGGGAGGTAAAACAACAAAATTAAATCAGAATATAAATAACTGGAATTCACTGCCTGAAAGGGCGGTGGAAGCTGTTGTGTATGTAATATGTGTGCTACTTTGAACCTATGGACAGGACTGCACTACTTGTAGGGCGTAGTGATACGCAGTACCACTCCTGGCCATAGGGGTATAAATAGTACTGTGGGTACTGATCTCCCCTCAGTTCCCGCCTGTGGGCATGAAGTAAAGACCTACGTGCAGTCCCTACCTCCAACCAGTAAAGACCTGTTTGAGTTATACGTTTAAGTCTTTGTGTTAATTGTTCAATACAATACACATACTTAACACTGGCGACGAGTCGGTTCGAACCCTGCGGCAGTTATTCCACGGCGGCTTCGTCCAAAGACAGGACGTTGAAGAGAGGTTTCAATCCTCAACACCCCACTCAAAACTGAAGGGCAGCAGAAATCCTGACAGCTTCCAGCGACTGGAAGCGACAGGCATTAGGACCCTGAAGCCTCCATAACCTCGTGGGTAAGCCCGGGAGGGAGCGAGCAAGAGCCGCGCGAGCGGGTAAGCCAGAGCCCGGGAGGGAGCGAGCAAGAGCCGCGCGAGCGGGTGAGCCAGAGGCCGGGAGCCGCTTCAAGTGCGAGGCGCAGCGCGGGCCAGCGATCGGGACCAAAGATAAGGGCCGCACTCGGACTGAAAGGCGCGGCGGCTGCAGAAGCTCAAGGTGCGAGAGCCGCGGTGCACAGCGCGGGCTATCGATCGCACAGAAGATAAGGGCCGAGAGCCGCTTCGGTCGGGAGCCACTTCGCGATCCAGCGATCGCATCCGCTGATAAGGGCCGCACTCGGGCGATCGCGGCGAAGATAAGGGCCGCACTCGGGGGCTGAAGGGAGACGGCGTCGGGGGACGGGTGAAGACCGCCAAGCGCGGGAAAACCGCCATTTTGTGGGCGGAGGACGACGGCAAGAGCGGGAAGCCGCCATCTTTGATAACAAGTAAAGAAAAGAAAATCTGAGAAATTGCAAATCTACAATGCCTAAACACGGGAATATTAGCACCTTTGATAGTGACCTCGAAGATTGGGCCATATATGTTGAAAGAGTAAAAAATTATTGTAAGGCCAATAAAATTCGTGACCAAGATAAAGCTCTAACATTATTAAATTTAATGGGTGCGAAGACATACGGGCAATTGAAACACCTGTTATCACCAGATGAACCGGCGGATAAGACGTTCGATGAGATTGTTACTGTCCTGAAAGATCATCTAAACCCCACGCCGCTGATGCTAGCGGAACGATTTAAATTTTACGACAGAAGGCAGCTACAGCATGAAAGCAATGCTGAATATTTGCTGGAATTGCGTAAATTAGCGAAATATTGCCAGTTTGGAACGGGACTGACAGATGCACTACGAGACAAATTTGTGTGTGGTTTATTTAAACAGGATACACAAAAGCGACTGCTCGAGGAGAATGAGCTGACGCTTGAGAAGGCGGTCACTATGGCAGCAGCACACGAAGCCGCAGCGAGAGGCATGGCAGTAATGCAGCTACGGTCACCGGAGCTCAGTGCACACAAATTGGGTGTGAGTTTTGGCAAATGTTATCGTTGTGGAAAGACAACGCATGATCAGAACCAGTGTTGGTTTAAAAACCAAGAATGTAGAACTTGTGGTAGGCTTGGACATATAGCTAGAGTATGCAGGTCAGGGAAGAAGACCAGCAACAAGAAGTCACCGCAAGGAAAATACGCAAAGGTACACAAGGTGACCGACCAGGAGTCCGATTCAGACGCTAGCAGTAATGAACTGGCTAGCTTAAGCTGTAATGAACTGGCTAGCTTAAGAGTACTCAACGCTGGTAAGGGTGCAGACCTCCAGACAATTTGGGTCACTCTTCAGATAGAAGGAGTCCAAGTAAAACTGGAATTGGACACTGGATCGGCATTGACGGTCATAAATAAGAAAGATTACGGAAAGTTATTCCAACATATTCCCCTACAGGATACGGGGAATATATTGAAAACATACACGGGGCAAAGAGTGTACCCCATCGGGAAAATAGAGGTTGCAGTGGTCCACAAGGGCGAAGACAGTCAAATAATGGACTTATATGTGATATCTGAAGGAGGTCCTCCACTACTAGGACGGGAGTGGATTAGGAAAATGAATATGGACTGACATTTCCTACAAACAATAACGAGTGAGAACTCGGTGAAGATAGTCGGCCCAGATTCTGGAACGGATGATGGTAAGCCCAACTCAGGTGCAAAAGACAAAGTTTCAGCACAGAATTCCACTGAGCAACAACAACATAGTTTAACTGTGGATTCTGAGTCTGGCAAGTCTACTGATGTGCCCATTTCTGAGGGACACCGGGCTCGAACTCAACTCCATTTCAAACTACAACAGCAATTAGAACAAATGCTTCACCGTTTTGAGCAAGAGTTGAATGCAACGAAAGAGTTCTTTGATATAGAGTTGGAGAATCTGGAAAGACAACAGAAGCAGCTGATGGAGAAAATGGAGCAGGAGCACACAAAACGTCTGATGTCAGAGGAGTTAACGGTCAGCCAACTCCTGCATATGCTGAAGGACAGGACTCTGAAATGGGAAAAACTTGAACACGAACTTCAATATTCAAACGAAAGGGGTTCGGAGCTCTCAAAGGTTATTGGAAGAGCTGAGGTGGCAACACAGACTGAGATGACTGCAACAGAGCAGCCCTTGGATGCCAAAAGTACGCTGACTCACGTCAACGTAGAACAACAGACCGCTGAAACAGCTGCTCCGGTAGAGGGATTGAATAGTCCGATCAATCAATCTCCAAAAGAAGTTGAAGTAGTAAAATCTCAAATGAGGTCATTAGTAAACGACTTGCTGAAAGCCCAGAAAAAGCTGGATGAAGAGGTACGCATGAAGAAGTCTCTTCAGGAAAGATGTCTGGACTTGGAACAAAAGCTGGCTAACGCCCAGCTGGGTATGGAGGAAATAGAAGACCCTCTCGCTGGCCTAGATCAGGACGACACCGAATATTACTATGTCCTGTCCTGCCCAACTTGTAACTTCGACTCCCACCATACAGAAATCATGGAGGAGCACCGAAAGTCTACGGAACATCGGGAGAGGGTGGCTCTACTACGGAAAAAGGAGGAAGAGAAGGAGGAACTGCGCATGCAGCTGGCAGCTGACAGTGGAGCCCAGAGAGTCTCCAAGAAGCAGAAAAGGAAAAGTCGAAACAGAAGATGACCCATCTGAACCATTATTACCTCTACCAGATCACACACGTGGTCCCTCCGAACGGAGCCAATTCAGTTCGGAAGTTCAAACTGTTAAATCCATGGAAGGACTATTGAATGAGTCACTCCAGCAACGTGAACCGACTACACCACAGAGATTGAATCTGTGAACTGTTTTCCGCAGAGACTGAATCTGTGATCTGTTTTGACATGAAGTTATCTATGTATCTATGTTATTCTGTTATGTAAACCTGAAGTTATATATGTATATATGTTATTACGTTATGTTAAATGGGGAGATGAGTGTAAAGCTAGGAAGGGAGGAATGTTGTGTATGTAATATGTGTGCTACTTTGAACCTATGGACAGGACTGCACTACTTGTAGGGCGTAGTGATACGCAGTACCACTCCTGGCCATAGGGGTATAAATAGTACTGTGGGTACTGATCTCCCCTCAGTTCCCGCCTGTGGGCATGAAGTAAAGACCTACGTGCAGTCCCTACCTCCAACCAGTAAAGACCTGTTTGAGTTATACGTTTAAGTCTTTGTGTTAATTGTTCAATACAATACACATACTTAACAGAAGCAGATTCAACAGTAACTTTCAAAAGGGAATTGGATAAATACTTGAAGGCGAAATATAATTGCAGGGCTGTGGGGAAAGAGCAGGGGGAGTGGGACTAATTGCACTGCTCTTTCAAAGAGCCGGCACAGGCACGATGGGCCGTATGATTCTATAAAGATTTAGAGGAAGAAGCAAGTCACTTGTATCTTCAGCAAGTTTTGGATAGTGGCGAGTGAGTAGTATTACAAATATTATATCTATATGAGGCCTCTATCTTTCCGTATCAGTAAAAAAAAATTAAAAATTGTTTATGGGATGTGGGCGTCGCTGGCAAGGCCGGCATTTATTGCCCATTCCTAGTTGCCCTTGAGAAGGTGGTGGTGAGCCGCCTTCTTGAATCGCTGCAGTCCGTGTGGTGAAGGTGCTCCCACAGTGCTGTTAGGGAGGGAGTTCCAGGATTTTGACCCAGCGACGATGAAGGATCGGTGATATACTTCTAAGTCAGGATGGTGTGTAACTTGGAGGGGAACTTGGAGGTGGTGGTGTTCCCATGCGCCTGCTGCCCTTGTTGTTCTAGGTGGAAGAGGTCGCAGGTTTGGGAGGTGCTGCCGAAGAAGCCTTGGCAAGTTGTTGCAGTGCATCTTGTAGATGGTACACACTGCAGCCACGGTACGCCGGTAGTGAAGGGAGTGAATGTTTAAGGTGGTGGATGGGGTGCCAATCAAGCAGGCTGCTTTGTCCTGGATGGTGTCGAGCTTCTTGAGTGTTGTTGGAGCTGCTCTCATCCAGGCAAGTGGAGAGTATTCCATCACACTCCTTACTTGTGCCTTGTAGATGGTGGAAAGGCTTTGGGGAGTCAGGAGGTGAGACACTCGCCGCAGAATACCTAGCCTCTGACCTGCTCTGGTTGCCACAGTATTTATGTGGCTGGTCCAGTTACGTTTCTGGTCAATGATGACCCCCCAGGATGTTGATGGTTGGGGATTAGGCGATGGTAATGCCATTGAATGTCAAGGGGAGGTGGTTAGAATCTTGCTTGTTGGAGATAGTCATTGCCTGGCACTTCTGTGGTGCAAATGTTACCTGCCACTTATCAGCCCAAGCCTGAACGTCGTCCAGGTCTTGCTGCCTTCGGGCATGAATTGTTTCATTATCTGAGGAGTTGTGAATGGCATTGAACACTGTGCAGTCATCAGCGAACATCCCCATTTCTGACCTTATGTTGGAGGGAAGGTCATTGATGAAGCAGCTGAAGATGGTTGGGCCTAGGACACTGCCCTGAGGAACTCCTGCAGCGATGTCCTGGGGCTGTGATGATTGACCTTCAATCACCACAACCATCTTCCTTTGTCCTAGGTATGACTCCAGCCAGTGGAGAGTTTTCCCCCTGATTCTCATTGACTTCAGGTTTACTAGGGCTCCATCATGCCACACTCGGTCAAGTGCTGCCTTGATGTCAAGGACAGTCACTCACCTCACCTCTGGAATTCAGCTCCTTTGTCCATGTTTGGACCAAGGCTGTAATGAGGCCGGGAGCTGAGTGGTCTTGGTGGAACCCAAACTGGGTATCAGTGAGCAGGTTATTGGTGAGTAAGTGCCGCTTGATAGCACTGTCGATGACACCTTCCATCAGTTTGCTGATGATTGAGAGGAGACTGATGGGGCGGTAATTGGCTGGATTGGATTTGTCCTGCCTTTTGTGGACAGGACATACCTGGGTGGTTTTCCACATTGTCGGTTAGATGCCAGTGTTGTAGCTGTACTGGAACAGCTTGGCTAGAGGCACGGCTAGTTCTGGAGCACAGGTCTTCAGCGCGATAGCCGGGATGTTGTTGGGGCCCATAGCCTTTGCTGTATCCAGTGCGCTGTGCTGTTTCTTGATATCATGTGGAGTGAATCAAATATGCTGAAGACTGGCTTCTGTGATAGTGGGGACCTCAGGGGGAGGTCAATATGGATCATCCACTCGGCACTTCTTGCTGAAGATGGTTGCAAATGCTTCAGCCTTGTCTTTTGCACTCACGTGCTGGGCTCTACCATCATTGAGGATGGGGATATTCATGGAGCCTCCTCCTCCCGTTAGTTGTTTAATGGTCCACCACCATTCACGACTGGATGTGGCAGGACTGCAGAGCTTTGATCTGATCCGTTGATTGTGGGATCGCTTAGCCCTGTCTATAGCATGCTGCTTCCATTATTTAGCATGCATGTAGTCCTGTGTTGCAGCTTCCCCAGGTTGGCACCTCAGTTTTAGGTACGCCTGGTGCTGCTCCTGGCATGCTCTTCTACACTCCTTATTGAACCAGGGTTGGTCCCCTGGCTTGATAGTAATGATAGAGTGAGGGATATGCTGGACCATGAGGTTACAGATTGTGGTGGAATACAATTCTGCTGCTGCTGATGCCCCACAACACCTCATGGATGCCCATTTTTGAGCTGCTAGATCTGTTTTGAATCTATCCCATTTAGAACGGTGGTAGTGCCACACAACACGATGGAGGGTGTTCTCAGTGTGAAGATGGGACTTCGTCTCCACAATGACTGTGCGATGGTCACTGCTACCAATACTGTTATGGACTGATGCATCTGCGACAGGTAAATTGGTGAGGATGAGGTCAAATAGGTTTTTCCCTCATGTTGGTTCTCTCACCACCTGTCGCAGGCCCAGACTGGCGGCTATGTCCTTCAGGACTCGGCTAGCTCAGTCAGTAGTGGTGCTACCGAGCCACTCTTGGTGATGGACATTGAAGTACCCCACCCAGAGTACATTCTGTGCCCTTGCTACTCTCAGTACTCTTCCAAGTGGTGTTCAACATGGAGGAGTACTGATTCATCAGCTGAGCGAGGGCGGTAGGTGGTAATCAGCAGGAGGTTTCCTTGTCCATGCTTGACCTGAAGCCATGAGTCTTCATGGGGTCCGGAGTCAATGTTGAGGACTCCCAGGGCCACTCCTTCCCGACTGTATACCACTGTGCCGCCACCCCTGGTGGGTCTGTCCTGCTGGTGGGACAGGACATACCCAGGGATGGTGATGGAGGAGTTTGGGACATTGGCTGAAAGGTATGATTCTGTGAGTATGACTATGTCAGGCTGTTGCTTGACTAGTCTGTGGGACAGCTCTCCCAATTTTGGCACAAGTCCCCAGATGTTGGTGAGGAGGAAATACAAACATAGAAGATAGGAGCAGGAGTAGGCCATTCAGCCCCTCGAGCCTGCTCCGCCATTCAATGAGATCATGGCTGATCATCCAAATTCAGTACCCTGTCCCTGCCTCTGCCTTCTCCCCATATCCCTTGATCCCTTTAGCCTTAAGAAATATATCTAACTCCTTCTTGAATATATTTAATGAATTGGCCTCAACTGCCTTGTGTGGTAGAGAATTCCACAGGTTCACCACTCTCTGGGTGAAGAAATTCCTCCTCATCTCTGTCCTAAATGGCTTAGCCCTTATGTGACCCCTGGTTCGGGACTCCCCGACCATCGGGAACATCCTTCCTGCATCTAGTCTGTCTAGTCCTGTTAGAATTTTATAAGTTTCAATGAGATCCCCTCTCATTCTTCCAAACTCCAGCAAATATAAGCCCAATCGACCCAATCTCTCCTCATACGTCATTCCTGCCATCCCAGGTATCAGCCTGGTGAACCTTCGCTGCACTCCCTCCATGGCAGGAACATCCTTCCTCAGATAAGGCGACCAAAACTGCACACAATACTCAAGATGTGGTCTCACCAAGGCCCTGTACAACTGCAGCAAGACATCCTTGTTCCTGTACTTGAACCCTCTCGCTACAAAGGCCAACATACCATTTGCCTTCTTAACCGCTTGCTGCACCTGCATGCTTACCTTCAGCGACTGGTGCACAAGGACACCCAGGTCTCGTTGCACTTCCCCTTCTCCCAATTTATTGCCATTCAGATAATAATCTGCCTTCCTGTTTTTGACACCAAAGTGGATAACCTCGCATTTATCCACATTATATTGCATCTGCCATGCTTCTGCCCAATCACCCAACCTGTCCAAATCATACTGGAGTTTCTCGGCATCCTCCTCACAGCACACACGCCCACCCAGCTTTGTGTCATCTGCAAATTTGGAGATATTACATCTAGTTCCCTCGTCTAGATCATTAATATATATTGTGAATAGCTGGGGTCTGAGCACCGATCCCTGCGGTACCCCACTAGTCACTGCCTGCCTCAGAAAACGACCCGTTTATTCCAACTCTTTGCTTTCTGTCTGCCAACCAGTTCTCTATCCAAGTCAATACCTTGCCCCCAATCCCATGTGCCTTAACTTTACACGCTAATCTCTTATGCGGGACCTTATCGAAAGCCTTCTGAAAGTCCAAATACACCACATCCACTGGTTCTCCCTTATCTATTTTACCAGTTAACATCCTCAAAAAATTCCAGTAGATTAGTGAAGCACGATTTACTTTTTGTAAATCCATGTTGACTTTGTCCGATCCTGTCACAGTTTTCCAAGTGCTCTGCTATTACATCTTTTATAATGGACTGTAGCATTTTTTCCACTACCAATGTCGGTCCAAAATTCCCCGTTTTCTCTCTACCACCTTTTTTGAATAGTGGGGTAACATTGGCTACCCTCCGATCCATGGGTACTGTTCCAGAGTCTATCGAATTTTGGAAGATGACCAGCAATGCATCTACTATTTCTAGGGCCACTTCCTTAAGTTCCCTAGGATGTAGATTATCAGGCCCTGGGGATTTATCAGCCTTCAATCCCATCAGTTTCCCTAACACCATTTCCCTACAAATACTGATTTCATTCAGTTCCTCCCTCTCATTAGACCCTATGTTCCCCAACATCTCTGGGAGGTTATTTGTGTCCTCCTTTGTGAAGACAGAACCAAAGTATGTATTTAATTGGGCTGCCATTTCTTTGTTCCCCATTATAAATTCCCCTGATTCTGACTGCAAGGGACCTACGCTTGACTTCACCAATCTTTTTCTCTTCACATATCTATAAAAGCTTTTACAGTCAGTTTTTATGTTCCCTGAAAGCTTACTCTCATACTCTATTTTCCCCCTCTTAATTAATCCCTTTGTCCTCCTTTGCTGAATCCTAAACTGCTCCCAATCCTCAGGTTTACTGCTTTTTCTGGCCAATTTATATGTCCTCACCTTGGATCTTATGCTATCCCTAATTTCCCTTGTTAGCCACGGTTGAGTCACCTTTTTTGTTTTATTTTTATGCCAAACTGGGATGAACAAATTCTGTAGTCCATCCATGCGATCTTTGAATGTTTGCCATTGCCTATCCACCGTCAACCCTTTGAGTGACATTCCCCAATCAATCCTACCCAATTCGCGCCTCATACCATCGTAGTTTCCTTTATTTAAATTCAGGACCCTAGTCTCTGAGTCAACTACTTCACTCTCCATGTTAACGAAGAATTCTATCATGTTATGATCACTCCGACCCAAGGGGCCTCGCACAACAAGATTGATAATTATTCCTTTTTCATTACATAATACCCAGTCTAAGATGGCCTGATCTCTAGTTGGTTCCTTGACATATTGGTCCCGGAAACCATTCCGTATACACTCCAGGAATTCCTCCTCCACATTATTGTTACTAATTTGGTTAGACCAACCTATATGTAGATTAAAGTCACCCATGATAACTGCTGTGCCCTTATTGCAGGCTTCTCTAATTTCCCTTTTAACGCCATCCCGACCTCCGCATTACTATATACCACTCCCACTAATGTTTTCTGCTCCTTGGTATTTCTCAGTTCTACCCATACAGATGCCACATCATCAGAGCTAATATCCTTCCTTACAATTGTGTTAATCCCCTTTTTAACCAGCAATGCTACCCCACCTCCTTTTCCTTTTTGCCTATCTTTCCTGAATATTGAATACCCGTGGATGTTGAGTTCCCAGCCTTGGTCACCCTGGAGCCATGTTTCCGTAATCCCAATGATATCATATTCGTTTACCTCTATTTGCGCAGCTAATTCATCCACCTTATTACGAATGCGCCTCGCATTAAGACACAAAGCCTTCAGGCTTGTTTTTTTAACGCTCTTAGACCTTTTAGAATTATTATTTACTGTGGCCATGTTTGATTTAAACCCTTGATTTCTCTGACTGCCACCTTTGTTTTTCTCCTCCCTGTCTTTTGCTTCTATCCTTGTTTCCCTTTCCTCTGTCTCCCCGCTCAGGTTCCCAACCTCCTGCCATTTTAGTTTAAACCCTCCCCCAGAGCACTAGCAAACACTCCCCCTAGGACATCGGTCCCGGTCCTGCCCAGGTGCAAACTGTCCAGTTTGTACTGGTCCCACCTCCCCCAGAACCGGTTCCAATGTCCCAGGAATTTGAATCCACCACTGGGGTTTTCCTCGCCTCATGTCTGGGTCTGTTGTAGACTCATTGATAGAGATTGCTCCTTGACCCTTGCACCAGGGAGGCAACATACCATTCTGGAATCTTGTTTGCGGCCGCAGAAACGCCTATCTATTCCCCTTACAATAGAATCCCCTATTACTATAGCTCTCCCACTCTTTTTCCTCCCGTCCTGTGCAACAGACCCAGACATGAGGCGAGGAAAACCCCAGTGGTGGAGAGCTTTGGAAACCATGGCCTAGAAATTCAGTGGGCTGCGCCACCCATTAGCGCCTTAAGAGGGCACTTAGTGGGTTGGACGTCACTGGCCACGCCTCCCGCTAAATTTAGTGGTATGCTAATGGCGGCGCTAGCCGTTAGTGCTGCGCCGCCACCGGTGACGTCATCGGTGTGCGCAGCGCCCCGCTACCGCCCCGATCGCGAAATTTAGTAGCGCCCCCTGCTTTAACGCCGGTCGCAAACACACCTCTCCGCACCGCCGTCCCCGGCCTCCTGAGCCCCCCCGCGGAGTGCCGGCTGTGTCCCAAGAGCCCGGCACTTCTCCTCGGTGCCGGGCTCTTTTGCCGGCACTCGCGCCCTTCGAGCGCGCTGCAGCAGGCCCCTCTCCTTTAAGAAGGGGAGCAAGGCCTGCAGTACCGCAGCGCGCTGTTGCGCTGCGATTTTCAGTTGCAACACCCCAAGAGGGATGCGGGGCGCCTCGAGTAGCGCCGCGCTTCCGTCTGGGGCGCTGAAACTGAATTTGCAGTGGGCGGCCGTGACTCCTTCCGGGGCGGTACTTCCGGCGCCCTGGCGAGGCTGGTGCCCCAAACGGGGCTATAGTCAATTTCTAGGCCCATATGTCTAAAGCCTCCTGTTCCTCCAAGCATGCTACACTCACCACACGTCATGTCTCAAATTACTCATATACTTTATCCCAAAATATTATTTTCTGAAAAAAATCTCTCTTATTTCCATTTGAATGAATCAATATTAACTGTTTGCACCGTCTCCCTAGGGAGCCTGTTCCATAGATTGACCGCTCGCTCACTGATATAATGTTTCCACGGATTAGTTTTGAATTTACCATCCTTCAAGCGCAGGCCGTGTCCTCTGGGTCTACTGTTTTGGACAAGGTGAAACAGCTTCTCATGGTCTACATTATCCAGTCCCTTTAGAATCCAAAACACAACAATCATATCACCTCCCAACCGTCTCTTTTCCAGTGAGAACATGCTCAATTTACATAATCCTTCCTGATAATCCCATCCCTCCATCCCCTCATTCATTATGGTTGCTCTTTCCTGTATCCTTTCAATAGCTGCAATATCCTTTTCATACTGTGGTGACCAGAACTGTACACAGCATTCCAAGTGTGGTCACACCAATGATTTATAAAGTGGCAGGATTACCTCACTATTTCACTCAATATTTTCTTTTAATACATCCAAACATCTGATTTTCCAGTCCCCAGGCACCTCTCCAATATTCGGTGATTTCTGGAAGATTTGTGCCACAGTTGCTGCAATTTCTTCCCTTATTTTCTTAAGGTTGATCTTTGAATAGTGCCATGGGATATTTTGGACCTGAGAAGGCGGACAGACCGAGAGAGACTCATGATTTTTAATGCTTCCATTAATTCTCCTTCTCTGCTTTAAGGAGAACAACCTCAGCTTCTCCAGTCTCTCCACATAACTGAAGTCCATCACCCCTGGTACCATTCTGGTAAATATCTTCTGTGCCCTCTCTGAGGTCTTGACATTCTTCCTAAAGTGTGATGCCCAGAACCTGTATCCCCACTGTCTGTCTTCTACCTCCCATCCAATTTCCAACCCAAGTCAGAAGGCTATCTCCAATCCCACACCCTCTCATTTTCCCCTTATTAAATATTCTGATCATTCTCACTGGATTGCTTTGTTAGCTTGTTGTTTGACAAACAGCCAAATTTACTCAGCATTTTACTTCAGAGAAAGGCGTTTTCACTGTTAGACACCAGGCTGAGACATTCATGTACAAACATGCCTTCACAAACCCTGAAGGAATCTCTGTGCTCCTTTGCACCCCGGGAAGATCTCATGCAAGAATGAAAAACTGCAATTGTTCATCACTTGACTGAGCAGCAATGGAACTTGAGCAAGTACTTTCCAAAAATCTGACAACAACAAAGGCGAGAATTGGATCAGGAACTCCTTCATTACCAAGCCAACACTTGCAGCTAATTTGGAAAGAGGAAAGCCTCATTGAGTTGGCAAGTGATCGGGTACTGAAGCTGGCAGCTGTTATTTGGCAAGCCTGCAGTGGAAATTTCCAGAATTGGCACTGTGGCCTCTGGCTACCCATTCCCTTTGTGCCCACTACTGGCGGGTCAGAATTCCCAGACTCGGGACAAAGTACAGAGCTCGTCTCATGCTTGGAACTGACCTCAGATTTTACAATGGCAACAACAACTTGCATTTCTATAGCGCTTTTAGCATAGTAAAACATCCCAAGGCGCTTCACAGGAGTGTTATCAAACAAAATTTGACACCGAGCCACATAAGAGATATTAGGGCAAGTGACCAAAAGCTTGGTCAAAGAGGTAGGCTTCAAGGAACACCTTAAAGGAGGAGAGAGAGGTAGTGAGGCGGAGAGGTTTAGGGAGAGAATTACAGAGCTTGGGGCCTCGGCAGCTGAAGGCACGGCCGCCAATGGTGGAGTGATTAAAATCAGGGTTGCGCAAGAGGCCAGAATTGGAGGAGTGCAGAGATCTCGGAGGCTTGTAGGGCTGGAGGAGATTACCTTTCTGCCCTAGCAACTCTGATGACATTGAGAGCGTTGCAGTTAATCGCAAATGGTACTTCATTTCTTTTTCCTTTGCTGAGGGCAACAGTGGTATTTTTCTGTTAAAATTTTTATATTTTGTATTTTATCATTTGCTTTTGCTGTGTCTGATGTGGTTGGGAAATGCAGCAATTGATTTCCCCTTCTTTGCTTTGTTGGGTAACAACCAGGAGGCTTCAAAGTTTTGCTCAGGGCAGGCCTGCCCTTGAAATTTTAGAACTAGAACCCTTGGCGTGGGCCAATTAACAATATTAGTGATAATCCGGGAATATTACAACCATACGATATTACACACACATGATTTTTAATACAATATTGGTACATTTGCAAACTGGGAGAGAAGACCAAATGTAGTCTTCAGGTGAGGCAAGGTTAGAGGGCATGGGGATTAGAGGGCATGGGGATAATTGGACCAGGTTGTCCAAATGTAATAGCCATACATTCTGTACTTATATTCTTATATTTTATTTCTAATATATAAATTTCTAAAGCCATTGTTATAATGAACACTGCCTAGGTAAACTTGTCACACTGTAATAACACCCTCCCACCGGTAGAGATGCTGCAGTGCCTCAACTGGCAAGAGGATGCAATTACAGCATGACACGTTTACACAGACAGTTTCCATTATAAATGTGGACACAGGAATTTATAATCCAAAAAGTTGATAGGATGTGCTGCAGACATAGCATTTTTAATATATTACTCATTGATCTCCCGTAATGCACACAGTAAGTTGCAGAATATGGTTGCTCCCTTACTGCTGTCTTTATGTTGCTGGTTTTCTCTGTGTCTCACCTCCTCTTTCTCTTTGCTGCTTATCTCATCTTAATTCTATTTGCTCTCTCGCTCTGTCTTTTCTTTTTATCCTTTTAACTGGGAGGTGGACAGAGGTTGCAGGGAATATGCGGCCCTCAGTGGTTCCCTGTCCATCCCCTCCTCCATCACTCATACTTACTGTTGAGTCTGTGATTTCCCAAATGTAGTTATGCTGAATAACTGGACACAGACAACAGAATACTTAAACAGGTCTTTAGTAACTGAGGGTCAGGGCTGAACTGAAATACAAACTGCTCCACAGGGTTTATATACCGGTGTGGTCACCACCGGTACTACAATATACAGGAGCCATCAGAAAGTAGTTCATCACCTTAAGGTAGTCTCTTAAGGTGGTACAGGTTACATACACTACAATTCCTCCCCTTTTAGCTTAACAGTGTACACCCCAATTTAAACATAACATGGATAACATATATACAACTTTCATACAAAACTGTTCAAAGATTCAGTCTCTGAGGAGGCCTCCTGATCCGGGCCGGATAACGCCTTTCAGGGGTCTCTGGTTCTCGTTGCTGGGGTGACTCATCCATTTGATCTCCTATGGATTGAACATCATCATGTACGTTCGAGTCTGAGGTAGATGCTACAGGCTCAATAACTTCTTCAACTGGTGTCTCTGCCGTAGACATGGGGTCGACCCTTGTTCTCGATTCCACAAGTTGGTCAGCATGACGTCGTATTACGTTCTCACCAACGTCTACCGTGTACATCAAGGGTCCTTGTCGGGCACGAATTGTTCCGGATTGCCATTTATCATTCCTGTAGTCCCTGGCCAACACTGGTTGTCCTATTTTGAAACTCCGAGTGCCCTTGTTATTTACGTGCTGGAATTGTTTGTTTTCGACTTCCCTACGCACATTGGGTTTTAACAAATCCAATCGGGACCGCAACCTCCTGTTATAGAACATTATGGCAGGGCTTTGATTTGTCACTGCATGCGTGGCGTTTCGATATGCCATCAGGAAATTGTCCACCTTGTGTTGTAGTGGAATATGGTCTTCGCTCATGGCCTTTATCGCCTTTTTGAACGTTTGTACAAATCTCTCGGCCAACCCATTTGTAGCCGGATGATATGGGGCAGATGTATAGTGTTTCACCCCATTCTTCTTCATGAATTTCTGGAATTCTTCTGACACAAACTGTGGTCCGTTGTCTGAACATATTTGTTCCGGCAGCCCATTCCTTGCAAATATGGTTCTTAGAACTGCGATCGTCTTTTCAGAGGTAGTGGTCGACATCTTAATCACTTCTGGCCATTTAGAATGTGCGTCTACCGCTATCAAAAACATGGAATCCATGAATGGACCTGCAAAGTCGATATGCACACGTTGCCATGGGGTTGAAGGCCATTCCCACGGATGCAGCGGTGCAATTGGAGGTGCATTTTGAACTTTTTGGCACCCTGAGCAGCTTTTAGTCAGATCCTCTATTTGTTTGTCGATACCTGGCCACCACACATAAGCCCTAGCAAGGCCTTTCATCTTGACTCCCCCCAGATGACCTTCATGCAGTTCCTTCAGAACTCTCTCCCTTAATTTAGGAGGAATAATCACCCTTGTTCCATACATCAATGTTCCTTGACAGACGGACAGCTGCTCTCGTCTGGCTGAGAATGCCGGTAACAGTGGTTCGCCATGTGTTGGCCATCCCTTCACTGTCAAATCGTAGACCCGAGACAGTGTCGGGTCGTTTCGGGTCTCTCAATACTCGCATTGGTGACTGGTAAGCATTCGATGATGGTCGAGTGAAATATCTCGACAGGGTCAACTGCCGGTGCCTCTTCCGCTGTAGGTAGTGGCAGGCGCGACAGCCCATCAGCATTACCATGTTGCTTTGTACCTTTGAATTCGATATCACATTGATGTGCCCCTAGGAAAAGGGACCACCTCTGAAGCCTCTGCGCCGTCATAACCGGAACACCCTTCTTAGGGTTAAAGATGGAAACCAACGGCTGGTGATCTGTCAGCAGCGTAAACCTTTGGCCTTGCAGGTAATGGTTAAATTTCTTAACTCCCCACACGAGGCTGAGAGCCTCCCTATCTATCTGAGCATAGTTGCGCTCAGCGGAGGTCAATGATCTGGATGCGAACGCGACTGGCCTTTCCAAGCCATTTGGCAACTTATGTAAGAGCACTGCCCCGATACCATATGGAGAAGCATCACAAGCTAAACGAATAGGCAGCGTTGGGTTAAAGTGAGCCAACACTTCCTTAGAGGTGATCAGTGCCTTGCTTTTTTGAAAAGCCCGCTTACAATCATCGCTCCACTTCCATGGTACTCCCATTTGCAAAAGAGTGTTCAGCGGGTGTAACACCGTGGATAAATTTGGAAGAAACTTGTGGTAATAGTTAATCAACCCAAGGAACGACCTCAACTGGGATACATTTTCCGGAGCGGGAGCTTTCACAACAGCTTCGATCTTGTCAGGTGACTTATGAAGCCCCTCCTGGTCAATGACGTGACCGCAGTACGAGATTCGCTTCTGAAAGAATTCACATTTCTGGCGATTAACTCTGAGTCCATATTCTTTCAATCTGGTGAGCACCTGCTCCAAATTCGCGAGGTGTTCCTTATCATCATCTCCTGTAATCAGAATGTTGTCCAGGTAGCATTGTGTGCCTGGAATTCCCTGTAATACCTGCTCCATGGCCCTTTGCCAAATCGCTGGAGCCGATGCCACTCCAAAAACCAGTCTATTATACCGATATAAGCCCTTATATGTGTTGACCGTGAGATACTGGCGTGACGCTTCATCAACTTCCATCTGTAAGTACGCCTGCGCCAGGTCTATCTTGGTGAAATGTTTCCCGCCAGACAGCGAAGCGAAGATATCCTCAATCCGCGGAAGCGGATATTGCACCGTGTGAAGAACTGGATTAACAGTGATCTTGAAATCGCCACAGATGCGAACCTTCCCAGGTTCCCCCGGCTTGTTGCTCAACGAACGCTTCATGACGGGAACAATGGGCGTGGCCCATTCGCTCCAGTCCACCTTTGACAGTACTCCTGAACGTTCTAGCCCTTCCAGCTCTGCTTCCACAGCAGGTCGTATCGCATAAGGTACCGGTCTGGCTTTGAAAAATTTTGGGTTTGCATGTTCTTCAACCTTGATGTTTGCCGTAATTCCTTTCAGTGTTCCCAGTCCCTGTTGGAACACCTCCTTAGCATTGTCCAATATTTTGGACAGTCGTTTAGGTTTGACATCGTCCTCTTTACAGGAATCTACAGTTAGTGCTTGTAAGGAATGCCAGTCCATATTTATTCTCCGGATCCATTCCCGTCCCAGTAGTGGTGGACCTCCCTCAGGTAACACATACAAGTCCATTCCCTGACTTTCTTTACCATTGTAGACCACCTTTACCTTTATCTTTCCGATGGGGTATACTCTTTGCCCCGTGTATGTTTTCAATACAATCTCCGTATCCCTCAGGGGAATGTGTGAGAATAACCTTTTGTACTCTTGCTTATTCATGACCGTCAATGCCGATCCAGTGTCCAATTCCATCTTCACTTGGATTCCTGCTATCCGAAGCATGACCCAGATAGTTTGGTGGTCTGCTGTGTTACCCACATTATGTATTTTTAGACAACCCAGTTCCTTACTGCTGGAGTCTGAATCCGTCTTTTGTTCATCCGAACTGTTCTCTGTCACCTTGTGTACTTTCTTGTACTTCTCCTGCGGCGACTTTTTGTTGCTGGTCTTCTTTCCTGGCCGGCATACTTTCGCTATGTGACCAAGTCTGCCACATTTCCTGCATTCTTTATCTTTGAACCAGCACTGGTTCTGATCATGCATTGTCCTTCCGCAACGATAACACTTTGCTGCACCCAATGCCATTTCATTGGTGCTGAATTCCGATGGCCTTTGCTGCATTTCCGCAGTGCCTCGTGCTGCTGCCTCGTGCGATGCTGCAATGCTGAAAGCTTTGTCCAGCGTAAGATCCTTTTCCTCTAGCAGTCGCTTCTGGGTTCCTTCCTTTTGTAGCCCACACACGAACTTATCTCTCAGAGCGTCTGCTAGTCCTGTACCGAACTGACAGTACTTTGATAACTTGCGCAGTTCGATTAAGAATTCAGCGTTGCTTTCCTCTTTAAGCTGAATTCTTTTGTAAAATTTAAATCGTTCCGCTATCAGCAGCGGCGTGGGGTTTAAATGCTCTTGCAGGATAGTAACAATCTCAGCGAAACTCTTTCCTACCGGTTTATCTGGTGTTACAAGGTGCCTTAATAACCCGTACGTCTTCGCACCCATCGAGTTTAATATGGTTAGTGCTTTCTTATCCGCCGGTACCTCATTCGCTGTACAGTAAACTTCAACGCGTTCCACATAAGTGGCCCAATCTTCTACATCGCTATCAAAAGCAGTGATGTTACCCGTTTTTGGCATCTTGTTGAGTTTCCTTTATTTTATTTATTTTTCCAAAATGGCGGCTTCCCGCGCTTGGCGGCTTTTCCCGCGCTTATCTTCTTCCCCCGCCGACTAAAATGGCGATTACCGCGCTGTTGCCATTCTCGCCTCCCAGCGGTCCTTATTTCCCCTGACGCTGCTGTTCTTGTTCCCCGCCGCTCCCGCGGTCCTCGTGAACATTAACGCTTTTCTGGCTGCTGCGCGTCTCTGCCCGATTGCAGTCCGGCCCTTTTCACCGGCTGCGGTCATGTTCTCCGCCCTTTTCTTCGGTTTCCCTCCCCTTCTCCCACTGACAACTCGGCCGACTTTCTCTCTGTGTCGCTAGATCGGGCTTACCCGTCGCTGTCGTAGAAGGGATGATCACTGCCTGTTGCTGATGGTGGACTTCGTGGCCAGCAAATCCAAACCGGGTTCTCGATGCCTCCCGTGCGATGCGGTGCTCAGCAGGATGATGAGGGCAGATGCCCCTTTTCGACGCCCGTTCTGAGGACGAAGCTTCCTTGGATGCAACTCTGCCACTAGGTACGATCAGACTCGTCGCCACTGTTGAGTCGGTGATTTCCCAAATGTAGTTATGCTGAATAACTGGACACAGACAACAGAATACTTAAACAGGTCTTTAGTAATTGAGGGTCAGGGCTGAACTGAAATACAAACTGCTCCACAGGGTTTATATACCGGTGTGGTCACCACCGGTACTACAATATACAGGAGCCATCAGAAAGTAGTTCATCACCTTAAGGTAGTCTCTTAAGGTGGTACAGGTTACATACACTACACTTACCCCTGTCCTCTCACTCTGTTTGAACTACTCACTCAACCCCTTTCATCTTCCGCTCCTCCTGCTCTGCTGACTCGCACCTCCACCCATCCCGCCCACTCCCACTCAATCTACCCAATTGTGTGTGGTTAGAAGACAGAGGTCTCCTCACCTTCAACCAATTTTCCTCCTTTGATTCACCTGATACCCTCAATTCAAATCAGTTTCTCTCAAGGAGACTTTATTTACTTTCAAAATTTAACTCAGATTTTAAAAAAGAAATCAATTTAGAATGAGGAAAAAAACTGGCTCTCAGCCCTTCTCTCTATACGTGCTTTCCTCTCACCCGTCACTCTCCCTCTCTCTGATAGGTGTTTGAATCTCTGGCCTAGAAATTCGGGGCGCCAGTCTCACCAGGGCGCCGGAAGTACCGCCCCGGAAGGAGTCGCAAGCGCCCGCCGGAAATTCAGTTTGAGTGCCCCAAACGGAAGCGCAGCACTATTCGAGGCGCCCCGCATCCGTCTTGAGGCGCTGCAACTGAAGATCGCAGCGCAACGTGCCGCAGCGCCACACGCTGCGGCACGGCGCGCTGCGGTACTGCAGGCCTTCCTCCCCTTCTTAAAGGGGAGGGGCCTGCTGCAGCGCGATCTAAGATCGCGAGTGCGGGCAAAAGAGCCCGGCACCGAGGAGAAGTGCCGGGCACTTGGGAGACAGCCGGCACAATGCGGGGGGGTGCTCAGGAGGCCGGGGACGGCTGCGCGAGGAGGTGCTGGCAGGCGGCCAGCAAAAAAAATGGCCACCCCGCATCTCAGCGCCTCTACCGCCGCAGGTAGGCCCCCCTGAACCGGTCGCAAATTGCGACCGGCGTTACAGCAGGGGGCGCTACTAAATTTCGCGATCGGGGCGGTAGCGGGGTGCTGCGCACACCGATGACATCATCGGTGGCAGCGCAGCGCTAACGGCTAGCGCCGCCATTAGAGCCCCGCTAAATTTCACGGGAGGCATGGCCAGTGGCACTAAACCCACTAAGTGCCCTCTTTGGGCACTAACTGGTGGCGCAGCCCACCGAATTTCTAGGCCTCTGTCTCATAGGTGTAAGCAATGGCCTTTTCTAACTGTCAATAAAACATGTGAGATAATTAGATGGCTTCAAACTTAAACTTTAAAAAAAAACTGTATTAACATTAACATGAAGACTCTTTCTTGCCCTCCTCATCTTAATACACTTTCTTAAATTCATCGAACACAAAACACAAACTGCTGTCATTTCCCCAAACTCTTGCTCTTTCTCTTTCACACACACATAGGCACAAGCCTTTAAAAAAAACACAATAAAAACTTTATCGCTAAGATTTTGAAATTTGTCCTCTAGTTTTTCAAACTAATTTGACGAAAATCCACTGAGTAAAAGTGCTAGAGGCTGAAGGAAAATATTCCATCAGTATTGACTGAATGGTACAGATGCATCCTGGGACTGCAGTCACTCAGACTGCACAATCCAAATTCATTTCAAAGTGTCACAGCTCTGGGCAAAAATATCAAGTGCAAGCCTAAGCTTTTGGAAACGGTTGAGGCCTTAAAATAAAAAAAATAAATGCAGACAAGAAAAGTCCAGCATGTATTGTGAAATCTGCAATTTTTGAATTTTGTTCAAACTCTTATTTTCAGTGACTGAGAAACAAAATGGCAATGAAGAAAATTTGTGCATAACAATGCCCCACAAACAGCAATGTGATAATGACCAGATAATCTGTTTTAGTGATGTTGGTTGAGGGATAAATATTGGCCAGGACACCGGGGAGAACTCCCCTGCTCTTCTATGAAATAGTGCCATAGGATCTTGTATGCCCACTTGAAAACGACGACAAGGCCTCGGTTCAACATCTCATCCGAAAGACGGCACCTCCGACAGTGCAGCTCACGCTCAGTACTGTACTGGGAGTGTCAGCCTGGATTTTGTGTTCAGGTCTCTGGACTGGGATCTGAACCCACAACTTCTGAATCAGAGGCGAGAGTGCTACCCACTTTTTAAAAAAATTTTTTATTATACTTTATTGAACATTAAGAACATTTACAACATCGTGACCATTACATTGTATGAAACAAATCAATTCCACCGCTCTGCACAGCCATTCCGCCACCACCTTTTAACACCAAAACCTGAAGTTTAATTTGTCACCTGCAACATATATTAATTGATTGTACTTTAAAAACTGGTTGTAAAATACTGTCCTTAAATTCCTTTCTGAATAAAACATCCACAGAGCCTTATAATGATCTTTTAGCTTATATTTAAAATACTCTTTTAGATTGATTCTCCTCCCCTTAAAAAACAGAGCATTCCTTCTTTGCACAATCACGAATCTAGCCAAACTGAACATTAAATTAACTGCCGCTCCGCTAGACTCTGGCAGACTCTTCTGCAATCCCCATCTCAAAATTGAGTCCCACGGAATTCCCATTCTCGCTCTTCGGTCCCCACCCAGCAAAAAAGCTTCACACAACTGTCGAACATAGTACTTAAAGTCATTTAACTGCGGACATAACACCAGTAAATGGGACAGAGTCTCATCCTGTGTCCCACACATTGGGCAAGTTGCCGCCTCCACTCTTCCAATCTTGCACAAGACCGTCATGGTAAAAATCCGGTTATGAGCCAATTTGAAATCCAGTTCAATCCATTCTGGGCATTTAAAATTCGCCCACACTCCCTTCCAAATCCTGTTGAAGTCCAGCTGTGGGTATATACTCTGCCAAAACTCCTGACCAGCAGGTGTCTTGAATCTCCATTCTCTGAATACCTCATAGAAATCTCGAGTATTACAGTTGTCAAATTGGACCAACTCTCCCCCTTTCTCCAGTACAAAGCTTGGAAAAGCAGGATGCATTTTACTTCCTTTGGAGATTTCCGCATTTATTTCTTCCATCCAATCCTGTGGCATTGCCCTCACAATCTTCTCATACATGATTCCTATTGCTTTTCCTTCTACCTCTTGATCCTCCTCCCACACCATGTCCCTCACTATCGCTTCCGGCAACCAACCTGGAATCACCTCGTATAATACATCTTTCACAGATATAATCCCAGCTTTTATAAAAGCTTGATTAAATAAAACCTCTCCTTCGATGTTGACCCACCTATTCAAAAAAGGGGCTGTTCTAAAAATTCCTCAGCCCCCTTGGGCATAAACTGCACACTTTTTAAAAATTGAGCCCAAGTCTCTACAACCCCCTTATAAAACCTAGGGAGAAGTTTAATCGATTTCAAAAACATATTATTGTATTCCATATACAATATCCCCTGCCCGCCTATCCCACTTCGTTTTAAAAAATGCTCAAAACAACTCTTCCAAAAACTTGTATTTGACTTCTGAAGAAATCTCTTCACCCATTTGATTCTAAAGAATTTTTTCTTCAAATCAATATCTGGGAAATTGAGTCCTCCCTGATTTCTCTGTCCAATGATGGTATTGTAAGCCACCAAGGCTGGTTTCCCTTCCCATAAAAACCTCACACAAGCCTCTCGGATGGACTTTTCTGCCCACTGAGGAATATCCTCCACCGTCAATAAGTGCCATAGCTTAGATAGCAGGAGAGCAGACACCACTGTCGCTCTTCCTTGCACTTTCAACCACCTTCTTTCCCATCTTCCCAAAATCTTTTTAATTTTCATAACCTTCGGTTCCCAATTTAATCGATCCACTTCTTCCCTGTCTTTCTTGCACCCCATATGCACCCCCAGAACTTCCAAAACCTCCACCACCTTAAAAGGACATATCCCCAACCATTCCTCCCTACCCCTCCCTGCAACCAGGCATTGGGACTTACTATAATTCACTCTGGCACCTGAAGCTCTACAATATTCCTCCACTGCCTCCATAGCTTTCCTCACTGACTCCCCATTTCTCAATGTTAAGGTTGTGTCATCTGCATATTGGTGTATCACCGACACCAGCCCAGAACTGGGTACCACAATCCCAACTACACCTTGTTTCTTTCACATCATGTAACCTAATGGTTCTGCTACCAATGTGTACAGCAGTGGGGACAGGGGACAACCCTGTCTCACTGATCTCTGTATTGGAAAATACTTAGATAAAAAACCATTACATTTAACACAGCTAAATATGTTTGAATAAAAAATCCTTATCCACTGAATGAAATTTTCCTTGAAACCAAATGCTTCCAAAACCTTCAATAAAAACTCATGAGAGACCCTATCAAAGGCTTTCTCTTGATCTATCTTTAATACATAAGCCTCCCTCACACTCTCTTCCATGAGTTCTATCGCATCTCGGATTGAGACCACAGAGTCTGCGATGTCCCGGCCTATGACTCCATAGGACTGAGAGGGCCAAACTATCTCCGGTAACACCTCCTTCAAACGATTTGCCATAACCCTCGCCAAGATCTTATAATCCACATTTAATAGTGTGATGGGCCTCCAATTCTTCAGATCCCGTCTATCCCCTTTATTTTTATATAAGCTAAGCTTATGATACCTCTCCTCATAGATGGGGCCAGGCTTCCCTCAATATTAATTTCCTTAAAAACTTCTATGAGCAATGGACTTAAAATCTCAAAAAACTCCTTATAAAATTCTGCACTTAGTCCATCGGACCCTGGGCTTTCCCCCCCCTTCATTCCACTTATTGCTATTTTTATTTCCGCTAATCCTACTTCTTTATCACACATGCTTCTCTCATCCTCCTTTAAACCCTTTTCAATAAAAGCAGTAACCTTCTCCATCTCCAAATTGGAAATGTCTTCTTTTGTATATAGCTCTTGATAAAAGCTGCTAGCTGCCTCCAAAATCTCCTCACTTTCATGAATGATCTTCTCCCCAACCTTCAACTCTTCAATTAACGATAATCTCTGTTGCAGCTTCTCTTGCTCTAGAAAATATCTAGTGCATCTTTCGCCCTCCAATGCATCTCTAGCCTTTGCACGGAGAATGGCCCCTTTGCATTTTTCAGCTTGCAATAATTCCCACTCTTCCTTTAGCACCCGGAACTTAGTCTCAGCTCCCTTATCCCCTCCGTCAACTGCTTTACAGACATCCATAAAGCTTTTGTTTATATTCTCTTCTCGATGCCGGTTAGCTGCCGCCCTCTTTTTCCCATAACGTTCCGAAAAAACTTTTACCTCATATTTGAAATTGTCCCACCAAACTCTTCTTTCTTTCAAGAACAAAAGTTCCTGCCGAGCATTCTTTATTATATTTATAATCCCTTCTTTATAAGCACTTTCTTTCAGGTATTGATTGTTTAAAATCCACACCCCTGAACCGATCTTAACTCTGTTGTTCCTAATTCTAAGAATCAAAGCTGAGTGATCACTAAAAATTTTTTTTTTATAATAAATCTCCATCACCTCCGAACTTAACCCGTCCCGCATTAACACAAAATCTATTCGGCTCTGTTTTAAAACATCACCCACCCAACCTGATCTGGAGAACTCCCTTTTTATGGGGTTCCGGTCCCTCCATAAGTCTCTCAAATTTAAATTTGCCATCATTTTTACAACCATCCCTCTGGAGTTATCATCTTTAAAGGTCATCTGGGCTGAAATGTCCATCCAAGATAAAAATACATTAAAATCCCCCACTATACAAGGATTTTCCACCTCTGCCGCTCCGGTGAATAACCCCCGAAAAAACTTGCGACGCTTGCAATGGTCGTTCGGTGCATAGATATTAAACAGATCACAATTAAATCCCTCCAATTTTACCCTTAGCCATAAAAATCTCCCCTCAGTGTCCTTGTCCACCAAGGCAACATTCTCTTCTATGGACGGACTCACCAAAACAGCCACCCCTCTACGGTTATTGTTTGCACAACTTGCAAACACCTCTCCCTTCCAAACCTTCTGAAGTCTTTCTAATATATCCTCATCCCAAAAGGTTTCTTGCAGACACAACAAGTCCGTGCCTTTAAAACCCTGCAACAACTGCTGCAATTTCTTCTCACCCCTCAGTCCGTTCACATTAATCGAGACCAATGTAATCATGGCTCCAAAGAAGGGAAGTATGCCCAATAATCTCCCCATCATTTAATCTCTGGCTCTTCCCTCCTCTCATGCTCCTCTCAACTTTTCGGGCAGCTGTTACTTTTTCCTGCAGCCTCCGGCTCTTTTTCGCCTCCTGTTTGACCCCTCCCTGCTGTTTCAGCCTCTTCCTTGCCTTAAGTTTGGACCCAGGAGCTGCCCTTTCTCCCTCCTTCTGCCCCTCACTAAACTTTCCCTTTCCACATGATGCCACCCCATCCCCGACTTCCATGTCTCTGTCCCCCTCTAACTCCTCACACTCAAGCTCCTCTGCAACCCCCTGTGCCTGCTCCCCGTCAGATACTTCATCTCCCATAGAGAGTCTTCCTGCTATCGCAGTTTCTCCCACTGTGCCGCCCCCTTCGACCACGTCTCCACCTCTGACCCTTGCACCTTGTTCCCTCACTCCATGGGACAATGGCGCACCTAAATTGTTCCCTTCTGACGTCTCTATCTCGCCGATCCCAACCTGCTGTCCCTTTAAGGCTTCTGCATCTTGCACCCTCTCCCCGCCCTGCCCCCTCCCGCTCACCAAAATATCCGACCCCCCGCCTCTCCCCGGCGCACTCACTTCCACCACACACCCCGCTCCTGCCTCCTCTCCCCCCGCAGACACCAGACTCCCCAGGGGGAGCCGAACTGCACTAAGGCTCGAGTCTGCACTCGACCCTCGCTGCCCGCTGCTGTCTTTGTTCCCCTCCACAGCCGTCGCCGTGTTTTCCGCCATCTCCATCTCGATCTCCGCTCCGCCATCCTCTGCCTCTTCCTGTGCTCCTTTTTCCTTCATTTTACCGGCTGTGTCCTCCGACTGCACCGCACCTCCGGCCGTTCCACACTCCTCTCCTGCTCCTTCTCCCATCTCCTCATCACTTATTTCGCTCCCTTCTGCCACACACTCACAGTGGGTGGGGCCTTTACGACACACCTCACAGCTCTCCACCTTGCAGCTCCGCGCGATATGTCCCGACTCACCGCAATTGTAACAATACAAATCAGGACAGTTTCTTACGAGATGGTCATGTCCCAGACAATAGTAACACACCTTTACTTGGTTATCGTGCAGCACACAAAAGTACTGCACTCCTTCCAGTGTCTCGAACTTCATACTGTACGGCAAAGACCTCATACCGGGTTCCGTCTGCTACCCGTGTTCCCGGATAGTACCTCCTCTTTATTTCAGAACAGATTTTAATGTCCCACGACTCCAACTTTTTGCTCAGCACTTGGTCCTCGATGTACACAGGCAAGTTCAAAAATGAAACCACCACCTCCTCTGAATATAGCAGAGTCACCTCCAAGAATTTCTCCCCAACTTTCAGACTGAGCAGCAGTTTTTCCACCTCCTCACGGCCACTGACCGTCACCTCAAATCCCACATTTGGTTTTGGTCGGCAGGCAAAACAGCTTCCCTCACCACAGTCCTCATGAACCACCTGGATTATATCCCAGGCTCGAATCTTCTTATCTTCACATTGCACCACCACCGTATTTTCTTTACCAAACCTCCTGAGGTCCTGGCCCAAATCTTTGGGCCTTTTTTTTCCCCTTCCCACCACAGTTTCTTCCCTAATAAAATTCCTCTTGGGAATATTGTCCTCTGAGGGGCCCGGCACTCCGGACCCCTCAGCAGCCATCAGGCTGTTTTTTGTGGGCCAAAAAGGCCCTAAAACCTGAAAACAACACCCCAAAACCCTCCACCAACTTTTTACAAAACTCCCTCCAACACCCAGCTGCAATTAGGCAACCAGTCACACCTGGCTCACTCCTAGCCCCTCCCACCTAGAGAGTGCTGCCCACTGAGCCACAGCTGACACTGGTCTTAAACAGCAATTGACCAACTCAGTGAGAGGGCAAGTCTGAAAATATTTTCTTAGGTGGATTTGTCTGGGATTCCACATTGCAAGATCCGTTCCACGTTTCCAGGTCAGGAACCTCAAACTGAGTCAGGGGGTTCACTTTGGGGCACTTCAAACAGGGGCCTGTTGATGCATTCTTTCAACATTCTGGCTTTCTGTTTCTGGCAAAGATCAGGAATTTAAACAACCTTGCCATTGTGCAGGGATTTGGTAAGGATAAACATTTAGAACTCACAAAACAATTGGGAAGTTAACCTTTTTGTTATGATCGGACATTTTTGAATGTATGGAGGTAGGAGGAAGGGTGCTGAAGGCTGTCACGTAACGTTAGGTGCCATCCCATTGTTTTCAATCTGTCACATAACATTACGTTTAAAGCCTCACCTGCTTGTGGAGTGCAGTTGAAATCTTGAGACCACTCACCATTTTTAATATGTAATAGATTGAAGTAACATTATGTGAAGAAATACACATTGTTTCTTCCCCTCACCATTCACTCACACCCATCCAATCTCTCTCTTCCCCTCTCTCTGAGCGCAGTCTCTTTCACTTTCTGGAGTTTATACAACACAAAATAAAAGCTACACGGGCATGTAATCAGAACACTGCCATGGTCCCCTGTCTCTCTCTCACGCTCTCTCTGTCTCATTCACACAAACACGTACTCACTCTGTTTTCTAACTTTTCGTCAAATAATTGCTACAAACTGAAGAAAAATACTCCATCAGTATAATTTACTGAATGGTACTGACGCATCCTGGGAAATTAGGTACACTGTATCAGCTCAGACTGCACAATCCAAATACAGCTCATATCAGCATAGCTCTGGGCAAAAATATCAAAGCCAAGCCCAGGTTATTTTGGGAGAGGCTGAAGTCATCAAGTAAACTTTAATGAAAGCTTTAAAAGATACAAAAGACAATTCAACAGGAAAATTTAATCATGTTATGGTAAAATATGCAATATTTTGGAATTTATAAAATGCTATTTGAATCTTATTTTGGACAATAGAATTTTTAGTTACGGAGAAAAAAATTCAGAAAGCATTCATGGCGATGAGTTCATATCGACATTTCCATTATGAATGTGGGCATAGGAATTTATAATGGAAAAATGTAACACGGAAAGTGTGACATAAACATGACAACAAGAACTCAAGTGGTGTAGACAGGAAGTGCGCCAACATTTATCTCTCAGTCAACGCCTAAAACAGATGATCTGGACATTTACCCCATTTCTGTTTGTCAGATCTTGCTGTGCGCAAATTGGCTGCCATGTTTCCTACATTGCAACAGCGATTATGCTTTAGAAGTACTTTATTGGCTGCAAATTAAATATCAGACGCTGCGTATAACGGGCGGCCTATCCGATACCGCCCAGTTTATGCCCCTTCCTGAGATGAATTTCTAGGGCTCGGGCTCTTGCCTGCAATTTATCGCATTGAGAACAATATTAATCCCGTTAGCCTCACACATTTGAGTGCAAAGCTGAGTTTCCTGTTGGCTAGTACTGGCCAGGGGTGAGATGTCTCATCATAGGGAGGGAGGACCGGACAGTGAATCAGTGCCCAGTGCAGAGCCAGTGATTGGGAAATGCCATCTGCCTTTGAGGTGAGCGCGTGGTGAGCGACAGGGACCTGCAAAGGCAGAGGGTGTGGGGGGGGGGGTGTGGGGGGGAGATATCATCCTGTTTTATTGAAAATAATATTGATAAACATTGCTCAGTAGGACTTGTCCTCCAGTTGAAAACAGGCAGGTTTGATAAACAGAATAAGGCACGGCGAGCAGTTAGATACAGTGAACGCCTTCACGTGAGAATCTGATTGCAGCTCAGCTTCTCTGCTGTCTCCAAATCACACAAAATATTTTATCCAAACCAATTGAGTTGCATTTGAATGTGTAATAATTTGCCATGGTGTACCTAGTTCAGTGTTTTGTTAAAATGTATGGTTCGAAAACTTTCTCAAATGTTTCCTGAATCCCAACTTACTTTGTTGCTTTTCTCTTCCCAGACAGTCCAGGATTCAGAACCTGAAAGGTAAGCAAAATTACATCCAAACTTCAACCCAACTGTGAACAGCCAATTCTGCTTTCTGTGCTTGTAGTTTATAGGGAGGTTAATTGATAACCAGGAATAGCTTGAAAAGTTGAGTCTTTTTTCGTTACAACAACACAGGTTATGAGGTGATATGATAGAGGTGTTTAAAATGATGAAAGGATCAGACAGGGTAGATTCTGTTTCCAGTAGGATCTGGAACAAGGGGCCACAGATACAAGATTAAAGAGGGCAGGAGAAACTCCTTCACAGAGAGTTGTGGAATTCACTTCCAGGGTTAGTGGCTGAGGCAGAAACTGTGTCAACATTGAAGATTAGATTGGAGAGGTGGATGAAGAAAAAGGATTTGAAGGTATATGGGAACAGGGCGGGTAAATGTGATTAGGAAAAATTGCTCACGTGGAGGGTAAATACAATTTGACAACGACCCACATAAGCTTGGTCAGAGGTAGGTTTTACGGAGCGTCTTAAAGGGGAAGAGAAAAGTAGAGAGGCGAAGAGGTTTAGGTCCGGTGCGGCCGGTGTCCATGGCGGTTCCTGACCCCGCGGCTGGCTCCATCCCGCTGTACAGAATGAACTTACCTTAATGGGGCCTATTAAACCTGCCCAGCTCATTACCCAGCCCAATTAGATGGAGCGGGTCTGGTGACGCCATTCATGACGCGTTTTAAGCCGGGATTCTTAAAGGGACCATGGCCACATTAAATTTTAAGTTCAGTCTAACATAGTGGGTGTTGAATCTTTACTGTACTAACATATGATAAAAGTTATATATGAGTGACAAAGAAATAGTTAACTAAAATTATCATTAAGTAATATGTCTCCATCTACAAATACAATCAAGATCATAATTAAAAAAGTACATTAATTGGGAAGTATTGGTGCTTTAGTCACAAATCTATAGACTTTTGTATCAGCAACTGGTACAAATAAAAGATGTGTGTGTATAAGTAATATATAAAATTAAGCAAATTTTAAATGCAATTGTAAAGGGGTGGATTTGCAATCTTATGCAAGTTCAGTGGAAGAGCTGCGGAATCCCTGACAAACAGTGTAAGTGGTGCTTACAATGTGTTTCTGGGATTTCTGCAGCTCTTCCGTTGAAGTTAACAATGGACAAGTGAGAGAACCTCTACAGAAATTCACCCTAAAGTCTCAGATTGAAAAATTAAATTAGTCATATTCAGGGACTGAAAGCAAATTGAACCAGTGGAATGAGTGATGAGAATGAAATTGTTATGGTTGATGAGTTGATTTAATGTGTAACTGGACAATCACAGTATACTGTGAGAAAAACCTGACCTGAAACAACACAAACATTTATTTAAATGGTATATGTCATTTTTTATAGTGCAGATCAATTCACTGCAATTACTGTTGAGTTGGAAGGCAACAGCCAAGAATGGCCAGTGAAAAATTAACATTTACCCATAGCTTTTCAAGTAGAACAGAATCTCCATCAATCTGTTAGCTGATGTAATCAACATGTTTTTATTTTGGTTTGTTTTCCATGCTGTCAAGTAATCAGCTGGAGCAATGGTCACTAAACTCCTGCCTCAGGTTGACAGACCTGGTTCCCGAGCTGTGTGAATCCCATGCCCATGCAGGGAAATTTAAAAAGTAGGGGGGGGGAAGGCTCTTAAGTGCCTGTAAACTACCTGATAATGATTTCAGTAGGATCTCCCGCGTGGGAGCGAGTTGACATCGGGTTCCCGACCCACTGTCAAAAAACAACTTTCCCACCCAACCCGCCATCAATCGTGCCCACTACCACCTTGGAAAATTCAGCCCTCTAAATCTGGAATATTACTTTTAAACAGTAAGGGCTCGAATTTCCAAGCCCCGTGGAGGCGGGTTTAGAGGCAGGAGTAGTGGGAAAATTGCCAAATCGGGGGGCAAGAACCCATCCCGCCCCCAACCCACCTCCGTGCCAATGTCCCAGGAGGCAGGTATCCGACCTGTGCTGGCAGCTGGGCAGGTATCCGACCTGTGCTGGGAGCTGCCTCCCCGAGGCGGGAAGGGGATTAGTGCCAATTAACTGCCTGTAGTAAACAGGCAGTTTTTTGCCTATTCCCTATTTTTAGCCCTGAAGTGTGGGCTTCCCGACAGCTCTGAATCATGCCAAGTTAGCGAGGCGGACCGTTGGTCTGAAGGGGTTGGAGGGATCGAGATGTCCGTTGTGCAGGTGAGTGATGGGTGTATGTGTGCAGAGGTAAGTGTGCAGAGGTAAGTGTAAAGTGTTTTACTAAGTTTTACTTACCTTTACTTTCTCCTGCAGGCTTCCTTCCTTCAGTTCTCGGGAGTCCCTCAGTTCACCGGCACAGAAAGCAGAATGGCCGCTGGACTGTCAAAAGCTGCAGCATTCTGCTTTCTGGTCTGGAGAGCTGTCTAACTGAGTCTGAGTAGAAGGACTCAAGTTAGAAGACAGACTGTCAGTGTTTGACTGCTTCACAGAGCTGTCAAATGCTGATTTTTCATCTGTCAAAAGCTTTTGAAGATGAAATGTCAATCACTGACGTCACCAGTAACCAGGTGTCCCTTAATTGGCCTGCTGAGCCCGCTGGGCGGGCTTAACAAGGTCAATCAAGGGAAAATAGCGTGGGTTGGCTGCAAGTCGATGGAGGCGGGACTACAACCCAAAAAGTGGGAGTCCCGCCTCCATCACGTCCCCATTGACAAAATCCAGCCCTAAGTGTAGAACTAGGGGCCACAGATTAAAGTGCAGAATGCAAGTTGTGGAGGTTTTCTTCAGACAATGGGGCAGGTCTTGATTGTGCGCCATAGTGTAAAACAGGTGATAGCGAGTCGGCAACTTGTTTTACTTCAATGGGAATAAACTGGAGAGAGATGTAAAATGGACCGCCGACTTGCTGTCGCCCGTTTTACACTATCGCACAGTCAAGGTCTACCCCAGTGTGTGTGGTCAACACATGAAATGGACTCCCAGATAGTGCCGTGCAGGAAAAGCCCCGGAATCATTAAAGAACCAATTGGATGCTAGAATGGGGAGAGGGTAGGGTTTTCTGGATGGATGCGCTGAGATGCGATGTATGGCCTCTCTCATCCATGATCATCTTGATCTTAGTTTAATAGGAAACCAATTCCGATCTACTCCCTTAGTGCAACTCTGCACGCAAACTCCGTTAGTTACATTCAGTCGTTGCAGGCACCGTGTTTTCAGAGACCACCCGAGCCCCCGCCATCACTGTCCTCTGTAGGGGGTTTCTCTTGCTTGCTCTGGTCTCCTGCCAGGCTTCTTGCAATAATTACCCGTGAGTGGTTCGACCCACTCGCCCCTACGGTTCTCGACCTTGGACTTAGGTGCAGGGAGCTGTAGTGCAGAAAAACTCAATAGACCAGGTCGAATAGCACGAAATGGATGCCTTTATTAAACAGTTTGCAGCATTATAAAATACATGTCATATGCACAGATTAAAGCAACTACAAGCATGCACACATCTATAAACTTAACTCTATAGAAATGGGGAACACACGGCACATCGTAAAAGGGGTAACACATTACAATTACCCTTAACCCCCTCCCCTAGACCTAACTAAGTTTCAATTTGAGGAACTCGGGATCATGCTCACCACTTTAAGAATTTCGAAAAGGGGTTTGCAGCCTTTCGACACAGCTTTCCGTCGTCACGTGGGTTTGGAAGGTTCTGGCGCAGCTTGTTTTCCTCTTGGTTCTCCTGCGATGAGCGCTCGCCGATGTGATGTTGAGACACTGGAGTGCCGGGCCCTGAGTGTCTTCTTCTCCGGCCTGGGTTGTCGATCTCCCGATGGTCTTCCCCGGGGCGGGACGCTGGCCCCAAATTGCTTTCTTTATACAGTCATAATGTCCTTCTGATTTGGAGCAGAGCTGGAGTACAGGGTGTCTTCTTCTTCGGCCTGGGTTGTCGATGATCTCCTGACAAAAGTACCCGGGCCACCCTCGTCGTCTTCCCGTCGTGGCCGGGCCTTGCCTGGCCGAGCTGGCTTCCAAGCCGAAATCTTCTCGTCGTCTTCTCGTCGTGGCCGGGCCTTGCCTGCCCGAACACCGAACACGTTCCGAACCGAAGTGCTGTGTGAAGGTCTCTGATGGTCTTGAAGCGTCTTACCGAAGAAGTTGAAGAAGCAGTACCGTACAAGTTCCGAAGCTACTGATGGACCTTTTCAATCCACAGTTATATCTTTTTGGGACATTCTTATCTCCCGCCAAATCATAGTCCTGTCTTTGTAATAATTTTGGCGGGCAGAACTCTCTGCAGGGGTGTTTTGTTTTCATAACGGGAGTCGGTGATAGCTTAACTGGCCTTCCTGGGCTGATAATGTCTTTGCTTTGTCACCGTAACTTGGTTTGTATATTGATCGGTCTGGAGATGGCCCTTGATGGCTGTTAAACGGCTTCTCTTTGTACAGTAAATGGGTTAAAGTGTTCATTCAATTGTCCGCCATTTCTTGATGGGTCTCATCCTGCTACCCAAATCTGTCCTGTACTTATAATCTAATCAATATGTATACTCAGTTCCATGAGTTTCGGCTTCAAGAAACTGGTTTTCGCGGGCTTTAATGTCCTCAATCCACAAGCCTGTCTGGCTTGCAGTAACAGAAATTCAAATGGTCCCAGAAGCTGGTCACGAGGTCTGGCGGCCATTTTGTGTGCCCTTTTATCAAAGGTTTCTCTGTACAAGCTTCTTTTGGTCAATAAACCCTAATTTCCTGTGTGATTATTTAATGAAAATTTCAGGAATCTTACAGTCCCTCCTTTGATACTGATAGCTTGCTTAAAGTATCAATAACCCTTGGTGAGCAAATTTTCCCTGATTCCCCACATCCAAACATTCCTGGTAATTAACTCTCTATGACCCCCACGACACATGCAGTTCCCATTTCAGAAAATTACATTGTGTACAGTTGGACAACCATAGGCAGTACTACCTCAAACTATAACACATTCATCTTTCAGATGTGAAAGGGGCCGATACCCTTTACACCACCTGCATACACATTTTGTTAATCAAAAAATAGAAAAACCAATCAACGGTTATAACACAGCAGTATTCATACACTTAAATCATATAGTAACCAAAACCAAGAGTGGAGGGACGCTTTATCCTTTAATACATAGCAGCCTAAGCGGGGGTCTCTTCCCCCACTCGTACATAGCGTTCTCTCCATTCTCCTGTGTTCTCGTGCCTCTGGAGGCGTTTGCCTCTCTTGCAATGCACGAACAGTAAATATATTACAATCAAAACCTGACACACTACTAGGATGTGGGATGCTATTCTAATCCAGGGCGGGATCTCTATATTAGTGAACAGGTCCCACCATGGTGGGGTGACTGTGTCCAATATGTCTTTCCCTATCTCCAATGTCTTCTGCTCTAGTGTGTAAAAATGCTTCTGTGAAACTATTACGGCTTTTAAAATCTTGGTGAGGTGTTCGGGGAGAGGGGGAATGACATAACCAAAATGCGCAACGAATCGCTGCAAATCCGTGAAATTCTCTTTTACAGTGAGGTGAACAGTGGAAGGTACAGGAGTGGGGACAATTCGCTGTTGTGCCACTTGAACTTCAGCCCTGGGTTTGAAACAGAAACTGCTGTCACTGACCGGACACCACCCATGCTGTCCGTGATGGTAGTGAGGCGCTGCAGTGGTAACACAGTATGTACCACCTCCGATATATGCCACCTGCGGGGGCACATGGTCTTTTGCCATTGCCTCCATGGTGCAATTTACCGGCTTTGCGCTAGCAGCTCTGAACCCGCACTGTGGTTTTAAAAAGGCATTCAAGTGCTGGGGACACAGGATGATGTGTGCTCCCCGGCTTCGACACCCCGAGAGGTCGGTGCCTGTCATCGTACGCTCCCATCTGATGACATAAGGCGGGACCACTGCGTAACGAATGTGCGCACCCCCCTGAATGACTCCAATGTTCTCCAACCTGTATACCAGGGCGGGTTTTGCTGTGGGACCCAACACCGGCATCCTCACCACTATTCCCATGATAGTGTGATTCGAGCGTCCACAGTCCACTGGGACTGGGTACGCCTCTGCAGCTAGTCTGAGCTGGCACGGACTTAATGCGTTCTCAAAAGGGTGGAGCGCTTGCAAGTGCTTATTGCTGATCCAGGACGGGACCAAACCTTGTTTTAAATCCTCCAGATTACTGCGGCCCTCGCCCAGTAACCACGCCCCATATAGCACACAAGCCTCGTTCTGTGCAGCCTGATCGGACGCATTCCGATCCTCCCTAATGAGTGCATTTACCGTTCTAGCGTGTTTCTCCAGCTCAGCGATTATTTCCTTTAAGTGTAGTGTCATGGCCTGGTCCTCATGTAGCTCAGAACCCACTACCTTATTTTCGTTTGTCAGTATGTTCCTTAACTGGGCCTTTAGACCATTAACCTGTGTCTGCAGCTCCATGTTGTCTAGAGCGTTGACAACAGATGTCCCGGTACTAAAAGCAGTGAAAATGTCATTTACAGTACCCCTTCTTTGTCTTCCTACCCGATCCAAAACTTCCTGTGGTGTGGTGTACAATTTGGCTTTGTCGATGTCGGCAAAGTCAAATTCATAAAATTGTCTGAACATCCTGGTTAACAGGACCTGGTACAATTGTTCCGTTTCCCTGGGACACCACTCCGGCAATCGTACCTCAGTGAGGTTTAAAATCACTGAGGCCACTGCGTAGTGTACCCCTTGGTACAGCATCTGACCGGTGGGTACCAATACTAAACCGTTCCCGGGTCCCTTTGTGGTGGTGGGGCACCCTTCCTTCTGGGCTAGAGCTACCGGAATCGTGGGCAGGGGCTTGCGTGGGCGGGTGATGAGTTCAGTGGCGTTTACCGGAATCGGGGAGAATGGGACTCCGCACGCCCGGGTGCTGACGTCCCACCTCATCCCTTTCCCTTCATCCTGCCACTGCCTCTGGAAAAAGATGGACATGCCTTTGGGGCAAACGTACTTCGAACCCCACATGCAGACGTATATCCCTTCATCTGGTTCCCACCATTTGTCCCAACACACACGTAATTGTCCGTAAGTCCCCGTAATTGTCCGATGTGTATTGTTACCCAGTCGCTCCCACTCGATTGTAGAGTTCTTCATATTCTTTCCCAGCTTTTGGAGCCACCACCATCTACTTAGCGGTACGTTCCCATTACACACCAAACAGATCCTCTTTCCCACGGTAACGCTGACTCTGGGTGCAATGATCCTCACCCGAGGGCACAGTAACGAAGTCTCTTGGTAGGCAAACCCGGATTTGCTGGAGTATTCTGTAGAATTCGACCCCAGCCATCCTGGCCATCTCCCTTGGTGGAAGTAGATGGCGGTTTCCTCAACCTCTCGCTTCCCCGTCCCATCCGTCGCGATGGGGGCTGTGTCCCCGGAGCATCCGAACACGATGACGTCCTTGGTGCGGCCTCGGTAGGCCAGCCCGCACCCGATCGCCACGAGCACCACGAGAATCTTCTCCATTGTATTCCTGGTTTCTGTAACCGATAAGATGATGTAGCCAGGCTCCCAATAGGCGCTGGCCTAATTAAACGGACGCTCGGGTCCCCTGACCCCGCTTCCAAACAAACACACATACTAGGCAGACTTCGAAACTACCTTTTAAAACATCCCCATCATCTTAAACTTTACATGCCTTAAACTAACATTAAAATTACTTAACTTAACTTATCATTACCTAAACTTATGTACAGCGCTGCCCTCCTTCGGGCGGCCTACCTAATTCCTGTGAGGGCTGCAGCGTGCCGCTCCCTGTGGCAGGGCTGCACTGACCTTCGGCTTTGATCCCCCGCAGCCTGTCGCTGCTGAACGGGAATTGTGTCTTTCCTGGGCTACCCTGGATCGAGGTCGGGGGAAGTAAGGAGGATCTGGCCAAAACTTTCTGGGCTGAGGCGTCCGAGCCGACCTACGAGGGGGCGCCTTGGGCGAGGCTCCCAGGGCTAACGGACCGAGGATCGGGACCTTCACCGTCGCAGCCTGTGGTCCCACCACAGCTGCCGGCTCCGGCTCCCTTCCCTCAGGCTCCGCCCCCCCGGGGCTGGGATCCATGGCATCCGACTCCACCCCCCCCGTCCCCACAGGTGGTGAGTCTCCGCCCCCAATCCCTACCTCCCCTAAGCTCGAGTCGGGGGCGAGACCTTCGTACTCCTCCTCCTCCGTGATTGGTTCGGGGCGGGGTCGAGCTGTTCGGGCTCTTCCTCGTCCGAATCCCAAACTAACGGGGAGACCTCCCACTCCAATGGGATGACTCCTCCCCTCACGCAGGCTGCAGTTCCAGCCTGTGTGGTCTGTGACCCTGTCTCAGGCTGAGGATTTCTGTCCTCAGACCTGGCCCCTGTTGTTGGCCCTTGTGCACCCGGTTTAAACAGTTTACACTGGTTAATGTGAAACCGTTTAGTACGTCGGGGCACCTTCACTGCGTATACCATGGGGCTGGCCTTGTCTACAATGCTGTAGGGCCCCATGTACAGTGGTTCTAGACTCCCTACTCGGGCATAGTTCCTAACCATGACCTGGTCTCCGACTTCCCACTCTTGCTTCTTACGGGGTTCCAGCAACAGTCGATTGCCCTGATGCTGTCGCCCCATGTTCCCAGCCGCTTGCTCATAAACCTGTTTCAGGCGCTCCAAAAGGGTTTGGACGAACTTGTCCCGATTCACCTCTTGGAGCTGGCCCTCAGTGAGCACCGGGGCTAGTACATGGGTGGGTGTTCGCATGATCCTCCCCGTCATTAACTCGTGCGGGGAGTACCCCGTACTTTTGGACTGGCTGGCCCGGATCCCCATGAGGACTAGAGGCAGGATCTCCGCCCACTTCTGGGGCGAGCCCATTGCCTCCTTCCTCAGCTTTTCCTTGAGGGTCCGGTTCATGCGTTCAACAATCCCGGATGACTGGGGATTGTGCGCTACGTGCCACTTCCCTTCAATGCCCAAGAGCATGAGGGTGTTCTGCATCACTTGGCCGGTGAAATGACTCCCCCGGTCGGACTCCACAAACCGGGGGAGCCCCCACCGTGAGAACACTTCCCGGATCAAGACCTTGGCAGTACCCAGCGCCGTAGCTGTTCTACACGGGAAGGCTTCTACCCACTTGGTAAACACATCCACCAGGACAAGGCAGTACTTATAGCCTCCCTGTGTGGTGGGCAGGAGCCCTATGTAGTCGACCTGTATCGACTGCCATGGTCCCTCTACCCTCCTGATGTGCCCCATGGGCACCTTCCTTTTCTGGGGGTCTGGGTTGTCTGCAGCGCACACAAGACAGCTTGTACAGAACTCGCGGACATCGTCTCGAAGTCCCGGCCACCATCCCGCCTGCTCTACCCGTTGCCAGGTAACCTCAGGCGCGGGGTGTCCTGCCCCTGGACCCTCATGGGCCAGTTGAAGGAATTCCCTCCGGTGCTGCTGCGGCACAACCCACTGTTCCTCCCGGAACAACATGCCTTCCTTGACGGAGAGGGCTGCCGTACTGTACGGACCCTCTACCTGCTTGCCCTCAGCGATAGCATTGAGGACTGTTTTCAGGGCGGGATCCAGGGTTTGGACGGTCTTTAGGTCTAGGGGCGGTGTCACCCCTGTGTTCCCTGGAGTCCCCTCCCTGCCTCGGATCGCTGCCGCGGGTCCGGGTCCATAGGGGTCCCAGAAAATGCCGTTGCGGGCACCCTACCTGGCTAGCGCATCCGCCTGCTGGTTACCCTGACTGCGGGGTTCTGTGGTGGAATGAGCCTTCACCTTGTGGATGAACACCTCCCCTTCCTCCCCCACTGCTGCCAGGATCTTTTCCAGCAAGGACTTAACTGTTAAAGGTCGTCCGTCCGCGGAGGTGTATCCGCGACGAGACCAGATGGCCAGGTATTCTGTACACGAATTGCATGTGAACATGCTGTCCGAGCAAATCGTGTATGGGGTTGGGAAGATCTTGGGGTGGGTAACCACGTACGCCACCGCGGACAGTTCAGCCTGCTGTGCGCTCATAGTGCTGGGGAGCCTAATCGCCAGGGCAATGTTTGCCGAGGGGTCATAAACTCCACACCCTGTGAGTCGTTCGCCAGCAGATACCGTGCTGGAACCGTCTACGTAGATCTCGCGGCCTGTGGGGTGTATCCCGGCCCGTAAACCTATGTTGACCTCCCATACCCCTTCGACGGAACACCGATGGGCTGTTCCGGGATATACCAGGTTGGCCGCGAGCTTCGGCTCGCAAAGACCTTTAACCTTGAGATCCATCTGGGAAAGGAGGAGGGTCCAGCGCGCAATCCAAGCGCTGCTTACGGTCCCATCCTTAATCCTTCCATCCAGAAGCATCTTTGTGGGTGTGTGGTGGGTGAGGAGAGTGATGGGAGAGGTTCCTGTGAAGATCGCTGATCTGTTCACAGCCCAATGCGTGGCCAGGAGATGCCGTTCGCAATTGGAAAAACTCCTCTCCACATCCGTAAGCACCCTGGAGGAGTAGACCACCGGCCGCAGCTTGCCGTGTCGCTCCTGGAGCAGCACAGCACTCAGGCTGTCTCCACTGGCGGCTACTTCCAGGAAAAACTCCTCTCCCCCATCTATGGCCCCTAGGGCTGGCGCGGTCTGCAGGTCCCTTTTCAACTTCTCGAATGCTGCCTGACAACCCTCGTCCCAAGACCACTCGACTCCCTTGTGTAAGAGTCGGAGTAGCGGGGCTGCTGTGGCTGCATAGTCCTCGGTGAAGTCTCTGCAGTACCCGGTCAGTCCCAAAAAGGACCTCACACCCCTTACTGTGTTAGGAATCGGCAAATCTTGCACCGATTTCCGCCTAGCCTTGTCTATGGCTCTTTCCCCAGCGTGGATGGTCAGACCCAGGAACTTCACCTCCTGCTGGCCAATCCGTGCTTTCTTTGGGTTTACTTTAAAACTCTTCCTTTCCAGTAGCTCCAATAATTCGGCTAATAGTGGGCCGTGCTCCTCCCTTGAATCCATGAACAGGAGTAAGTCGTCCACATACTGCACTATCTGATTGGGCTGGCTAAATTCCTTTAAACTTCCTGCCATGCACTGATGGAAAATGCTGGGGCTGTTGTGAAAACCCTGCGGCAAGCAGTTCCAAGTGTACTGTTGCCCTTTAAAAGTAAAGGCAAACTTGTACTGATCCTCCCGCCGCAACGGAATGGACCAAAAACCGTTCGAGATATCCAGCACCGTGAACGTGGTCGCGGATGCTGGAATACTCCCTATTAGGTCGGCAACTGCTGCTACCGTGGGTGCGCAGGCTGGGATGTTACTGTTGAGGACTCTGTAGTCCACCGTGGCCCTCCATGAATTGTCCGGCTTCCTTACCGGCCATAATGGGGAGTTCACGTGAGTGGCTATCGGCCTCAACACGCCCTGCTGCACCAATGAAGATATTGCTGTCTCCATGTTGGGTTCTGCTTCCTTGGGGAAGTTATACTGCTTTTGGGGTCGGATCATGGGGTCCCCGTCTACGCTGACCTCAAACCCGGTGACCCTCCCACAGTCGTGCTTGTGGGTGGCAAACGCGGTCAGATTGTCCGACACAAACGCTTGCAAGTCCGTTGGGACGTCCGCGACCATAAGCTCGAGGTCGTAACCTCCTGACGGCTTCATGGTGCACAGGGCCCCCTTTTCTCCCTTCCCTGGGATCATGACTACCTTGCCTAACCCATTCTCGGCTCCCCAGAGACAGTGATTTCTAAGGTCCACGAGGATCCCGTGTTCCACCAAGAAATCAGACCCGAGGATGCCTTTACCACCCCCCTCGTTCCACTTCATCAGGATACACGTCCATGTGGTGTGGAGTGCTCCCAAATGAATGGAGAGCGGGATGGAGAACGCGCCAGCCTGTTCTTTGCCTGTGAAACCCGCTACTGAGAATGGAGCCTGGGTAGACAGAGGTGAGGAAAAAGGTTTAGCTGTGTGGATCACGGTACATGATGCCCCCGTATCCAACAGGTAACTACCCTTTTCCTTCTCTACCTCCATCTCCACAAGGGGTCTTCTCCACGCGTCATACCGGAGCGGACACAGGTAGACAGGCTGCGCGGGCTTTAGTCATTGGGGCGCTGCGGTTTGGGCTGGGGGAGCAACAGGGCCGTTGGCGACTGCCACCTTCCCCTGCGAGGTCATTAGAGACCGCATTGCCTCTAAAACTGACTCGATCGCATCGGGATGGATCGACACATCGACTCCTTTCTCCCGGATAGGTGTTTGGGCTGGGGCTGAGGGAGCTTTTCCCTTTAAATCCTTCCAGGGATTTTTACAGTCCCGGCGCCAGTGACCTTCCTTCCCACACCCGTAACAACTATTCTTGGCTTGGGGAGGGCGATTCCCCTCCTGATGCCATTCCTTTTTAACAGGAGCTGCAGGCCTCGCCTCATGCACCTTTCCCTTCGGGGGAGGCACCTCCTTACTCCTGCTGTTCCTGTAACCTATCGTGAGCTGATCAAGTACTATCTCCTCCGTGGAGCGGGGGTTATTGGGATCAAACCATGTTTTGGCCTGCTCCCTCACCTGTGGCAAGCAATTGGTGACCAGGCACCGGAGCCAATGAGCCCTTTGACCATCGTCCAGCCCGTCTCGGGCCGGCCTGCCCGGGCAGCTGCGCCGATACACTGGCCACAACCTTCCGGCGAAAACCCGTGGGGGCTCTCCCTCTAGCTGTACCGTCCTATCCAATCGGAGGAACGGACTCCCGTCATTTCCCCCCATAACCTCCATGATCTCGTCCTGTAAAACCTCATACTCCCTATGCCCTCTCTTGCTCTCGTCAGAGAGACACTGGAGGATCGAGCTGTCCAGGGAGAACAGCAGCATTCTGGACTGCTCTACCCCGTCGCAGTCATTAACTGCTGCGGTCTGCTCCACGTCCCTAAAATGGACGGAGGGATCTCCTGACTCGGAGAGTTTTGGGATGTGGCTTATCATTGCCCTTAGCTGTTGTGCGCTGTGGGGCATTACGATCTGATTCACGAGGGGTCCCTCATTGCCATTGTCGTTGTCCGGACCGAGCCTCCGGTGTCGAGCGGGACACATCGGTGCCGGCTTCGACCCTACTACCTGGGGTTGCTCTACCTCAGGAATCTCTTCGACTAACTCCACCGTTTCCTCCCCCTCAACCCAAGACTCATTATAGCTGGGAGGTGCCGAGGGCTCGGTGGTTGGTACCCCAACTGCCTCTCGCGGAATCGGTCTTTTGGATTCCCTGGCTAACTGTAGATGGCTCGCTGGTGGGTTTATGAGACACACCAAGCCGTTTGCCTTCGCTAGGGCCGTTCTCAGGTCCTCTAGCTCCCTTTGGCAAGCGCTATGGTCGGTGTTCTCAGACCTATCCTCGATGGCCATCTTGTACGCTGCTCTAGCTCCCAGAATACTCTCCTCCTGAGCCTTTACCTGCTGAGCTAGGCGAACACACCTGTCTCTCATTCTTCCTTCACTGGTCTTGACCTCAGTGACCTGACACTCCAAGTAATCTATCTTGGTCTCATGGCGATTGGTTATGGATTGGCATTCCTGATTCAACGCGTTGAGCGATGCAATCAGTCTCTTTCCTCCCGCAACCTTTTCCTCTACTTCTGCTAGTAACCCTTTGATCTGGGCCGTCTGTGCTACAACGACTTGGTCCAAAAGCTGGACTTGCTTCTTGTAGCACATCAGCCAGACCGCCTTTTCTACAGATCTTTTGTGCTCTTTGCTTTCTGTCCACTTGATGGCTGCATCTAGCGGGCACCTATCTCTTAATAGGTCGGATATCCACTGTTTTGTAAGGTTTACCTTCCCAAAAACATAATCTGCTATTCTCTCATCCATCACATTTCGTTTATTCAGACCTTGATCTAACACACTACATTCTTGCTGCCAAGGTCCTGCCACGGTCGCCATCTCTGTAGGGGGTTTCTCTTGCTTGCTCTGGTCTCCTGCCAGGCTTCTTGCAATAATTACCCGTGAGTGGTTCGACCCACTCGCCCCTACGGCCCTAGACCTTGGACTTAGGTGCAGGGAGCTGTAGTGCAGAAAAACTCAATAGACCAGGTCGAATAGCACGAAATGGATGCCTTTATTGAACAGTTTGCAGCATTATAAAATACATGTCATATGCACAGATTAAAGCAACTACAAGCATGCACACATCTATAAACTTAACTCTATAGAAATGGGGAACACACGGCACATCGTAAAAGGGGTAACACATTACAATTACCCTTAACCCCCTCCCCTAGACCTAACTAAGTTTCGATTTGAGGAACTCGGGATCATGCTCACCACTTTAAGAATTTCGAAAAGGGGTTTGCAGCCTTTCGACACAGCTTTCCGTCGTCACGTGGGTTTGGAAGGTTCTGGCGCAGCTTGTTTTCCTCTTGGTTCTCCTGCGATGAGCGCTCGCCGATGTGATGTTGAGACACTGGAGTGCCGGGCCCTGAGTGTCTTCTTCTCCGGCCTGGGTTGTCGATCTCCCGATGGTCTTCCCCGGGGCGGGACGCTGGTCCCAAATTGTTTTCTTTATACAGTCATAATGTCCTTCTGATTTGGAGCAGAGCTGGAGTACAGAGTGTCTTCTTCTTCGGCCTGGGTCGTCGATGATCTCCCGACAAAAGTACCCGGGCCACCCTCGTCGTCTTCCCGTCGTGGCCGGGCCTTGCCTGGCCGAGCTGGCTTCCAAGCCGAAATCTTCTCGTCGTCTTCTCGTCGTGGCCGGGCCTTGCCTGCCCGAACACCGAACACGTTCCGAACCGAAGTGCTGTGTGAAGGTCTCTGATGGTCTTGAAGCGTCTTACCGAAGAAGTTGAAGAAGCAGTACCGTACAAGTTCCGAAGCTACTGATGGACCTTTTCAATCCACAGTTATACCTTTTTGGGACATTCTTATCTCCCGCCAAATCATAGTCCTGTCTTTGTAATAATTTTGGCGGGCAGAACTCTCTGCAGGGGTGTTTTGTTTTCATAACGGGAGTCGGTGATAGCTTAACTGGCCTTCCTGGGCCGATAATGTCTTTGCTTTGTCGCCGTAACTTGGTTTGTATATTGATCGGTCTGGAGATTGCCCTGGATGGCTGTTAAACGGCTTTTCTTTGTACAGTGTAATGGGTTAAAGTGTTCGTTCAATTGTCCGCCCATTTCTTGATGGGTCTCAACCTGCTACCCAAATCTGTCCTGTACTTATAATCTAATCAATATGTATACTCAGTTCCCTGAGTTTCGGCTTCCCGAAACTGGTTTTCGCGGGCTTTAATGTCCTCAATCCACAAGCCTGTCTGGCTTGCAGCAACAGAAATTCAAATGGTCCCAGAAGCTGGTCACGAGGTCTGGCGGCCATTTTGTGTGCCCTTTTATCAAAGGTTTCTCTGTACAAGCTTCTTTTGGTCAATAAAGCTGTTTTATTAACCCTAATTTCCTGCGTGATTATTTAATGAAAATTTCGCGAATCTTACACCTCACAACTGACAGAAGAAATTTGTTAAAGAATAGTTAGTGGTTTGCTAGTTCTCACTAATTATGCTGTTTTGCTTTGTGAAGTAAAGCAGCCCTTTCTACGTAACAATACCACTGCCGGAGGATCATGATTTAGCTACACCGCTCACATAATGAGGCTGTGAGGAATAAGATTTCTCGATACCTTTTGAAGGGTTCCTCAGGTTCTGAAGACCACCCCTTCTAATGCCTGTTCGGTGAAAGCCTCGCACATCATTACGAAGCTTTCAGAATGGATCCAAATTCCATTTCAGTCAAACTGTTAGAGGGGTCCCTTCAACAAGCCAGGTTTCATCTCCAGGTTTCATCTTCTACCGATGCTGCCTGACCTGCTGAGTATTTCCAGCATTTTCTGTTATTTATTTCATCTCCTGACGCTGGTCGGATTAGAGCTATGTAAACTGTGTCAGCAAGTACATATGTGCTCAAACAAACAATCATTTATTTTAATTGACTGCACTAATATTGTGATTGATGCGCTCGGAATGAAGTGTGGAACACTGAACTGTTTGCAAAGCGGAATTAACTGAACCTTTATAATGTGTAACTATATAATAATGTGTAACTATATACAATTCACAAAGCAGACTTAGCGTGAAAAACTAGCATGGCAAGCATGAAAATCAAATGGTGGAGAAATTCCAAACATTTAATGTAAACTGAAAATTTGTAAGAGACAATAACTCACGCTGATTAGTTGAATCAAGTGATTAGTTAGTGGTAACTCTGAGATAATAAGGGATTAGCTAGTTTGATTACACCCTGGGCTTTCTATCAAATCGATTGGGCCTTGGGCACCTGGTGATTAATTGAAGGACAAACAATCATCGGTCGGAAGGAGCAACCAGTACAGTAACTTGGCAACACAAACAAAAGCAATGTTTGCATGAAACATCTGATCATATTTCGCCCTGACTCTTTCCCATTTAAAAGAGCTGCATCTTTCCGTCAGGGACTAAGGGGGGAAAATTCAGTTGGTTTGTGCCTCCTTAAGAGGGCGCTAATGGGGCACAAAGCAACTAGCGCCCGGGCGCGGCGATGTTTGCACTGCTCGCGAAATTGACCAGACATTTTGTGGCGGCGCTAAACGCTACCACCACGATCTCCTGTGCCGGCAGATCGTGATGTCAGTCGAGCGTGTAACACCCCGGTAGCGGCCCGGACCGGATATTGAGTGGCGCCCTCTGTCTTACCGCCTGCCGCTAGCAACGACAGGTTGAGGGGAGCGTTTTGCAGTTGGGAAGGGACTGGGGGAGCTCTATTTAAAGGTGACCGCTTCCTGCCCTTTTTTGTCGGCAACATTTTTGCACCACGCATTCTGAGAGAGAGAGAGAGACTTCTGGAGAGATTCAACGCTGTGTGAAGGAGTTCTGGGTACTGAGCAGCACTTTGCAGGTTCATTTTGATTTGACCTTCCTTGCATCGATTTAGAAGAGACTGTGGGGGCTGCACTCTGAGCTCTTTCCCTGGGTCTCTCCATTGTTCTTTCCAGCAGATTTGATGTACAGGTCTCTCCGGGCCGAGATTCAAGGCTGCAATGAGCAGGGCGTGGATGGAGAGCAAGATCGACCCTCCCCTTTAAGAACTGGCCGGCGCCAGCGTGTCTGTGTTCCATTGCTGACTGACATCACATGAGCTTCACCAGCGCTCTGAGGTAGCGCCTCGCTCCTCGGCGTTAGCGCCTTAAGAGAGGTGTGTAGCGCCTGATTTAGTGCGCCAATCACCTCCAGGGGCGATAGAAGCCAAGTTTGCAGTCAGAGGCAATAATTAGCGCCAGGCGATAAACTTTGTGCCCGGCCGATAATTGCACCCCAAACGGGGCGATACCGAATTTCGCCCCCTCAGAGTATGAGAGAGGCAGAAAGCATCGAAAGGCATTTTGGGGGAGATTTTCGACTTGCCAGCCCAGCGTAAAACAGGGGTTGCGAATCAGCTGCCCTTGATAGAAACCGCCCGGTTTTCATTTCCAGCGACATCAATGGAGTTGAAGATCAGGCGGTTTCTATAACAGGCGGGCGGACGCATCGTCAGTTTTACAAACGCTGGAAATCTGAAAAACAGCGAATGCTGGAAATACTCAGCGGGTCAGGCAGCATCTGTGGAGAGAGAAACAGAGTTAACGTTTCAGGTCAATGACCTTTCGTCAGAACTGGAAAAAGTTAGAGATGAACAGCTTTTAAGCAAGTACAGAGGTAGGGAAAGGGAGGAGGGGTGAGGAGAGAACTAAAGGGAAGGTCTGTGATAGGGTGGAAGGCAGGAGAGACTAAATGACAAAAGTGATTTGGTGCAAGGCGAAAGTAAAAGAAGAAAAAGAAAGACCTGCATTTCTATAGCGCCTTTCACGACCACCGGACGTCCCAAAGCACTTTACAGCCAATGAAGTACTTTTTGAAATGTAGTCACTGTTGCGATGTAGGAAACACAACAGCCAATTTGTGCACAGCAAGCTCCCACAAGCAGCAATGTGATAATGACCAGATAATCTGTTTTAGTGATGTTGAGTAGGTGATAATGAGACAAGTATAGAAACAAAGATTTTAACATTAATGCCAGTTATGCGCCCGGCAGTAAGTTTAAAATCTACCCCATTTGAGTAGAATTCTCTCCACATTTGTTTAGATGTTGAGCCAGAATCATCAGTATTAATGAACAACAACAACATCTTGCATTTATATAGCACCTTTTCCTAAAAACAATCCGAAGGCACTTCACAGGAGCGTTATCAGATGAAAATGGACACCGAGCCGAAGGGGGGAGGGGAGGGGAGGGGCAGCCAAAGAGGCAGGTATTAAGGAGCTGCTCAGGGGAAGAGAGGTGGAGAGGTTGAGGGAGGGAATTTTAGACCGTGGGGCAGAGATGGCTGAAGGCACAGCCACCAATAGTGGGGCGAAGGGAGTGGGGGGGGGGATACACGAGAGGCCAGAATCAGAGGAACAAAGGGTTCGGGGGGAGGGTTGTAGGGCTGGAGGAGGTTAGAGAGATAGAGATGGGGAAAACCATGAAGGGATTTGAATGCGACGATGAGAATTAAAAATTGGAGGGGTTGGGGGACCGGGAGCCAAAGTAGGTCAGGGAGCACAGGGGTGATGGGTACACGTGGAGTAATTTCACAAATACTTTGTTCAGGTCAGTAGAAATAACGAGCCCAGTTTTTCTTCAGAAGGGGGAAGTTGCAGAGTTGGGTGTCATGACTGCTCAGAGCAGAGGCAATTGGGGTTCAGCGTGTGCGGGGTTGAAAGATCAGAGGTTGGTTTATTTTATAGCAAAGGTGATATCTTTAATAATGGGTGTTAATCTCATGTTACTCTTGCTCCATGTAAGACCCTCTTGATCTGCCAGTGTTAAATAATGACCATTGGAAAATCTACCCTCTTGTGTTTGTTTTTTTCTCCGTTACAGGTCCTTGTCCGACCGTAGGCGCAGTTCGTTGGTTGTTTGTTTACCTGGGCTTGAGATAGTTCCTGGGGATTTATTAATTTCTAATGGCGCTGAGCATCTTTATCGTACAGTTTCAACACCTACTCTCAGTATGGGTAAGCTCACAGACCTGTATGGAAGTCTTTCGTCTCTGTATATATTTGACCTTCTTTGATCCTTTGCTTTGGAGATGTGTCATATTTCAGAAACCTGGTTGTTTGAATATTCTGTTGACTGAGCATTGTAAATCATCTGTTAGATAGGATATCAAAATTCTAAAGCCATCCCAATTTCCTCTTTCAGAATCCAAGAAGTCAAAATGGCCCTTCACAAAACGAGGGATGGTAAGACTTTGTCGTGTTTTAATAGAGCGTTTAATATTCCAGCACTCGCTCAGATTTTGTAGGCGGTACAGATTGAACAAGTAATGCATGTGAACTGAGCAACTTGCATCAGACACTTCCCGAGAGAGCAGCAAGCTGTGCCTCACTCACCTCCTTGCACGTGAATATGGCCAGGTTATGTTCCAGTGATTCTCCCAAACCCTGATAAATTTAGCAGGTGCAAAGTCGTTTAACCTATCCTGAACCTTAACCCTAATGTGCTGTACCTCTGATGTTAGTAAGAAGTCACACAACACCAGGTTATAGTCCAACAGCTTTATTTGAAATCACAAGCTTTCGGAGCACTGCTCCTTCATCAGGTGAAGTGAAGAGTTGCATATAAGCACAGCATATATAGTCAGAGAGTACTGCCAGATGATTACAGGTAATCTTTCTAACTGCCCTTTATCACACCTCGGCAGAGAGATAATCACAGCAATCACAGGTGTGAATGGTGTCCAAACAGGTCAGTCAGGAAAACATTACATCAAAGAACAATGAGGTGGGGTCACAAGGGGTCAAATGTTGCAGATGCTGGGGTCTGTATGAAAAAACAAAAAACAGACAAAAAACTATTTTTTTGCTGGAAATCACAGCAGGTCCGGCCGCATCTGTGTAGAGAGAACAAGCCAATGACGACTCGAGTCTGGATGGCACTACGTCAGGTGGGGTTACATGTAGCGTGACATGAACCCAAGATCCCGGTTGAGGCCATCCTCATGAGTGCGGAACTTGGCTATCAGTTTCTGTTTGACGATTTTGCGTTGTCGTGTGTCTCAAAGGCCGCCTTGGAGAATGTTAAGTCTGTGTGTTATATTGAGAATTAATACACAGACCACAAGGGTAAAAATTAACAGGTCTTTACTAGTCGAAGGTCAGGGCGGAACTGCCCAATAAATCATTATACCACACTTATATACCGGTGTGGTCACCACCGGTATTACAGTATACAGCAGCCAAGATAAAGTAGTGCAACTCTTAAAATAGTTCTCTTAAAGGTGGAACGGTTCTCTTAAAGGTGGAACGGTTACATACACTACAATCCTCCCTTTTTAGCTTAACAGTATATATATTCCCCATTAAACATAACATCATAACATATATATACACAACTTCATGTGAAAACAGTTCACAGATTCAGTCTCTGAGGCGGCGCCTCCTGCGCTTCCTGACTCGGTCCGGATAATGCCTCGGTGGTGTAGTAGTTTTCGGTGGTGTAGTAGGTTCTTTTGGCAAGGTCGATTCGGCTTGAATGCCAGTGTCGGGTTCATCTGATTCCAGTATCACCGGATCGGAGGTAGATACTATGGGTATCTCTGCTTCATCATTAGGCATATAAAGTCATGGAGTAGGTTCTCGTTGCTGGGGTGACTCATCTAATAGTCCTTCACTGGACTTAACAGCTTGAACTTTCGTAACATCAGAACCAGCATTGCTGACTTCTAAAGGCTCGAGTACCTTGGGAAGTTTTTCTACTTCCAGACTGATTTGGCTCAGTTCGGAGGGACCACGTGCGTGACCTGGTAGGGGTGATAATGGTTCAGATGAGTCATCATCTTCTGCTTCCTCTCTATTGTCTTCTAATTCCTCCATCACTTCAGCTTTTGCCTCTGCCACCAATTTTTCATCTGCTAAGTTCAATTTTTCATCTGACTGTAAGCTTTCCACTTGCAGCTTCAGCTTTTCATTGGAAAACTTAAGTTGCCTCATCTCCTCCATGCCCAGCTGGGCGTTAACCAGCTTTTGTTCCACATCCAGACATCTCTCCTGAAGAGACTTCTTCATGTGTTCAGCTTCATCCAGCTTTTTCTGGGCTTCCTGCAAGTCTTTTACTAATGACATCACTTGTGATTTCAATACTTCAACTTCATTCGGAGAGTGATTGTTCGGACTATTCAATCCCTCTACTGGAGCAGCTGTTTCAGCGTTCTGTTGTTCTACATTGACGTGAGTCAGCGTACTCTTGGCATCCAAGGGCTGCTCTGCTGCAATCTTCTCAGTCTGTGTTGCAACCTCAGCTGTTTCAATAACTTTTGAGAGCTCCGAAACCCTTTCCTTTGAAGATTGAAGCTCGTGTTCAAGTTTTTCCAAATTCAGAGTCTTATCCCTCAGCATATGAAGGAGTTGGCTGACCGTTAACTCTTCTGACATCAGGTGTCTCCCAGTATCGTCGTCGTGTGTTTTTGATGTATAGGCTGCAGGGCTGTTTGTAACCTTGCACTGGGGGTCCTTTGTTGCTTTTAATTCGCCATCATCCGCAGCCTCCACCGTTCGAATTTCAACAAATGAATCGTCCGGTGATGCTGCACCCAACTTCAGTAGGAGCTCGGAATTCATGGCAACCACATCAGCCTTTCCTGCCTGCAACCGGCTAACAAGCGCCTTCAGTTGCTGAACATCCTGCTCCACCAGATTAGGGCACGCACCTTCAGAAACTGAATCAGCTTTGATTCGTTTGGCCTCCTCGCGCAGACGGTTTGTGTGTTCCTGCTCCATTTTCTCAATCAGCTGCTTCTGCTGTCTTCCCAGATTCTCCAACTCTGTGTCAAAGAACTTTTTCTTTGCATTCATCTCTTGCTCAAAACGGCGAATCATTTGTTCTAATTGTTGTTGTAGTTTGAGATTGAGTTGAGTTCGAGCCCCGGGTTCCTCAGAAATGTGCATGTCTGTAGACTGGACAGACTCAGAATTCTCTGTCAAACTATGTTGTTGTTGTTCAGTGGAATTCTGCTCTGATACTTTGTTCTCTCCTGAAGCATTTATACACTCCTTCGTTTTTCCATCATTAGTCTGCAAGTCCATTTTAGACTTGTCTTTTGCACATGGGCTGGTCTTACCATCATCAGTTCCAGGGTCTGAGCTGATTGTCTTCCGAGTTCTCACTCTCTGCTTTGTCACTGTCACTGCTGCATATGCCCTCATCCAATATTCTGGACAATCGTGCAGGTTTGACATCTTTTCTTTTTCCGGAATCTCCCGTTATTGCTTTTAGGGAGTGCCAGTCCATCTTTATTTTCCTGATCCACTCCCGTCCCAGAAGTGGTGGACCTCCCTCAGGTAGTACATATAAGTCCATTCCTTGGTGTTCTTTGCCCTTGTGTTTCACCTTGACTTTTATCTTTCCGATGGGGTATACTCTTTGCCCCGTGTATGTCTTCAAGACAATCTCGGTATCTCTCAAGGGTATATGCGAGAATAGCCGCTTGTAGTCCCTTCGGTTTATGACTGTTAGGGCTGATCCTGTGTCCAATTCCATTTTCACTTGGACTCCGGCTATCTTGAGCGTGACCCAGATAGTTTGTAGGTCAGCTTCCTTACTCACATTGTGAATTCTCAGACTACCCAGTTCCTGGTTGTTGGAGTCTGAATCCGAATTCTGTTCATCCGAACTCTTCTCAGCCACCTTATGTACCTTTCTGCACTTTTCCTGCGGTGACTTTTTGTTGCTGGTCTTCTTTCCTGACCGGCATACTTTAGCTATGTGACCAAGCTTGCCACATTTTCTACATTCCTGGTTTTTAAACCAGCATTGGTTCTGATCGTGTGTTGTCTTCCCACAACGATAACATTTCGTTGTACCCGAAGCCATTTGATCTACGCTGAGTACCGCTCCCTTCAGCTGCATTTCCGCAGCGCCTCTGGCCCCGACTTCTGTCCGGCTCTTTTCCCCGGCCGTGGTCGAGTTCTCCGCCCTTATATCCTCCAATCTTCCCTCCCCTACTTCACAGTCAACGTGGCCGACTCGCTGTTCGTCGCTGATCGGCTTACCCACCACCGTGATAGAAGGGATGATCCTGCCTGTTGCTGATGGAAGGCTTCGTGTTAGAATTCTTCCATTGCTCTGCAGACTCGAGTCTTTTCTCAGCAGAATGATGAGGGCGGATGCCTCTTCTCGACGCCCGTTAAACTGCCTTGGATAATCTCTGCCGCAGGGTAAGATCATACTCGTCGCCACTGTTAAGTCTGTGTGTTATATTGAGAATTAATACACAGACCACAAGAGTAAAAATTAACAGGTCTTTACTAGTCGAAGGTCAGGGCGGAACTGCCCAATAAATCATTACACCGCACTTATATACCGGTGTGGTGACCGCCGGTATTACAGTATACAGCAGCCAAGATAAAGTAGTGCAACTCTTAAAATAGTTCTCTTAAAGGTGGAACGGTTCTCTTAAAGGTGGAACGGTTACATACACTACAGAGAATGCTTACCCAAAGATCGGAGGCTGAATGTCCTTGACTGCTGAAGTGTTCCCTGACTGGGAGGGAACACTCCTGCCTGGCGATTGTTGTGCGGTGTCCGTTCATCCGTTGTTGCAGTGTCTGCATGGTTTCGCCGATGTACCATGCTCCGGGGCATCCTTTCCTGCAACGTATGAGGTAGACAACGTTACCTGTAATCATCTGGCAGTACTCTCTGACTATATATGCTGTGCTTATATGCAACTCTTCACTTCACCTGATGAAGGAGCAGCGCTCCGAAAGCTTGTGATTTCAAATAAAGTTGTTAGACTATAACCTGGTGTTGTGTGACTTCTTACATTTGTCCACCCCAGTCCAACACTGGCATCTCCACATCATCTGATGTTAGTAGCTGTCTATTCACATATCCCTAACACCAATAAGTAAGATGCAAAGTTTCTTTCTTACAATGAATACCTGTAAAATATGTAAAATAATGTAAAATACCCTGTGTTATATATAATTAACTAGTATCCTCCCGTAGAACTTTCTTCACTGGGCTTTAAACTGGGAGTGGACCAGCATGATCTTCATCCACTCCTCTTCCTTGGGCTCCTCCTGCATCGCTGTCTTCAGTCAAGTGAGGTCGGAGGCCTAATATCCAGGGCTCCTCGGACCTCTCCATATGTGCCCCAAAAATGGGCGCTCTTGAATTTTCTAGGCCATTATGTTTGGATGAAGAGTCCTGTTGTCGGTTATAATCATTTTCCTTTTTTTTTAGCCCAATTTACCTTCTTTTCCCCAAACAATGACTCCAGCCACCCTCCAACATCTTACCCAAGCAACCATTCGACATGGGCAAGCCATGACAGTCAGTGTTTACAGACTGTCCAACTGTGGGAGAGGGAAGGGTCTGGTTCCTTCCCCACTTGACAGCAGTTAACATGCGTTAGGAGCAGGGGTTATTGCAAAGCAACTGGGACCAGGAACTCCGGGTCAGTTTTTTGCTCCCTAACTCAGGGTGCAAAGGTCAACTGTGGCACTCTGTGACCTCTGCCCCAAGCGGAGAGCAACTAACTTGGGCTGGACCAGGGATTGAACCCGGGCCTTCCCTTGTCTGGAGTGGCTCAGCTACTCACTGACCGAACCCTGTTGAACCATGGGGGGAAAGCTGTTTATATCGCAATCCATTCGTGTTTGCTCCTTAGCATGAAAGCTAAATTAGGACACGCTATTATACAAGGAGGCCAAGTTTAAAAAATATAAATTCGGAAATAAAGAGCTAGTATCAGTAAAAATGACCATGAAGCTGGCAGATTGTTGTAAAAACCCAACTGATTCACTAATGTCTTTTAAGGAAGGAAATCTGCCGCCCTTACCCGGTCTGGCCTGTATGTGACTCCAGTCTCACACCAATGCTCTTGCCTCTTAACTGCCCTCTGAAGTGGCCCAGCAAAGCCCTCAGTCGTTTCAAAAATGCAACAAGGAATTTCAGTTCAAGAGGGCGGCGGCCCACCACCACCTTCTCAGGGCAACTAGGGATGGGCCTTGCCAGCAACGCCCCCATCCTGAGAATTAAATTTTTAGAAAGTTCGCACAGCCAGTGGGGAGACTTGCCCACTAGCAGTGCATATCTGAAATACGGGACACGATTGGGCACAATTTTCCGATGGTGGTGGGTAAATCATGCTCAGTGTGCACAGAGTTTCCAACAGGGTGGTTGGGGGGGGGGGTTGGCGGGAGGACGAGCCCCCCATGCACAGCCCAGACTCTTAAAATCACCCTCGACGTGTCACGTTAGCAAAAGATATTAGACGTATTTAACTAGGAATCAGAATCAGAAACATTTTAAGGGATAGTAATTGGTCTTGGGCGGTGGAGCAAACTGGGCAGTATCGGATCGGGCGCCCGTTACACACAGTGCCCGATATTCAGTTCTATTGACTGCGGTGGAGCTGAACATCGGGCGCTGCGGATAACGGGCTGCCGATCCAATACTGCCCGCTTTGCACCACCCTCCAAGACGAATTTCTACCCCTATGCCCTCTGCCTGTACTCAGATTTCTTAGTGGCGGCACGAGGATAGTGCAAATCTCCTGGGTTGCACGAGTCCCCGAGCCGGTCAGGGGGCCCCGAGCGGAGCCGCTGATAAATTTAAGGATTGAGGTAAATCGATCTCGGCTTTATAGAGGGGCTCCCCCCCCAAAACAGAACCATTGCACAAGACCCCCGCCAGGCAAACGTCGCCCCCGAGAGTTCTGCACAATATTGGTATTTTTCCACACTCTAACTTTACACAATCATTTTACGCCTGTAGTTTCAGAGTAAAGTGAGGCACAAGCAAATATCCGACCTAGAGAACCTTCTGGCATCCCTCGAGATCGCGGACTGCACAGATCACGGCTTCCAACAGTACAAGGTATTTCGTTTTGACTCATCACTGTCACCGACCAAACGCCCCCCCTGCCTTCAGGCTCCCCCTCTCTCAGTCAGAAGAGTGAAGCAGTTGGCAGTTCACCTCTCTCTGACCTCCGACCTCAGTGCTCCGAAGGAACTCTGCTGACATCAGGTCTTTCTGGATCTAGCTCTGTAGTATTTACTATCTTAAAAAAAATCGCCATCAGCTCCCCTCTCAGTCACCTTTCATAGGAACATAACAACAGGAGTAGGCCATTCAGCCCCTCGTGCCTGTTCCGCCAGTCAGCTGATCCGTCCCTCAACTCCATGTTCCTGCCTTTGCGACATATCCCTTGATACCCTTACCCAACAAGAACCGAGCTCAGTCCTGAAAGCTCCAGTTGATCCTCAGCATCCACAGCCTTTTGGGGGGAAGAGTTCCAGATTTCCACCACCCTTTGTATGAAAGTGTTTCCTGATTTCACTCCTGAATGGCCTGGCTCCAATTTGAAGATTGTGCCCCCTTGTTCTTGATTCCCCCACCAGAGGAAATAGTTTCTCTCCATCTACCCTACTGAATCTTTTTATCATTTTAAACACCTCGATCAGAGCAACCCGCAACTTCTACACTCAAGGGAATACAAGCCCAGTTCATGCAACTTGATAATATCATTTAACCTGTTTACCCCCGGTATCATTCTGGTGAATCTGCGCTGCACCCCCTCCAAGGCCAATACATCCTTCCTGAGGTGCGGGGCCCAGAACTGAATGCAGCACTCCAGATGAGGTCTTTCAAAGTTGAAGAGCTGAAGTTTCCCTCATAACTGGGTCCTCTGATGTTAGGGATCAGTCAAATGATTTCTCTGCCTGCAGAGTTTAAGGGCAAGAATTTCCCAGGGCCATGGAGGCGGGAATGGAGGCGTGTGGGGTGTTAAAATCGCAAAATCGGGGGGCACGAACACGACCCACCTCCATGCCCGTTTCCCAGGAGGCGGGCACCTGACTTGTGCTGGGAGCTGCCTCCCCGGGGCAGGAAGGGGATTAGTGCCAATTTTTGCCTGTTAACAGGTAGTTAACAGGCAGTTTTTAGCCTAATCCCTATTTTTATCCCTGAAGTGTGGGCTGCCCGACGGCTCCAACCCACGCCAAGTTAGCGAGGCGAACCGTCGGGCTGAAGGACTTGGAGGGTTCAAGATGTCCGGTGTTCAGGTGAGTGATGGGTGCATGAGTGCAGAGGTAAGTGTGTTTGGTGTGTGTAAAGTGTTTAAATAAGTTTTGTTATAAATCTCATCATTCATCAAGAAACTACTCATGAAATAACACTGGACGGCCAGCTGGTGGCGCCGTCCAAGGAGTATAAATACTCGGGCGTCGGCCCCAGCTTGCCAGGGACATTTTGTAAGACAAGGAACTAGTGAAGTACAACTAGACCTCCATGTTCGGAAACAAGTTGATTAAAGCCTTGCTTTATGCTCAAACCAAGTGCGTAGTGAGTTTTATTACGTCAAGTTTTACTTACCTTTATTTACTAATGCAGGCTTCCTTCCTTCAGGTCTCGGGAGTCCCTCATCTCACCGGCACAGAAAGCAGAATGGCCACGAGCTGTCAAAAGCTGCAGCCTCTGCTTTCTGTTCTGGAGAGATCTCTAAATCAGCCTGAGAGGAAGGAATTAACTTGGAGTACAGATTGTCCGTGTTTGACAGCTTCAAAGAGCTGTCAAACGCTGATATTTCATCTGTCAAAAGCTCTTGACAGATGAAATGTCAATCTGTGACATCACCTGTTGCCGGGTGGCCCTTAATTGGCCTGCTGAGCCCGCTGGGCGGCTCAACAAGGCCAACCAAGTCAAAATCGAACTCGATGGAGGCGGGACTACAACCCCGAAAGTGGGAGTCCTGCCTCCTACTCACCTCCATTGATAAAATCCAGCCCTAACTGTTTCCCTCGTGCCAATGTGCTGGCCTTTCGGTATCAGTTTATCTAATACTTACTTACCTTGTCAGGGTAAAAGCTGGACACACGTAATGAAGATCCAGAACCTTAACCCAGAGACCTGGACTGAGCAGAAGGATAAGAAGCTACAGGAGGCCATGTGGGAGATCTTCACCAGTGAATGCACCTACTTCGGGGACCAGTTACTGGTGATGGAGGAGGTGGGTTTGTCAATCTTGCCCATCGCTTCAATCTTAACTGTTCAAAGTGTTATTAAAAATAAGCCCAAGGTACCCATAACAGAGTCAATGTCCAGAGAATCTGGCAGACATCAAGAATATTCTGCACAGTTGGAAGTAAAGGGGAGGATCAAGGACGATTGGTATTTACAGATTTCAGATACTGGAGCATTTTCCTACAGCTTAAGAGTACAAATAGTTCATGTGGGCAGTTTGTATCCCTTTGCCCCTCCCCAGTTTCCCATCGCCCCTCCCCAGTTTCCCTTTGCCCCTCCCCAGTTTCCCTTTGCCCCTCCCCAGTTTCCCTTTGCCCCTCCTATGTTTCCTATTGCCCCTCCCCAGTTTCCCTTTGCCCCTCCCCAGTTTCCCTTAGCCCCTCCCCAGTTTCCCTTTGCCCCTCCCCAGTTTCCTATTGCCCCTCCCCAGTTTCCCATTGCCCCTCCCCAGTTTCCCTTTGCCTCTCCCCAGTTTCCCTTTGCCTCTCCCCAGTTTCCCTTTGCCCCTCCCCAGTTTCCCATCACCCCTCCCCAGTTTCCCATCACCCCTCCCCAGTTTCCCATCGCCCCTCCCCAGTTTCCCATCGCCCCTCCACAGTTTCCCATCGCCCCTCCCCAGTTTCCCTTTGCCCCTCCCCAGTTTCCCTTTGCCCCTCCCCAGTTTCCCATCGCCCCTCCCCAGTTTCCCTTTGCCCCTCCCCAGTTTCCCATCGCCCCTCCCCAGTTTCCCTTTGCCCCTCCCCAGTTTCCCATCGCCCCTCCCCAGTTTCCCTTTGCCCCTCCCCAGTTTCCCTTTGCCCCTCCCCAGTTTCCCTTTGCCCCTCCCCAGTTTCCCTTTGCCCCTCCTACGTTTCCTATTGCCCCTCCCCAGTTTCCCTTTGCCCCTCCCCAGTTTCCCTCAGCCCCTCCCCAGTTTCCCTTTGCCCCTCCCCAGTTTCCTATTGCCCCTCCCCAGTTTCCCATTGCCCCTCCCCAGTTTCCCTTTGCCTCTCCCCAGTTTCCCATTGCCCCTCCCCAGTTTCCCTTTGCCCCTCCCCAGTTTCCCTTTGCCCCTCCCCAGTTTCCATTTGCCCCTCCCCAGTTTCTCATTGCCCCTCCCCAGTTTTCCACTGCCCCTCCCCAGTTTCCCTTTGCCCCTCCCCAGTTTCCCATTGCCCCTCCCCAGTTTCCCATTGCCCCTCCCCAGTTTCCCATTGCCCCTCCCCAGTTTCCCTTTGCCTCTCCTCAGTTTCCCTTTGCCCCTCCCCAGTTTCCCTTTGCCCCTCCCCAGTTTCCCATCACCCCTCCCCAGTTTCCCATCACCCCTCCCCAGTTTCCCATCGCCCCTCCCCAGTTTCCCATCGCCCCTCCACAGTTTCCCATCGCCCCTTCCCAGTTTCCCTTTGCCCCTCCCCAGTTTCCCTTTGCCCCTCCCCAGTTTCCCATCGCCTCTCCCCAGTTTCCTTTTGCCCCTCCCCAGTTTCCCATCGTCCCTCCCCAGTTTCCCATCACCCCTCCCCAGTTTCCCTTTGCCCCTCCCCAGTTTCCCTTTGCCCCTCCCCAGTTTCCCTTTGCCCCTCCCCAGTTTCCCTTTGCCCCTCCCCAGTTTCCCTTTGCCCCTCCCCAGTTTCCCTTTGCCCCTCCTACGTTTCCTATTGCCCCTCCCCAGTTTCCCTTTGCCCCTCCCCAGTTTCCCTTAGCCCCTCCCCAGTTTCCCTTTGCCCCTCCCCAGTTTCCCATTGCCCCTCCCCAGTTTCCCTTTGCCTCTCCCCAGTTTCCCATTGCCCCTCCCCAGTTTCCCTTTGCCCCTCCCCAGTTTCCCTTTGCCCCTCCCCAGTTTCCATTTGCCCCTCCCCAGTTTCTCATTGCCCCTCCCCAGTTTTCCACTGCCCCTCCCCAGTTTCCCTTTGCCCCTCCCCAGTTTCCCATTGCCCCTCCCCAGTTTTCCACTGCCCCTCCCCAGTTTCCCTTTGCCCCTCCCCAGTTTCCCATTGCCCCTCCCCAGTTTCCCATTGCCCCTCCCCAGTTTCCCATTGCCCCTCCCCAGTTTCCCTTTGCCTCTCCCCAGTTTCCCTTTGCCCCTCCCCAGTTTCCCTTTGCCCCTCCCCAGTTTCCCATCGCCCCCCCAGTTTCCCATCGCCCCTCCCCAGTTTCCCTTTGCCCCTCCCCAGTTTCCCATCACCCCTCCCCAGTTTCCCATCACCCCTCCCCAGTTTCCCATCGCCCCTCCCCAGTTTCCCATTGCCCCTCCCCAGTTTCCCATTACCCCTCCCCAGTTTCCCATCGCCCCTCCCCAGTTTCCCTTTGCCCCTCCCCAGTTTCCCTTTGCCCCTCCCCAGTTTCCCTTAGCCCCTCCCCAGTTTCCCTTTGCCCCTCCCCAGTTTCCTATTGCCCCTCCCCAGTTTCCCATTGCCCCTCCCCAGTTTCCCTTTGCCTCTCCCCAGTTTCCCTTTGGCTCTCCCCAGTTTCCCTTTGCCCCTCCCCAGTTTCCCATCACCCCTCCCCAGTTTCCCATCACCCCTCCCCAGTTTCCCATCGCCCCTCCCCAGTTTCCCATCGCCCCTCCACAGTTTCCCATCGCCCCTCCCCAGTTTCCCTTTGCCCCTCCCCAGTTTCCCTTTGCCCCTCCCCAGTTTCCCATCGCCCCTCCCCAGTTTCCCTTTGCCCCTCCCCAGTTTCCTATTGCCCCTCCCCAGTTTCCCTTTGCCCCTCCCCAGTTTCCCTTAGCCCCTCCCCAGTTTCCCTTTGCCCCTCCCCAATTTCCTATTGCCCCTCCCCAGTTTCCCATTGCCGCTCCCCAGTTTCCCTTTGCCTCTCCCCAGTTTCCCATTGCCCCTCCCCAGTTTCCCTTTGCCCCTCCCCAGTTTCCCTTTGCCCCTCCCCAGTTTCCATTTGCCCCTCCCCAGTTTCTCATTGCCCCTCCCCAGTTTTCCACTGCCCCTCCCCAGTTTCCCTTTGCCCCTCCCCAGTTTCCCATTGCCCCTCCCCAGTTTCCCATTGCCCCTCCCCAGTTTCCCATTGCCCCTCCCCAGTTTCCCTTTGCCTCTTCCCAGTTTCCCTTTGCCCCTCCCCAGTTTCCCTTTGCCCCTCCCCAGTTTCCCATCGCCCCCCCCAGTTTCCCATCGCCCCTCCCCAGTTTCCCTTTGCCTCTCCCCAGTTTCCCATCACCCCTCCCCAGTTTCCCATCACCCCTCCCCAGTTTCCCATCGCCCCTCCCCAGTTTCCCATTGCCCCTCCCCAGTTTCCTATCACCCCTCCCCAGTTTCCCATCGCCCCTCCCCAGTTTCCCTTTGCCCCTCCCCAGTTTCCCTTTGCCCCTCCCCAGTTTCCCTTAGCCCCTCCCCAGTTTCCCTTTGCCCCTCCCCAGTTTCCTATTGCCCCTCCCCAGTTTCCCATTGCCCCTCCCCAGTTTCCCTTTGCCTCTCCCCAGTTTCCCTTTGCCCCTCCCCAGTTTCCCATCACCCCTCCCCAGTTTCCCATCACCCCTCCCCAGTTTCCCATCGCCCCTCCCCAGTTTCCCATCGCCCCTCCACAGTTTCCCATCGCCCCTCCCCAGTTTCCCTTTGCCCCTCCCCAGTTTCCCTTTGCCCCTCCCCAGTTTCCCATCGCCCCTCCCCAGTTTCCCTTTGCCCCTCCCCAGTTTCCCATCGCCCCTCCCCAGTTTCCCTTTGCCCCTCCCCAGTTTCCCATCGCCCCTCCCCAGTTTCCCTTTGCCCCTCCCCAGTTTCCCTTTGCCCCTCCCCAGTTTCCCTTTGCCCCTCCCCAGTTTCCCTTTGCCCCTCCTACGTTTCCTATTGCCCCTCCCCAGTTTCCCTTTGCCCCTCCCCAGTTTCCCTTTGCCCCTCCCCAGTTTCCTATTGCCCCTCCCCAGTTTCCCATTGCCCCTCCCCAGTTTCCCTTTGCCTCTCCCCAGTTTCCCATTGCCCCTCCCCAGTTTCCCTTTGCCCCTCCCCAGTTTCCCTTTGCCCCTCCCCAGTTTCTCATTGCCCCTCCCCAGTTTTCCACTGCCCCTCCCCAGTTTCCCTTTGCCCCTCCCCAGTTTCCCATTGCCCCTCCCCAGTTTCCCATTGCCCCTCCCCAGTTTCCCATTGCCCCTCCCCAGTTTCCCTTTGCCTCTCCCCAGTTTCCCTTTGCCCCTCCCCAGTTTCCCTTTGCCCCTCCCCAGTTTCCCATCGCCCCCCCCAGTTTCCCATCGCCCCTCCCCAGTTTCCCTTTGCCCCTCCCCAGTTTCCCATCACCCCTCCCCAGTTTCCCATCACCCCTCCCCAGTTTCCCATCGCCCCTCCCCAGTTTCCCATTGCCCCTCCCCAGTTTCCCATCACCCCTCCCCAGTTTCCCATCGCCCCTCCCCAGTTTCCCTTTGCCCCTCCCCAGTTTCCCTTTGCCCCTCCCCAGTTTCCCATCGCCCCTCCCCAGTTTCCCATCGCCCCTCCCCAGTTTCCCTTTGCCCCTCCCCAGTTTCCCATCGCCCCTCCCCAGTTTCCCTTTGCCCCTCCCCAGTTTCCCTTTGCCCCTCCCCAGTTTCCCTTTGCCCCTCCCCAGTTTCCCATCACCCCTCCCCAGTTTCCCATCACCCCTCCCTAGTTCCCCACTGCCCTTCCCCAGTGTCCCTTTGCCCCTCCCCAGTTTCCCTTTTCCCCTCCCCTTTTGCCTGACTGTAGTGACTCACTTTGCCATCTAACCTTGGAGACAGTCCATTTCAGTCTTCACCTTCAGAGCTAGACAGTGCGGGCCAATTTTAACGAGCTGAAATTGCCGTCAAAGGGGCGGTAACAGCTTCAAGCTGGGGTCGGTAGACTCACCGTGCCGTTACTGCCGTTGCTCAGTCTGCCGGCATTTTTCAAGCGGCCTTCTCACAGGCGGCCGGATCGACGGCCTGTTTCCGGTGGTAGGCCTCTTTACTATGAAAATTGGGGTGCTATGACATAGTCTGAGCCTCGATAGCAACTTTAAGGGACCTGTGGCTGGAGCGTGCGCCGTCCGCCCATGGGTCCTGCCATTGAGCGGCCTAACCAGCGGTGCTGCCCGCTCCAAAAACAGCTCCAAAACTTATTTCCAGGTTATATATTTGTGGTGCCAGGAGGAACAAGAATGGGGCCTTCCTGGTTCAGCAGTGCACCCACAGCCCACTGAACGTTATAACGCGAGCCCCATTTTATTAGTTGTGAATGCAGAGTTTGATCTCCTGGCTTTTAGAAGTTTTCTCCTATTTTGTTTCTTTTTTAAAGGTCTTCCTGAACACATTGAAACATCTACAGAGCAATGGATGGCTTCTGGACATTGATTCTTGGAGACTGTTTGCAAACCTCAATGAATTATCCAAGGTAACCAGAGCACCTGTAATGGGAATAGGGAGTGTTACACTAGCAATGTGCACAAAGTTAGAGGTTTCTGTTATAAAGTGACTTTACCTCATGTAGACAGAATGGGCGGAGCTTTCAACTTCGGTAGGGGCCTATAACAGGCGGTAGTGGATTAGCTGCCCGGTGTCCGCAACACCTGATTTTCCTTTACACTGGAGAGGAAAATTGGGCAGGGTGTATAATCATAGAATCATAGAATCTTTATAGAACAATACAGCACAGATGGCAGCCATTCGGCCCATTGTGCCTGTGCCGGCTCTCTGAAAGAGCTCTCCAATTAGTCCCACTCCCCTGCTCTTGCCCCGTAGCCCTGCAAATTTTTCCTTTTCAATTTTCCATCTTAAGTCTGTGTCCTCTGGTTACCGACACTCCTGTCAGTAGAAACAGTTTCTCCTTATTTACTCTATCAAATCCCCTTATGATTTTGAACCTCTCTGTTAACTCTCCCCTTAACTGTCTCTGCTCTAAGGAGAACAACCCCAACTTCTCCAGTCTCTCCACATAACTGGAGTCCCTCATTCTGTGAAATCTCCTCTGCAGCCTCTCCAAGGCCCTAACATCCTTCTACTGCCCGTGCTGAAGTTGAAAGTTCTGCCCAATATCTAAATTATTGATAAAATTCAACTAAGAATATTGAGTAGTATTATTGGAGAGGTTAGTAAGTGTAGTAAATGTTTGCACGTATATTGTGCATTTACTGCTACACTATAAGGGGGCTAAATTTGGTTGATTTGCGCCTCCCGTTAGCGCCCTCTTCGGGCGCAAATCAACCAGTGCCTGGGCGCAGCGTCGCTAACGCCGCCCAGGAAATTCAGCGGGAGGTTAGCGGTGGCACTGCGCCGCCGGCGATGACATCATCGCCGTGCACAGCGCCCCGCTCGCGCCCCGGCTGTAATATTGGGTGACGCCCCCCGACTTACCGCCGGACGCTATGTCCGCCGGGGTCAGGGGGGCCTACCTGCGGCCGTGGCAGCGTTAGTTAAAGGGGAGGTGGTGGGCGGCCATTTTTGTTGCTTGCCGCCTGCCAGCACCTGCCCCCATTGCTTTCCCGGCCCCCGTGAAGCCCCCCCCCAACCCCGCGGGGTGCCGGCTGCTCTCCATGAGCCCGGCACTCCCGATCCCTGGTGGCCCAGCTGGGCGCCGGGACATGCTGCGCCAGGCTCCTCCCCTTTAATAAGGGGAGGAAGGCCTGCCGTACCGCGATATTGGCTCGCAGCGCCCCAATGGGGACGCGGGGCACTTCCAGTAGCGCCCCTCCTCCCTCTCGGGGTGCTACGTGGGAAAATCAGCCGGGGTGGCGCTAACATTTTCTGGGCGCTAAGGTAACGCCCCAACCCAATTTTTACCCCTAAGAATCTGAACTGCAATAAGGCCGTCCAGGCTCTCGAGCCTACTCCGCCATTCAATTAGATCATGGCTGATCTGCGCCTCAACCCCATTTACCCCCATTACTCCATGTTCCTTGATACCCTTACCCCCCCACACCAAAAAAAAACCTATCTACCTCAGCCTTGAAAATTCCAATTGGCCCCCAGCACCCACAGCCTTTTGTCTGTCGTGATTTAATTATTTGACCATCAGCAGGTTCAGGTAATCTACTCACTCCCTGGCCCGGCCAGTTTTGTTTGCTCATCTCCCACCCTCCATTTTGGAGAGTTTTCATTGATTTGCAACCAGTCAAAAGATAGTCACATTCAAAATGGCTGCTGCTAAAGGGTGTGGTAGTGAAGGGTAATGAGCATCAACTGTCGTAAAACGCACACAAGCTGTTTACAAAAATATATATTTGTGAACAAATATCAGCGTATAAATGGAGTATGAGTTATCACAGTAAGAAGGAATTGGAAAGGCTCCAGGCCTAACTCCTCACTATACAACATCTAAGATCAAGGGATGCCTGTCTGTCAGTCCTCAAATTATTACTGAATCAGCATTGTAAAACCCCTCGTTTATATCAGGATAAAAATATGAAGCCAACCAGCAAAATACTGCAGATGCTGAAAATCAGAAATAAAAACAGGAAATGCTGGAAACACTCAGCAGGTCAGGCAGCACCTGTGGGGAGAGGAAGGTACCTGTGGGGAGAGGAAGGTACCTGTGGAGAGAGGAAGGTACCTGTGGAGAGAGGAAGGTACCTGTGGAGTGAGGAAGGTACCTGTGGGGAGAGGAAGGTACCTGTGGAGAGAGGAAGGTACCTGTGGAGTGAGGAAGGTATCTGTGGAGTGAGGAAGGTACCTGTGGAGAGAGGGAGGTACCTGTGGAGTGAGGAAGGTACCTGTGGGGAGAGGGAGGTACCTGTGGGGAGAGGAAGGTATCTGTGGAGTGAGGAAGGTACCTGTGGGGAGAGGAAGGTACCTGTGGAGAGAGGAAGGTACCTGTGGAGTGAGGAAGGTACCTGTGGAGTGAGGAAGGTACCTGTGGAGTGAGGAAGGTACCTGTGGAGAGAGGAAGGTACCTGTGGAGAGAGGGAGGTACCTGTGGAGAGAGGAAGGTACCTGTGGAGAGAGGAAGGTACCTGTGGAGAGAGGGAGGTACCTGTGGAGAGAGGCACGTACCTGTGGAGTGAGGAAGGTACCTGTGGAGTGAGGAAGGTACCTGTGGAGAGAGGAAGGTACCTGTGGAGTGAGGAAGGTACCTGTGGAGTGAGGAAGGTACCTGTGGAGAGAGGAAGGTACCTGTGGAGTGAGGAAGGTACCTGTGGAGAGAGGAAGGTACCTGTGGAGAGAGGAAGGTACCTGTGGAGTGAGGAAGGTACCTGTGGAGTGAGGAAGGTACCTGTGGAGAGAGGAAGGTACCTGTGGAGTGAGGAAGGTACCTGTGGAGAGAGGAAGGTACCTGTGGAGTGAGGAAGGTACCTGTGGAGAGAGGGAGGTACCTGTGGAGAGAGGGAGGTACCTGTGGAGAGCGGAAGGTACCTGTGGAGAGAGGAAGGTACCTGTGGAGAGAGGAAGGCACCTGTGGAGTGAGGAAGGTACCTGTGGAGTGAGGAAGGTACCTGTGGAGAGAGGAAGGTACCTGTGGAGTGAGGAAGGTACCTGTGGAGAGAGGAAGGTACCTGTGGAGAGAGGAAGGTACCTGTGGAGTGAGGAAGGTACCTGTGGAGAGAGGAAGGTACCTGTGGAGTGAGGAAGGTACCTGTGGAGAGAGGAAGGTACCTGTGGAGTGAGGAAGGTACCTGTGGAGTGAGGAAGGTAACTGTGGAGAGAGGAAGGTACCTGTGGAGTGAGGAAGGTACCTGTGGAGAGAGGAAGGTACCTGTGGAGTGAGGAAGGTACCTGTGGAGAGAGGGAGGTACCTGTGGAGAGAGGGAGGTACCTGTGGAGAGCGGAAGGTACCTGTGGAGAGAGGAAGGTACCTGTGGAGAGAGGAAGGCACCTGTGGAGTGAGGAAGGTACCTGTGGAGAGAGGGAGGTACCTGTGGAGAGAGGAAGGTACCTGTGGAGAGAGGGAGGTACCTGTGGAGAGAGGAAGGTACCTGTGGAGTGAGGAAGGTACCTGTGGAGTGAGGAAGGTACCTGTGGAGTGAGGAAGGTACCTGTGGAGAGAGGGAGGTACCTGTGGAGAGAGGAAGGTACCTGTGGAGAGAGGGAGGTACCTGTGGAGAGAGGAAGGTACCTGTGGACTGAGGAAGGTACCTGTGGAGTGAGGAAGGTACCTGTGGAGTGAGGAAGGTACCTGTGGAGTGAGGAAGGTACCTGTGGGGAGAGGGAGGTACCTGTGGAGTGAGGAAGGTACCTGTGGAGAGAGGGAGGTACCTGTGGAGAGCGGAAGGTACCTGTGGAGAGAGGAAGGTACCTGCGGAGAGAGGAAGGTACCTGTGGAGTGAGGAAGGTACCTGTGGAGAGAGGAAGGTACCTGCGGAGAGAGGAAGGTACCTGTGGAGAGAGGGAGGTACCTGTGGAGAGAGGAAGGTACCTGTGGAGAGAGGAAGGTACCTGTGGAGAGAGGAAGGTACCTGTGGAGTGAGGAAGGTACCTGTGGAGTGAGGAAGGTACCTGTGGAGAGAGGGAGGTACCTGCGGAGAGAGGAAGGTACCTGTGGAGAGAGGAAGGTACCTGTGGAGAGAGGAAGGTACCTGTGGAGAGAGGAAGGTACCTGTGGAGAGAGGAAGGTACCTGTGGAGTGAGGAAGGTACCTGTGGAGAGAGGAAGGTACCTGTGGAGAGAGGAAGGTACCTGTGGAGAGAGGAAGGTACCTGTGGAGAGAGGAAGGTACCTGTGGAGTGAGGAAGGTACCTGTGGAGTGAGGAAGGTACCTGTGGAGAGAGGGAGGTACCTGCGGAGAGAGGAAGGTACCTGTGGAGAGAGGAAGGTACCTGTGGAGAGAGGAAGGTACCTGTGGAGAGAGGAAGGTACCTGTGGAGAGAGGAAGGTACCTGTGGCGAGAGGGAGGTACCTGTGGCGAGAGGAAGGTAGGGTTAACGTCTCAGGGCAATGACCTTGCCCCAGAAAAATATGAAACCCTCTTAAATTATTGAGTAAATAGTAATATTTCATGGTTTCAGCTTGTGCTACGAAACGACAGCACCTTCATTCACCTCTGCTTTTATCAAAGTTTAGTTGTAGCCCCAGTTACACGGGGGACTCACTCTGTAGCGATTTAATCTTGGAATAAAGGGGCCCGTGTACATTGTGTGGCACAAGGTACTCTGGTGTAAAACTGACACAAAACTTACTCTGGGTTTAGTTTACACTGAAATGCTGACGACGTTTAAGAAACAATCCTGACGTCCTGTAATGTTACTAGAACTGCATACGTTACACTGCAAATCTCATACAATGAATGAATGTGCCTTGTTGGCAATGCATTTCTTACCTGAGCTTGTTTATTCCTCTCTTTCCTTTGCCCCATCATTGGCAGCTGTGCCTTAGGAACATGGAAACAGGAGGAGGCCATTTAGCTCCTCGAGCCTGTTCCACCACTCAATGAGATCATGGCTGATCTGTGACCTAACTCCATATACCCGCCTTTGCCCGCTTAGATCTCACTCTCTGGAATTCCCACCCTAAGCCCCTTCACCACTCTCTTCTCTTTTAAGACCCTCCTTAAAATCCACCTCTTTGACCAAGCTTTTGCTCACTCCTCAATCTCTTAATTTGGCTTGACATCCATTTTTTTCAACCCTCTAAAACACCGTGAGACTTTTTTTTAATGTCATTCTCGGGATGTGGGGGTCGCTGGCAAGGCCGACATTTATTGCCCATCCCTAGTTGCCCTGAGAAGGTGGTGGGCCGCCTTCTCCTTGAACCGTTGGTCGCGGTTTGTTACAACTGAGTGTCTTGCTAGGCCATTTCAGAGGGCCGTTAAGAGTCAACCACATTGGTGTGGGACTATAGCCACATATAGGCCAGTCTGGGTAAGGACAGCAGGTTTCCTTCTCTGAAGGCCATTAGTGTGAACCAGTTAGGTTTTTCTCTACATTAAAGGTGCTATATAAATGCACGTTGTTGTTGAGTTGTCCCATTGTGGGTAAGGTACACATGGTGCATCCAGAACCTTACCTCATTGAAGCCGAATGTAAATACAGGAAACTTTGGATTATCCGGAGGTTAACTGTCCGGAATGCTCGAGCCACCGGCAAAAATCAGGAGCCGTTTCGTTAGGTTTTTTTTCTTTTCGTTGCTTTTTTTTCACCAGTCAGGCTCTGCAAGGTCTCGCTGAAGCTGTTGCTAAGCTACAGAGACGCTTGCAAGGTGTGGCCGACTGTTTAGAAGCTGTTGCTAAGCAACAGGGTTTCTAGCCAGATACGGAGCTCAAAATCTCCGTATGTTTCAACATTAGCGCTGGTTTGTCCGGCAGTTTTGATGGGACGGCAGCAGCTCAGTCCCGTCGGTGCCGGATAGCGCAAAGTTTCCTGTAGTACAGAGGTTGCTATGACGCCATTGCTTAATGGTGCTCATGATTCACTCTACAAAAATAGTTTAAGTGGGATTTAAGTTTTGAATGGGGCACAAGTTGTGTTGTGAGCATCTACAGTACAACGTGTTATGTGTCTTACACTTCAATAGACATAATCCTGTGCATTGTTTGGTCATATTAGGTGAGTTTGGACTTCTTGACCAGTCTCCTGGAAGCAATTCAGAGCTCTTGGAAGCTATCGTCTCTCCTTGTTGTTCTGTCAAAGGTACTTGCTACTAAATATTTTGCATGCAGGACTTTTAATGTCAAGTGATACATAAATAAGAGGAAGTAACACAACGACCCAGCTCCGAAATCCGAAGTAATGAATCTTGAGCAATTGTTGTGTTACGGCCTTTAGCTTCCTCTTACCCAGCGCTCCCTGTTCTATATAACACTGGAGTTCACGCACTTGGTCTTCAGACTGTTACCAAACAGTTCCCAGGTCCTTACACCATGAAAGGTCACTGCATAGCAATCAGCAGCAGGAGGCCTGGCTGGTTTTTCACTCCTCGGGCTGCCGAGGCCAATTGTAGCACCCTTAATGCCACTTGGCTAAGATCAGCGAACTGAGAACAGATTGGGCATCAGACCTGGGATGATCTGCTCATAGCGCAGCAACACATTGGGGGGTAGATTGTGGCTTTGTGCGATGGTGTAAAGCGAGCGATGGCAAATCGGTGGCCCATTTTACATCTCTCCTGATTTCCACTTCCACTGACCGCAGTGGAAGTCCGATTTACGCTATCGGCCAAAGTCAAAATGACCCCCATTGTATTTACTAATGGAGCCATCAGGGGAGCTGAGATACTGGGTTGTTCCATCCCTTGTGTAGCAAAAAAAATCAAAGTCTTACATTTATATAGCACCTTTCACAACCTCCAGACGTCTCAAAGCGCTTCACAGCCAATTAAGTACTTTTTGGAGTGTAGTGTGGCGACACGCCACCACTGGACATAATCCGCTCACGGCGGCACAGACAGTCTAAGCAGAAGCCCCCAGCCGGGGGCCCTTTCCTCCAGCAACTTGTTTCCCGCAGGGACAGGCTGCCGGGAGCACTTCCTGTCTGGGAAGTATTTAAGTGGATGTGCGGGCTTTTCTAGTTCCTGTTTGCCATGTGGTCAGAATAAAGCAGTTGTGTTTTCAATCGCTCTGTCTCGACTCCCACGTTTGCCGCGGTATCTCAACAGTCGTCACTTTTGTAACGCGACAACCAATTTGAGCACAGCAAGCTCCCACAAACAGCAATGAGATAATGACCAGATAACCTGTTTAGTGATGGTGGTTGAGAGAAAAATATTGGGCAGGACACTGGGGATAACTCCCCTGCTCTTCTTTGAATAGAGCCGTGGGATATAACTGTGAATGTTCTACACAAATGTATTTGGACTTTATTGTTGCAATTATTGAAACCATAGAAGCCTACAGCAGAGGAGAAGGACATTCAGCCCATCGTGTCTGGCTGTTTGCCAGAGCAGTACAAAATACACTGAGAGTCAGATCACTGTACAGTCAGTCTCGTTCTGAGAGTTCATAAGTGTTAGATCCATGGTTCAGTGGATAAATAATTACACGGATGCTGTACATAAACAAACAACAGGTCTTTACTGGAGGAGGGTCATCTCTAGACTGGGGTACAGAGGCATGCGCACAGCTTATATACCGGTGTGGTTACTGCCGGTACTACAGTATACAGGAGCTGTAAAAAGTAGTTCTGACTTAAAGCACATACTCTACAATTCCTCCCTTTTTAGATTAATAATACCCCCTTAATATTCAAATAACAATTACATTTTTACATGCACATTTAATAACAAAGGTCCATTTATAGATTCAGTCTTTGGGGCGGCTTCCTGACCCTTTCGGGATAGCACCTTTCCGGAGGTTCTTGTTCTTGGTGCAGAGGCGATTCTGACCCCTTCTCATCGGGTAGTTCATCGGGTTCCACTGCTACTGGGTCTGAAGTAGATGCTACCGGTATGTCGGGTTCATCCCCAGGTATTCGAGACATGGGGTTGACACCTTCCTGTGACGCTAAGATCTGATCGACGTGGCGTCTCACAATGTTCTCCCCGACATCCACTGTGTACATTAATGGCCCCTGCCTTGTACATATCGTTCCGGGTTGCCACTTCTCTGTTCGATAGTCACGGGCCAAGACTGGTTGCCCTACATTGAAGCTCCTTGTCGGCTTCTCGTTGATGTGCTGGAATTGTTTGTCCTCAACATTTCTTCACACATTTGGTCTGAGCAAATCCAGACGAGATCTCAACCTTCAGTTAAAGAACATCATGGCCGGGGTCTGGTAGGTAACTGCATGTGTCGCGTTTCGGTAAGCTAATAAGAAATTGTCCATCTTATGCTGTAGTGGAATTTCCTCGTCGCACATGGCCTTTATCGCCTTCTTAAAGGTTTATACGAACCTCTCAGCCAATCCATTGGTGGCTGGATGATACGGGGCGGATGTGTAATGCCTTACCCCATTCCTTTTCATGAATTTTTGGAACTCGTCGGACACAAACTGTGGTCCATTATCAGAGCAGATCTGCTCTGGCAAACCGTTTCTGGCAAATATGGTCCGTAGGACTGCAATCGTTTTCTCTGTAGTGGTTGAAGATATCTTTATCACCTCAGGCCACTTTGAATGAGCATCCACTGCTATTAAGAACATTGAGTCCATGAATGGACCAGCGAAATCAATGTGCACCCGTTGCCATGGAGAGGAGGGCCACTCCCATGGGTGTAGAGGGGCATGTGGTGGTGCATTTTGGACCTTCTGGCATCCAAAGCAGCTCTTAGTTAGGTCTTCGATTTGTTGATCGATTCCCGGCCACCACACATAAGCCCTAGCAAGGCTTTTCATTTTCACTCCCCCCAGATGACCTTCATGTAGCTCCTTTAGCACTCTCTCCCTTAACTTGGGTGGAATCACCACTCTGGATCCACACATCACTGTCCCCTGGCATACTGACAGCTGTTCTCTTCTGGATGAGAATGCTGGCAACAGTGAGTTGCCATGTGTTGGCCATCCCCTCACCGTCAATTCATATACCTGTGACAGCGTCGGATCATTGCGGGTCTCCTTCTCTATATCCGCGTTTGTTACTGGCAATCGTTCAATTATCGACGAATAAAATATCTCGATAGGGTCCACTGCTGGTGCTTCCTCCACCGTAGGCAGGAGCCGAGGCTACTCCAAACACCAGCCGGTTGTATTGATAGAGACCTTTATGGGTGTTGATCGTAAGGTAATGTTTCGAAGCTTCTTCTACCTCCATTTGCAAGTACGCCTGGGCTAGATCAATTTTGGTGAAGTGTTTACCACCAGATAGCGAGGCGAAAATATCCTCAATTCGTGGAAGCGGATATTGCACCGTGTGAAGGACTGGGTTCACTGTCACCTTAAAATCCCTACAGATGCGGACCTTCTTTGGTTCCCCAGGCGTATTACTCAACGACCTCTTCATTACAGGAACGATGGGTGTAGCCCACTCGCTCCAGTCCACTTTGGACAGTACTCCTGAACGTTCCAACCCTTCCAGCTCTGCTTCAACTGCTGGTCTGATTGCATAAGGCACTGGTCTGGCCTTCAGAAACTTTGGGCTTGCATTATCCTCTATTTTAATCGTTGCTGTTATTCCTTTTAGTGTTCCTAGTCCCTCCTGGAACACTTCTTTTGCGTCAGTTAGCATTTTTGACAGTCGTCCAGGTGTGACGTCGTCATCCTTTTTGGCCTCCACCTTCAGTGCCTGTATGGAATGCCAATCTAAATGTATCTTCCGGATCCACTCACGTCCTAGCAGTGGTGGTCCTCCATTTGGCAATACATATATATCCATTTTAGGTATTTCCTGACCTTTATATGTCACTTTCACCCTTATTTTTCCTTTGGGGTAGACTTTTTGCCCCGTATACGTCTTCAAGACAATCTCTGTAGCTTTCAAGGGTATGTGTGAAAATAGCCGCTTGTAGTCTCTTTGATTTATGACTGTTAGAGCTGACCCTGTGTCCAATTCCATTTCCACTTGGACTCCGTCTATCTTGAGTGTAACCCAGATAGTCTGGTGATCCTCTATTTTGGTTACATTATGTAGTTTCAGACAACCCAGCTCCTTGCTTCCAAAGTCTGTGTCACTTTTCTGTTCGTCTGAACCACTGTCCATCACCTGGTGTACCTTTTTGTACTTCTCCTGTGGAGATTTCTTACTGTTGGTTTTCTTCCCAGACCTGCAGACTCTTGCTATGTGTCCTGCTTTCCCACACTGTCTGCACACTTGGTCCTTGAACCAACAATCTTTCTGGTCATGTGTTGTTCTGCCGCAGCGATAGCACTTCCCTGTTCCATAGGTCGTTTCGTTGGTGCCGTATTCTTGCGGTCTCCGTTGTATCTCTGCAGCGCCCCTTGCGGCTGCTTCGTGTGATACTGCCATATTGAAAGCTTTGTCCAGCGTAAGGTCCTTTTCTGATAGAAGCCGTTTCTGGGTTCCTTCACTTTGTAGCCCACACACAAACTTGTCCCTTAACGTGTCTGCTAGTCCTGCTCCAAACTGGCAGTATTTCGATAGCTTGCGCAGCTCCGTTAGGTACTCAGCATTGCTTTCGTCTTTGTGTTGGTTCCTTTTATGGAACTTAAATCGTTCTGCTATCAGCAGCGGTGTGGGGCTTAAGTGGTCCTGTAGGATTTCTACTATGCTTCCAAAATCCTTGTTTACCGGCTTCTCTGGGGTTATTAGATTTCACAGTAACCCATAAGTTTTTACACCCATGGAATTTAACAGAACCAGTGCTTTATTAGCATCTGGCACTTCATTCGCCCTGCAGTACACCTCAATACGTTTCACATATGTCGCCCAATCTTCGACTTCATTGTCGAACGTAGAGATACTGCCACTCTTCGGCATCCTTGGTTGTGCGTTAACTATCCCCAATGGTGCCTCCCGCGCTTCCCCTTCTTCTCCGCTGGCACAAAGTGGCGTCTCCCGTGCTTTCCTTCCTTCCCACGCTCGCCCGTCTTCTCCGCTGCGACTTCGCAAAATGGTGTCTCCCGCGCTCTTCCTTCTTCTCCGCGGCTCAATGGTGCCTCCCGCGCTCTCCCTGCTTCTCCGCGGCTCAATGGCATCTCCCCTTGCTTCGCCCCGCAGACCCTGATCAGCCCGTGATCCCTGGCTGTGCTCTGCGCGTTCTTCTCTTGATATTTGTCGACGCCGCTCAGTCTAGAACCCGGCTGTTTCTTACCCTCTCTCTCTCCGGTTTGCAGTATTTTTCCTCGACGCCGCTCGGTGATCAATCCCCGGCTGCACCCTGCTCTCTTCACCCTCTTTCTTACCCCGTCGACGCTGCCCGGCTCTCTCTGCCGTCGGTCGGCTCCAGCCGCCACTGCTCGGGAAGGGCCTGTTCTGGACCTGTCGTCGGTCTCTTACTGCTCGTTGTGGCTGGGGAACCAAGCCCGGCTCTCCACAGCCTCCCCAGCGAAGTTGGATCTCTGCCTGACTGCTGGGCGGTTGCTCGTGGTCGACGCCCGTGTTCCTGGACTCGACTATTATTTTTTTTTTAATGTTGCAGGTAGATTCGCATCAACACTCGTCGCCACTGTTAGATCCGTGGTTCAGTGGATAAATAATTACACGGATGCTGTACATGAACAAACAACAGGTCTTTACTGGAGGAGGGTCATCTCTAGACTGGAGTACAGAGGCATGCGCACAGCTTATATACCGGTGTGGTTACTGCCGGTACTACAGTATACAGGAGCTGTAAAAAGTAGTTCTGACTTAAAGCACATACACTACAATAAGGATGGCTGCATTAGGAATTGGAAAAATTGACCCTGGTGCAGTATTGTAAAATCTAGTCTTACACTGGAACAGACATAAGCACGAGTCATTTTGTTATATTATTCATCCTTGTTTTCAAATCCCTCCATAGCCTCACCCCTTCCTACCTCTGTAACCTCCTCCAGCCCTACAAACCTAACGTGCTATACCTGACCGGGGAGTATTGATGCTGAGACAGGTAACAAAAGTACAGACATAGTCCATTCCCCTTCAGTGATGTCTCAGAACCTGGTGCCGAGAACCAGTAGTATTGTTTCATTATGATTTGATCACTGCTTTCATATTTTTAGATTTATTGTTTTATTGCAATGGAAAGGATTATTTTTCTAATGCAAAAAATATTTCCCATCAGTTTCAGGACAGTGTGTGCTGCAGTCACCAGAAGTATTGCCTGAATTATTCCTCGGCTAACCTCTACCTCAATAACCTGAAGATGAGGGAGGACTTTGGAATCTTTCTTAAAGTATGGTACCTATTCAGATTCTCTGATATTGCCCATTGTGTATGAACATTAAAGGCACACTCTTACAAAGAGTATGGCAATGCAAAGGCTCTGGTGCTGGACTGGCAACCCAAGGGTCCGTGAGTTCAGATCTCACCACGACAAATTGTGAATCCAATAAATGTGCAATTTGTGGATTGGCACCAAGGGTAAAAGAGAAATGATCTTTGAAATTTGGCAGATTGTCGTAAAAACCCAACTGGTTGACTGATATCCTTCAGGGAAGGGAACCTGCCACCTTTACCTGGTCTGGGCCTGCACATGACTCCAGTCCCACACTGGTTGATTCTGAATATCCACTGAAGTGACAAGTCATTCAATCGTAACAGGAATCATAGGGGTAGAAATTCTTCATGGGCGGTGGGGCTGAACGGGCGGTATCGCATTTGTCGCCTGTTATACGCCCCGCTTAATATTCAGTTCTGTTGAAGTCAGTGGGGCTGAATATCAGCCGTGGAGTTTAACGGGCGGCCTCTTCGCTCTTGCCCGTGTCGCGCTACTGCTTCAGACGCATTTATACCCCACTGTATTCAGGGCAATAAATTCAGCTTTGCCACAGTCACTCACACACACACACACACACACAGATACTCCTTATCCCACCTACTGCCGATGGGAGTACGGTAGTGTAGTGGTTCTGTTACTGGACTAGTAATCCAGAGGCCAAGACTAAGAATTCAGAGATTGCCAGTGGAAATCCCCCCCCCATCAAAGTTTGAAATTTTGAATTCAGTTTAAAAATGCTGGGATCAGTAAAAGCGACCGTGAAAGTCATAAAAACCTGAACCGGTTCACTAATGTCACTTTAGGGAAGGAAACCTGCCATCCTTACCCGGTTGACTGTTCACAGTCAAGGTGGTTGGATTCTTCACTACCCTCTGAACTGGAGTAGCAACCCACTCGATCGTATCAAACCTCAGGGCAGCTAGTGTTGAGCAATAAATGCCCGCCTTGCCAGCATCCTGAGAATGAATTTTAAAAAAGTAGAATAATAAAACATCCTCCCGGCGTAAAAACCTGTAGAACCACCAAAAGATGGGCAAGTCTGCAAATAATGTATTGTACCGTCTGTAATTGTGAATGTTAAAAAAATTAGTGTCAGAAACGAGACCCAAGGGCAGGAGATACAAGTCATGAAGACTTGATATTTCTTTTACATGTGACAAAGTCACTCCCACATAACCTATTGTTTGCTGTTCTACATGCCTTGTTTGTCATGCCATGCTGATCCTCCAGACACTTCCCTCTGTTTTGTTTGCATGGGACAGTGGTGTGAACAGAATGAGCAGTGCAAGCGACTGCACTTGTCCGACCTGCTGGTCTCGCCCCTGCAGAGGTTCACGAGGTACCCGCTACTCCTGAGGAGCATTTGGAAAAGAAGCACCGATGCAGCAGAGCAACAGAGGATCCAAGCGATCATCAAACATGTGGACAATTCTATTTGTGAGTGCACACTCCTAACTGCAGGGGGTTTCATCTCAAATTGACGTGACTGTGTTTTTCTAACTGAGTGGAGCCAGACTCACTCAGTACTTTGCTTTTTAATCGGTTTCATTGCCTGCTTTTTTCTCAGTTCTGACGAAGGGTCTTCGACCTGAAACGTTAACTCTGTTTCTCTCTCCACGGATGTTGCCTGGCCCGCTGAGTTTTTCCAGCATTTTCTGTTGCTATTTCACTCAGTGCTTGCCAGTTTTGCCACAGAGGGAGATCCATAATCTTTTTGGTTCTTTAAAAGCTTCTGTGTTACTGAACATTGTAATAGAGAGGAGACATCAGTTAACTGAAAAGTAGACTGTGACAAGCTATTACACCTTGTCCAGAACAGTAGGCCCAGAGGACATGGCCCGAGATTGAAGGGGGGGTAAATTCAAATCTAATCTGCGGCAACATTATTTCAGTGAGCGAGTGGACAATCTGTGGAACAGGCTCCCTAGGGAGACGATGGAAGCTGATAGTGTTGGTTCATTCAAATCCAAATTAGATTTCTGTTCAGAAAATACCAGTTTGGGATATCAGTAATTTGAGACATGACATGAGGTTAGTGTAGCAGGCTTGGGAGGAACAGGCGACTGTGGACCTCTGGTTCCCAAAGCTCTCCACCACAGAGGTTTTCCTCACCTCGTGTCTGGGTCTGTTGTAGACTCATTGATAGAGGTTGATTGTTCTGATTGGCCATCAACTCCATTATCATTGTTTCATGTGACTACCAGGATGGTAGAAGGCGACCTTGGTCACTTTTCGTCTCACAGTTCCTATGTTCTTATGATGTTGAACTCACTCCGATTGGCAGGAAAGGAGTGGGGGTGCAGTTAAAATGGACAGGCTCCATTTCCCACCAATTTCCCATTTTAACGTTGCTGGTTTTTTTTGGGTTGCTGGGGGGGGGGCGCGGTGAGGGGGTGACCGAATGAGGCTCCTGCCAGACTGTGGCGGGGGCCTTGTAAATAAATAAAAATCAGGGTACCATGGTGCATACGGGACCCCGATGGTGTTTTAACCGGTGACTGCCTTGGGTTGCCAACCCTGGCTGGATGTAATCCTGGAGATTTCATCACATGATCTCCTCCCGCCAACTGCCCTGCCCCCGCTCTCCCGCCATTGGTCGGCCAACACGTCCATCCTTGCAGTGCCCCGCCTTCCCACGCCCCTTGGAAAGTGAACAAACTCTTCATTTCCCGAATGGATGATTCTTGACTGTCAGTCAAACATCCTTTGCTTTCTCAACGCCAAACATTTTTGTAACTAATAAAAAAAAGTGTTGAAAGAAAATGATTCTTTGTTTAATGGCCCCTGTGATTTTTCTCCCGGGTGTTTGCTCGCGGCTGTGTCCTGGAGATTAATCTTCAGTTCCCGGAGACTCCAGAGCAATCCTGAAGGGTTGGCAACCCATGTTCCCTCCCGACAGTTTTACCTGCTAAGGTAAGTTCGAAAAGAAATTCCTTAGTGCGGGGCCAGGAGGAGCAGGAGCGCTGCTGCGGACCCCACAAGGAAAGTCCGGGCCTCTGCTGCCACAAGAGTCTCGCAACACACCGCAACCACCCCCCACCACCCCCTGGACTTACGGTGCTACCGCCAGCCTCCCCTTGGCGCTGGCGAGAGACCTCCGGGCCGCCCGATCTTCACCCCCCCACCCCACCGGCCTGCTGCCTCTTTCCACCCGAAGTGGGCGATCAGCTGACTGGTGGCATTCCAAGTCCTCCCCCTCGGGATTGCCATCTGCTCCGGCGGGACTTAAAATCAGACCTCATAAGTAAACTTTGGGCAAACTAAACATTCAGCCTCTCCAGTACTTTCTGGGTCTTGCAAAACTGTTTCAATGTGAAAATCCCTGCCGTTAATAGATTTTATTTTTGCGTCATGTGTGTCAGGTGACCTTGAGGGGAAAGTGAAGTGGCTGGAACGGTTTCAGAAATTTCAGCAGCTCCAAGAGATTATTGTTTGGCCTCCCATCTGGGAAAGAAATAAGAAAGCCTTTGTACCTGAGGTGGGTCTGTTCTCCGTACTGTTTGTTGGAGCTCTGCATCCAGTACCCGCCAACTATCATCTCGGCCTTGTGCCTTAAATGCTTTGTTTTGATGATTTTAGAGCAGTTTATATGTTTATACGTTTACACCCATCTCCCACCCTCCACAGCCTTGAGCTCATCCAAAACTCTGCCGCCCCTGTCCTAACTCGCACCAAATCCCGCAGCCAATGGTAAAGATGCTTAGCTGGAAAAAAAAGCCAATTTACATAGGATTACATTACATGGGATATACAGCCCAGAAACAGGCCATTCGGCCCAACCAGTCCATGCCGGCGTTTACACTCCACTCGCGCCTCCTCCTGTCTTTCCTCATCTAAATCTATCAGCATAACCCTCGATTCCCTCCTCCCTCATATGCTTGTCTAGCCTCCCCTTAAATGCATCGATACTATTCGCTTCAACCACTCCCTGTGGTAGCGAGTTCCACATTCTCACCACTCTCTGGGTAAAGAGGTTACTTCTGAATTCCCTATTGGATTTCTTGGTCAATTTCAGTGAGATAGAAAAGGAACTAGCCCAGATACAGCGGTAAATAAGACAGTGCGCAAGCAATGGGAAATGTTGAAAGAGTCCACTCTTTCACAGTCCAGATGTGTGTTCCCATAAGGAGTAAAGGTGACGGAGCAGGAGCCAGAGATCCTGGGTTGAGAAATTTATACGAAATGGGTAAACTTTAAATGGTGTAGAGGAGCAGAGAGACTTAGGGGCTCAGATACACAAATGTTTAAAAGTGGGAGGACAAGTTGATAAAGCTGCAAAAAAAAAGTCAATAGAATGCTATGTTTTATAAATAGGAGCACAGTGTACAAAGTCATTGGTTAGGTCACCGTTAGAATATTGTGTCCAGTTTTGGGCACCTTACTTTAGGAAGGATGTCAAGGCCATGTAGAGGGTGTCGAAGAGAATTACCGGGACGATGCCAGGGATGAGAGGCTTTAATTATGAGGAGAGCCTAGAGAAATTAGGGCTTTTTAAAAATTAGAACAGAGCCAATGAAGAGGAGATGTGATGGAGGTGTTCAGAATTCTGAGGAGTTTTGCTGAGGTAAATTGGGAAAACCTATATTCGCAGGTTGGTGAATCAGTAACGAAAGGGCATAAATTTAAGGTCATCACCAAAGGAATAAAGAGAGAATGTAGGAGATTTTTTTTTTACACAGAGGGTTGTTCGGGGATGGAATGTCTGACCAGAAACAGTGGTGGAAGCAGAATCCATAATAACTTTTAAAAGGGAATTTGATAAATATTTGAAAAAGAACACTGTGAAAAGGCCATGGGGCATGGGCAGGGAGTGGGACTAAGTGGATAGCGGTTTCAGAGAGCCAGTACAGGCACAGTGGGTCGAATGGCCTCCTTCTGTGCTGTAAAATTCTATGATTCCATAATTAGTAGCGTAGCGCAAGAATATATTAAGTTCAGTAAAACATTCCTGGAAATGGGATCATTGTTAACCCTTTGGGTACACACAGAGCATCGAGATAGTACAGTTTCTCAACCATAGCGACAAGGCCAGCTGATGGGAACTGCGGTAACACATCTGAAAGAGAAGGTTCTAAAATTGTAAAAAAGTATTTCATTTAAAGGGGACGCATATTCTACTGAATTCATTCATGATCTTTGACATGAATCAACGGAGCGGCCTGCTGGTGGCGCTGTCCAGGGAGAGTATAAATACTCGGGCACGGGCCCAGCTTGCGCAGGACATTTTTAACAGGAACTAGTGAAGGACACAACTAGACCTCCATGTTGTAAAACAGTTGATTAAAGCTTTGTTTAACGCTTAGACCAAGTGCCTAGTAGTTTTCTTACGTCAATCTTCAAGTTACAAAGGAAGATATCGGCACACTTACCTGTGTCTGTGTCTCAGTCTTTCCTTACCTTAAGTTTTAGATTAGATGATTGCAGATGACCAGGGAGCATGTTCTGTGTCGAGGGATTCCCTGATGTGATCTTGAAAACGTTACCCAAATCTACTGTCCTTGTTCAAGGTGTCACCTCAGTGGGAGTTTGATGTAAAATGTCTGTCCAAGACTAGCCCCAATGAGCGATTGAGCATAAAGACACTAACAAGTGCTGACTCAAACATCAGTAAGTATATAGATGTCTTCCTTTATAACACTTAGAGATTACAGGACCAGTTGGTACAACAACAACAACAACTTGCATTTATATAGTGACTTTGACGTAGTAAAGCGTCCCAAGGTGCTTCACACAAATTTGACAGCCAGCCAAAGAAAGAGACATTACGTCAGGTGACCAAAAGCTTGGCCCAAGAAAAAAGAAAGACTTGCATTTCTATAGCGCCTTTCGCGACCACCAGACGTCTCAAAGTGCTTTACAGCCAATTAAGTACTTTTGGAGTGTAGTCACTGTTGTAATGTAGGTTTTAAGGAGCATCTTAAAGGAGGAGAGAGAGGTGGAGAGGTTTACGTAGGGAATTCCAGGGCTTGGGGCCTAGGCAGCTGAAGGCAATGGTGGGGCGAAGGGGGTGGGGATGTGCGAGAGGCCAGAGTTGGAGGAACGCAGAGTTCTTGGAGGCAGAGTGACATTGACTCCCAAATACTTGAACCCTTTTAACACTTGTTGTGCGATAGGAACTGAAGGAGATGTTAGTTGGTACCAGGTCAAATATTGGCATTGCTTGACGCTTATCACCCTGATTGATTTTATATTCCTATTGCCAAGCAAATTGTGAATCACTCAGCTTACTAGGGAGGATAGCATTGTCTTAGAGACAGAATGGAATGCCACTGACATAAGTAATGATTAAATTTACCACGGATTACTCCATCACCATTACAATTCCTATCGTTTAAAACTCACTTGCCAAGACATTGGAACTTTGATTATCTGCCAGAATTTTTATGGAATTCAGTTTGGGAGGAGGGGTAGGATACGGTTTGGGGCAAATGCCTCATGACCAGCGTGAGTTCAGCCTGGTCAACTCCTTCAGTTTAAAACAAAACGCTGCTGGAAAGAGATTTGGGACTCTTGATTATCCACTCACTTCCGATAGCCGCCAGTGCTTTCTGCTCCGTTATGGCAGATGAGCAAGCTCCCCTGTTATGAGCATAGGCTGATAATTGAAGCCATTTTCTCCTGGATAAATACCCAGAATGACTGCGTATCTGAAGTGGTTCAAGAGGGTTCTGGTGTGATATTCGTTACTGGAACTGACAGAAGTTCCTATTAACTCCTAGCAGCTTCATAGACTCTGACTTGTCGACATGGCAACGACAATCTCTCAAGTGATTGTCCCACAGCTGTGCCCATGCATACCTAGTTGAGACAGCATTGATTTAGGAAAGGGTTTTTATCCCAAATATATCAACGATTCTCATCTCCAAAATAAAGTCAGTGGCCTTTCAGCTGAACGGCCAAAAGAGTGGTTTTAGCCCCATGACTTTGGGAGATTTGTTGTCCTGTCAGATGAGTTATGCTCAGTCTGAACACAGGAAAGCCCTTGAAGCCCCTTCACAAAGCTGGTGGTCTAGTGAAGCTTCTCCAGTTTCCAGATTATGTTTCGTGGCCCGGGTTTCTCCTTTATTGTGCTTGCCCACTGGAGGGGCAACAGCACGACTCCAGAAAAAGGCATCAGCAATGCGTGAGAGACACGTCGGTATTATGGAACAGGCACCTCTTGTCTAATGAATGGAAGGAAGTCAGGCTGTCCTTGTTAGCAAATAATTTATCACTGGGGAGTGTTGTCAAGTGTCAGTCAGCTGGGGGCCTCGAGCAATGGTTCATTCTTAGCAGTTAGCTGTTAGATTAAAAAGAAACCCGTGGGATACATGGAGATAAATAACTAGCGTTGAAAGTCCTTCCCCTGCAGGCACTTGTGGGTTGGTGGGAATACACAGGTGTGGGAGACTATATCCTGTTGCTATGGCTTTGCTGCTTCCTCCTGTGTTGTTTTTGCAACAGCTGACCTTATTTCAGGGAGCGAGCCATCGCCTTAGAAAAGAAAGAAAGATCTTGCACTTACGTAGCGCCTTTCACGACCTCAGGATGTCCCAAAGCGCTTTACAGCCAATGACGCACTTTTGAAGTGTACTCACTGTTGTAATGTAGGAAAAGCGGCAGCCAATTCACACACAGCAAGCTCCCACAAGCAGCAATGTGATAATGACCAGATAACCTGCTTTAGTGATGTTGATTGAGGGATGAATATTGTCCGGGGCACCGGGGATAACTCCCCAGCTCTTCTTAGAAATAGTGCCGTGGGCTCTTTTACATCCCCCTGAGAGAGCAGATGGTTTAACGTCTCATCCGAAAGACGGCACCCCCGACAGTGCAGCACTCCCTCAGCACTGCACTGGAGTGTCAGCCTGGATTTTGTGCTCAAGCCTCAGGAGTGGGACTTGAACCCACGACCTTCTGACTCAGAGGCGAGAGCGCTACCCACTGGGCCATAGTGCTGGAATTTCCACCTTTTAGCCAGAAGATAAAGGTTCTCGCATGGAGGGGAGCTCTGAAGGGGAGTTTTTCCTGGTTTCTCGTTTCCCTAAAAAAAAAAGAGGCCTGGCAGCAAGTTGCCCATTCAGCTCAAGGATGGTATGAAGGGAGAATGAAATAAAATGACTGTAAATGGTGTGTGGGATGAGAACCAGCAGGACTATTCTGGTGATATTCCAAATGCAAACAATGCATTCCAGCCTTAATAATAAATCAATCAAAACCATTTAAATAACTGCATAACTCTTGTTAATGGTTAGGAGACACAACTGGGACATTAACAGCAAAAAGAACATAGGAACTGGAGTAGGCCAGTCAAACCTTCGAGCCTGTTCCGCCATTCAATTAGACGATGGCTGATCTGTAATTCCATCACCTTGGTTCCGTAACCCTTAATACCCTTGCCTAACAAAAATCTACCAATCGCAGTTTTGACATTTTCAATTGACCCTCCCAGCCTCAACAGCTTTTTGGGGGAGAGGGTTCCAGATTTCCACCACCCTTTGTGTGAAGAAATGCTTCCTGACATCACCCCTGAACGGCCTGGCTCTGATTGTTCTGGCCTCTCCTGCCAGAGGAAATAGTTTCCCTCTCGCTCTACCCGATCAACTCCATTGATCGTCTTAAACACCTCAATTAGATCACCCCTTAATCTTCTATACTCGAGGGAATACAAGCCCAGTCTGTGCAACCTGTCCTCGTAATTTAACCCTTTTAGCCCCGGTGTCAGTCTGGTGAATCTGGGGTGGTGCCCCCCCCACCCCACCCCCCCCCCACACCACCCCACCCCCCCTCCCCACCCCCCCAACCCCCCACCCTCCCCCGCCACCCCCCCCACCCCCCCTCCCCACCCCCCTACCCCCCCACCCACCACCCCACCCCCCCACCACCACCCCCCCTCCAAGGCCAGTATATCCTTCCTGAGGTGCGGTGCCCAGAACTGAACGCAGTGCTCCAGGTGGGGTTTAACCAGAGCTTTGTATAACTGTAGCTTAACTTCCATCCCTTTGTATCCCAGCTCCTTAGCTACATATCCTTAAGAAAATTGTGATGCAATTATATTTGTCCGAAATGCACTTGGATGTCAGCCGTGGCTCTCTGAGTCAGAAGGTTGTGGGTTCAAGTCCCACTCCAGAGACTTGAGCACAAAAATCCAGGCTGACACTCCAATGAAGTGCTGAGGAAGCGCTGCACTGTCGGAGGTGCCGTCTTTTGGATGAGACGTTAAACCGAGGCCCCGTCTTTACAGCCAATGGACACCCTGATGTCGTGAAAGGCGTTATATAAATGCATTCTTTATTCCATTTCAATTTGCACTAATACGACAGCAAAAAAGCTGATTTAATTGCCCAGGTGCACAAGGTCTAAAAGCTGCATTGGAAGGAGATCCATAATGTATCTCAATGGCAGTGGAACCTCAATTATAACAAAGTATTGGTTGAATGGCACTTGCCGTCGAGTTGTACGTTTGCCCGATAAACATCACTGGTGGAAAGTGCCCTCGGCTCACTGGAGTTCTGAAAATCAGCCGGCCTTACTGTTCCTTCCCACGGAGACAGTCATTGACGCAGTTTAAGGCAAAAAATGTATTTTTTATTTTTCGTTTTGCGGCAGATAGGTATTGAGCTAATTGTTCTATAATAAAGCACCATGCAAAATACCGAACTGAGATTTAACATATATGCAAACTTACATGGTGAAAACCAAAACATTCCACTTGCACTAAGAATAAAGCTCCCTTGAGGTGGGAAGACAGTAAGTTGATCACGGATATGTCATTTCCACTTCCTTCCACAAGAACTGCAGACAGACATAAATACTTTTAAAGGGGCGTCACACTGCACTAAATATTCAGTTACTATTAGCTCTTTCTGGGCAGAGATTCATATAGCTTGTGACATGAATCTTTTAATTCATGTGGAAATGACTTATGAAATAATACTGGGCGGCCTGCTGGTGGCGCTGTCCCGGGAGAGTATAAATACTCGGGCACGGGCCCAGCTTGCTCAGGACATTCTTTAACAGGAACTAGTGAAGGACACAACTAGATCTCCATGTTGAAAAACAGTTGGTTAAAGCTTTGTTTAATGCTTAGACCAAGTGCCTAGTAGTTTTCTTACGTCAGCTTCTATATTAGTATATTATACATACAGTGGATTAGCACAGTTGACTGTGAGCAAATAGCTGAGCTATACACACACTGTTGGTCCTTCCTTTCCTTCGACTCACCATTGGTGCCCGTGCCTTCGGCTGCCTAGGTCCCATGCTTTGGAATTCCCTCCCTAAATCCCTCCACTTTTCCTTTAAGACCCTCCTTAAGAACCACCTCTTTGACCAAGCTTTTGGTCACCCCTTCTAATATCTACAACTTTGACTTGGTGTCCATATTTTGATTGCGCCTCCGTGAAGCACTTTGGGTCCTTTTGCCACATTAAAGACACTATCTAAATGTTGTCAGCCCAGGTTCATTCCCTGGTCCATGCTGGATTGGTTGGCCTCAGTAGTGAGCAGCAGCAAGAGTACAACTGGCCTGGATTGAGCAGGGGGGCCGGGGGGTGGGAAACAATCCTCCAGGGTCATCTTCTAGTGAAGTCTACTAGAAGTGTGTGTGGTGAACATAGGGTTCAGCTTGATTGCTCATGTTCAAATAGCTTGCTGAGGTTCACTGCCCACGCTCACACATGAATAAAGTTAGGTGAAACAGCAGAAGGTGACTCGCGCCCACAGAATATTCCAGCAGACATGGGCCATTCGCCCAGCAACTCCGCACCAATGCTTTTCCTCATGAGGTGTCGGGTCTAATTCCACCGTCCTGTTCGCTTCCCACATACTCTTCAATACTCCTCTTTAACTATCTAATGCCTTTTTAAAAGACTTTATGGACTCCACATCAACAACAGTTAACAGCAGAGAATTCCGCACGCGAACCTCCCCCTGTGTAAAGGCAATTTCTTCTCACCTCCCCTTTAATTCTTTCTGTGATTATCTTCAGTTTGTGCCCTCTAGCCATTGCCTCTTTGACCAGTGGAAACAATCTAATTGGTGTTAACCCTTCATAGCCAACGTCTCCAAGAAGTCAAGACAAGACAAGAAAATTGACAAAGTGAAAGAGAACTAGCATAGTAACTTGAAAGCTAGGTTGGAAGATGTTTGCACAGACACCATTTTAACACATGATGGATAATTCATATGAATGGAAACAATGGATTGGAACTGGCACTGGAGAAAGAATGGGGTAGATTTTTATTTCCATTGATGAAGTCAATGGAAATTCTTCTTTGGAAATAAAAATGGGGAAAGATGTGAAACGGGCTGCCAATTCTCTATCACCCACTTCACGCCATCGCACAAAGTCAAAGTCTACCCCCCTTGTGTACAAAAAGTAAACTATGGATTGGCTTACCCCTTGTGTAGGAAGTGCTTGAAGCAGAACTTCCTGTCTACTCTTTCATCATCCCCTCCCAGACAGACAAACACAGTGGCAGATGCTTTGCTCGCCACAGGAGTTCACGCTGAAACTGGCACCAGGGTTAATGAGTTGGACACTATGAGAGAATGTGGATCGTGCCAAGTGGGTATTTGTATTGGCCCCAGTTATAATTGCAGTGTCCTCGGAGTAAAATCTTTCAATTTTACGGAAGGTCTAAGATCTTAAATAATGGTCTGATTTTGTCATTCTCACTTCATTTCCCAATCCTCACCAGAGTCTTCGATATCTGCTCAAAGATAACACTGCAGATGGACTCCTCTCGCCTGCGAACAGACACCTTTTACATGAAGGAAGATTGAGTCTCGCAGGTAAGTGTTGATGTAAAATGACTACTGAGCCCTTGGTTTGAGTATAAAACAAGACTTTAATCAACTGTTTCACAACCAGGAGATTCTAGTTACATCACTAGTTCCTGGTTACAAAAACGTCCTGAGCAAGCTGGGCCCACGCCCGAGTATTTATACTCCTTGGATGGCGCCACCAGCTGGCCGCACAGTGTTATTTCATGAGTCATTTCTCCATGAATGATAAGATTCATGACATTCTTCCTGCCTGAAAGATTTGGAAGTCCGACGACTTCCTTCTAGTGGACTAGGCGGACCACGAATAGCCGCAGTCTTTTAGATCTTTTATGGCTGCAAGGCACGTCTCCTCAGACCCTGGGTTGCTTGGTCCGTACTGGTAGATCAACAGGGCCCATGTCGCCTTGATCGACCTGAGGGAGACGGGGGAGATCGTGACTCCGGGTGCACGTCCCCACAGGCGCAGAGCTGGCTTCATCTTGCTTGGTAGCCGGGGATTGACTGGCATCCTGGCTTCGGGTGGCCATCCCGTGGGGAGCGCTCTGCTCCCCGAGTTGATTCGGTGGAGTAGCTGGCAGATCCCTTGATGTCCCGGGTAGGGCGTCATCTTCAAAGGAGCGCAGAGTGTCGGCATCATTACTATGGGTGTCTCTATCAGTTGGGCCCGTGGGACCGGTTGGACAGGGAGCCAGATCTCGGAGTGAAACGGTGGACTCCCGGCCATCAGGGTACCGCATGTGCGCGTATGTGGGATTAACGTCTGTTAATTCCACCTCGTCGACGTGGGGATTGTTTTTGGAAGATCGGACGAATCTTCGGAGCAGCGCCGGGCCGGGAGCTGCCAACCATGACGGTAGCGACGTCCCATGAGTGGAGCGACGCTGGAACCTGAAGAATCGCTCATGAGGAGTGCCATTGGTGGACGTAGAAAGAAGAGACCTGATGGGATGCAACACGTCAGGGAGCACAGTTTCCCACTGCTGGTCTGGTAGGTTGCGTGACCTCAGTGCAAGACGAACAGCGTTCCAAATGATAGCGTTATATCTCTCAACCTGTCCGTTACCGATGGGATGATACGGTATCATTTTACTTGTGGCGATTCCCCGTTGGGAAAGATAACTTTTGAGTTCGCTTGACATGAAGGAGGGACCCCGATCAGAGTAGATGAAATTGGCTGTACCGCAAAGGGAAAAGACTTGATCGAGGCATTTGATCATTGTGGAAGTAAGCATATTGGGACAGGGGAAAGCAAAGGGAAAGCATGAATATTCATCCACCATAGTAAGTAAGTAGGTGTTTCGCGTTGAGGAAGGCAATTGCCCTTTAAAGTCAATGCTGAGTCACTGCATAGGCTGCATAGTGTGTATGAGCGAGCAATCCGATGGACGGAAGAATTGCGGTTTTAATTCGCACAAATTCTATAGGAGGAGCAAGTTCTTTTCACATCTTCCGTAGAAAATGGGAGATTTTTAGATCACACAAAGTGCAACATACGGGTAAGGCCAGGATGGCATAAGTCAGTATGAAGATCCGCCAGAGTCGGAGTTGACATAGAAGAGCAGAATGCACGCGTGAGGGTATCCGGGGCCACATTCTCTTTGCTGGGTCGATAATGTATGGTGTATCCAAAGGCGGCCAATTCCATCCTCCAGAGTTGTATTTTGTTATTCTTGATCTTAGTGCGTTTCCGGTTATCTAGCATAAAGGCCACGGAGCGCTGATCGGTTATAAGCATGAAATGGCGACGAGCGAGAAAATGACTCCATTTATGTACCACTTCGATGGTGGCCGTAGCCTCCTTCTCGAAAGGAGGATAATGGAGCTCGCTACCCTGCAAAGTTCTGGACAGAAATGCAACGGGTCGACCACCTTGATTCAAGGTAGCCGAGATCGCCACCTCCGATGCATCGCACTCGACCACGAAAGGAAGATTTTCATCGATGGAACGAAGTGTGGCTTTTTCCAGTTGTCACTTGAGGAGGTTGAAAGCTGAAATAGCCGTTGCCTCCAACGGAAATTACTTCGCGTGAAGCAGGGGCTGGATCTTGTCGGAGAAGTGGGGTATCCACTTCGCATAATAGGCAAACATGCCGAGTGCCCGACGAAGAGAGCCGAGATTCGTAGGGGGAGGGAGCTCCTGAAGCGGATGAAGTCGCTCCGGATCCGGTTTGATGACACCGTTGCCCACCCAGTAGCCAAGGATGTTGACTGATGGTACTGATTTCACAGATTTGGACTCATTTAAGGTTAAGTTGCGACCAGATATGGAAAAGTGTCCGTTAAGTTCTCCTGTTTGACTAGGCTATCCATTGCCCGTTGAAAGACGGCCACCCCATTGGTGACCCCAAATGGAAGGCAACAAAACTGATAAAGCCGACCATTGGCCTCAAAGGCCGTATACTTTTTGTCAGAGTCCTTTAACGGTACTTGATGGTATGTGCTCTTTAAATCAAAAGTTGAAAATACCTTGTGGTTGGCAAGGTTATTGACCATGTCATCGATGCGTGGTAGTGGGTAGGCATCCAGGTCAGTATACTGGTTAATAGTTTGCGAGTAATCGATGCAAAGATGTTTCTTGTGTTGCTTCAGAGGATTTTTAACGACAACGACTTGAGCCCGCCAGGAAGATGAACATGGCTCAATGATACTGTCAGCTAGAAGGCGAGAGATTTCTGCCTCGATAAATGATCGATCATCTTGGCTGAAACGTCGTGATTTATTGACTATGGTCTTACATCGGGGGGAAAGATTGGCAAACAAGGAGGGCTCGTCGAGCGAAGCCGCCGAAAGCGCACAAAACGATACTTTGGAAATAGGCTTTGACCCTCCAAACTCGAAAGTGAGTCTTTTGTGTTGTTTCTGGAAATCCTGTCCCAGGAGCACATCACTGCATAGGTTTTTGAGCACCCCGAGCCGGGTGGAGAAATAAGTGTGGCCATTGAGAATAAGGTCGACAAGACAAAAGCTGGAAGAGTTGGTGGTCAGTGTCGTCAGAACCATTGCAATTTCCCTGTCCGAGGGGTAAATACGCAGTTTTAACTTACTGACAGCCCACTCACTAATGAAGCTGTCAGAGCTGCATGAGCCGATTAGTGCACTCAAAATGTGTCCATTTTACGAAACCTTTGTGGCTGCATGGGACAGACTTTGGGGAAAAACAGCTGTGATGGGAGGAGGAGCAGTTTTACCCTTGACAGCTGTAACCTTAGTAGTGGTTCTTGGGGGAGGAGCAGTTTTATAGATAGTAGCTGCAAAACTAACAGGGGCTCTCGACTGGCATACCTTAGAAAACTGACCTTTCTTACTGCAATGATTGCAGACTGCATTACGGGAATGATTGCAGACTGCGTTACGAGCAGGACAAAATTTCCTATAGTGGAATGCACCACCAGAGAAGAAACACTTCCTTCCAGATTGCCAAGATGCCGCTAGGGCAGGGTCGTCATCAATGAAGGCTTCTAGGGTAGGGTTGTCATCAGCCAGGTTGGAGTCATCATCAGTGAGGGCTTCCACCCGAGGCCTATCGAAGGAGTCACTAAAAGTGATAGCAGCAGCCCGTGCATGTGGTGAAAGATAGGTATCTGCATTCCTCTTTGCTAAGTTCAGAGCACATGCCTGGTCATAGGCAGCCTGTAACTTGAGGGTTTTATTCTCCAACAGACGCTGACGTTTGAAGGGAGACGCAATCCCATTAATAAAGGAATCGCAAATTAACTCCTCCTGGTACTGCTCAGCTGTGACAGCTTTAAGATTACAATCCTTGCTGAGCCCGCAAAGTTTCTGAAGGAATTCGTCAAGTGATTCCCCGGGTGGTCGAGTTGTGGCCAGTAGATGCCAAGCAAAAATTTCATTTGGGGCCTTAACATATAGTTGCTGTAGTATTTGGATAGCGGCGTCATAGTCTATACAGTCTTCGATATAGTCAAACACATGAGGGGATACATAATTGGCAAGTATCTCTAACTTATTAGGAACATTCTCACCACACACCCTGAGGAAGTTGCTGAAGGTACAATACCAGTGTTTCCATACCTTAGCAGTTGTAGGTGAATTCGGGTCCAGGTCGAGACGGGCGGCTCTGAGTAGTTTCTCCATGATGGATCGATTACTTTGTCCGAGTTCCCTTCTACAATTTGAGTCGTAGCCGTCTGTTCCTGAAACCACTCAGAGCGTGGAGCCGATACACAGTTGATTAAATTGATGTAAAAAGATTACTGAGCGCTTGGTTTGAGTATAAAACAAGGCTTTAATCAACTGTTTCACAACCAGGAGATTCTAGTTACATCACTAGTTCCTGGTTACAGAAACATCCTGAGCAAGCTGGGCCCACGCCCGAGTATTTATACTCCTTGGACGGCGCCACCAGCTGGCCGCCCAGTGTTATTTCATGAGTCATTTCTCCATGAATGATAAGATTCATGACAAGTGTTACTTATTCCAGATTGGAAATGTAATTCTTCTTCTTAGGCAGTTCCTCGGAACCGAGGATGATTTGCTTCCACATTAAAAATGAGTTCTCGGGTGACTGATGAGTCCAATGCGGGACCTACAGTCTCTGTCACAGGTGGGGCAGACGGTGGTTGAAGGGGCGGGTGGGTGGGGTGCTTGGGTTGACGTGCGCTCCTTGCGCTGCCTGCGCTTGGCTTCTGCTTGCTCCCGGCGAAGAGACTCGAGGTATTCGGCGCCTTCCCGGATGCTTCTCCTCCACTTTGTGCGGTCTTGGGCTGGGGATTCCCGGGTGTCAGTGGGGATGTTACACTTTTTCAAGGAGGCTTTGAGGGTGTCCTTGAAGCGTTTCCTCTGCCCACCTGGGGCTCTCTTGCCGTGTCAGAGCTCCGAGTAGAGCGCTTGTTTAGGGAGTCTCGTATCAGGCATGCGGACAATGTGACTCGTCCATCGGAGCAGATCGAGCGTGGTCAAAGCTTCGATGCTGGGGATGTTGGCCTGAGCGAGAACACTGACATTGGTGCGCCTATCCTGCCAATGGATTTGCAGGATCTTGCGGAGGCATGTAATGTAATTACATTAGTGTCAAATACTTGAAACTAAAATGTTTCTAATTGTACTTTTCTTACAGAGACTACGAAATTCCTGGATGTACATTTGTTTCTTTTTGATGATTTACTTTTAATCACAAAGATTAAAAACGCTAAAAAGGTAATAAATTATTTCCATATAAAAGAAAACATCAGTGACAGATTACGAGTTCCTGAAATCATTAAACCAGTTCTGATGGCAATCCAAATGTATTACCCGCTTCTAATTGTGAGGGACAGCTCTGGCCGCTGACCATCCAAAGGAACAGAGGACTCACTTGACGTAAAAAGACCAAGGTCCACCTAGCTCGTCTTCTACCATCCTGGTAGTCGCTCCATGATACAACAATAATGAACATAAGAACATAAGAAGTAGGAGCAGGAGTAGGCCATACGGCCCCTCGGGCCTGCTCCGCCATTCAATAGGATCATGGCTGATCCGAACTTAGACTCACGTCCACTTCCCTGCCCTCTCCCCGTAACCCCTTATTCCCTTATCAGCTAGGAAACTGTCTATCTCCGTTTTAAATTTATTTAATGTCGCAGCTTCCACAGCTCTCTGAGGTAGCAAATTCCACAGATTTACCACCCTCTGAGTGAAGAAGTTTCTCCTCATCTCAGTTTTGAAAGGGCAGCCCCTTATTCTAAGATTATGCCCCCTAGTTCTAGTCTCACCCATCAGTGGAAACATCCTCACTGCATCCACCCGATCAAGCCCCCTCACAATTTTATATGTTTCGATAAGATCACCTCTCATTCTTCTGAATTCCAATGAGTAGAGGCCCAACCTACTCAACCTTTCCCCATAAGTCAACCCCCTCATCTCCGGAATCAACCGAGTGAACCTTCTCTGAACTACCTCGAGAGCAAGTATATCTTTTCTTAAATATGGAAACCAAAACCGTACGCAGTATTCCAGGTGTGGCCTCACCAGTAACCTGTATAACTGCAGCAAGACTTCCCTGTTTTTATACTCCATCCCCCTTGCAATAAAAGCCAAGATTCCATTGGCCTTCCTGATCACCTGCTGTACCTGCATACTAACCTTCTGTGTTTCATGCACCAGGACCCCCAGATCCCTTTGTACTGTAACACTTTGCAGTTTCTCTCCATTTAGATAATAACTTGCTCTTTGATTTTTTCTGCCAAAGTGCATAACCTCACACTTTCCAACATTATATTCCATCTGCCAAATTTTTGCCCACTCACTTAGCCTGTCTATGTCCTTTTGCAGGTTTTTTATGTCCTCCTCACTCACTGCTTTCCCTCCTATCTTTGTATCATCGGCAAACTTGGATACGTTGCACTCGGTCCCTTCCTCCAAATCGTTAATATAGATTGTAAAGAGTTGGGGTCCCAGCACCGACCCCTGCAGAACACCACTAGTTACTGATTGCCAACCAGAGAATGCACCATTTATCCCAACTCTCTGTTTTCTGTTAGATAGCCAATCCTCCACCCATGCCAGTACATTGCCCCCATCCTGTGATTTTTTTATCTTGTGCAGTAATCTTTTGTGTGGAACCTTGTCAAATGCCTTTTGGAAGTCCAAATACACCACATCCACTGGTTCCCCTTTATCCACCCTGTTTGTTACGTCCTCAAAGAATTCGAGCAAATTTGTCAAACACGACTTCCCCTTCGTAAAACCATGGAGCTGTTGACTAACCACAGCAATTACTTTTCAGTCAGTGAGTCTACAACAGACCCAGACATGACATGAGGAAAACCCCAGTGGTGGAGAGCTTTGGAAACCAAAGTCACATGCTCCACCCAAGTCACGCTACACTCACCCCATGTCATGTCCCAAGTTACTCATATATTTCTATCAAATTACTCAGCCCCGATACATTGAATCATTTTGTGGCCTTTTGAACAAGTCTTAGAAGTGAAAGTAGTGAGAACAAGGACAAGCTAATGCACCAGATATCAGAAAAGTATAAATAATTACAAGACATTGAAACAACAATTTTTCAATAGCTGAGGGGTCAAGAACGAAGGGCCACGGATAAATGTAAAAAGATTTAGAACAGAGGGCAGGAGACTCTCCGTCACACGGAGAGTTGTGAGGCTGTGGAATTCATTTCCCGGGTTAGTGGCTGAGGCAGAAACTATGTCAACATTCAGGATTAGACTGGAGAGGTGGATGAAAGAAAAGGATATGGGAACAGGGCGGGTAAATGGGATTAGAATTATTTGCTCGCGTGGAGGGTAAACACTGACACGGGCTGGTTGGGCCGAATGGCCTGATTCCATGTTGTAACTTTTATGTATTTCTACATAAGTACGTCTCAATTAAAGATAAATATTTGTACTTATTTATTTATATTTTGTTAAACACATATTGAACTGGGATGGTGTACTGAAAGATTAGATCTCTGTGTGCTGACCAGGTTTAAAGATCATGTAAAGATTCTATCCTGGGATGTAGGGTCCAGTACTATGTGTGTCAGTACACTGACAGACTGCCCCAGAGTAGGCAGACTACCTGCCTATGTAATTCCCTACATTGCGAGTTCCCCTTATCATCTGGTCTGCTCGCGGTAGCTGTTTTCATATCTTCACGCTCTTCCCTTGGAGAATAGTGTGGAGTAGTAGGAGGATTCGCAGGCGGATTAACAGTCTGACAGAGCGCGACGTGAAGGTTCCTTCCATGGCTGTAACCGTCTTTATGTCAGCTGGTAGGGTGGTTTGGCCTGTAGTAGTATTGAGTGGAAACAAGGTCCTTCTATTAAAGGGAAGGGAGAATTTAAAGACAGGGCAATCCACACAATGCACAGTCCCCTTGGCATTGGATTAGAATGGTAGAATCTTACAGCACAGAGAGTGGCCATTCGGCCCATCGTGCCAGTGCTGGCTCTTTGGTAGAGCTATTCAATTAGTCCCACTCCCCTGCTCTTTTCCCAAAGCCCTGTAAATGTTTTCGCTTCAAAGAATTTATCCAATTCCTGTTTAAAAGTTACTATTGAAACTGCTTCCACCACTCTTTCAGGCAGCGCATTCCAGATCACAACAACTCACCACGTAAAAAAAGTTTCCTCATGTCGCCTCTGGTTCTTTTGTCAATCACCTTAAATCTGTGTCCTCTGGTCACCGACCCTTCTGCCACTGGAAACAATTTCTCCTTATTTATTCTATCAAAACCATTCATGATTTTGAACACCTCTATCAAATCTCCTCTTAACCTTCACTGCTCTAAGGAGAACAACCCCAGCTTCTCCAGTCTCTCCACATAACCGAATTATTCCCCAATTCAGAATGACATTGTCAGAAAGCCGAGCAATGGGATATCTGCCTGCTCTCCTGGTTCGGGAAGGATGTGAGTAGGAGAGGGAGGTGGAAGAGAACGTGACTTACAAAATAGGAGTGGGGGATAAAATGGATTCTGTATTATGAAGGTACAGGTAGACTATCCTTTATCCGAAAACCTCGGGACCAGCCGAGTTTCGGATAAAGGAGAATTTCGGATTTCGGAAGGTGGGTCGGCGGGGGTCCGCGGGGGGGGTCGGCGGGGGTCCGCGGGGGGGTCGGCGGGGGGTCGTGCGCACGACTTACGCTGACGCTCAGCGTAAGTCAGTCGGGGTCGGCGGGGGTCGGGGCCGGCGGGGTCCGCGGGGGGGTCGGGGCTGGCGGGGTCAGCGGTTGTCGGGGCCGGCGGGGTCCGCGGGGGGGGCGGGGTCGGCGGTTGTCGGGGCCCGCGGGGGGGTCGGCGGTTGTCGGGGCTGGCGGGGTCGGCGGTTGTCGGGGCCGGCGGGGGGGTCGGCGGTTGTCGGGGCCGGCGGGGTCCGCGGCGGGGTCGGCGGTTGTCGGGGCCGGCGGGGTCCGCGGGGGGGTCGGCGGTTGTCGGGGCCGGCGGGGTCCGCGGTTGTCGGGGGTTGTCGGGGCCGGCGGGGGGGTCATGCGCACGACTTACCCTTTATCTGAACTTCCGAAACTGGAACCCTCTAAAAACCGAAGGTTTTTTCGTTCGTACGCACGACTTACGCTGAACGAAAAAACCTTCGGTTTTTAGAGGGTTTCGGTTTTCGGAAGTCCGGATAAAGGGTAGTCTACCTGTACTTTGTGGCTGATCAGATGGTAAATTTGTACACCTGCAGAAATCAGGAGCCTTAGACACTGGGCTCAAGTGTCCTTCACCCAATTCTGAATTACAAGCCATGGGCAGAGACGGAGCTGTGTGTTCTGTGCTTGATCAGCCGATTCCCCTGGACAGATTAGTACTGAAGAACATTGATCCATTCCATTCAGCCGGTACGTTTGCTATTTTATTTTAACCTCGGTATGAGCAAAGACTACTTGCAATATTGCATCAGTATGATTGTACTAGAAGAGTGTTGTCCATTTGTCCATTACGCGAGCCACCAGCCACATGTGGCTAATGGGGACTCCAGATGTGGCAACTTGCATTTATGATTAGTGAATAAAAAATGAGTAAAAGACACAGTCGTTGGGCCTGTGATCTCAATACTCATATTCGCACAACGTATGCATGTGAACTTTAACCTTTTTGTGAGTTTGTTGGTAAAATAGAGAGAGGAAAAGCAGAGTGTGCGAGTGTTTGGTGATCGTTGTGAGTGCTTTACTTCCTTGGTTACTGAATGGTGGGCGATGGTTGTTCAGTTAATATACACATGTGAAGTACATTTACTTTATCGTGTGAGTGTGTGTAAGGCGTTTTCAACTAAAATTAGTGCCTGTGGAAAAACAGTGTCGCCTTAGCCTCACCTGTGGCTAATCAACGATTCTATTGGACAACACTGGGCTAAAGGCTTCAACAAGGGGACAAACTTTCGAGTAACTAGAATAAATAGTTCTCAGTTTTATCCTTCAGGAATTGGGACCTTTCCTTCACTACTGTCCTAACTTACTGATAATCCATGCCACTCTGCCAAACCGGATAGTGTCATATATGCAATTGATTGGCTTAAATATCACCCATAAAACAAATCACAGCTGTCTTTTTAAAAAAGAGCAGAAATAAAAGCCAGTAATTTCTTGCTAACCTGGATACCCCTCCCAATCTCAGAGGGAAGGAGCCAAGAATTTACAAGCAGCTGCCAACCTAGACACACACACACGTCTCTCAGCAATCACAAACTGACCCGATAACATGCTTATTTAGAGATTTTCCCACCAGCGAACAGTGGGTTTAACAGGGCCGATCAGATAAACACATCTCCAGCCCAACTGTGCACCAGATTACTCACGAGCAACACCACGGAAGATCGGCAAGTCTACTAAAACCATCTCTTGTCTGTCCACAGGTGGTTAGGGACCCAACATCATTTAGTCTTTTGCATGGTTTTGTTTCACTTATCAAATTCAGACAACCTACGACACATCTCCTTCTCTTGCAGGCTGTGGAGTACGCGATGCTTTTTTAGTAATACATCAAAACAGATATCAGCAATGTATAGGAATCTTCACACTTCAAGCACATTCAGAGGCTGTTAAGGTAAAACTACATGTGAACAAGACCTGAACACTGACTTATACTTTGAAAGTCTGTAAGCTGAAGCAAGAGTACTGACTTATAGATTACAAAGCTGTGGGCCTAGATGGCTGAAGGCACGGCCACCAATGGTCGGACGAAGGAAGTGGGGATGCACAAGAGGTCAGAGTTGGAGGAAGAGTTCTTGGAGCGGTGTGGGGCTGGAGGAGGGTTACAGAGATAGGGAGGGGCGAGGCCATAGAGGGATTCGAACATGAAGCTGAGAATTTTTACATCGAAGCGTTGCCGGATCGGGAGCCAATGTAGCTCAGCGAGCACAGGGGTGATGGGTGAACAGGACTTGGTGCGAGTTAGGACACGGGGCAGTGAGCACAGGGGGTGATGGGTGAACGGGACTGGGTGCGAGTTAGGACACGGGGCAGTGAGCACAGGGGGTGATGGGTGAACGGGACTGGGTGCGAGTTAGGACACGGGTCAGTGAGCACAGGGGGTGATGGGTGAACGGGACTGGGTGCGAGTTAGGACACGGGTCAGTGAGCACAGGGGGTGATGGGTGAACGGGACTGGGTGCGAGTTAGGACACGGGTCAGTGAGCACAGGGGGTGATGGGTGAACGGGACTGGGTGCGAGTTAGGACACGGGGCAGTGAGCACAGGGGGTGATGGGTGAACGGGACTTGGTGCGAGTTAGGACACGGGGCAGCTGGGTTTTGGATGAGCTCAAGTTTATGGAAGGTGGCCAGGAGAGCGTTGGAATAGTTGAGTCTGGCAGTAACAAAAGCATGGATGAGGGTTCCAGCAGCAGATGAGCTGAGGCAGGGGCAGAGATGGGTGGTATTAGAGGTGGAAGTGGGTGGTCTTGGTGATGAAGAGGATAAGGGGGTCAGAAGCTTAGCTCAGGGTCAATTAGGATGGCGAGGTTGTGAACAGTCTGGTTCAGCCTGAAACAGTGGCCGGGGAGGGGGATGGAGGCGATGACAAGGGAACGGAGTTTGTGGCGGGGATCGAAGACAATGGCTTCGATCTTCCTAATGGAAATTGTGGCTCATCCAGGACTGGGTGTCAGTAAAATAGTCCGACAACACAGAGGCAGTGGAGGGGTCGCGAGAGGTAGTGGTGAGGTAAAGCTGGGTGTCATCAGCGTACATGTGGAGCCGAGGGGTAGCACCATTAAACTGAAGCCTGGCGCTGTGCTGTTAAAAGGTCAGAGTATGATTGTAGCCATGGTGTTGGGCAAGAGCAGAGCTCCTGATGTGAGCTGTGAACAGCGAGGTTCTGAACCAAGGGGCTCCCTCTCTCTGAAGGGGCCGTCGTATGCACACCTGGGTTGTCCCTGGCACCTCTTGGTTTGTCATAAGGAGCGCCAGCAGCTGATTGGTGGCAGCCCGTCTTTCTGCCTTCGGCACTGAGGCCAAGCGGACCGAAGATCAGAAATGACTTACAAATAAAATAAAAAATTCAAAGTAGACAACAATTATATGATGCACAGTAAAGCTCATTGTTTGGCAACTCTGGGTCTTAAAATATATAATCTCTGTTCTATGTTCCCTTCAAATGTTGTCGATCCTTTTCTCTCTACAGTATACAAACCTGCCGAGAGCAAAATTAGATTAATTCGGCATTCCAAAAGATGGCTTTCATGGAATGAGCCAGTAATGTGAAGGTAGATGCACCAAAGTGAATTCGCTTCTTTTCTTTCAGAAAACCTGGATGTCACACATAGAGACAGCATCGACTGCCTACAGGAACATTCTAAACCCTCCACGACCCTCACTTAAAAGTTCGTCCGTGAACGAATCATCTGAAATTTAACTCCCACGACCGCAAAAGGCCTGTTCTCTCGCTGAGTGGGTCAGCGAGAATCTCAACTCATTCGCCTCAGTCTGTCCAGTGCATTTTGAAGAAATCTACCTCTTGTATTCAATTTAAAAATAGCTCTGGTTTCTAATAAAAGTATTGTAACAAAGCAGCATGCATTTGTTTTAATATTCAGCAAAATACTGGCACACTATGATACAAAAAATAAATACTTTTCTGCATAAAATATTAAACTAAGGCTGCCTGTAAATCAGCGAGGCTGTGGACATCCCACTGCCCTCTCCAGTTACACCCCTCATGCATTGTGTGTGAGCAGGGCAGTGATCTATTTCTCTATCAAATGGTTCCAGCTCAAGACTCTGAACATGGAGTACATGGTTAAACCGTATAGCAACAAGATCACGTGTCAGCTGTGGCTCAGTGGGCAGCACACTCACCTCTGAGTCAGAAGGTTGTGGATTCAAGTCACACTCCAGAGACTCGAGCACATAAATCTAGTGCAGTGCTGAGGGAGTGCTGCACTGTCGGAGGTGCTGTCTTTCGGATGAGATGTTAAACTAAGGCCCCGTCTGCTCAGGTGGATGTAAAAGATCCCATGGCACTATTTTGAAGAAGAGCAGGGAAGGTGTCCTGGCCAATATTTATCCCTCAATCAACATAACAAGAAACAGATTATCTGGTCATTATCACATTGCTGTTTGTGGGAGCTTGTTGTGCGCAAATCAGCTGCTGCGTTTCCCACATTACAACAGTGACTCCACTTTAAAAATACTTAATTGGCTGTAAAGCACTTTGAGACGTCCGGTGGTCATGAAAGGCGCTATATAAATACAAGTCTTTCTGCCCCACACTCATGATGGCCGGAGCAGTGACTAGACTTTTCCTACCCCTTCTCCTCCCCCACACACCCCCCCCCCCACAGCCGTGTAATCTCCTGCGAGGGGCAAAAAAAGAGAAAATACCCAGGGCCAATAAGGGGGGGAAATTCCTCTCCGACCCCCTCAGGCAATTGAAACCAGCCCAAGAGATCACACTGACCATACGCACGTTAACTGTTAACCCACTGACCTTCTCTATGATGCAATCTCTGCCCCAGTCAGGAACCGGTCCAGCTCCCTCTTGAAGAGAGTCAGCACCAGCCGGCGACACATCCCAGAGGCTCCCTACTCTCTGGGGAAGAAGAACCGCCCAACATCCAGTCCATTCCTACTCTTACATAGTTTAAACCAGTGTCCCCTGGTCCTCCCCAATCTGCTAAACTGGGATAATCTACCAATAGGCACGCTATCCAGCCCTTTCATTATTTTAAAAATCTCTAGCAGCTCACCTCTAAGTCCTCATTGCTCCAGAGTAAACAGACCCAACTCTGTCTCTCTGAGTAACTAAGGTTCTTTAAGCGAGGAATCATTTTCGTGGCTCTGCTCTGGACCTTTTCCAAGGCCACTAAATTACCCAGCATGTGAGGGGACCGAAACTGGACTCAGTACTCCAGATGTGGTCTGACAAAGGACCTGCACAATGACAGAATGGTGACCCTTGACTCTGAAGGGTTGTATTACTAGAACCCAACACCCTGTTAGCTTTGGCTATAACACCTCTGCATTGGTTGTGAACCTTCAGTGATCTGTGCACAGTAACCCCTAGATTCTTTTCTCTCTCAGTTGCTTTCAGTATTATTCCCTGTAAACGATGAGTATAGTCTGTGTTGGTCCCGTCGACATGCATCACACTGCATTTGGTTAGGTTAATGCCATTGCTTGGCCCATTCTTTTAGTGCATCTGAATCTTTTTGCAGCCTTAACTCTTGCACAAATTTTAGCATCATCTGCAAACTTACTGACCATACCCCCAACACCACTGTCCAGATCATCAATGAAAGCAGTGAACAGTAATGGGCCCAACATCGATCCACTGGGGAATACCACTAGTAACCTGCCCCCAGGCTGATCCACAACCACTGACTACAACTTTTTGCCTGGGGGATTGGAACCAATTCCTAATCTCGTACATCAAATTCCCAGATACAAGATTCCATCTTGTGAGGTAAGCTAGTGTGAGGTACTTTATCCAAGGCTTTCTGAAAGTCTAGGCAGACAATGTCAACTGGATTACCCTCATCCACTAACCTAGTAACTTCATCAAAAACTCAAACAAGTTTGTCTAGACACGGCCTTCTATTCCAGAAGCCACGTTGAGTATCTCAAATGGCCCCTTCTCTCCCAGTGATTGCAAAGAGCATCTCTCAAGATACATCAGAGTCTTGTTCGTCATGTGCAGTCAGGTACGTGATAATGGTTCTGGTAGAGGACTAGCAACTCAGAGGCCGAGAGTTCAAATCCCATCATAGCCAATTGCAAAAATGAATTCAATAAATCTGGTGAATTTGGATAGCACCAGAAAAGAGAGCATGAAATCAGCCGGATTGTTGTAAAGACCCTGACTGGTTCACTAATGTCCTTCAGGGAGGGGGGCTTACTGTCCTTACCCAATCTGGTCTACATGTGACTCCATTCCACACTATACAGGTTGAATCTTAATGCCCCCTGAAGTGGCCAATAACTATTTCAAATGACATGTAGGTTAAGTAAACAACCACTCAACAATTGCTACTCAAGAAAGCCCCCAATATCATCTCAGGACAAACAGGGATGGGCAATAAATGCAGCTTTGCCAGCGTCAACCACACCCCAAGAACAAATATAAATAAAATCCCACACTAATGAAATACCTTCCCCTCAGGTCCATCACCCAAGCCCCCTCTCAATTATAAACTATATAAAAGCTGAAGCACTTTGGGCTTCAGACATAAGCCCATCTCTGCATGAAAAGAAAAGCTTTAATAACTTGGTTTTAAATAAAACAGGAGAGCAAAGGAGCATCAATGTGATTTTCAATAAGTCCCAACACACGTACATACTAAACTTGGAATTGATTCAATCCCCTATTTTTATTAATAATTCAAGATGTCAGCGTCGCTGGCAAGGCCACCATTTATTGCCCATCTCCAGTTGCCCTTGAGAAGGTGGTGGTGAGCCTTCTCCTTGAACCGCTGCAGTCCGTGTGGCGAAGGTGCTCCCACGGTGCTGCTGGTTAGGGAGTTCCAGGATTTTGACCCACTATGAAGGAACGGCCGATACATTTCCAAGTCAGGATGGTGTTGACTTGGAGGTGGTGGCGTTCCCATGAACCTGCTGCCCTTGTCCTTCTAGGTGGTGGGGGGCATGGGTTTGGGAGGTGCTGTAGAAGAAGCCTTACTAAATGCTAATTTTGAAAACTATTAATGTTGTCGATTTACCAACATGCAACCGTTGAATCATTTCAAATAACTTGTACGTTAAGTAAAGAATTGAGTTTGTAGCTGATGGAAATAAAATGGTGGCATTGGTTGAGAGTTTTAAGTAACTTCTAATAGACTTATTGCTGGTATAGAATGCTGTAGTAAAGGGCACAATAGCATTTAGTGATATCACAACTTAGCGCTGTGCGAGTCTTGATGGAGTGGCGAGCTACCATGAATAAATTCTATATTGCTTCACTATTACACTCGGCAGTATTTGAAGAAAAGTTCAAACTGCGTGTGGGGCACATGTCCTAAAACCTGTGGAACATAATGCACGCTATATGGCCATAAAAAAACTGCAAGAGGATTAAAAACATCTTTTGGACAAGATTTTACATCCTTTGCATTTAAAAAAAAAAACATAACTAGGAATGCAGTTTTACTAAACAATAAATTTAATTGTGGAAGTAGCATCACTGTTCAAATTATCATTTTTACTATAAACAGATTACATGATCTTCATCCAGTATCGAGAATTAAACCTTTGAATATCTATACACAGGTTCACATGATACAGAAGTTAATACCATTTTTGTACACAATTGTCTATTATTCACATCATTTTTTTTAAAAAACAATAAGCATGAAAGCAACTAGTTTCAGTTACTGACGTTTCATGCAGGCACCATCAAAACCGAGAATATCAGCTCCTTGCTTTTCACCATCGAACGTCAGGGTCCGCGACACAACATTCCTTTCAAACTTACACCCAGCGTTAGCAGAAGAGTTTTATAATGGAGGAATCGGCTAACTGAACCAGTGAGTGGCTGCAGCATTTGGACAGTGTACAGCAGTCTGACTCGCGGCCCCGTCACACGCACTATCCCCGTGGAAGGGTCATGTGAATTTAGCACAGGGTTACTTGACCACATGCACTGATCAGGTCCGAGTGAAATGGCCCCTCACATAGTTAGCCTAGTTTGCATTGGTGGGCGAGGGGGGGATATACTAGTCAGTAAAAGAAATAATTGGATTAATTAATGTGCGCAGGCCAGTTAATATATACAGGAAAATATAAAGTGGGCAGCATTTGGATTAGGTTTTTAAATTTCAGCATCGCCTCCTGTAACATGATAGAGAAAAGCCCAGAGAAAGCCGCACGAGGCGGATTTCAGGCAGCTCTTTGTGTCAATGAACAAGATACCCTCACACTGGACTTTCGATCTCGGCAGGGCCGAGAAGAAGTGGAGAGTTGCCGCAAGGGAGGGAGGGAGGGAGGGAAGACAAACAGAAGGGAGATCCGGGGCCAGGTCTCTCGTGCACACATTCTAACCCGCTGCGCGGCGGCCAGCGTGAAGTTTCCAGCGCACACTTCAAGCAACGCTGGGATCGGTGACCAGGGGTTTCTGGTTCTGTTCAGTGACAAGAGAGCTGGCCAGTCACAGCTCGGAGGCACCACAAGGACAGCCCCACCCGGTCGAACGACACACAAGACCGATCTGCACAAGCTCGTCTCCAGCCTGCCCTAATACAAGTGGGAAGGGACGCAGTTACTCGGGCAGTTTTCAGGGCCGAATGTTGGCGAACATTTCGCAGCACAAGCCTGCCTCCCCCATCTTCACTCTAGTCCCTGGCATTGATTGACTCTTCGCAAAACAATGAAAGGAGAAAAACAAAGGATGAAAAGAGGAATATTAACTATTAAAAGCCAACTGACATCAACAGTTTGAAGAAAGAATATCTTTAAGCAAACAACCAGCTGGAATAACTCACTAAAAGGAGCGTGGCTGAAGGGAGATGACATTTGCTAGATATTAGCAATTAAAGCCTCACTCTTCCTTCAGCACAGCAGAAGCTGATCAAGGTTTGTCAGCGTTGCTCAGTTTCCGAAGGAACCTAATGGGAATCCATGGAGTACGGAACCAAAACGCTTCACTCAAAACTTTACAAGACTCTGCGAAGCTGCCCTCATGTTTAAGATGGTTTTGTCTCTTGGTGCAGCGAAGAATCCCAACTCTGTTAAGGTTGCGTCTGTTGACGTTCTTGGCCCAGTAAAGGGATTAAAAGGAGTCGGACTCGAGGGAGGTAACTTTCACATTCTGGCGGAGATTGGCCGCCTGTTACAGAACCCGCCCGATTCCCATTCCCGTTGAAATCAGGTTAAAATCGGGCGGGTTCTAAAACAGAGGGATCCTCTCGGATGCCTTATTTACACCTAATTTCATCGATTCCAGAAACCTGTGTTTCTGTGGTGTGAAACTGAATCAAAAACCCCGGCTGGAGCAGAGGTTGGGAGTGAGCTGCTGAACACGTCAATAGATTCCCAACTAACAGCAACTAATTACCATGGCCAGGAATTATTACACCGCCAACATACAGTCTTTTAAAATACAAAATAATTGTGTGAATACAAGAGTAGTTATAGGTTCCTGGCCCGAGGCAAAGCACCAGGACAACTCATCCCTGCAGTTCATCGAAACATGTGTCGCAGACTCGGACGGGCTTCTTCGAGGAGGGGGTTAAGGCATTCCTCGCAGAACATTCGGCACAAAAAATGTTTCCACAGTTTCTACAGTGATGCTGCAAAGGACAAGAATTGGACGTTAGCTCAACTGAACTTGCAAGCAAAATGATAACATCTAGATTTTCACCACAGACCCTCTTAGAGGCCAGTCACGCAGCAGGTGAATTGCAGGGGTTTTATAGAGGTATACAACTTACATTTATATAGCGCCCTTCACGTCCTCAGGGCATCCCAAAGTTCTACTGAAGTGCAGTCACTGTTGTAATGTCGGAAACGCGGCAGCAGGAGGTCGGAAGGGTTAAAGACACAGGAACAGGAGGAGGCCATTCAGCCCCTCCATGCTGTTCCACCATTCAATTAGATCGTGGCTGATCTGTACCGCAACCCCATTTACCCGCCTTTGTTCCATATCCCTCAATACCCTCACCCAACAAAACAGAATTCTAACAAAGAGGAGACTCAAAACATTGCCAGTTCTCACACGCACTGCCCACGACATGACCAGTGCCCCTTACAGGAAAGAGGTGATTGCACGAGAGAGATTTAGGAGGATGTCACCAGGACTGGAGAATTTTAGCTAGGAGGAAAGATTGGAGAGGCTGGGGTTGTTTTCTTTGGAACAAAGGAGGCCGAGGGGAGATTTAATTGAGGTGTATAAAATTATGAGCCTAGATAGAGTGGATAGGAAGGATCTGTTTCCCTTAGCAGAGGGGTCAATAACCAGGGGGCACAGATTTAAAGTAACTGGTAGAAGGATTAGAGGGGAGTTGAGGAGAACTTTTTTCACCCAAAGGGTGGTGGGGCTCTGGAACTCACTGCCTGAAAGGGTGACAGAGGCAGAAACCCTCATTGTAACATTTGCATATTGATTTATCATTGGCCCGCAGGCATCTGTAAGGAACACCTATTATATTCGCATGTGATCACATGCTGAGTGGTCATTGGCCTGCAGGCATCTGTAAGGACTGCTATTGTTTTGGAGGACCCAGGGTCCTGACTCCATCTTGTCCACACGGTGCGGTACTGTTGTGATTCAGAACAGACCTGATGCTTCATTAAATAACAAACAGTTTCCGGCAGTATTCAGGTGGGAGCCCCCCGCGCACCGAAAAGGACGGGATTGATCTCCGGTTCATTTCACAAAAACTGCTGTTCTTCCTTCTGTATCTCACTCACTTTCCTCAGTGAGGAGAGAGCTGACCGAGCCTCCAACCCGAGGGGGTGGGTCGAATGGCCCGTTTCTGTGCTGTGTATCCCACGTATGTAACTTCCATCATCAGTGCTAGGGTCTACACCCGAAACATCAGAACCTGCCAACTCTCTTCACAGACACTGACCGTTGTCCTGCAATTTATTATTTTTGTACAAAGTGCCATAACCTACAAGGCTACGGGCCAAGAGCTGGAAAGTGGGATTAGGCTGGAGAGCTCATTTTTAACCAGCAGAGAGAGGATGGGCCGAATGGCCTCCTTTTGTGTCGCTAATTTCTATGATTCTAAATATATTTAGCAGTTGTGTGGCCAGTTACAAGAACTTCAAGCTCTCGCAGACTGGCATTCCAATGCTCGTTTCCACGGATAAGGAAACCGGTTTTGCTATAAAAAAAATTTTTTAAAAAAAATCACAAAAGCAATGATAGCAACATGTTTGGGAAAACAAGGATTAGGAGTCAGCTGTGGCTCAGTGGGTAGCACTCTTGCCTCTGATTTAGAAAGTTATGGGTTCAAGTCCCACTCCAGAGATTTACACCTACTCCGACACGCCAGTGCAGTGCTGAGGGAGCGCTGCACTGTCAGAGGTACCGTCTAAACTGAGGCCCTGTCTGCCCTCTCAGGTGGATGTAAAATATCCCATGGCACTATTTTGAAGAAGAGCAGGGGAGTTATCCCTGGTGTCCTGGCTAATATTTATCCCTCAAATCAACACCTAAAAACAGATTATCGGGTCATTATCACATTGCTGTTTGTGGGAGCTTGCTGTGCGCAAATAGGCTGCCGCGTTTCCTACATTACAACAGTGACTACACTTCAAGTGTGCTTCAATGGCTGTAAAGCGCTCTGGGACGTCCTGAGGTGGTGAAAGGCGCTACAGAAATGCAAGTCTTTCTTTCTTTAGATGGAGGGCGAAACGTCCAATTCCATTTTGAAATCAGGTGAGTCTGATACGAAGGATGTACTTGACCAACTCCCGGCACTTGGAGCGGACCAGTCACCGGCAGCAGTCTGCTGTCGTTACGCTAAATAACAAATAGTTTCCGGCAGTATTCAGGTGGGAGCCCCCCGCGCACCGAAAAGGACGGGATTGATCTCCGGTTCATTTCACAAAAACTGCTGTTCTTCCTTCTGTATCTCACTCGCTTTCCTCAGTGAGGAGAGAGCTGACCGATCCTCCAACTCGAGGGGGTGGGTCGAATGGCCCGTTTCTGTGCTGTGTATCCCATGTATGTAACTTCCATCATCAGTGCTAGGGTCTACACCCAAAACATCAGAACCTGCCAACTCTCTTCACAGACACTGACCATTTTCCAGCACTCCCCTTTAGCATTTTGGAACACTTACCGGTTGACAGCGAGGGCGAAACTCTCAAAATGTTTGAGAAGAATCATTACAACGAGGGAGTGATTATTTACGTGTAGAAGGGGTTTCTCCATAAGTAAATGGAGAATTCTGATCAGCACCTTGTCAGCATCTCTACCAAAGGGACCACGGAAAAGCCTCCTTCACATCTCCCATCTTATATCGAGACAACCATCCATTTTAACCTCTGTACACGACATTATTCCTGTAATTGCACAGGACATCAAGCGGTCTCCTTCTTTTAATATTAATGCACCCGACATTCAAACAAAAGGCTCAAAAGAAAGTGCTTAAACTACTCGTAAAATAAACAGAGTTCTGATGTGAGGTCATCGACCTGAAACGTTAACTGTTTCTCTCTCCACTGATGCTGCCTGGCCTGCTGAGTATTTCCGACATTTGCTGTTTTTATTTCAGATTTTCACAAAATATCTTCATTGCCCTCAAACATTTCGAATTTTCCCGAAGTGCCCTGAAGAGCAGGCGGGTTTGGGGCAACAAGCCCGGGGTGCTATGGGTTTAAGGATTCGAAACAGCAAGTGCATACCTTTCTGATGGTGACGGAGAATCCCTTTCCACAGGACATACAGTTCATCACGTCGGTGTCGTCGGTCCACTTCCTATTTAGTGCTTGCGTGTGTTTAATCTACCAGAGCAAAAAAGGAAACCATCATTTTGTTTTCTTTGCGGGAATGTCGATATAGCTCACCGCACAATCCACCAGATAACGGAGTGCAGCGCCCTTCCTTAACAATTCCCGCAGCACTGTGCTTTCAGCTTCTTTATATCAGCTTGCATCACTATTTTGATGGTTGAACGAGTCGGGTTGCGGAGAGTCATGGCGCTGCTATCCATTAGCCGGCCAGCCTGGCTCGGTGCCGGGTCCCGCAGTTAGGCCTGTCACTGGGAGCTGGGACTTTCCCCACTGTCCCCAGACAGTGCCTGGAAGCCAAACCCCCCCCACCGCCAGGCCAGTCCCCGCTGCATGAACTGCAGGCAGCTTACTAATGCTGGCCTGAATTAATGGCCCAGAAATTCGGGTCTCCACGGGCGAGTACGCATGGGGTACTCACCCGTAAGCCCAATGGAAGCGCCAGTTTCCTGCATGTACTGCGCATGCGTGGGAAACCGGCAGTTCTGTTCCCCTGAAAGCAGAGGTTAAGAGGTTGAAGGCTGTGCGCAGGAGAGGCTGCGCATGTGCAGGAGAGGCTGTGCGTGCGCATCGAACTTCGTTTTTTTTTTTTTGCAGGTTTCCCCGGGTGTGTAAGTCTGCAGAAGTTACACATTTAAAAAGCAGGCGCAAGGCCTGCTTTTAACAAGGTAAGTGGTGAATTAATTAAAATTAAAACTTTTTTCCCCACAGGTTTATTATTTTTAAATACTTTAAAGAAAGGTAAGTTTATTTTTAGCCCCGTTAAAAAATAAAATTATTTTTTTCAAAAATTTAAATTATTGTTTAAAATAGTTATTTCATGTAGTTTATAGTTTATTTAAAAAATGCGATTGAAAAAAAATAATTTGAAGACTTAGTGATGTTTTGGGGCTTATAGTACTTATAGGTTTGACAGCTCTTCCTGTCTAACTTATGAATGGAGCATTCCCTGCTCCGATTGGCTCGTCATGGCCCACGTGATCCCAGGGGATGCATCGAACTAACGGCGCCCCTGGGATACGCAAGCACTGCGCGCCGGCAGCTGGAGCAGGCCCAGGATCGGAATTCCACGGGGGCCCTACAGCACAACGGCCGGCACGCTAGGTAAGTGCAGGTCAGGGGCTTACACCCGCGGGAAGCCCCCGACCCAAATTTCTGGGCCAATATCTTGGAGTTCTTAAGGTGTCAGGTGTGGCTCAGTGGGTAGCACCCTCACCCCCGAGTCAGAAAGTCGTGAGTTCAAGCCCCACTCCAGAGACTTGAGCACATAATCCAGGCTGACACTCCAGCAGTGCAACACTCCCTCAGTATTGCACTGTCGGAGGCGCCGTCTTTCGGATGAGACCTTAAACCGAGGCCCTGTCTGCCCCCTCAGGCGGATGTAAAAGATCCCACAGCACTGTTTGAAGAGGAGCAGGGGAATATTGGCCAATATTTATCCCTCAACCAACATCACTAAAAACAGATTACTTGGTTACTATCTCATTACAGTTTTTGTAAGCTCGCTGTGCGCAAAGTGGCTGCATTACAACACTGACAACACCTAAAAAGTAGTTCCAGAGAGGGGGAACTGCGGCTCTTTGCCCGAGATCTATTAACATACTGTACCGTATATTGGTTTGCCTTTCCTGCTATTGTAAAGTGATGGGGGAAGGTTGAGTCACAGGATTTAGACTCGATGGTTAAACCCAAAGTGCTGACCAATAGATATAAAGGTGGTAAACAAAAATTAAGTTGAATGGAGTTAGCCCCTCAGTTTATCAGGAATGAGGAAGTTTGGCCTGATGGAGAGGGGAGTAGCTGAACGCATGGTGTCAATCAGTGATACAGGAGTCCCTCAGCTCCCCGCACTTCTTGTTGGAGGCGAGGGTATCGGGGGCCGGGCTGAGGGGTTTAAGGCAGTGAAAAGATGCCAGGGTTATCTTTACTCTCCAGGCTGATTCTGGAGTAGTCAGCGGCTTTGGCAGAGGAGAGCGAGGCCCAACAGCACTCGATGCGGTTCAGCCAAATCTGGCGGCTGAACCAGTTGTGCGCCAGATACGCCCAAGCCTGCGTCCCTCGGGCTGGGGACAAGGGCATCAAAGGTGGAGGGGTGGGAGCGATCGAGTAAATCGAGTGCTGAATGGAGGCCCAAAAGCTGAGCAGCTGGGAGCTTAACATTGGCATGAAGTGGTTTGCACTTTGCACCAACACTAAACCCGTTTAATGTAAAGTAGGTGTTAAGATCCCAACTGGCTATGAAGAAAAGCAGAGCGCGACCCCCCCCCCCCCCCCCCAGGGCTCTGGCTCCGGGCCCCCCTCCCCCCCCCCCCGGGACTCCAGCTCTGGGACCGGGACACCCCCCCACCCCCCTCCGGGACTCCGACACCGGGCTCCAGGTTTGATTTCCACGAGCCGCCGTACCAGGCGGGGAGACTGCATGGTCAGAGTTTGGTGTCAGGACCAGGTGGAGGCACCATTAAGACTCGCGTCACTCACTGCGGTTCTTGCACCCACAGCTGCAACATGCGGTTACCTGGAGCGCCTGGTTCTCTCTCCCCAACTCCTGCATAGCAGCTGTCGTATCATCCAGCTTTCGCCTCAGGTCCATCACCTTCCCCTGGAGCTTTTCCATTTCTCCTTCGCTCGTGAGGCACCTGATTGACAAGGGCGACAGTTTAAAACAGGCATGAAAGACTCAATAACATATCGAGTCCCCAAGGGACATGGGCTCCAATGAAGAAGTGTCTGGCAAACTTCTGCCCGTCACACTGGAGACACTGCAACAAAAAGGACTGACGAACCAGAAATAAAATGGCTGCCAAAGTACTTGTCCACAAATGGAGACGGTGCCCCTTTAAATACGGAGTGTGCTTCAATTTCTCCACCGCCCCTGCCCCTTTAAGAAACAGCCTCCTCACCTACACATCCGACAGATACGGTGGAAGGAGTCTTCCTCTACGGACATCAATACCACTCAGCAGCAGGCTCACTCATGTCCGAGCTTCCCTCCCACACCCTGTGCACAGCCTGGTACCTCCCCGGTGACAGGTGACAGGGCTGCGATCGAGAATTTCTCGTGTGTGTGAAGAACCCATCCCAGGTCACAGTTCATTGCCACGGCAACAGGCTGAGGCTCTCGGCAAGCTTTTACTTGCGCTGTGGCAGTGTAGCAATTTAGAAACAGAAAGAGAGTAGGAGTAGGCCATTCGGCCCTTCGAGCCTGCTCTGCCATTCAATATCATGGCTGATCCTCTATCTCAACACCATATTCCTGCTCTCTCCCCATACCCCTTGATGCCTTTTGTGTCTAGAAATCTATCTATCTCCTTAAATATATTTAGTGACTTGGCCTCCACAGCCTTCTGTGGTAGAGAATTCCACAGGCTCACCACCCTCAGTGAAGGAATTTCTCATCTCAGTCCTAAATATCCTACCCCGTATCCTGAGACTGTGACCCCTCGTTCTAGACCCCCCCCAGCCAGGGGAAACATCCTACCTGCATCCAGTCTGTCTAGCCCTGTCAGAATTTTATAGGTTTCAATTCTTCTAAACTCTAGTGAATACAGGCCTAGTCGACCCAATCTCTCCTCGTACGACAATCCTGCCATCCCAGGAATCAGTCTGGTGAACCTTTGCTGCACTCCCTCTATGGCAAGTATATCTTTTCTTAGGTAAGGAGACCAAAACTGCACACAGTACTCCAGGTGTGGTCTCACCAAGGCCCTGTACAACTGTCGTAAGACATCCTTGCTTCTGTACTCAAATCCTTTTGCAATGAAGGCCAACATACCATTTGCCTTCCTAACTACTTGCTGCACCTGCATCGATGAAGAGCAGGCACAGGGTCGAGTGACCTCCTCCTGTGCTGAACAATTCCAGTTTTGGGGGGGGGGGGGGGGGGGGGGGGGGAGAAAGCCTTTCCATACAGATCCAAAATGTTGTTCAGTCCTACATCCAACCAAGACTACTAGAAGACAACACTCGAGGCTGCTCCTGCTCCCCAAGGGGGAAGAGGCTGGTTTTGGATCTCATTCACAACGAAGACTAGATGCGATGGGTAGAAGAGCGCACGCAGTGAGTGAGCGCGGTCACACCTTTCCAAGAGAGCTCTCCTCTCCTCCTGGTTGTGCTGCACGGTGGCTTCCAACACGGCGATCTCTCCGCGGAGGTCGTCCGTCTGTTTCTCCAGCTCGCTGACCCGCCGCTGGCTGCCCTGCCACTCCTTCTTCAGCGTGGCCATGTTTTCGTTCAGCGCAGTGATCTGCATGTTGAGCTTGAGCTCCGCCTCTTCGTGCTGCTTGCTTTGTCCTTCCTTAGCCTTCCGCTCACTCTGCTGTTTCGAAGCAATGGTAAGACAAGCTCAGACACATCAACTTCATCGCACTCCCGATACAATAAAACTTTTCCAAGTTCAATCCCCTTCCCCCACCTCAAATACAACTATTGTCAGTGCCGCTCATGTAGTCATTGTTCCCAAGTGTAGGTCAAATCTTTAATAAAATATTACTTTATTAGTACTTGCATTCCAATGTACACAGGCCAATCCCAACACAAATCAAGAAATAATTTGCATTTATATAGCGCCTTTCACGACCCCAGGACGTCCCAAAGCGCTTTACAACCAATGAAGTAATTTTTCTCCCTATCTGCTCTATCAGAATTCCTCATGATTTTGAACACCTCTATCAAATCTCACCTTAACCTTCTCTGCGCGAAGGAGAAGGATCCCAGTCTCTCCAAGTAATTGAAATCTTTCATCTCTGGTACATAAGAACATAAGAAATAGGAGCAGGAGTAGGCCAATCGGCCCCTTGAGCCTGCTCCGCCATTCAATAAGATCATGGCTGATCTGATCCTAACCGCCAATCTACTATCACAGAACCATCTCCTGAATCTAACAGAATTAGACACACGAAATAGGAGCAGGATCAGGCTACACGGCCCCTGGGCCCGCTCCGCTACCCACAGGGCCATGTCCGATCCGAACCTAGACTCATGTCCAAATTCCTGCCCGCTCCCCGTAACCCTTAATTCCCTTTACTTCTAGGAAACTGTCTATTTCTGTTTTAAATTTATGTAATGATGTAGCTTCTACAGCTTTTTGGGGCAGCATATTCCATGGACCTACCACCCTCTGAGTGAAGTAGTTCCTCCTCATCTCAGTTTTGAAAGAGCAGCCCCTTATTCTAAGACTATGCCCCCTAGTTCTAGTTTCACCCATCGGGAACATCTTCCCCGCATCCACCCGATCCAACCCCTTCACAACCTTATATGTTTCAATAAGATCGCCTCTCATTCTTCTGAACTCCAATGAATAGAGTCCCAGTCTACTCAACCTCTCCTCATATGTCCATCCCCTCATCCCCGGGATTAACCGAGTGAACCTTCTTTGTACTGACTCGAGAGCAAGTATGTCTTTTCTGAAGTATGGACACCAAAACTGTATGCAGTATTCCAGGTGCGGTCTCACCAATACCTTGTACAACTGAAGCAATACCTCCCTATTTTTATATTCTATCCCCCTAGCAATGAAAGCCAACATTCCATTGGCCTTCTTAATCACTTGCTGCACCTGCATACTAACCTTTTGAGTTTCGTGCACCAGGACCCCCAGATCCCTTTGTACTTCAGTACTTTCCAGTTTCTTGCTATTAAGATAATAACTTGCTCTACGATTTTTCCTGCCAAAGTGCATAACCTCACACTTTCCAGTATTGTATTCCATCTGCCAAATCTCTGCCCACTTACTTAGCCTGTCTATGTCCCCTTGCAGGTTTTTTATGTCCTCCTCACTCACTACTTTCCCTCCCATCTTAGTATCATCTGCAAACTTTGATATGTTACACTCGGTCCCCGCCTCCAAATCGTTAATATAGATTGTAAAGAGTTGGGGACCCAGCACCGACCCCTGCGGAACACCACTAGTTACTGATGGTTCATTCTCAGAATGAACCATTTATCCCAACTCTCTGCCTTCTGTTAGATAGCCAATCCTCTATCCATGCCAGAATATTACCCCCAATCCCGTGATTTTTTATCTTAAGCAATAATCTTTTGTGTGGCACCTTGTCAAATGCCTTTTGGAAGTCTAAATACACTACGTCCACTGGTTCCCCTTTATCCACCCTATATGTTACTTCCTCAAAGAACTCCAGCAAATTTGTCAAACATGACTTCCCTTCATAAAACCATGCTGACTTTGTCCTATTAAATGATGATTATCCAAATGTCCTGTTACTGTCTCCTTAATAATGGACTCCAAAATTTTACCTACCACAGATGTTAGGCTAACCGGTCTATAGTTTCCAGCCTTCTGTCTACTGCCCTTTTTAAATAAGGGTGTTACATTAGCAGTTTTCCAGTCTGCCGGGACCTTTGCCGAGTCCAGGGAGTTTTGGAAAATTACCACCAATGCATCCACAATCCCTACCGCCGCTTCCCTCAAGACCCTAGGATGTAAGCCATCATGTCCAGGTGATTTATCCGCCTTGAGTCCCATCATTTTACCGAGTACCACTTCCTTAGTGATTTTGATCGTGTTTAGCTCCTCCCCCCCCTTTAGCCCCCTGTTTGTCCAGTGTTGGGATATTCTTAGTGTCTTCTACTGTAAAGACTGATATAAAATATTCACTCAGTGTTTTTGCTATCTCCATATTTCCCACCATTAATTTCCCGGTCTCATCCTCTAAGGGACCAACATTTACTTTAGCCACCCTTTTTCTTTTTATATAACTATAAAAACTCTTACTATCTGTTTTTATATTTTTTGCTAATTTACTTTCATAATCTATCTTCCCTTTCTTAATCAATCTTTTTGTTATTTTTTGCTGTCTTTTAAAGTTTTCCCAATCCTCTATCCTCCCATTAGATTTGGCTACCTTATATGCCCTTGTTTTTAGTCGAATACTATCCTTAATTTCTTTACTTAGCCACGGATGGCTGTCTTTTCTTTTACACCCTTTTCTTCTCAGTGGAATATATATTTTTTGGAAGTTTTAAAATAACACTGATCATGTATCGTCTTACCCTTTAATCTATTTTCCCAATCCACTCTACTCAATTCCGCTCTCATACCTTCATAGTCTCCTTTATTCAAGCTTAGCACGCTTGTTTGAGATCCAACCTTCTCACCCTCTAATTGAATATGGAATTCAACCATGTTATGGTCACTCATTCCAAGGGGATCCTTTACTAGGACATTTTTAATTAATCCCGTCTCGTTACACAGGACCAGATCTAAGGTTGCTTGCCCCCTGGTCGGTTCAGTTACATACTGCTCAAGAAACCCATCCCTAATACACTCAATGAACTCATCCTCAAGGCAGCCCTGCCCAATTTGATTTGTCCAATTAATATGATAGTTAAAATCCCCCATACCATTCTAGTAAATCTCCTCTCCAAGGCCTCGACATTCTTCCTAAAGTGTGGTGCCCAGAATTGGACACATAACTCCAGCTGAGGCCGAACCAGTGACTTATGACCAAATAGACTTGGTCTTTGAACCCTCAACTACATCATCCCTCTCCAGTGCTATAATAGTTTCTTTGATCAATACAGCCACTGCCCTGCCTCCTTTTCTTCCTTTCCCATCTTTCCTGAATACCATGTAGCCAGGAAGATGAAGTACCCATTCCTCCACTTGTTTGAGCCAGGTCTCTTATCGCCACAGCATCATACATAGATACATACATAGATACATAGAAGATAGGAGCAGGAGTAGGCCATTCGGCCCTTCGTGCCTGCTCCGCCATTTAATGAGATCATGGCTGATCCTTTAATTCAGTATCCCGTCCCCGCCTTCTCTCCGTAACCCTTAACCCCTTTTGCCCGTAGAAATATATCTAATTCCCTCTTAAATATATTTAATGAGCTGGCGTACACTGCCCTCTGTGGCAATGAGTTCCACAGGTTCACCACTCTCTGAGTGAAGAAATTCCCCCTCATCTCTGTCCTAAATGGTTTAGCCCTTATCCTTAAATTATGTCCTCTAGTTCTGTTCTCACCCGCCAAGGGAAACATTCCTTCTGCATCCAGTCTGTCTAGACCTGTCAGAATTTTATACACTTCTATGAGGTCCCCTCTCAATCTTCTAAACTCCAGTGTGTACATCCCTAAACTACATAGTCTCTCCTCATAGGTCATTCCCGCCATTCCTGGTATCAGCCTGGTGAATCGCCGCTGCACCCCCTCCATGGCAAGAACATCCTTCCTCAGATGAGGCGACCAAAACTGTACACAGTACTCGAGGTGTGGTCTCACCAGTGCCCTGTACAGCTGCAGCAAGGTATCCCTGTTCCTGTATTCTAACCCTTTTGCTATGAAGGCCAGCATACCGTTTGCCTTCTTGACCGCCTGTTGCACCTGCATGCTCGCCTTCAGTGACTGGTGTACAAGAACACCCAGGTCTCTCTGTACTTCCCCCTCTCCCAATCTATTGCCATTTAAATAATAATTTGCCCTCCCGTTCCTGCACCCAAGGTGGATAACTTCGCACTTGTCCACATTATAGTGCATCTGCCATTTATCCGCCCAATCGCCCAGTCTGTCCAAATCGCTCTGGAGCTTCCTGGTCTCTTCCTCTGAGCCCACCCCACCTCCTAGTTTAGTGTCGTCTGCAAATTTGGAAATGCTGCATCCGACTCCCTGATCCAGGTCATTAATGTAAATTGTGAACAGCCCATTGTGCCTGCAGCTCACCAACCTTATTTCCCACGCTCCGTGCGTTTACACACACGCACTCGAAACCCATCTTAGTTTGCCTCGCGTTTCCCCGGTCTGATCCCTCCTATTTCTGAACTCCTCTTTACTCTAGTGCTGTTTGTCTCTCCCAGTCCTCTGTGCACCTTGCATCTCCTCTCCAATGCTTCATCCTGGTGCCCCTCCCCCTGCCAAATTAGTTTAAACCCGACCAGATGGAAATCCAATCAGTACACCAAAGAAACACTCAATAATAAATTGTGTAGTTAAGGTGCCGACACCTTAGATTTCTTTCTAATTTTTTTTAATGTTAGGCTACGAACCAGTTTGGCTTCCAATTCTGTGCGGTGTTTCTTCAGGTCCAATTGTGCCTCTTCGATTTTAGCCTTGGTGAGCTGGTGGTCGCTCCGCTCCTGCTCCAGCATGGTCCTCATGCTGTCCGCTTTAGCCTGGAGCTCCAGCTTCTGCTGAATCAGCAACTGCTTGGCCTCTTTCAGCCCTGTCAACTCCTGCCGGCCACAGGTGCACCATTAATTCCCAAACCTCATTCAACAGCTACTTACGCTTATGAAGGAGATAAACATCCCGAGGCATAATCGCAGAAAGGAGGAGATCTCAGGAGGGGTGACCAAAAGCTTGGTCAAAGAAGTGGGTTTTAAGGATGACCTTGAAGGCAGAGAATTTAGGGATGGAGCGTCGTGCATCCATTTTTAGTAGATTAAAAGAACTGACCTCCAGTGGGTGCGGAGGAGAGAGCGGTTTCCGACTCAGCTAATATTGGAGGTAGACTTTTGACTTGGGTTGGAAATTGTTTGGGAGGTAGGAGACAGAGGGTGGGATAAAGGGCAGGTACTCTGATTGGCGGGATGTGACAAGTGGCATTCCCCAGGGATCTGTTTTGGGACCTCAACTTTTCACCACATGTATTAATGACTTGGATCGAGGAATAGTGAGTTGTATATCCAAGTGTGCAGATGTCACCGAGTTAGCAGGGACAATAAATAGTGCAGATGGGAGTAGAAAGTTGCAAAGGGCCATAGACAGATTAAGTGACTGAGCAAAACTATGGTAAATCGAGTTCAATGTGGACAAATGTGAGATCATCCACTCTGGGCTCAAGAAAGTTAAATCGGAGTATTTTCTAAATGGTGATAAACTAGGAACTGTAGAGGAGCAAAGAGATTTGGGAATCCAAGTACACAAATCATTAAATGCCAGTAAACAGGTACAAAACACATCAAAACGGCTAAAGGAATGTTGGTCTTTATCTCAAGGGGCCGGAATACAAACGGGAGGAAGTTATGCTCAGTTGTAGAGAGCTCTGGTTAAAGAAAGACTTGCATTTATATAGCGCCTTTCACGATCACCAGACGTCTGAAAGCGCTTTACAGCCAATGAAGTACTTGTGAAGTGTAGTCACTGTTGTAATGTGGGAAACGCGGCATCCAATTTGCGCACAGCAAGCTCCCACAAACAGCAATGTGAAAATGGCCAGATAATGTTTTTTTTGTTATGGTGATTGAGAGAGAAATATTGGCCGGGACACCGGGAATAACTCCCCTGCTCCTCTTCAAAATAGTGCCATGGGATCTTTTACAGCCATGTTCGGTTTAACGTCTCATTCGAAAGACGGCACCTCCGACAGGTGTAGCACTCCCTCAGTACTGCACTGGCGTGTCAGCCTAGATTTATGTACTCCCTGGAGTGGGACTTGAACCCACAACCTTCTGACTCAGAGGCGAGAGTGCTGCCCACTGAGCCACGGCTGACACTGTTGTGGCTCAGTTAGATTGCATCTGGAGTCACTGCGTTCAGTTCTGAACACCTCAGGAAGGGTATCTTGGCCTTGGAGGGGGTGCAGCACAGATTCACCAGAATGATAGAGGGTTAAATCATGAGGGCAGTTTGCATAAAGTTGGCTTGTATTCCCTCGAGTATAGAAGATTGAGGGGTGGTTTGACCGGGGTGTTTAAAATGTTAAAAGGATTCGATAGGGTAGATACGTGGTGGTGGATGATGGGTTAAGAGTTCAAATAGACGGGTTTATAAAAAATAAAAAAAAACCGCACTACAGGAAACTGTGCGCTATCCGGCACCGACGGGACCGAGCTGTTGCCGTCCCATCAAAACTGCCGGACAAACCAGCGCTAATGTTGAAACATATGGAGATTTTGAGCTCCGTATCTGGCAACAAACCCTGTTGCTTAGCAACAGCTTCTAAACAGTCGGCCGTACCTTGCAAGCGTCTCTGTAGCTTAGCAACAGCTTCAGCGAGACCTTGCAGAGCCTGACTGGTGAAAAAAAGCAATGAAAAGAAAAAAAAACTAATGAAACGGCTCCTGATTTTTGCCGGTGGCTCGAGCATTCCGGACAGTTAACCTCCGGATAAACCAAAGTTTCCTGTATATAGATCCTGCACCTCAGAGTAGAGGTGGGTTAAAGGGGGATTTACAAAATAGAAAGCAGAGGGAGTTTCCCCATCAACGGAACAAAACTCCCTCACTCGTTGATTCGCCCGAAATCCCATAATACAGGAGTATAGCAAAACGGCTCAGGTAGTCAATTCAGCGACTCCAACATCCTTGGGTTAAATTGGTTAACTGATGAAATTCAAATCCAGCCTATTTTAAGATTAACCCCCTCTAGTTACCCCATCGCCAAAAAAACCCCATCAAAATATATCGACTGTTTAGTGGCTAAATGTGTCAGGGTTTAACGTCCCCTTTAGTCGCACAGACAGGGTCCGATTCCTCAGCTCACCTTCTCAGATTTCTGGTTGCAGATTCTCGTGTCCTCAGTTAGTTTATTCAATTGTTTTTCCAGAGTCGTTTTCACCCCTTGCAGCTCATCATTTTGGAGTTTTTCTTTTGCTAATTCCTCTTCTTTCAAAGTCTATAAAAGAGGGGAAAAAAGTTCTACATTAAAAAAAAAAATCTGGAAGATCGAGACATTGCCTACTATGTGCCCCCAACACAGTACCTGGGCTTCACGTGTCTTATCTCCACTGGCTGGAGTCATACCTAGCACAAAGGAAGATGTTTGTGGTGGTTGGAGGTCAATCATCACAGTCCCAGGACATCGCTGCAGGAGTTCCTCAGGGCAGTGTCTTCGGCCCAGCCATCTTCAGCTGCTTCATCAATGACCTTCCCTCCATCATAATGTCAGAAGTGGGGATGTTCGCTGATGACTGCACAGTGTTCAGTTCCATTTGCAACTCCTCAGATAATGAAGCAGTCCATGCCCGCATGCAGAAAGACCTGGACGACGTTCAGGCTTGGGCTGATGTGTGGGGCGAATGTTACCTGCCACTTAAGTGCCAGGCAATGACTATCTCCAACAAGCAAGTGTCTAACCATGACCCCTCGACATTCAACGGCATTACCATCGCCGAATCCCCCACCATCAACATCCTGGGGGTCACCATTGACCAGAAACTTAACTGGACCAGCCACATAAATACTGTGGCAACAAGAGCCGGTTAGAGGCTAGGTATTCTGCGGCGAGTGTCTCACCTCCTGACTCCCAAAAGCCTTTCAAGGCACAAGTCAGGAGTGTGACAGAATACTCTCCACTTGCCTGGACGACTACAGCTCCAACAACACTCAAGAAGCTCGACACCATCCAGGACAAAGCAGCCCGCTTGATTGGCACCCCATCCTCCATCTTAAACATTCACTCCTCCCACCACCGGCATACTGTGGTTGCAGTGTGTACCATCTACAAGATGCACTGCAGCAATTCACCAAGGCTTCTTCGGCAGCACCTCCCAAACCCGCGACCTCTTCCACCTAGAACGACAAGGGCAGCAGGCGCATGGGAACACCACCACCTCCAAGTTCCCCTCCAAGTCACACACCATCCTGACTTGGAAATATATCGGCCGTTCCTTCATTGTCGCTGGGTCAAAATCCTGAAACTCCCTCCCTAACAGCGCTGTGGGAGTACCTTCACCACACGGACTGCAGCGGTTCAAGGCAGCAGCTCACCACCTTCTCAAGGGCAATTGGGGATGAGCAATAAATGCTGGACTTACCAGCGACGCCCGCATCCCATAAATGAATAAAAAAATTGTAAAATACTTATGACTATTTGAGGGGGTTAAAGTTCACTGCAGCAAAAGTCATTTTAAAAGGTAACAGTCTCTCATTTTTAAACATTAAAAATGATTGATGCCAATTAGATCTGTTAGTGTAAGTGTGACATCGATATGTAAATGTACGGCAACCTTTGTTGTACAAAACTCCATTATTAGCCTCAAATCTGTAACTATTCATGGAAATAATTAGTTATGCCCCTCATTTTTTAACCTACCTGTGGATGTGCGATGTGCTGTTTACAGTCGGAGGAGCAGGGGCCAGGTGTGGGGGGGGGGGGGGGGGGGGGGACAGGAAACATAACCAAAGCTTAGGCTGTTTTAATATTGCTCCTGTGGGTCTCTAGCAGCCAATGGAAACACCTCCTTCCGCACACCTCTCTCCGTGCCGGGGCCCCGCCCCTCAGAGCCAGGCCCCTCCCTCCGCCTCCACTGCCCCTCCCCCTCTCCGCGGCAGGGCCCCGCCCCTCAGTCAGGGCCCCTCCCCCCACCTCCCCCTCTGTGCTGGGGCCCCTCCCCAGAGGGCTGACCAGTATCTGGAGAATTGAGGACCGGAATGGAGACCAGATGCTGAACAGTTCACATCTTCACACTGATGGTCACATGTTGGGCCGAACCCCATACTCAGTAATTCAGATATTAAAATCAGCCAGTCACTGGGCTGCAAAAGCTGTCAGAAACAAACTGATAACGTAACCACGGGGTACAGCAAGTTACCTGGACAGAAATATTTGAAATGCCCTGAAAGTAATGGCTCCTAGACTAAAAAAAAAATTATTAGATGATAAAGTGATTTGGTAGGACAGATACGGAGAAACTATTTCCTCTGGTGGGGGGGATCCAGAACATGGGAGCAATCTTATAATTAGAGCTAGACTGTTCAGGGGTGAAATCAGGAAACACTTCTTCACACAAAGGGTGGTGGAAATTTGGAACTCTCGCCATAAAATGCTGTGAATGCTGGGGGACAATGGAAGCTTTCAAGGCTGAGATCAATAGAGTTTGGTTGGGCGAGGGCATCAAGGGATACGGAGCAAAGGCAGGTAAATCGAGTGGAGGTACAGATCAGCCACGATCTCACTGAATGGTGGAACAGGCTCAAAGGGCTGAATGGCCTCCTCCTGTTCCTATACAGGAATGAAGTGTCGCGATGTGCGATGTAGTCTATTCTACAGATGAAGAAAACATCAAGGGGTCGATTTTCAGTGTGCCGTGAGGCGGGCTTTTAGGCGTGCGGGGGGGGGGGGGGGGGGGGGGGTGCTAAAATCCAGTTCGGGGGTCACGACACCATCCCGCCCCCATGTAAGTTTCAAAGGAGGCGGGTACCCGCCCCGCACTGGGACCCGCGGCGGGAAGGGATTAGTGCCAATTAACTGCCTGTTAACAGGTAGTTAACAGACAGTTTTTAGCCTAATCCCTATTTTGAAGGTTGCCGTGTGGGATTCCCGACGGCTCCAAACCACGCCAAGTTAGAGGAGTCGGGCCGTTGGGTTGAAGGACTTGGAGGGGTCGCGATGTCGGTGTTCAGGTGAGTGATGGGTGCATGAGTGCAGAGGTAAGAGTGTTTGGTGTGTCTAAAGAAGTTTAAATTACCTGTACTTACCTTTACAGCCTTCCTTCCTCTAGGTTTCGGGAGTCCATCATCTAACCGGCACAGAAAGCAGAATGGCTGCGATCTGTCAAAAGTGACAGCCTGCAGCTTTCAGTGCCGGCGAGATTTCTAACCGAGTCTGCATAGAAGGACTCAACACGTCTTGACAGATGAAATTTCAGTCTGTGACGTCACCTGTTGCCGGGTGGCCCTTAATTGGCCTGCTGAGCCCGCTGGGCGGACTCAACAAGGTCAATCAAGTGAAAATCACGTGGATTGGCCGCATCTCGATGGAGGCGGGACTACAACCCTGAAAGTTGTAGTCCCGCCTCCTTCCCGAGTTCTGGATGAAAATCCAGCCATTAATAAACCATCTTTAGAGTGGGAGGAAGACGAACAATGTCTATCCCCATTTGTATCGTTAGCATAATAAAATATTCACGTTACAAGCCTTAATTTCGGAATTAAGTGAAGCTATTACCTTTTCTTTCCCCATCTGCAGTAGAGATTTCTTCTTGTCCTTTATTTCAGTGTCTTTCTTGGCCAAGTCTGTCTCCAGCGAGGCCTTGGCTTGCTTCAGTTCTTGCACCACCTGGTGACTGCTGCTCGCTTGATTCCTGCTGGTCACCAGCTCCTCCTCAGCCAGGAACAACTTCTCCTCCTTAGCCTGTTGGTCAATCCACTACCATTACTCCCTTTACCGCCCGGAAACGGCCCGTTGCCACGACAGATTCCCGGCGCGCGAGACGGAAGGCATTTAGTTTTTCACTGCTCTTCATTTTTACCCGAACGCCAAGAAAAAAAACACACTTCTGGACAGGACCTTTCACAAACAGGAGTCGACCATTCGGCCCCTCGAGCCATTCAATCAGCACAGGAGGAGGCCATTCGGTCCATCGTGCCTGTGCTCTCTGAAAGAGCTCCCCAATTAGTCCCACTCCCATTCTCTTTCCCCAAAGCACAGCCAATTTTTCCTTTTCAAGTATATACCCAATTCCCTTTTGAAAGTTTCCACAGATTCTGCTGCCAACAACAACTTGTATTTGTATAGCATAGCAAAATACTGCAGATGCTGGAAATCCGAAACAACAACAGAAAACGCTGGAAACACTCAGCAGGCCAGGCAACATCCGTGGAGAGAGAAACAGAGTCAATGCTTCAGGTCTGGGACCCTTCGTCAGAACTAGAAAAAAGCAGGAAAGGGAACAGATTTTAAGGCAAGTTGGGGGCTGGGAAAAGGGGGATGGGATGAAAGAACAAAAGGGAAGGTCAGTGATAGGATAGAAAACAGGAGAGATTAAGAGACATCGAGAGAGATTGAACAGGTAAAGGAACAAAGGATGGCTCAAGATGAAGTATTTATATAGCGCCTTTAATAGTAAACCATCCCAAGGCACTTCACAGGAGCGATTATCAGAGATAATTGACACCGAGCCACATAAGGAGACATTAGGACAGGTGACCAAAAGCTTGGTCAAAGAGGCAGGTTTGAAGGAGTGTCTTAAAGGAGGAAAGTGAGGTGGAGAGGCGGAGAGGTTTAGGCAGGGAATTCCAGAGCTTGGGGCCGAGGCAACAGAAGGCACGGCCACCAATGGTGGAGCGATTAAAATCAGTGATACACAAGAGGCCAGAACTGGAGGAGCGCAGCTATCTCGGGGGGGTTGTGGGGCTGAAGGAGATTACAGAGATAGGGAGGGGCGAGGCCATGGAGGGATTTGAAAACAAGGATGAAAATTCTAAAATATAAACAGAAAATGCTGGAAATACTCCGGTCAGGCTGACTGGCTGAGTATTTCCAACATTTTCTGTTTTATTTCAGATTTCCAGCATCCACAGTATTTTGCTTGTGAGAGAATTCTAAAATGGAGACATTGCCGGACCGGGAGCAAATGTAGGTCAGCGAGTGCAGGGCGGTGGGTGAACGGGACTTGGTGAGAGTTAGGACAGGGACAGCCGAGTTTTGGATGAGTTTAATTTTATGTAGAGTGGAAGATGGGAGGTCAACCAGGAGATCACTGGAATAATCAGACTGGAGGTAAGAACAGCACAGGTGAGGGTTTCAGCAGCAGAGGAGCTGAGGCGGAGACGGGGACAGGAGTCATTCCGGAGGTGGAAATAGGCGGTCTTGGTGATGCAGCAGATATGCGGTCGGAAGGTCATCTCAGGGTCAAATAGGGCGCCAAGGTGGTGAACGGCCCGGGGGGGGGGTTCAGCCTCAGACAGGGAGAGGGAGAGGGATAGGGATGGAGTCGATTGCTAGGTAACGGGGGACCAAAGGCAATGGCTTCCTAATATTTAATTGGAGGAAATTTCTGCTCATCCAGGACTGGATGTCGGACAAGCAGTGCGAGAAATCAGAGACAGTGGAGCTCCCTTTCAGGCAATGCCCTGCAGATCAGAACTCTCCATAAAAACATTCCTCCTCGTCTCCCCTCTGGTTCTTGTGCAAATTACCTTAAATCTGTGCCCTTGAGTTAGATTGTGGCCGATCTGTACCTCATGCTCTCGAGAGAATGTAAACACTTCCTATTTACAATAATGTTTGCAATTTATTCAACACGAGCTTGAAATTCCTGGAATATGTGCCGATATCCAATTACAGTACCATATCCCCGGAATGAACAAATCCCCACTTATTAGTGTTCAAATGTTCTCATTTTTTGTGCTGTACATTGAATTACATGGAAGTTACAAGGCGGAGACAGGCCGTTCGGCCCGACCAGTCGTACCCTCCACACAAGCAGTGTCCTAATCCCATGTGTCCGCCCTGTTCCCATATCCCTTCCTTCCCTCAACCGCTGATCTGACCTATTCTTAAATGGCGACAAGGCCTCTGCTTCAATCACCGAATCTGGTCGTGCATTCCGCAGCCGCACAAAAAAAAGCTTCTCCTGCTCTGTGTGGAGTTGAATACAAATCTCTGGTGATACCTTGTTACACAAATGAACAGGTTCCCCATTTTTAAACAGGAGCAGCATTACCAAGAATTTGAACATTCAAGCTGCTTAAACGTGGCCTTTTACTGCCGCTCTTTACTTTATAGAATGATACAGCACAGCAGGAGGCCATTCGGCCCATTGAGCCTGTGCCGGCTCTTGGAAAGAGCTGTCCAATTAGTCCCACTCCCCTGCCTTTTCCCTGCAAATGTTTCCTTTTCAAGTATTTATCCAATTCCCTTTTGAAAGTTACTACTGAATCTGCTTCCTCCGCCCGTTCAAGCAGCGCGTTCCAGGTCACAACAACTCGCTGCGTGAACTGAATCGTCACCATCGCCTCTTCACGTGAGGAACCCGATGACCTGCCCGGACGAGGCTTTTAGCAAAGTTGAACTGGCGAGTTGCACTAGAGCTGGCAAGAGTCAGTGAGCCGATGGGGACGAGGGAACAGCAGACACGGTGCTGAATCTCTCACTAACAGTTCACCTGACGACCCAAGTCAAGCATCTGCTCCAGTGTCATTAAAAATGGATCATCTCTTAAAATCCAATACAAATACGGTGCAACTTTAAACTGCCTCTCCGAGACAGAAAAGATCAATTTAGTTGTCCTCAAATTCAGTTTTCATGCATGTACCTCACATGGAGTGAAAGCGGATATGATATTTAAAATGCCAAGCTGCATTCATTACACTGGGAATTAAACATCAATTTGAATTCACCTTTGCCTCTTAGTTTCGACTTGCTGTGTTTCCAGGAAGTGATGAGGCACAAGCCTGCTGATTAAAAGTTAGGGTCATAGCTTCCAGGAGCAATAAACCTGGCTAGTTTACTCATTATGTTGCCGCTTTCAGACTGCATGTCGGCCATCGCTCAGCGATAGCACTCTCGCCCCTCTCCACAGACTCCAGCACATTATCTAAACTGACATTCCCAGTGCAGTGCTGAGGGAGTGCTGCACTGTCGGAGGTGCCGTCTTTCAGGCTGAGTCGTTAAACCGAGGCCCCGTCTGCTCCCTCAGGTGGACGCAAAAGATCCCACGGAATATTCGTAGAAGAGCAGGGGAGGTCTTCCCGGAGCCTTGGCCAATATTTATCCCTCAACCAACATAACAAAAACAGATTATCTGGTCATAATCACATTGCTGTTTGTGGGAGCTTGCTGTGCACAATTGGCTGCCGCGTTTCCCACATTACAACAGTGACTCCACTTCAAAAGTACTTTGTTGGCTGTAAAGCGCTTTGAGAGGTCGTAAGGTCATGAAAGGCACTGTAGAAATGCAAGTACTTTAAAAAATGTTCTTTCTAGAACATGGTCTCGATCTCCCAAACAGGACAACTAATGAAGAGGACAAAGCACTAATCCTCTAATCAAGCTGCGAACTGTAAATAGGAGACTGTTCAGCACTTGAAATAAGTGTTTGCTCAGTAAGTTTGATGCACAACTGAAAGTTAGAGAGTTAAAGCCAGTTTTCCAGGCCAGTAGCTACAGCCCCTACTGCAAGGGTGGAGAGGAGAGGAGAGGAGACAGGCAGGTTAGGAGATTGCTGTCCACCCTCTGCCAGATATACCAGGCGGGGGCAGGAAACACCAGTCACACACAAGGCCCCTCAATGCACAGCCCGAGGTCTAGGGCCACCAGAAACCCAGCAGGCCGCACAGTGAAACCCAGCAGGCAGCCAGGACTTTCACCAGGGAATGATTCAAAGCTGTTATATAGAAAATCTCTCAGAATTTATAGCATAGACACTGGCAATTCAGCTTAACTGGTCCATGCCGCTGTTTACTCTCCACACGAGCCTCTTCCCACCTACGCCATCTCACCCGATCAGCATATCCTTCTACTCCTTTCTCCCTCATGCATTTATCTAGCTTCCCCTTAAACGCATCTAATCTGGTCACCTCAACTACTCCTTAAAACCTACCTCTTTGACCAAGCTTTTGTTCACCTGCCCTAATTTCTTATGTGGCTCGGTGTCAAATTTTTTGTCTTAAAATACTCCTGTGAAGCGCCTTGGGGCGTTTTACTATGTTAAAGGCGCTATATAAATACAAGTTGTTGTGGTAGCGAGTTCTACATTCTCACCACTCCCTGGGTAACGATGTTTCTCCTGAATTTTTTATTGGGATTTATTAGTGACTATCTTATATTTATGGCCTCTAGTTTGGGATCTCTCTCAGAATCCCCCAGCATCAGGAGGAAGCAGCCTGGCATGACACTCACTGCCATCATTCACACATCAGCAGTCTGTTCAATAGCTTGTCTATATTTGGTTTGTAGAGGGTGCAGAGAATGGCTGAGTGTGCAGGATGCAGCACCGTAACAAGAGGTGGGCAGTCGTGGTGTTATAGTGGAGGAAGTGCAGGCATTGCTGTTGATGGTGTTTCTGGGCCAGTTTCTTTGGAACACGTGGACGTGAGTTGGGGGGGGGGGGGGGTGGGGGGAGAAAGAGAAGGAAGAGAAGGGTCGACTATGCTAACTTTATGTTGTAGTGCCGAGTCCACAGAATGTGATGTCTGGAACATTAACCCCATTCCGCAGATTGCTGCTCATCTGACTCGCCTGAAACATGTCCGGTTTAAACGGGCCACTCGTGAAAGACAGAGGCTCAGCAAGGTGGCTTGTTCAACAAGTCACTGCCAATCACATGGACACCACCACCACCACCCTCGGGCAAGCTAACGGGAATCCAGAGCAACGAGAAGCGTTTGGAGACCTGAACTGAAAACGTGCTCTGCACCATCTTCCCCACTGTGCTAACCAGTGCCCTGAATTAACACCAGTGTAAACTGCACACCCGCAGTAAGCAGGAGGCTGGAATAGCATGGCTTCACTGCACATTAAATCAGCAATGAAATTGCTTCAATTAATGCTGCAGGTCACTGAAGCATCATCTCGAAAAGGAGATTTAAACCACTGCCTAGAAAAAGCAGCTGAGCCAATTACATGGAACTAACACTGGGGCATAAATCGCTGATGGCCAACTTAGCGTCTGATCTGTGAGGGGGGGCGAGGGCCTTGGTCTTTTTTAGGCAGCCTTGGCACCTGCCTGAAATGAGCGCCAGCCTGATTTCAATATTGAAAGGAGGGCCCGGCACCCATTTCATAAGAAGAAAGAACTTGCATTTCTATAGCGCCTTTCACAACCTCAGGACGTCCCAAAGCGCTTTACAGCCAATGAAGTACTTTTTGAAGTGTTGTAATGCAGGAACCTCGGCAGGTAATTTGCACACCGCAAGCTCCCACAAACAGCAATGTGGTAATGACCATATCATCTGTTTTTTTAGTGATGTTGGTTGAGGGATAAATATTGGCCAGGACACCGGGGAGAACTCCCCTGCACGTCTTTGAATAGTGCCGCGGGGATCTTTTACCCGAGAGGCAGACGGGGCCTCGGTTTAACATCTCCCTCAGTACGGAGTGTCAGCCGGGACTTTGTGCTCAAGTCTCTGGAGTGGGACTTGAACCCACGACCTTCAGACTCCGAGACAAGAGTTCTACCCTTTGAGCCACAGCTGACAGGGTCGACATTTCAGGATCTGTTTGCTAAATTTGTCTATAAACTAGTCGGAGGTCGCGCTGCGCATCGCTCCCACTAGTTTCCCAGGCTGGAGAGCGGCCTGAGCTTTACTCAGGGTAGTAAATCTATGGAATTTGCTACCTCAGAGCTGTGGAAGCTGCAACATTAAATAAATTTAAAACGGAGATAGACAGTTTCCTAGCTGATAAGGGAATTAGGGGTTACGGGGAGCGGGCAGGGAAGTGGACGCGAGTCTAGGTTCGGATCAGCCATGATCCTATTGAATGGCGGAGCAGGCCCGAGGGGCCGTATGGCCTACTCCTGCTTCTTATGTTCTTATATCGGTCCTTAAAGGGGCAGCTGTAGGTGGCCGAAGAAACCGGCCGTTGAAAACTTACCTGGATGTGGAGCCAGGAGCGCCACGCGTGCCACCACGCTAATACTGCACTCCACCACGCTAATACTGCACACCACTGCTCACCGCCACCTCCCTCCCTCCCCCGGAAAAACAGGGGGAAATTAATTAATTTACCTTCAAGTCATATCTGGTTGAAGACAGTTCCGATTCTTTTCCGTAAATATCCGACTGAAGCTTGGCCAGATTGCTTTGAGAGGCTTGGTAATCCTTCTGTAGCTCCGAGAGCTTCGCTCGATTCCCAGCCAGCTGCTCGCTCAGTGCTGACACCTGCTGCTGCAGTTTGGGTAATGCATTGGCCTGAATAGGAGACAAGGCACAGACAATGTGTAGCCTTTGCTGCATTAACAGATTATAGATGGAGGGAGAGGGAGAGGGAGAAAGGGAGAGGGAGGAGAGCGGGTACGAAAAGGAACGAACAGAAAATGAAAAGAACAAAAAGAATGGACATTAATTGCTATAGCGCCTTTCACGACCTCAGGACGTCAGGACGTCTCAAAGCGCTTTACAGCCAATGAAGTACTTTTTGAATTGCAGTCACTGTTGCAATGTAGGAAACGCGGCAGCCAATTTGCACACAGCAAGCCCCCACAAACAGCAATGACATAAATGACCTGATGCTGTAATCTGTTTTTTAGCGATGTTGGTTGAGGGATAAATATTGACCAGGGCTCCCCTGCTCTTCTCCGAGCAGTGCCGTGGGTTATTTTCCAATCACAAGCAAAGTTAAGAATGTGTCCCTGTGGTTGATTCCCAGACGTTATAAAATTAGCACAGCACCGAACTGTAACCTTCCCTATTGTTACTACAAAGATATTGCTCGGTAAATAAAGTCTCCTAAAAGGACATACCTTTTGAGAAAGTTCCATTTTTAAATCTTTCAGCCGAGCTTCATGCTCCTTCTTCTGCTGCTCCCGCGATTCCAGCGATTCCTGTAGTTTTGACTGGAGTTGCTGCTCAATTTTCTGCCTCTCCTTCAAGCCCTCCTGCAGCTTGAAGGTTTGGGCCGTCAGTCCGTCAGTGCTTGCTTTCAGCTGCGTCTCGGCCTGAGACAAAGAGAACAACCGTTAACTTAAGTCGTACATAGTGACGCATCTGGCACCTCCTCCCTGCCCGACGGTTCGTGTCACTGTTAATGCATTGCCACAGCGCCTAGCGCAGGCTGGGAGAGAGCAGAGAGACCTGATGGAGGGCTTTAAAATGATGACCGGATCGACGCGGAGGAACTGTTTCCACTTGTGAGAATGCAGATGCTAAAAGGGACCTGGGTGTCCTTGTACATGAGTCACTGAAAGTGAATGTGCAGGTGCAGCAAGCCATTAGGAAGGCAAATGGTATGCTGGCCTTCATTACAAGAGGATTTAAGTACAGGAGTAAAGAAGTCTCACTCCAATTATATAGGGCCTTGGTGAGACCACACATGGAGTACTGTGTACAATTTTGGTCTCCTTACCTAAGGAAGGATATACTTGCCATAGAGGGAGTGCAACGAAGGTTCACGAGATTGATTCCTGGGATGGCAGGACTGTCGTATGAGAAGAGATTGAGTAAACTAGGCCTGTAATCTCTTGAATTCAGAAGAATGAGAGGAGATCTCATTGAAGCATACAAAATTATTACAGGGCTTGATAGGGTGGATGCTGGGAGAATGTTTCCCTTGGCTGGGGAGTCTAGAACCAGGGGCCACAGCCTCAAGATAAAGGGTAGGCCATTCAGGACTGAGATGAAGAAAAATTTCTTCACATAGAGGGTGGTGAATCTTTGGAATTCTCTACCCCAGAGGGCTGTGGAGGCTCAGTCATTGGGTATATTCAAAACAGAAGGCGGTAGATTTCTGACTAGTAAAGGCATCAAGGGATATGGGGATAGGGCCGGTGAATGGAGTTGAGGCAGAAGATCAGCCGTGATCTCATTGAATGGCGGAGCAGGCTCGAAGGGCCGAATGGCCGACTCCTGCTCCTATTTCTTATGTTCTTAGAACAAGGGGGCATTAATATAAGACAGTCACTAACTGAATACAAAGAATTTAGGAGGAATTTCTTTACAGAGCAGTGAGAAGGTGCAGCTCAGTGCCACACGGGGTGCTTTAAACAGATAGCACCGATAAACATTTAAGGGGAGGCTTGATGCATAGATGAGGGAGCAGGGAATAGAGGGATATGGGGTGGGGGACAGTGTGGGAAGAGGTCATTAGAGTGGGAAGAGACACGTGTGGAGCATAAACACCGGCAGAGAGCAGTTGGGTCGAGCTACAGATTGTGTGTAATTCTATGTAAATAACAAGGTTTGTCAGAACTGGTACATTCTTTACCCTTGGTGTGGCAGGATGACATGGGTAACCCACCCTTTGACACTGCGCAGGCCACACGGAAGTGGCCCATTTCCTGCTGCACACCGACCTCCTCAGGCCACATCAACACTGCTTTGAGCCGAAGGAGGTACATTAGCGAAATGAACCATGGGCTTGGAAAAGAGGTTTGAATGTTTCAGATCCTGGATATCCCGATCTGCCCAGCCAGGTATCACCCTGAACCCCATTCCAGGTAAATAAACCACAGAGCCAGCCCCCATGCCCTTCAACGGAGATTGGAAATCTGGCTTCATTCAATTCCTTCAAGAGTTCCTCCATTCCTCTCCAGTCCAAGCAGCTCATCGCTTTGTTGGGGCCACACTCGGTCTCCCTTCATCGATTGAGATTTTTGGCCCACATCCTTTGACCTCGAATGGAACTCCATTGTTAAAGGGGCCTCCAGGAAGCTCGCTTCCTCTTGCACACCAAGAACTTGCTTCCCCCTCAACAGCTCTTAATAAAAGACCAAAATCCAAGACCTGAATTGGACTCCCAGGCAGTCAACATACCCTCCCCTAAGTAATGACAAGCAAAATAGAATTAACAACTTTGATATGAAGAGATAAAGGAGGAAAAATTCAGTATCGCCCATTTTGGGGCGCGAATATCGACCGGGTGCAAAGTTTAGCGCCCGCCGCTATAATTATCGCCTCCGACTGCAAAATTCACCTCTATCGCCCCTGGAGGTGATTTGAGCGCTAAATCAGGCACTACACACCTCTCTTAAGCCGCTAATGTCAGGGGGCGAGGCGCTACCTCAGAACGCTACCGAAGCTCAGACGATAACCGTTACCATGTAAGCCAGACAGACGGGCGCGTCCAGTTCTTAAAGGAGAGGTGTCATCTTGCTGGCCAGCCACACCCTGCTGATTGCAGCCTTGAATCTCGGCCTGGGGAGACCTCAAAAGCAATTGTGTTGGAAGCACTAATGGACAGGCCCAGGGAAAGAACTCGGCGCTTGGGAACCTCAAAAGTGGTGCTGAGGGCCAAAACTCCTTAGGACAGCGTTAAAACCAAAAATTGCCAACAAGAAAAAGCAGGAAGTGCCCGCCTTTAAATAGCGTCCCCCAGCCCCTTCCCGACTTGAAAACGTTCCCCTCTACCTGTCGTTGCTAGCGGCAGGTGCAAAGGCAGGGGCCGCAACTCAATATCTGGTCTGGGGCGCTGCACGCTTGACTGACGTCACGATCTGCGGGCGCATGAGATTGTGGCGGTAATGTTTAGCGCCGCATCAAAACGGGTCAATTTCGCGAGCGGCGCTAAAATTGCCACGCTCGGGTGCTAAGTTCCTAGCGCCCCTGAAGGCGCTAACCAACCAAATTTTTCCCCCAAAGAGTCTCAGACAGACTTAAAGGGCTCAAAACCGATAAACCCCTAGAACTAGATGTATTTACCCAGAGAGTACCAAGAGAGACAAGGGATGAGATTCGGGAAGTGCGGGCGGTCATTACGAGGGAGCCGATGAATGCTGGAGAGGAGATTAGAAACAGGCCAACCTAGTGTCAGTTTTCAAAAAGAGTCGACAAACTGAAAATAAAAACAGGAAATGCTGGGAGCACTCAGCAGGTCAGGCAGCATCGGTGGAGAGGGAAAGTGTCAACGTTTCAGGTCAATGACTGTGTCACAACTGGCTTGACAAACTGACCCAGGCAACTGCAGACCCATTTCTGTTACATCCATACCGGAGTCGACCTGAGGATTACGTATCCGATATCCTATTGCAGCCAACATGGATTCAGAAGGGGAAGATCCTGCCTGACTAACCTCCTGGAGTTTTCTGAAGAAGTGACATTCCAAATGGGCTGTAACACTCCCTAGGACGTGGTGAACCTGGACTTCAAAAAGGCATTTAACAAACTTCTGCCTGAAGGATTGCTACGCAAGCTTATAGTAAGGAAGGGTTCAAGCAAAACCTGGGAATGGCTAAGAAGCAGTTGGTACTTTTTGAAGAGCTAGATGTTAGTACATCTTTGACCAAGCTTTTGGTCATCGGTCCCAAAGGCTCCTTGGGTGGCTTGGTGTCAATGCGTCCGATAACGCTCCCGTGAAGTGTCTTGGGACGTTTTACTACATTAAAGGCGCTGTATAAATACAAGCGGTTTCTATTCATATTAACCACTGGGGTTCAAAAGCTGAAGGACAACTGGTCAAATTTACAAAATATAAAACTAGGAGGGGCGACTCTGATTCGGAGGAGACAGCTCAGAAACTACTAAATGAGTTGGGACAAGATATTGAAGTGGGTAGAACAATAGAGGATGACGTTTAATACAGGCGAGTGGGAAGCATTGTACACAAGAAGGAAATGTGCAGCACAAGTACTCGATAAAACACTGCTGGAAAAGATCAAAGGGTTTCAGGAAATTCAACACTCAACAACCAAGCAAACAGAATGGGCCGAACAGCTTCTCACATCTGTATCCATCCTGTGATGTGGAACACAGGAACAGGAGGCCATTCAGCCCTTCGAGCCTTGGCTTGGTTTGAGTATAAAGCAAGGCTTTAAATCAACTTGTTTCAGAACATGGAGGTCTAGTTGTACTTCACTAGTTCCTGCCTTACAAAATGTCCCTAGGAAAGCTGGGCCCACGCCCGAGTATTTATACTCCTTGGACGGCGCCACCAGTGGCCGTCCAGCGTTATTTCATGAGTTGTTTCTTTATGATGAGGAGATTTATAACAAGCCTGTTCCGACATTCAATTAGATCACAGCTGATCTGTACCACAACTCCATTTACCCGCCTTTGCTTCATGTTCCTCGAACCCTTACCCAGCGAGCTCGGTCTTCAAAGCTCACACTGATCCCCAGCATCCACAGACTTTTTGGGGGGAGAGTTCCAGATTTCTACTACCCTTTTTGTGTGGAAAAAGTACTTGCTGATTTCACTCCTAAATAGCCTGGCTCTAATTTTAAGATTGTGTCCCCTCGTTCTGAATAGGTAGGTTTTAAGGGGCGTCTTAAGAGGAGGAGAAAGAGGCGGAGAGGTTTAGAGAGGGAGTTCCGGAGCTTGGGGCCGAGGCACCTAAAGGTGTGGCCATCAATGGGGGGTGGCGATGAGAAGCGGGGATGAATTGGAGGAGCAGAGAGATTTTGGAGAGTTGTAGGGCCGGAGTGGGCGAGGCCACGGTGGAATTTGAAAACAAGGATGAGAATTACACAAGATGAATGTGGAAATTGGGATTCTTCACCGTCAAGAGTCACACAAGCCTGAGCCACGATGTTCATGTCACTTGTCCCCAATCAAGTTACCAAAAATTAGACTTGACCTTCAAAAGACCAACAGCTCTGTAAACAGGAAGAATCAAAGTGAAATTTTAAAAAACTAGCAAGGAACATTTACATCCATTTTTGAGATCTGGAACCCAACTAGATAGTGCTAAAAGCTAGTGGAGATTACAGCGAAGCATTTCAACGTATTCAAAGCACATTCACATCACTGAAGTTTAAAAATGCTCCTGTTCCAGAAAATGCTGGAAGATCAGACCCAACATTTTCCAGTTCTGACGAAGGGTCATCGACCTGAAACGTTAACTCTGTTTCTCGCTCCACAGATGCTGCCTGACCCGCTGATCATCTCCAGCATTTTCTGTTTTTATTTCCGCAGTATTTGGTTCCCTTGTTCGGCCACCAAAGCGATCATTCCCATGGCAACTGCAGCGGAAGGCGTCTCCAGTTAGATCCTGGCACCACGTGAACGGCCAAGACCTACGAATCAGTGAATTCTTTGCGCCCCAGCTCGACGGGCACGGGTGAATACGCAAGAAAATCCCGCAGATCGGACGAGAACCCGCTTTGCTCACCTCCTCTTTCCTCTGCACCAAACTCTTGAGCTGGTTCACTTCGTTCGTCGCATTCTCAAACTGTTTCTGCAACTCTTGCTTGACTTGCTCGTATGATTTTTCCTAAACAAACGGGATTTGGGAGCAGTTATTTCCAAAGGAGTGAAACCACCCACCGCATTACCAAACAAACAGTCGGGTACGGTTCTCCCCTCCTTAAAATGTTAACACTTGCAGCAGTCAAGCTGTCGAGCAGCGTTCCAGCTATTAACCCGGTTAGCAATGCTACGCTGGATTGAAATACCGACAGCCTTGGCCTACAGTGCTTGCTGCTGGTTCAAGGCAAGACAAGTAAAACAAAAAGACAGACTTGCATTTCTATAGCGCCTTTCACGACCTCAGGACGTCCCAAAGCACTTTACAGCCAATGAAGTACTTTTTGAAGTGTAGTCACTATTGTAATGTGGGAAACACAGCAGCCAATTTGCGCACAGCAAGCTCCCACAAACAGCAATGTGATAATGACCAGATAATCTGTTTTAGTGATGTTGATTGAGGGATAAATATTGGCCAGGACACCGGAGAGAACTCCCCTGCTCTTCTTTGAATAGAGCCATGGGATCTTTCACGTCCACCTGGGAGAGCAGATGTGGCCTCGGTTTAATGTCTCACCCAAAAGACGGCACTTCCGACAGTGCAGCACTCCCTCAGCACTGCACTGGAGTGTCAGCCTAGATTATGGGCTCAAGTCTCTGGATCAAGTATCATTAATGAGGCAGTTATACAATCTGAGGAGCGGCAGGGAGTGGAGAGGATGGAATTTTCTCATACTTACCAGTCCTAATGCCTTGCTATCATAAAAGAAAACAAACTGGCACAAATAATTTTTGATAATATCTATCCATGATCAAATAATCTAGTCATTTAGTCCTTCAAAAAAAAAACAATCAGGTCAACAAAATTGGATTTATATATAGAAATGTTGATTGTTTGAAAATTCTCCCCGGTGTCCTAGAACATAAGAAATAAGTGCAGGAGTAGGCCATTCGGCCCCTCGAGCTTGCTCCGCCATTCAATATCATGGCTGATCTTCGACCTCAACTCCACTTTCCCGCCCATCCCCATATCCCTTGATTCCCCTAGAGTCCAAAAATCTATCGATCTTGTTGTGTATGTACCTTTATTAAGGGAATAACTGGTCTCAGACTGCAGTACCGGCAGTGACCACCCCTGTATAAAAGGCCCTAGCAGGCTTCTGTAGTTTCAGTTTCCAGGTTGTCTCCATTCAGTAAAGACTTGTTATAATCAACTCCTGCAGTCCGTGTCCAAATTATACACGGACATAATACTGGCGACGAGTAAGAAACGAACTTACCTGCAACTTGGCAGCACCTCAGACGACGTTATTGAAGGTCGAAGCCAGAAGAAAAATAAATAATCCAAAGAAACTCGAGAAACGGGCGTTGACCGTGGGCAACCGCCCTCCAAATCATCGAATTGAAAAGTGCAGGAGAGACTGTCGAGAGCCAGGCTTGGTCTCCAGTCTGTGGTTTCCCAGCTAATCGGGCTGGTGGCAGGTAGTGCACTGATCCTTCCTGGGCTGCGGCGGGCTAGAGCTCGATCGGGTGGCTCTGCAACGGGGCCGGGCAGCGAGTCGGGAAGCAAAGAGAGAGAGAGAGAGGGTGGAGCACACAGGGCGCGGCCGGTGCTTCGCAGCCGGGCAGCGTTCGGACCCAAGAAGAGGGAGGGAAGTGTCCCAGAGGGTCCGCTCCACGACGGGAACGGTTCTTCAATTAACGGAGCAAATATTGAAGCGCGATAGAAAAATAAAAATACCACGGAGAGCGGCGTTGGCAGCAGCGGCAGCAGGGGAAAGCACGGGAGGCGCCATCTTAACTCGGCGGGGAAGAAGGAAAAGTGCGGGAGGCGCCATTTTGATCCATCGGGGACGAAGGCAAAGCGCGGGAGGCGCCATCTTAGATTTTCAAGATGCCAAAGACTGGCGATATCACTGCCTTCGATAATGCAATAGAAGACTGGACCACCTTTGTGGAAAGAGTCGAGGTATATTGCGAGGCAAACAAAATAGCCGGAGAAAAAGGCATCGGTATTGCTAAATTTAATGGGCGCAAGAACGTACGGCCTACTGCGGGACCTGATTACTCCAGCCAAACCGAAGGCGAAGAGTTTTAACGAAATTGTTGCTATCCTACAGGAACACCTAAATCCTACACCGCTGCTGATAGCAGAAAGATTTAAATTCCACAGGAGAAATCAGCATAAAAGAGAGAGCAATGCTGATTACCTTACGGAACTACGCAAGCTATCAAAGCACTGCCAGTTCGGAGCAGGACTGGCAGATACCTTACGGGACAAATTTGTCTGTGGACTCCTGAGTGAAGGAACCCAGAAGAGGTTACTCTCAGAGAAGGAGCTGATGCTAGATAAGGCTTTCAGTGTGGCAGTATCGTACGAAGCAGCCAGAATACGGCACCCACGAAATGACACGGGGATTTGCAAAATGTTATCGCTGCGGCAGAACAAACCATGACCAGAAGGACTGCTGGTCCAAGGACAAAATATGCAGGCAATGCGGAAAGATGGGACACATTGCATGAGTTTGCAGGTCTGGGAAGAAGACCAACGACAACAAAAAGGCTACTAAGGAACCGTACAGGACAGTACAAAAGATGACGGACAGTAGTTCCAAAGACCAGATGAGCGATAGTGAATCCGGGAACAAGAGACTAAGCTGTCTCAAACTTCACAACGTAATCGCAAAAGAGGATCACCGACCCATTTGGGTCACCCTCACGATAGCAGGGTCCCAAGTCAAAATGGAATTGGATACAGGATCAGCTCTAACCGCCATGAATCGACAAGACTACGAGCGGCTATTCTCACACATACCCTTGAGAGAGACATCCATTGTCTGGAGGACGTATACGGGGCAAAAAGTATACCCCAGAGGAAAAATAAGGGTGCCTGTCGAATACAACGGCAAGAAAATACGGAAATTGTATCTCTGCATTCTGCAAGATGGTGGACCACCGTTATTGGGACGTGAATGGATCAGAAAGATAAGTTTAGACTGGCATTCCATTCAGGCACTGACGGTGGCTGGTAAAAAGGATGAAGACGTCACTCCTGGATGATTTTCAACAATCTTAGCTGACGCCAAAGAGGTATTTCAACAAGAACTGGGCACTCTTAAAGGCGTAACCGGCTCGATAAAAATAGAGGAGAATGCAATTCCCAAGTTTTTCAAAGCAAGACCGGTACCATATGCAATTCGCCCAGCCGTCGAGGCAGAGCTGGAGAATCTGGAGAATGCAGGCGTGTTATCTAAGGTACACTGGAGCGAGTGGGCGACACCCATCGTTCCTGTCATGAAGAAAACGTTAAACAATAAGTCTGAGGAGCCAAGGAAGGTTTGCATCTGTGGGGACTTCAAGGTGACGGTGAACCCAGTCCTTCACACAGTACAATATCCTCTTCCAAGGATAGAAGATATCTTCGCCTCACTATCTGGAGGGAAGCGTTTTACAAAAATTGACTTAGCACAAGCATATTTGCAGATGGAGGTTGAAGAATCCTCTAGGAAGTATCTCACGATAAACACTCACAAAGGTCTTTACCAGTATAATCGACTGGTATTCGGAGTAGCATCAGCTCCGGCGATATGGCAAAGAGCGATGGAACAAGTCCTGCAAGGGATTCTGGGGACTCAGTTACTTGGACAACATCCTAGTGACAGGTGAAGATGACAGTGAACACCTTGCCAACCTAGAGCAGGTGCTCACTAGACTACGTGAACATGGGCTACGAGCCAATCGCCCTAAGTGCGAGTTTTTTAAGAAACAGATATCGTATTGTGGCCACGTGATTGATGAAGAGGGGTTGCATAAGTCCCCTGACAAAATTGAAGTGGTAGTTAAGGCTCCAGCGCCTGAAAATGTGTCGCAACTGAGGTCATTCCTCGGATTGGTGAATTACTACCATAAGTTTTTGCCGAATTTGTCCACAATTCTGCATCCACTGAACGCCCTACTATGAACGGGAGTAGCATGGAAATGGAGCGATGAATGTAAGCGGGCCTTTCAGAAGAGTAAGGACCTAATCACTTCAAGAGAAGTATTGGCTCACTACAACCCATCACTACCGATAAGACTGGCGTGTGATGCGTCTCCCTACGGCGTTGGGGCGGTACGGTCACATAAATTCCTTGATGGTTCAGAGAGGCCGATAGCTTTTTGCGTCACGCTCGTTAACTTCAGCCGAGCGTAACTACACCCAGATTGACAGAGAGGCCCTCAGCCTGGTGTGGGGGGTGAAGAAGTTCAATCACTACCTGCACGGTCAGAAATTTACTCTACTAACTGATCATAAACCTCTCGTCTCCATTTTCAACCCTCAGAAGGGCGTACCGATAATGACGGCACAACGGCTACAGAGGTGGTCCCTTTTCCTAGGGGCACACCAATATGACATCGAGTACAAAGGAACTAAACAGCATGGGAATGCTGATGGATTGTCGCGCCTACCGTTGCCGACGGTGGAAGAAGAACTGGCAGTGGATCCAGTGGAGTTATTCCACTCGACTATAGTCGAATGTCTCCCTGTGACTAATGCAAACATAGAAAAGGAAACACGAAATGACCCGACACTCTCCTGGGTCTATGATTTAACGGTGAAGGGATGGCCAGCACATGGCGAACCACTGCTGCCAGCATTCTCGCCAAGAGAACAGCTGTCAGTGTGCAGAGGAACCTTGATGTGTGGATCCAGGGTAGTAATTCCACCCAAATTGAAGGATAGAGTGCTCAATGAGCTTCATGAGGGTCATCTGGGAGGGGTAAAAATGAAGAACTTAGCCAGAGCGTTTGTGTGGTGGCCAGGAATCGATAGAGAAATCGAAGAGATGACCAAGAGCTGTACAGGATGCCAGAAGGTCCAAAACGCCCCACCACAAGCCCCTCTACATCCATGGGAGTGGCTCTCATCTCCATGGCAAAGGGTGCACATTGATTTTGCTGGTCCCTTTATGGACTCGGTGTTTTTAATTGCGGTGGATGCACAAAGTGGCCAGAGGTAATAAAAATGTCCTCAACCACCACAGAAAAAACTGTCACAGTCTTACGAACCATATTCGCCAGGAATGGGCTGCCTGAACAGATTTGCTCTGACAATGGACCACAGTTTGTGTCTGAAGAGTTCCGGAGGTTCTTAAAGAACAATGGTGTTAAGCATTACACATCCGCCCCATATCATCCAGCCACTAATGGATTGGCCGAGAGGTTTGTTCAAACATTCAAGAAGGCTATCAAGGCAATGTGTAATGAAGATATACCCCTACAACACAAGGTGGACAACTTCTTGTTTGCCTACCGGAATGCGACACATGCGGTTACCAACCAAACTCCAGCCATGATGTTCTTCAATCGAAGACTACGATGCCGCTTGGATTTGGTTAAGCCAAACGTCAGAAGAGATGTGGAGAACAGGCAGTTTCAGAATATGAATGAAAGGCCGACCAGGAGTTTTAAGATAGGTCAACCAGTTTTGGCCCGGGACTACCGCACAGAGAAATGGCAGCCAGGAACGATCTGTACACGGCAAGGACCTCTAATGTATACCGTGGACGTTGGAGAGAGCATTGTAAGATGCCATGCTGACCAGATTCTAGAGTCACTGGAAAACGTCAACTCCACACCACGATCTGATACACCTGGCGATGAAACCGAAGTACCAATTGCATCTACCGCAGAATCGGTGATATTGGAAGCAGACTAACCAAACAACGACATTGATCCTGACTCAACCTTGCCAGAAGAACCTGATATCCCAAAGAGGCGTTATCCAGACAGAATCAGGAAGCCTCCTCAAAGACTGAACTTATAATTGCTTAACTTCAACCAATGTATCTAGCAACCGTAATTGTAATTAGTTATTATTTAGTTGTTAAATGAATGTTATGTACTGTTTATCTAAAAGGGGAGGAATTGTTGTGTATGTACCTTTAAGGGAATAACTGGTCTCAGACTGCAGTACCGGCAGTGACCACCCCTGTATAAAAGGCCCTAGCAGGCTTCTGTAGTTTCAGTTTCCAGGTTGTCTCCATTCAGTAAAGACTTGTTATAATCAACTCCTGCAGTCCGTGTCTCAATTATACACGGACATAATAGATCTCAGCCTTGAATATATTCAATCGCCCTGGCCGATATTTACCCTTCAACCAACATCACAAACAAATTATCTCGTCGTTATCTCTGCTGTTTGTGGGAGCTTGCTGTGCGCAAATTGCTAACGATTCCTGCATCCCAGCAGTGACTCCACTTCAACAGGATTCCAGAGGCTGCAAAGCGCTTTGGGGCGTTCGGAGGTTGTGAAAGGCGCTATATAAATACAAGCCCTTCTTTGTTTAAAAGCAGTCTGGACATTACAATGACTGGAAGTTCAGTTAAACAACTTCATTTGAAGATAAAAACCACAAGGAAGGTAACAGGAAACCACCTCAGATACTCCTCCCTGGCAAATGGCCCAAGAATCTCATGTGAGACTTGCATTGTGTTCTGCCTCAACGGCAGGTCCCCACGATAGACGTAATAAAGTAGAAAATTAAAAGTCTGCCATTTTATAGCATGGTTAAGACACTTGTGTTCAAATCTTGTGGGTACGGTAGTGTACTGGTTATGTTATGGGACTAGTAATCCAGAGGCCTGGGCTGATAATCCAGAAAACACAAGCTCAAATCCCACCATGGCAGATTTGGGAATTCGAATTTTTAAAAACATCTGGAAATAAAAGACTGGTATCATTAAAAGTGACCATGAAGCTGCTAGATTGTCGTTAAAAACCCGACTGTCCTTCAGGGAAGGAGCCCTGGTGTCCTTGCCTGGTCTGGCCTCTGTGACTCCAGTCCCACAACAACATAGAAATGCTCGAGTCCTATTTCGATTAGGCACTTTACAGCCTTCTGGACTCAACATCGAGTTCAACAATTTCAGATCATAACCTCTGCCCCCATCTCTTATTTTGCCCCATTTTTCTCTCTCACATGGCAGCTGTCGATCATCCTGCCAGTGCCATTTACACTTCACCTAGTCACTTTTTGTTTCTTAACTTGTCCCATTACCATCTCCTTTTGCCTTGCACCATCATCCCTTTTGTCACTTAATCTCTCCTGCCTTCCACCCTATCAGACCGTCCCTTTTGTTCTTTCCTCCCCTCCCCACTTTCCCTGCCCCTACACTTGCTTAAAAACCTGTCCTATCTCCAGCTTTTTCCAGTTCTGACGAAAGGTCACAGACCTGAAACGTTAACTCGGTTTCTCTCTCTCCACAGATGCTGCCTGATCTGCTGAGTGTTTCCAGCATTTTGTGTTTTTATTTCAGATTTCCAGCATCCACAGTATTTTGCTTTTGTATCAATGTTTGACTCCTCTTACTGCTCTCTGAAGTGGACTGTCGGGTTACTACAAGACGACCCTGCGCCACCTTCTCAAGGGCAACTAGGGATGGGCAATAAATGCCAGTCTTGCCAGCGACGTCCACATCCCGAGACTGAATTGTTTTTTAAATATCCAATCTACGTACGCTCACCTAGCAGCTAACGCACTGACCTTGGCATCAAGAGCAGATTTCATCAAACGCTGCTCTTTCTCCAGGTCTGCTCGAGTTTCTGCGAGGGCCTTGGTGAGGCGGTGCTTGGTTTCCGCCAGCTCCTTGGATGAAGCCTCTTTCTCCAGTCGGAGCGCCGCAAGTTCCCCTTGCAGTCTGCTCTCGCTCGCCGCCTGATTCTTCACGCCCTCCTTCAGTCGCTCGAGCCCCTGGCCCAGCTGAGCTTTCTCTCTCGCGGACTCCAGCGCTTGTTTCCTACTCTCGTTCAGGGCCTCGGATTTCTCCTGCAGTTCCTGCTTTACACCACAAACACTGGAAAGAAGGAAAAGTTGGTCACAAAATCAGTTTGTCGTAACAAAACGCGAATCCATTTCACATCTGTGAAAATAGGTGCAATTCGGATTCCGTGCACCACCGGTCGATAAACTGAAAATATTAACTCTTTGCACATCACGCATAGCACCAAACTTTGCTTCTCTCCCTCCGTGACCTTTGAAAGCTCAGCCCAGCCCATTTAACACAAATTACACACAATGCATGGAATGCAATTTAATTAAAGCCCATGAGATTAAAAGGGCAGTGTGGATACAAAATTGGCTGAGAGACAGAAAGTAGAGAGAGAGAGTGGTGAACGGTTATTTTTCACACTGGAGGGTAGTATACTGTGGTGTTCCCCCAGGGGTCAGTATTATGATCACTGCTCTTTTTGATATATATTAATGACCTGGACTTGGGTATACAGGGCATCATTTCAAAGTTTGCAGATAACACGAAACTTGGAAATGTAGTAAACAATAAGGAGGATAGTAACAGACTTCAGGAGGACATGGACAGACTGGTGAAATGGGCAGACAGATGGCAGATGCAATTTAACACAGAAGTGTGAAGTGATACATTTTGGTAGGAAAAGAAGGACAATATAAACTAAATGGTAGAATTTTAAAAGAGGTGCAGGAAGAGAGAGACCCGGGGGTGTATGTACACAAATCTTTGAAGGTGGCAGGACAAGTTGAAAAAACAGTTAAAAAGGCTCATGGGACCCTGGGCTTTATGAATAGAGCCGTACAGTACAACAGCCAGGAAGTGATGGTAAACCTTTATAAAACACTGAAATAGACCTCAACAAGAGTATTGCGTCCAATTCTGGGCATTACACTTTAGGAAGGAGGTTAAGGCCTTGGAGAGGGTGCAGAGGAGATTGACCACAATGGTACCAGGGATGTGGAGAGACTGGAGAAGCTGGGATGTTTCTCCTTAGAGCAGAGACAGTTAAGGGAAGATTTGATAAAGGTGTTCAAAATTATGCGGCGTTCTGAGAGAGTAGATAGGGAGAAATTGTTTCCACTGCCAAGGAGGGTTGGTCACCAGAGGACACAGATTTAAGATAATTGGCTAAAAAGTCAGGAGTGAGATGAGAATTTTTTTTTGCTATGCAGCGAGTTCTGGAATGCACTGCCTGAAAGGGCGGTGGAAGCAGATTCTATAGTAATTTTCAAAAGGGAATTGGATAAATACTTGAAAAGGAAAAATCTGCAGGGCTGTGGGGAAAGAGCGGGGGAAGTGGGATTAATTGGAGAGCTCTTTCAAAGAGCCGGCACAGGCACGATGGGCCGAATGGATGTATGATTCTGATTCTAATCCAACAACACAAAAGTAGACAGTAATTTCACGCCTTACATTTTCTTCTCGGCCTCGAGCTGTTGGTTCAGTTCTTTGATTTGGTTCTCTCGAGCGGAGTGCTGTTTTTGGAGCTGCTTTTGGTCGTCTTGGGCCTGTTTCTCGCTCCTCTCGGCCTTTGCAATGTCAGATTCCAGCTTCTAAAAGAAGAACTCTCATTACTGCACAGAGATGACCATTTCAACCAGTTTCTGTGTAAAACCACTCATTGAATATAAGCAGTTAACCTTTAAGTGGGCAGAGAGCTAGTTCACTGTAGTTTTAACTTTATTTTTGGTTTAAACTTTCAACAACTGATCAAAATATCTTAAATTGTAAACTACATTTTGACCTTTTGTTGCCTTGGGCTTCAACACAAGCATCTGCTGCAGTTGCTCTACTGGACAAAGCGGGTGCTGGCCACCAACTGCACAACAGTTTCTGTCTCCAGGCAGTTTAACTTCTTTTTAATTCATTCTTGGGATGAGGGCATCATTACCCATCCCCAATTGCCCTTGAGAACCGCTGCAGTCCGTATGGTGAAGGTTCTCCCACAGTGCTGTTAGGGAGGGAGTTCCAGGATATTGACCCAGCGACGATGAAGGATCGGCAATATATTTCCAAGTCAGGATGGTGTGTGACTTGGAGGTGATGGGGTTCCCATGCACCTGCTGCCCTTGTCCTTCTAGGTGGAAGAGGTTGTGGGTTTGAGAGGTGCTGCCGAAGAAGCCTTGGCGAGTTGCTGCAGTGCATCTTGTAGATGGTACACACTGCAGCCACGGTGCGCCGGTGGTGGAGGGAGTGAATGTTTAAGGTGGCGGATGGGGTGCCAATCAAACAGGCTGCTTTGTCCTGGATGGTGTCGAGCTTCTTGAGTGTTGTTGGAGCTGCACTCAACCAGGCAAGTGGAGAGTATTCGATCACCCTCCTGACTTGTGCCTTGTAGATGGTGGAAAGGCTTTGGGGAGTCAGGAGGTGAGTCACTCGCCACAGAATACCCAGCCTCTGACCTGCTCTAGTAGCCACGACATTTATGTGGCTGGTCCAGTTAAGTTTCTGGTCAACAGCTCAGGCTAAATAGAACAAAGAGGAGTTCGGCAAAGAGTATTTTATTTGAAAAAATGGACTGCAGCAATCCTGGTTCAGTTTGTGAAGCAGTATTCCATTCCCATCTCCCTCACCACAGACACTTAGCAATGTTGATTAAGAGCCGCCCTGTTAAACCTGATCTCGATGATTCCTTACTGTGTTGTGCGGATAGCGGGGTCTTCCTGCCTTTCAAGCGCATGGTGGTTCGTGCCGCTCTTCAGAAACCCGGTTATTTTGTTTGAATTGGGAGGGAGATTAAAAACTGAAGAGTCCGAGTTCACTGCCATTCCAACAGTGATAAGGAAAAGCTGATCCAATGACTACCTGCCGCACACAGTTAGATCCCAAGTTAACCTATAGTGACCTCTGAACCCAAGCTCAGCTCAGAAAAGACCTCCAATGCACCAATTGCACGACAGATTCTGTGGCCAAGCACTTCGACTTAAAAAAAATCATTCTCAAGACATGGCCGTCGCTGGCAAGGCCGGCACATATTGCTCAGCTCAGAAAAGGCCTTCTTGCTCATTACTGTAATATACATTAGTGACATAAACTGGACACATCAATATAAAAACGAATACTTCTGAAAATAAATATGAATCCCATTTCTCCCCTCTTGACCTTGCGCTCTGGGCATTACACACACACAACACACTGGTGCTTAATCATAGCATTCTTGTTCTTCACAGTAAATTTTATCTTTAAATTTTAGAACGGAGGACTTTTTTTTGGTACCTTAATCTGCGTTTCCAGTTGTTCTACTTGCTGTTCCGAGGTCAGTTGCTTCTCCTTGTAGTCTTTAAGGTTGGCGTCCAGTTGAGTGCAATACTCAGTCTTCTCGTGAAGTTTTGATACAGCCTGATCCAGTTGAGCCTGGGCCTTGGTAAGCTCCTGGGGGAAATACAACATGTTCATAATGTAGTGGTTATGTTACTGGTCAACAACAACAACTTGTATTTATATAGCGCCTTTGATGCAGTAAAACATCCCAGGGCGCTTCACCGGAGCGATTATCAAAGTAAATTTGACACCGAGCCACATATGGAGATATTAGGGCAGGTGACCAAAAGCTTGGTTAAAGAGGTAGGTTTTAAGGAGCGTCTTAAAAGAAGAGGGAGAGGTGGAGAGGTTTAGGGAGGGAATTCTAGAGCTTGGGGCCCAGGCAGCTGAAGGCACGGCCGCCAATGGTGGAGCGATTAATATCGGGGCTGCGCAAGAGGCCAGGATTGGAGGAGTGCAGAGATCTCGGAGAGTTGTAAGCAATGTTCCCTCTCATTTTTTTTTCCAGTGCGGGGGCCCTTGAACCGGCTGCGCGGCCCACCCATTGAAATTTCCCGCACATGCGCGGTTTTTCCATTTAAAAGCCGGTGAGCCAGCCTGCACGGGACCTCCAGACCGCTGGATGGCCGCACAGCTTAACAGGAACATTGGTTGCAAGACTGGAGAAGGTTACAGAGATAGGGAGGGGCGAGTTAATGTAGGTCAGCGAGCACAGGGTTGATGGGTGAACGGGACTTGGTGCGAGGTAGGACACGGGCAGCAGAGTCTTGGATCAGCTCAAGTTTACGGAGGGTGCAAAGGTGGGAGGCCGGGCAGGAGAGGGTTGGAACAGTCGAGTCTGGAGGTAACACACAGGCACGGGTGAGGGATTCAGCAGCAGAGGAGTTGAGGCAGAGGTGGAGTCGGGCAATGTTATAGAGTCGGGAGTAGGCGGTCCTGATGGAGCGGATACGGGGGTCGGAAGCTCAGCTCAGGCGGACAAGTAATCCAGAGAATGAGAGTTAAAATCCCACCCTTGCCGTTTGAGAATTTGAATTCAATTAAAAAAAATATAGGGAACGGTAGCGCAGTGGTAATGTCACTGGACTAGTGATCCAGAGACGGGAGTTCAAATCACCACAGCAGCTGGGGAATTTAAATTCAGTTAATTAAATAAATCTGCAATAAAAAGCTAGCATCAGTAACGATAACCATCAAATTATCGGATTGTCGTAAAAACTTATCTGGTTCACTAATGTCCTTTAGAGAAGGAAATCTGCCAATCTTACCCAGTCTGGCCTATATGTGGTTGACTCTTAACTGCCATAGAGTTATACAGCACAGAAAGAGGCCCTTCGGCCCATCGTGTCTGCGCCATCCATCAATCCCTGTCCAGTCTAATCCCATTTTCCAGCACTTGGTCCGTAGCCTTGTATGCTGTGGCATTTCAAGTGCTCATCCAAATGCTTCTTGAATGTTGTGAGGGTTCCTGCCTCTACCACCCTTTCAGGCAGTGAGTTCCAGACTCCAACCACCCTCTGGGTGAAAAGGTTCCTCCTCAAATCCCCTCTAAATCTCCTGCCCCTTACCCTGAATCTATGCCCCCTTGTTATTGACCCCCCTACTAAAAGGGAAAAGTTCCTCTTTATCTACCCTATCTATGCCCCTCATCATTTTGTACACCTCAATCAGGTCCCCCCTCAGCCTTCTTTGCTCCAAGGAAAACAACCCCAGCCTGTTTAGTCTTTCTTCATAGCTGAGGCGCTCCATCCCAGGTAACATCCTGGTGAATCTTCTCTGCACCCTCTCCAAAGCAATCACATCCTTCCTATAGTGAGGCGACCAGAACTGCACACAGTACTCCAGCTGTGGCCTCACCAGCGTTTTGTACAGCTCCATCATAACCTCCCTGCTCTTATATTCTATGCCTCGGCTAATGAAGGCAAGTATCCCATATGCCTTTTTAACCACCTTATCTACCTGATCCGCTGCCTTCAGGGATCTATGTACATGTACACCAAGGTCCCTCTGACCCTCTGTGCTTCCTAGGGCCCTACCACTCATTGTGTATTCCCTTGCAATATTTGTCCGTCCAAAATGCATCACCTCGCACTTTTCAGGGTTAAATTTCATTTGCCACTTTTCCGCCCATCTGACCAACCCGTTTATATCGTCCTGTAGCCTGAGGCTTTCCTCCTCGCAATTTACCACCCCACCAATTTTCGTGTCATCTGCGAACTTACTGATCATACCTTTTACATTCTCATCCAAATCATTTATGTAGATCACAAACAGCAAGGGACCCAGCACCGATCCCTGAGGTACCCCACTGGACACAGGCTTCCAGTCACAAAAGCAACCTTCGACCATCACCCTCTGCCTCCTGCCACTCAGCCAGTTTAGGATCCAATGTGCCAAGGCACCCTGGATCCCATGGGCTCTTACCTTCTTGACCAGTCTCCTGTGCGGGACTTTGTCAAAAGCCTTACTGAAGTCCATGTATACCACATCCACAGCATTTCCCTCATCCACACACCTAGTCACCCCCTCGAAAAATTCAATTAGATTGGTCAGACATGATTTACCCTTGACAAAGCCATGCTGACTATCCCCAATTAATCCTTGCCTCTCCAAGTGGAGACTAATTTTGTCCCTCAGAATTTTTTCCAATAATTTCCCTACCACAGATGTTAGGCTCACTGGCCTGTAATTCCCTGGTTTATCCCTGCTACCCTTCTTGAATAATGGTACTACGTTAGCTGTTCTCCAGTCCTCTGGTACATCCCCTGTGGCCAGAGAGGTTCTGAAAATTTGTGTCAGAGCCCCTGCAATCTCCTCCTTTGCCTCACACAGCAGCCTGGGATACATCTCGTCCGGGCCTGGGGATTTATCCACTTTTTGGCCTGCTGAAACCGCTAGTACCTCCTCCCTCTCGATGCTAATATGTTCAAGTATATCACAGTCCCCTTGCCTGATTTCTATGTCTACATCGTCTTCCTCCATGGTGAACACAGATGCAAAAAATTCATTTAAAACCCCGCCTACATCATCTGGCTCTACACACAGATTGCCACTTTGGTCCCTAATGGGCCCTACCCTTTCCCTGGTTATCCTCTTGCCCTTAATATACTTATAATAAAACATCTTAGGATTTTCCTTTATTTTGCTCGCCAGTGTTATTTCATGGCCCCTCCTCGCTCTCCTAATTTCTTTTTTAAGTATGCCCCTGCACTTTTTATACTCCTCTAGGGCTTCCTCCGTCTTTAGTAACTGCCAAAAGCCCCCCTTTTTTTCCTAATGCATTTTTGTATATCCCTTGTCATCCAAGGTTCCCTTTGCTTGTTGGTGCCACCCTTGACCTTTACGGGAACATGTTGGCGTTGTACTCTCTCTATTTCTCTTCTGAAAGTCTCCCACTGCTTTGATGTGGATTTTCCTATAAGTAGCTGCTCCCAGTCCACTTTGGCCAGATCCTGCCTTATCATATTAAAATCGGCCTTCCCCCAATTTAGAACCCTAATTTCCGGGCCGTCTGTGTCTTTTTCCATGACCACCTTAAATCTCACCGAATTATGGTCACTGTCGCCAAAATGCTCTCCTACTGACACTGCCACCACTTGCCCGGCTACATTCCCTAGAATTAGGTCCAGTACCGCCCCCTCTCTTGTAGGACTTTCTACATGTTGGCTCAAAAAGCTCTCCTGGATGCACTTTAAGAATTCTGCACCCTCTAAGCCTTTCACACTCTGACTATCCCAATTAATATTGGGGAAGTTGAAATCCCCCACTATTATAACCCTATTATTTTCACACTTCTGAGATTTGCCTACATATCTGTTCCTCTATCTCCCCCTGACTGTTTGGGGGCCTATAGTACACTCCCAGCAAAGTGCTTGCCCCCTTTTTGTTTTTAAGTTCTACCCATATGGCCTCATTAGAGGAACCCACTAATATATCATCCCTCCTTACAGCAGTAATTGACTCCTTAATTAATATTGCAACACCCCCTCCCCTTTTACACCCCCGTCTCGCCTGAAGATTCTATACCCCGGAATATTGAGCTGCCAGTCCTGACCCTCCCTCAACCATGTCTCCGTGATAGCAACAATATCGTACTCCCATGTGTTCAACAACTTCAGTTCATCCACCTTGTTTGCAAGACTCCTTGCATTAAAATAAATGCCTTCCAGCCTTGCCATATTCCCTTTTGCCTTCACATATTTGCTCTGCCTTCCCAGCTGACTTGTTTTTCCCTCCGTATTTGGCTGTAAATCACCCCCTACTATAGCTCCACTCTGTATCCCATCCCCCTGCCAAGTTAGTTTAAACCCCCCCCAAAACAGTGCTAGCAAACCTCCCCGCAAGGATATTGGTCCCCCTCTGGTTCAGGTGTAAACCATCCGACTTGTACAAGTCCCACCTTTCCCAGAAGCAGACCCAGTGATCCAGGAAACTAAAGCCCTCCCTCCTGCACCATCCCTTTAGCCACGCATTCATCTGTCCTATCTTCCTATTCCTATACTCACTGGCACGTGGCACCGGGAGTAATCCAGAGATTACAACCTTTGAGGTCCTGCTCTTTAATCTTCTACCTAGCTCCCTAAATTCTTGCTGCAGGACCTCATCCCTCTTTTTACCTATGTCGTTGGTACCAATGTGGACCACGACCTCTGGCTGTTCGCCCTCCCCCTCCAGAATGCCCTGCAGCCGCTCAGTGACATCCTTGACCCTGGCACCAGGGAGGCAACAAACCATCCTGGATTCACGTCTATGGCCACAGAAACGCCTATCTGTTCCCCTTACTATAGAATCCCCTACCACTATTGCTCTCCCACTGTTTTTCCTCCCTTCCTGGGCAGCAGGAGCACCCCCAGTGCCAGGAAGTTGGCTGCTGCTGCCTTCCTCTGGTAAGTCATCCCCCTCAACAGTATCCAAAGCGGTATACCTGGTTGAAAGGGGGATGGCCACAGGGGTCTCCTGCACTACCTGCCTGCCTCTGAAATGGCCTAGCAAGCCACTCAGTTGTAACAAACTGCCACAAGAAACAATAAGAATGAAACCAGATGGACCACTCGGTACCGGCTATGGACACGGCAACGGCACACCCAGCCTGGTCGACCCGGCAGAGTCCTCCTCACTAACATCTGGGGACTTGTCCCACAGACTAGTCAAGCAACAGTCTGACAGTCATACGCACAGAATCATACCTTTCAGCCAATGTCCCAAACTCCTCCATCACCATCCCTGGGTATGTCCAGTCCCACCGGCAGGACAGACCCACCAGGGGTGGCGGCACAGTGGTATACAGTCGAGAAGGAGTGTCCCTGGGAGTCCTCAACATTGACTCCGGACCCCATGAAGTCTCATGGCTTCAGGTCAAACATGGGCAAGGAAACCTGAGAGTCAGAGTTATACAGCGCAGAAAGAGGCCCTTCGGCCCATCGTGTCCACGCCGGCCATCAGGCCCTGTCTAATCTAATCCCATTTTCCAGCACTTGGTCCGTAGCCTTGTATGCTACGGCATTTCAAGTGCTCATCTAAATGTTTCTTGAATGTTGTGAGGGTTCCTGCCTCTACCACCCTTTCAGGCAGTGAGTTCCAGATTCCAACCACCCTCTGGGTGAAAAAGTTCTTCCTCAAATCCCCTCTAAACCTCCCGCCCCTTACCTTGAATCTATGCCCCCTGGTTATTGACCCCTCTACTAAGGGAAAAAGTTCCTTTCTACCTACCCTATCTATGCCCCTCATAATTTTGTACACCTCAATCAGGTCCCCCCTCAGCTCCAAGGAAAACAACCCCAGCCTGTCCAGTCTTTCTTCACAGCTGAAGTGCTCCAGCCCAGGTAACATCCTGGTGAATCTCCTCTGCACCCTCTCCAAAGCAATCGCATCCTTCCTATAGTGTGGCGACCAGAACTGCACACAGTATTCCAGCTGTGGCCTAACCAGCATTTTGTACAGCTCCATCATAACCTCCCTGCTCTTATATTCTATGCCTCGGCTAATGAAGGTAAGTATCCCATATGCCTTTTTAACCACCTTATCCACCTGTTCTGCTGCCTTCAGGGATCTATGTACATGCACACCAAGGTCCCTCTGATCCTCTGTCTTTCCTAGGGTCTTACCATTCATTGTGTATTCCCTTGTCTCGTTAGTCCGTCCAAAATGAATCACCTCACACTTTTCAGGGTTAAATTCCATTTGCCACTGTTCCGCCCATCTGACCAACCCGTCTATATCGTCCTGCAGACTGAGGCTACCCTCCTCGCTATTTACCACCCCACCAATTTTCGTGTCATCTGCGAACTTACTGATCATACCTTTTACATTCACATCCAAATCATTAATGTAGACCACAAACAGCAAGGGACCCAGCACCGATCCCTGCGGTACCCCACTGGGCACAGGCTTCCAGTCACAAAAACAACCTTCGACCATCACCCTCTGCCTTCTGCCACTAAGCCAGTTTTAGATCCAATGTGCCAAGGCACCCTGGATCCCATGGGCTCTTACCTTCTTGACCAGTCTCCTATGCGGGACTTTATCGAAAGCCTTACTGAAATCCATGTATACCACATCCACTGCACTACCCTCATCCACACACCTAGTCACCCCCTCGAAAAATTCAATCAAATTGGTCAGACAAACCTCTTGCTGATTACCACCTACTGCCCTCCCTCAGCTGATGAATCAGTACTCCTTCGTGTTGAACACCACTTGGAAGAAGCACTGAGGGTAGCAAGGGCACAGAATGTACTCTGGGTGGGGGACTTCAATGTCCATCACCAAGAGTGGTTCAGTAGCACCACTACTGACCGAGCAGGCCGAGTCCTGAAGGAGATAGCTGCCAGTCTGGGCCTGCGACAGGTGGTGAGAGAACCAACACGAGGGAAAAACCTACTTGACCTCGTCCTCACCAATCTACCTGTCGCAGATGCATCTGTCCATGACAGTATTGGTAGCAGTGACCACCACACAGTCATTGTGGAGACAAAGTCCCGTCTTCACACCGAGGACACCCTCCATCGTGTCGTGTGGCACTACCACTGTGCTAAAAGGGATAAATTCAGAACCGATCTAGCAGCTCAAAACTGTGCATCCATGAGGCGCTGTGGGTCATCAGCAGCAGCAGAATTGTATTCCACCACAATCTGTAACCTCATGGCCCAGCATATCCCTCACTAGCATTACCATCAAGCCAGGGGACCAACCCTGGTTCAATAAGGAGTGTAGAAGAGCATGCCAGGAGCAGCACCAGGCGTACCTAAAAATATGAGGTGCCAACCTGGGGAAGCTGCAACACAGGACTACATGCATCCTAAATAGTGGAAGCAGCATGCTACAGACAGGGCTAAGCGATCCCACAATCAACGGATCAGATCAAAGCTCTGCAGTCCTGCCACATCCAGTCGTGAATGGTGGTGGACCATTAAACAACTAACGGGAGGAGGAGGCTCCATGAATATCCCCATCCTCAATGATGGTGGAGCCCAGCACGTGAGTGCAAAAGACAAGGTTGAAGCGTTTGCAACCAACTTCAGCCAGAAGTGCCGAGTGGATGATCCATATCGACCTCCTCCTGAGGTCCCCACCATCACAGAAACCAGTCTTCAGCCAATTCGATTCACTCCACGTGATCAAGAAATGGCTAAGCGCACTGGATACATCAAAGGCTATGGGCCCCGAAAACATCCCGGCTATCGTGCTGAAGACTTGTGCTCCAGAACTAGCCGTGCCTCTAGCCAAGTTATTCCATGTATGTCCTGTCCACAAAAAGCAGGACAAATCCAATCCAGCCAATTACCGCCCCATCAGTCTACTCTCAATCAGCAGCAAAGGGATGGAAGGTGTCATCGACAGTGCTAGCAAGCAGCACTTCCTCACCAATAACCTGCTCACTGATGCCCAGTTTGGGTTCTGTCAAGACCACTCAGCTTTTGACCTCAGCCTTGGTCCAAACATGGACAACGGAGCTGAATTCCAGAGGCGAGTGGAGAGTGACTGCCCTTGACAACAAGGCAGCATTTGACCGAGTGTGGCATCAAGGAGCCCTAGTAAAACTGAAGTCAATGGGAATCGGGGGGGAAAACTCTCCACTGGCTGGAGTCATACCTAGCACAAAGGAGGATGGTTATGGTGGTTGAAGGTCAATCATCACAGCCCCAGGAGTTCCTCAGGACAGTGTCCTCAGCCCAACCATCCTCAGCTGCCTCATCAATGACCTTCCCTCCAACACAAGGTCAGAAATGGGGAAGTTCGCTGATGACTGCACAGCGTTCAGCGCCATTCACAACTCCTCAGATAATGAAGCAGTCCATGCCCACATGCAACAAGACCTGGACGACGTTCAGGCTTGGGTTGATAAGTGGTAGGTATCATTTGCACCACACAAGTGCTAGGCAATGACTATCTCCAACAAGCGAGAGTCTAACCACCACCCTTTGACGTTCAACAGCATTACCATCGCCGAATCCCCCACCATCAACATCCTGGGGGGTCACCATTGACCAGAAACTTAACTGGACCAGCCACATAAATACTGTGGCAACAAGAGGTCAGTGGCTAGGTGTTCTGCAGAGAGTGTCTCACCTCCTGACTCCCCAAAGCCTTTCCACCATCTACAAGGCACAAGTAAGGAGTGTGATGGAATACTCTCCACTTGCCTGGATGAGTGCAGCTCCAACAACACTCAAGAAGCTCGACACCATCCAGGACAAAGCAGCCCGCTTGATTGGCACCCCATTAACCACCTTAAACATTCACTCCCTCCACCACCGGCGTACCGTGGCCGCAGTGTGTACCCTCTACAAAATGCACTGCAGCAACTTGCCAAGGCTTCTTCGGCAGCACCTCCCAAACCCACGACCTCTACCACCTAGAAGGACAAGGGCAGCAGGCGCATGGGAACACCACCACCTCCAAGTTCCCCTCCAAGTCACACACCATCCTGACTTAGAAGTATATCGCCGATCCTTCATCGTCGCTGGGCCAAAATCCTGGAACGCCCTCCCTAACAGCACTGCGGGAGCACCTTCACCACACGGACTGTAGTGGTTCAAGGCGGCGGCTCACCACCACCTTCTCAAGGGCAATTAGGGATGGGCAATAAACGCTGGCCTTGCCAGCGATGCCCACATCCCATAAACAAATAAAAAAAAATTAAAAATCTGGAAGTAAAAAGCTGGTGTCAGTAAAAGTGACCATGAAACTGTCGGATTGTCGTAAAAACCCAACTGGTTCACTAATGCCCTTGAACAAAGGAAACCCACCGTCCCTACCCGGTCTGGTCTATAAGTGACGCCAGTCCCACACCAACATGTTTGACTCCGAACAGCCTAGAAAGCCACTCAGCTTGTACAAGGGTGTGGAGATGGGCAATGAATGCCGGCCTTGCCAGCTACACCCGCATCCCGAGAATTAACAATAATTTTTAAGTATCAGTTCGCCATACAGGTTAGATACCTTCTTTTTGTTGCATAATTTGCATGAAAAAATACATTTTCTGATGGGTCATCTTAAAAACAGGAATACA